>NC_138182.1:242030738-242726664 GCF_964194105.1 Spermophilus citellus
CAGGTCAGAACTCACAACCTCAGGTTTCCAAGTCATTATTCTTTCAAGTACCCAATAGTCCAGGATGATTTTCAACAGTAAGAAATGAGTAAAAACTTCTGGTTAATAAGAATATTAATTTGAATATTAATAAAAATATTCATTTGAAAACTTTCCCTTAAATGGAAGTGTTAGCTACAATCAAATCTTAATAAAATCTTCTCTCAAACCAAAATTGTCTCTTAAAAATCTGAGCTCATGGTCACAGAGGGCCCACTTCCTGGTTGCAGCCAGCTGGGCTGTCTCTTGCCTGTGTCCTGATGTGATGGAAAGGGCCAAGCTGCTTTCTGGGACTTCTTTGAGAAGGGTACTAATCCCACTCATAAAGGCTCCACCCTCATGAATCTCATCACTTGCCAAAGGCCCCACCTCCAAATGACATAACAAGGGAGAATATGGTTCAACTTATAAATGGTTATATACTAAAGCTTCTTTGGGTGGTGAAAAGTACTTTGGGAGTCTCAACACAGAATTGCACTTGTTTTTTATTTTACTTACTTACTTACCTACCAGGTTCAGGGGATTAGACCCAGGGCTTCAGGCATGCCAGGTAAATGCTCTGCTGAGCCACTCCTCCGGCACTGCTTGTGACATTCATTTCTTGCAATATCACGGTGTAAGTCAAGAACGAATCCCTACTTCAAAGAGCTCTTTCCTCCCCTCATCACACTCAGAATAAAATCTTTCCTTTGGTCAAACTTGCTGCTGCTCTGAGGTTTTGCTCTTTTTAGAGTACTTTCTGTGCAACTCTAACAGGGCTCCCTCTGACACCCTCATCATTGCATGCCTTAATTAAGTTTGTTTAAAGTCTCCTCAGAAAGACCTTCCACAACTACCTGGCTTAAAAGGCACCCATGTTTCAAAGTGCTTTCCATTCTAACTACATTAAAATATTGTTACTTGTCCAAAAAGTTAAAGAGAACAATGATCAGCTGCTCATATTTGTCTGAATATAGCAGCCTTCTATCCATGCACCCAACTCTGGGCAATAGATCATTTATTCAGCATTCATTTATTAAGCAGTGCTTGTATGTACCAGGCAGCATTGCAGGCACTGAGAATAGAGTGACAAACCAAAGAGAGAGCATCCGCTTTCATGGGGTTTCTGTTTAAATGAAGGAAATAGAAAGTAGATGTTCAATTAGCAGAATGTTTGAGCAAGGAAGCAACATGAAATAAATTGAGATGAATCAGTGGGTGAATTTTAAACCAGGAAGGTGTCAAAGGAGTTTCTGAGGAGAAGTGTTTAAGCAAACTTGATTAAAGTATGCAATCATGAGGGTGCAGGAGGATACCCTGTTAAAGGTCCACAGAGGTACCTCTATTGATAGCAAAAACTCAGAGGAGCAGCAAACTTGACAACAGGAAATTCTTTATTTTGAGCATGATGAGAAACTATTGGAGAATCTGAGCAAAAGCAAATATTTGAGAAGGTATTAAACAAAAATACATCTGAGCCATATTTTGTCAATGTTGCCTTTTCCTTTCAATTTCCACTAAAGGCTGGGTAAACGTGGTGAAACTTTGAACTCTGTTAAAATGGCAGTGAGTTAGTAACCATGGATCTTTACTCTTTCATCTGTTTGCTGAGAGCCCTCCTGTTGGACTTGGAGGGGCAGCTGGGTAAGGGTCTGAAGCACAGTCAGAGTGGTATTTGCTCATTAGGGTAGCTGCATTGAAGTCAGCAGGATTCCAAAGTCTCAGCTGCAAACTGTTTCTAAAAGCAATAAGAATGAAGTCTGTGTTTTCTGGCCAAGCATGCATTGCGACAGCAGCTACTATGCAAGAACTGCAGGGTCTGCAGTGCCCTTCTTTTTATATCAATAAGAGGAGCCAGAGAATCAGGGGCCCTTGAGGGTGCGCAAAGATCAACAGAAGCTGCAGAAGCTGCAGGGGGATCCTGGTCTAGGCTTCTCCTTCATGAGTGAGATTGGAAGCCACTTCCACCAGATTCTAGTGGACATCTAAGAAAAACTGATGCTGTAATAATGTTAAATGCTTTAAAAAAAATTAAAGTCAATAGACTTAGAGAGTTCAAACTGAAAACTGGCCTGCTTGACAGCTTCTGGTTCCAATAAGGGTACTTTACATTGTTTAATATATTCAGTTGTCCGTGAACCATTCTGAAATCTCGTTATAGATAGGGAAAAAACATGAGTTCCAGGGACAGAATTAGAGTAACAACTATAGAGTTACTGGGCAGAATAGAATGCACAGGGCAGAAAGGAGCTTTACCAGAAAGACTGGCTATTGATGAATAGATTAATAATGCAGTATCATTTTTCCTTTATAATGAGTAGTATAGCTGATGGGTCCTGGGAAGGCTCAGGGCCATTGCTCTGTGATGTGGGTAGGGTGAGCAGCTAATAACAGAACTCATCTCCACCATAGGACCAGCTATTGCTGTTCTCTCCCCAAAATACCCACACATGAGATTGAAATTATGGAATAGTCTGTAGTCTTTTTGAGATAGAAGTGATTGAAAAGGCAAAATATAGATGGAGTATGAAATCATATTGTAACCAAATACAATTCTGACTATGTGATATATTCACTAAATATCTTTTATAGTTAGACATTCACTTATTTTGACAGAAAGTCAAATATCAGCAATTTCACATCTGTCAACCTAGTATATTGATTTGGGGGTTTATAGTATGACTGCTTGACATATACAATGAGAGATAAGAATTATTTAAGTTCAAGCTTTAACATGATATAAAACACCACACTTAAGAGCATCAAATAAGGAAAACCAAAATATATCTAGATTTGAATGTGACCCCTTGTAAAATGATGAGGGTAGACTTCATGGCATTATTTCTTTTAAAATCTGGAAATTTAATAAGTTCCTTCTACCGGAATAACACTAATTTTCTTCATTAAAATTTTGCATAGTTTCCTCTGAAGCAATGTTAGAATAAATAGCACCAGGAGAAATTAAATAGCTAGAAAATTATTTATTTTAGTTTCATAGTTGGTTGATTAGTGACCTTTAAATTGTCACTGATTTGTTTTGATACATGCAAAGCAATTTTATGCAAAAAAAAAAAAATCTGTTTTATGATCCTGTACCTAATGTGGATACAGAGAAAAAGTGTCATTACCATTGCCCTTTGAGGTACAGAATTGACAATTGAAATTTTGTGGGAATGATTACAGGCGTGCACAGGAACCGTGTGTAGTAGAACATAACCTGGGCCTATTATATCAGTGTAAGGAAGCTGTTCCTTGAGGATCCATGAGGAACCTGTGAGGTAAAAATCATTTGCACTGTACCAGAGTGTTTGATGGCTCCCAATTGCCTAGGCACCCTGGAGGGGCCTCCTACAGTGATAAGTACCTGCCCAGGCAGCTCTCCACCACCACACCAACCTGTACATACCTAAATACCTGTGGCTGTGAGTGACAGATTTTGGAATAGACATGAATCATCCAAGGGGCCTTGTATAATCCAGATTTCTCCTCAATTCCAGAGTCACTTGGGCCTTTGGGTTAGTGGTTCAACCACCCCAAAGGCTTTCCAGAACCATGATATTGACAAGAAGTAACAGAAGCTTATCATTTATCTGGATAAATGACTCTGATTGTGAGTCAGAAGTCTGGAAGTGAAGAGACAAGGCAATCTCTCTTGTTTTCCTGGTAGAAAAACAACCAGGTCAAACAGCTACTATTTTCTCATTGTAAAAGGAAATATTCTTGCTATTAAAAAAAAAAAATCTACCATACCTAAAAATAACCTGTTTGAGTACATATAATCCTGTCAAAGTTTCCTGTACCACTGTATATGTACATACAATTTAAAATCTTTATTTTTTTAATTTATTTTTTATTTTTTTATTTTTTTTGTTCCTCCATGGGTTTATCTGCAAAAATAATCCATGACTTTTTTCTTCTTTTTTTATTGGTTGTTCACAACATTACAAAGCTCTTGACATATCATATTTCATACATTAGATTGAAGTGTGTTATGAACTCCCAGTTTTTACCCCAAATGCAGATTGCAGAATCACGTCGGTTACACATCCACAATTTTACATAATGCCCTATTAGTAACTGTTGTATTCTGCTACCTTTCCTAAATCTTTAATAAAAACAAACTATTATTTTAGTTCAAATTATTATTCTATAATCCTAAAAATTGGTAGCATAGCATATCTTAATAGGTCAATAAAATCAGATCTACATCAAGATTTTAAGTGGCTACAGACTATCCTTGGCAGGAAAATACCACCATTTATTTAAGACATCTCATACTGTTGGTTGTTGATATTTAGTTGTTTTTTTTTTATTGTGTGTTCTTATAAATAATCTTGTAATGAATATCCTGAAATATACATCTTTTACAATTGTCTTGATTATTTCCTTAAGATGTATTCCTAGAAATGAGACTACCTGGTTAAAATGAGCTATTTTTTAAGGACTTTTGATGCATGTAACACAATGCCCTTCAGAAAGGACTCACCAGTTTAGTCTCCTATAGATTGTGAATGCATGTGGGAGTCTTCCTTTCCCATTCAGCTTTCATCATGCATTTATTTATTTTGGTTTCTGAATGCATGTAAACTCTGTGGAGTTACAGCAGATCAGAGAAAGGAAAAGAAATCTCAGAGAATGTTGGAACTATCCTGCAGCCCTTCATGAATCATAAATGTGAACCTTTCTTCCTACCCAGACTAGTAGGGAACAGGAAGTGTTTGGGACCACGTGTAGCATGCTAATGCCATGTGGCAAACATTTACAGCTTGAGAGAGTCTTTACTAGGTTTGATGTGGATCCAGGAGGAAGTTGAGAAGTCCCATAGTGTTTCTGAAACTCAGCATGAGAAAATAATCCCCCAGCTGCAAAGTGGGTCTCAATTGATAAGAGCTGTGTGGGAAGGCCGAGGGGCCTGAGGACCCTTTCTCCACCTCATTCTGAGGACTCTGGAAGACACACTCAGATATTCTACACAATAAGGGCTCAAATAAGCAGGCACTGGATTTTTTATTCTGCCCATGCCTCTGGCTAATGCTGTAGGGACAATGCATATAAATTCAAAAGGCTGAATTATAAAAAGAAATGTATTACACTATTTGTAGGCATATATTTCTCATATAATGAGAAAAGCTGGGAGCTATTAGTTGAAGGAAGCATTTAGTTGAAAACTGCTCATTCTTCGTTGATAATCCTGATTAATAAACATTGTATAATCAAATGCCTGTAGCAGGCTAATGGTTTTAATATTTTGGTTTTGCTACAGTCATCTGCATCATTTTAACTACTCTATAATACCACATACCAGTCACAAACAGGCTTGTCAAAGGAAATTGCTTCTTCATTCTGTTTCCTCTTTCTAGAAATGCATTTATGTAACAGGCCATCTTATTATTATCATTATTATTTTTATCTTGGATAGCTAGACTGAACTGTTTTAATTAGTTCTTATTCTAAGAGTAATTAGAAGTCATTGTGGGGGTGCAGGCAAAGGGATGCTATGATGTACATATTTCTCAGGTATATCTCGATTGTCCCTTTTCTCTGGGGTGGGGGAAACTGTAGGAATCTCCCAGTCTTATCAGCCCAGCATACATGAGGGAATCAGACCTGTTAGGATTTCCTTACTAATTTGGTTAATATCAATACTATATATACATACATATAATATGTACAGTATATACATATATAATAGCATATATAAAATATAACATTTATAATAGTATTTGTGGTATATATAATACTATATATAGAATATATGTTATAGCATATATAGTATATATACAAATATATGCTATAGTATGTACACATGCATAGTATTTATAGTATATATACTATAAATATAACATATATATGTGTGTATATGTATATATATATGTAATACATATATATACATATATATATATAGTGACTCAGACTTTATTCAATTGTTGAAATCATTCTATTATCTCTTTATTTAAAGAGAAAGGGGGGAAAATCTACCTTAATACCCACCAAGTGGATTCACTAGTTCCGGAGCCTGTACCAAGGTTTACTTGCTTTGTTAATTTGTCATTCAGTTGCCAGATCTGTCCCCCTTATTTTTTTCCTATTGTTTATTTCTGTCATGCTCCTTTAATTTCTTCCTGCCTCCATGGTTGACTACTGCATCCTGAAGCTAAAATTCCTATCATTGCTTGAGCCCTTCTGTATTATTTCAGATGAGGTGCTTGGACCCATTTTTCTGGACTTGAAGTATAGGTTATGCTGTGGAAATATGCAAACATAATTATTTTGTTGCTGAGACAGAATGACAGATTTTATTCTTAGTAATATATATATAATTTTGTCTTTGTATTACTCTATATTAGTTTTATAGGGATAAGCCAGATATGAATAATTTGTTTTCTTTATTGAATTAGTGAAAAGATTCAAATAATTTTAGTATCAACTACAAAAAAAAATTTGAGGAAGGAGTTTCAATATCTAAAATGAAGAATACTTTTTCCACCAGTTCTTCCCCCCACCCCCCATCTGTTGGATATTAAATCAACCCACGTGCACTTCAACAGATGAAGAAAATGTAGTACATATACACAATGGGATGTTACTCAGCCTTAAAAAAGAGTGAAATTATGGCATTTTCCAGTAAATAGATGGAACTAGAGAATACCAGGCTAAGTGAAATAAGTCAATCCAAAAGAACCAAAGGCCAAATATTTTTTTCTGATAAGTGAATGTTAATTCACAATAAGTTGGGTGGCTAGGGAAGAATAGAGGTACTTTGGATTAGACAGAGGGGAGTGAAGGGAGGGGAGGGGTATGGAGGTAGGAAAGAAAGCAGAATGAGCCTAACATTATTACCCTATGTGCATACATGATTACATAACTGATATAATTCCACATCATGTACAAGCAGACAAGTGAGAAGTTATACTCTATTTATGTATAATGTTTCAAAATGCATTCTATTGTCATGTATAACTAATTAGAACAAATAAAAATAAAAATCTCTTCTCAATTTCCTATTAAGTGGTAATAATAGAAAGAATTTAAAAAGATCCAAAATTGTCACATATTTTCTTTTTCCAAATAACAACAAAAGAAAAGATAAATAATCGTTCTGCTTTTTGGCACAAAGTGATTTCACTTGAACCTTTGTGTGTGTGTGTATGTGTGTGTGTGTGTGTGTGTGTGTGGTGCTAAGGATTGGACACAGGGCCTTGTGCATATGAGGCAAGCACTCTACCAACTAAGCTATATCTCCAGCCCCTCACATGAACTTTCAACGATAATACTGTATGTATCCTTCCCTCACAAATCAGTAGGACAAGAAAGGACCAAATTCATTAAGATCTAACCTACGTCAATAATATGGAGATGGTGGATGGTCTCCTTTTTAGATCTAGACCCTTTATCATGCATACTATTTTTGTATGTTTAAATAAATATGCTCAGATTATTAAAATGTTTGATCCCTAGTAATGTACTTTCAGTAAAAGGAGGATTCAATCATGAAGCTGAAGAATAGAAGAAAAGACTTAGTAAAGTCTAGCCAAGAAATTTGCATGGGGACCTTTATCTTTAAGGTACAATTAGGTAAGTTTAGAAAGGAGTAGTATACTCTGATTGGAAACCCAAACTCTGTAGCTGGACTGACTTGATTTGAATATGAAGTTAGTCACCTCTTAGTTGAGTGATCTTGGTCTCTTCTACTCTTAACTCCAGCAGCCACTGATTTGTCCTCTATGTAGTCTGACTGTGTGTCCTTACAATAGTTTTGGCTCTTTGAAAATGTGATATAAATAGGATCATAGTCTTTTGATACTGGCTTCTTTCACTCTGCATAATGACCTTAAGAGTCACCTTGGTGTTGTGTCAGTAAACAGTTTGTTGTCAGATATATGCCAGTTTTACTGTCCATTCACCTGTATTATGGTTTGGATATAAAGAGTGGTGACTACTTGGTCTCCAGTGCAGCAATATTCAGAGATTATATGGGGCTTTGGAAGTGACTGGGTCTAGAGGGTTCTGATGTCATCATTGGATTATTCCATTGATAGCTGAATAGTCTACAGAGAGGTGGTGGAAACAGAAGGCCAGTGAGACACAGTTGGAGGAAGTAGGTCACTAGGCCGTAATTTTGGGAACTGTATCTTTTCCTTGGTGTCCCCGCTCCTCGTCTCCTGCTTCCTGGCTTCCACTGACTGAGCCACTTTCCTCTGCCCCACCTTCTGCCATGATGTTCTGCCTCCCCTCAGACCCAGAGCAAAGGAGCCACCTGACTATGGACTGAAACCATGAGCCAACATAAACCTTTTTTCCTGCAAGTGGTTTGAGTCAGATATTTTGGTCACAGCAACAAAAAGTTTACTAACATAATCTTTTAAAAAATATTTTTATTTTTATTTGTTTATTTTTTTATGTGGTGCTGGGGGTTGAACCCAGGGTCTCACACATGCAAGGCAAGACTCTACCACTGAGCTACAACCCCAGCCCTACTAACATAATCTTTACAAGGATATTTGAGGGTAAAATTGTAGTAAATATTTGTATACAAGTTTTTGTGTGAACATAGGTTTTATTTTGATGTTCTTTTTAGTTATACATACCAGGAGAATGTATTTTGACACGTCGTTCATACATCATTTCCATTCTTATGGTTGTGTATGATGTGGTGTTACACTGCTGGTGTATGCATATATGAACACAGGAAAATTATGTCTGATTCATTCTACTGCCTTTCCTATTCCCAACCCTGCTTCCCCTTATTTCCCCCATTCTCACCTCTACAATCTGGTGAACCTCCACTACCTCTCTCTCCTGCCTATTGTGAGTCAGCATCTCATAACAGAAAGAACATTTGGCCTTTGTTTTTTGGGGATTGGCTTATTTCACTTATTTCAGTTTCATCCATTTACTGGAAAATGCCATAATTTTATTCTTCTTTATGGCTGAGTAGTATTCAATTGTGCAAATGCATCACATTTCCTTTATCCATTTATCTATGGAAGGATACCTAGGTTTGCTCCTTAAGTTAGCTACTGTGAATTGAGTTTCTATGAACATTAATATGGCCACAACACTATAGTATACCGATTTTTAAGTAAGTCCTTTGTGAACATAGGTTTTTAGTTTTTCTTGAGTAGACAGCTAAAAATCCCAAGGAACTCTACCATTTATTATCCTCATGAACAATGCATAAGAGTTCCTGTTGATCTGCCCCATCTCTAGAACTTGGTATTGGCAGTCTTCCCCCCAGTAGTTGTACACTGGTATCTCATTCTGATTTTCATGTACATATTCTAATGGCTAATGGTGTTGAATATGCTTCATGCTTCTATTTGCTGTCTTTAGAATCTTTTTGGTAAAGCATCCTTTTCAATCCTTTGCACTTATTTTAGTGGAATTGTTTGTATTCTGATTGTTGAGTTTTGACTAGATATTTTAGATGCAAGTCATTTGTTGGATATCTGATAACAAATGTTTGTTGGATATGTTCAAATATTTTCTTCCAGTTTCTCATTTCTGTTTTTATTCTCTTAATAGTATCTTTCACAAGGCAGAGATTTTAATTTGGACAAAGTCCAGTTTAGCTTTTCTTTTCTTTTATGGATAATACTTTTGTTCTCATCCCTAAGAATTTCTTGCCTGGTCCTAGATCCTGAAGGGTTTTGCCTTTATTTATTTTTTCTAAGAGTTTTGTACTTCCATATTTTACGTCTGAGTTCTCAATCCCATTTGAAAACAGAATTAGCTTAATAAATTTTGATAGTTTCTTCCAACTCCTCTCAACCATTATAATACCTGAATAGACCAGAATTAGGGTTCCCATTTTGTTTGACTTCTGTATTTGTGATTTATTCTTCAGATGAAGAGTAGAATTAGTAGTCAAAGAATGAAGTCAGTATGTGGATCTCAGCCATGTTAATGAGAGCCCAATAAAGACTTTAATAATACTTTTAAAAGCAATTAAATTCATGGACATTTTACAAAGAAAAACTTAATAATAAAAACATGTAATTGTTTGATATTTTTCTTTCTTCACTTCATGAAGAGTATATATCACTTGTGATTTTTGGGTCGTCTCTTGTTTGTCTTTTTTATTTCAAGCAGAATCTTTATCTAGAATTTCCAAAGGTCTAACATTGTATTGAAATTTTGATTCAATAATACAACTGTTTTCTGAGTTTGATAAAGCCTTTTTCCTTTCCCAGCTCTGAAAGCAAGACTATTTTTAGCAGTTTCACCACGACCATCAAAATAACCTTTCACAAAAACAACTTTTGGCTAAGGTAATTGCTCTTTGCTGAGAGTAGAGAAATAAAGCAAAATTGCCCACGTGTTAGGAAACTAAAATTGAATATGACAAGAAGTCTAAATATTAGTGTTTTTTCCTGTTGGGCTAAATAAAGCTTTTGCTGATTCTTCAATGTTTCCTACAACATGTTAGAACCAGAGGTAAACGGTTCAAAGCTCTTCCCTCTGGTAACTTGGCAGTTTAGTTTCTAGCATCGTTATTCTGCTATAACATAAGAATTTATCATGAATCATTTTATTTTATTTTTTTGGAATATTTCCACCAGTAAATAAAGTTGAGAGCTAATGGCTTCTCACTCAAAATGGAACAATCACAGTGCCACCAGTACATGTCTAAAAACACTAGGAAATGTTGGTTTAGACATTGATGTTAGAAATTCTTCCAGGGAGAAGAAGTTGGGGTTGTCCTGATGTAGAAGGTCTATGATGTTCTCATGGATCTGAACGAGATGTATTAGGCTATTTTCTCTGGGGAAGACTAGATAGAAACAAAACACATACTCTTTGACAGGTTCAGTTACTATCCAACTAACATCCCACCATGGAAATATTGTGTGGATGAATTCCACTTATATCTTGAATTGGTAAGGTTTTATAGATAATTGGAAACATGGTCTTTGGGGAGGTACGCAGACAAAAGAGAAGGATTTTTAAGAGTCCTCTAGGATTTTATTTTCTATATTAAAACTCCCAGAAACCTATTTGATAAGAGAAGCTTGATTTGTGAACAACAAAGCTCATGGCAAAAAAAAAAAAAAAAAAAAAAAAACGTGATTATCTTTGGAGATAATTTTATCAAACTGTGATCGACTAATAAGTTTCTATTGTCCATATTAGGGAAATATCTCTGAAGTTATTACAGTTATTTTACATAAGGATTTTTATTGTTTTATTTATTTTTAATACTTCCATTACCTGAATTCTATAAACAGTGAATTTATGACCAGTTCCTCATTATGAAAACTTAAAACTTTATATGTCCCCAAATTTAAATATATAGAAATTCACTGAGCATCTGCTGTGTGCATGTTATGGTTTGGATGTGAGGTCATGTGTAAGTAAATACAAGAAGTTCAGAGGACAAATGATTGGGTTGTGAGAGTCTTAACCCAATTAGTGAATTAATCCACTTCTAGGGATTGACTGAGTGGTAACTGAAGTGGTAGGTGTGACTAGAGGGGGTGTAGATTGGGGGTATGGCTTTGGGGTATATATTTATATCTGGCAAGTGGAGTCGCTCTCTCTGCTTTCTGATCATCATTTGAGCTGAGTTCCTCTGCCACACTCTTCTGCTATGATGCTCTGTGTCATCTCAATCCCTTAGGAATACAGCTAGCCTACTATGGACTAAGATCACTGAAACCATGAGCCCTCAAATAAAATTTTCCTCCTCTATAATTGTTCTGGTCAGATCTTTTAGTCAGTTCAGTGAAAAAGCAAACTAAAATAGTGTAATACAAAGAGTCCTGTGGAATTTGAAGCAGCGATTTCTAGACTGGTCTCTGAAATCATACTTCAGTTTCCTGTATATAATGTGAATTTGGGGGTTAGTCAAATGTTGCTTTAAATCCAAATATTACCATATAATAACTGTGATTTGAGGCAAGTTATTTAACTATGATCCTTGTTTTCTTTATCTTTTAAATGGTAAACAATTGTCTTCAACATGCCTTCCTAAAGATGTAGAGCACTTAGAGAACTCTCAGGTTCTATAAAATGTATGGGATTATCATCATTATAGCAAAAGTTACATGGAAAGAAGGAATGACTGGAGGGAGATATGGCCCAACTGATTCTTTCTTTCAGTGTAGCTTTAGCTTTCAATGAGGATAGTGATCGTACCTAAAGTAATGAAATTGAAGTGGCTGGAATTTCTACATTGTTGTTATTTAGATTGTACAAATAAATCCTGCTTTTTCTGAAAGCTATAGTCAGGTTTGGGGAGCAATATTCACAGCCAATTGGTTAGAGACAGCTTTGGACTTAAACTGAACTTTTGGCAAATGCACTGACTTTTCAATACAGAAGTATATCTTCCACAAAGTATTGCTTACCAAAGAGGAGCCTGATTATAGAGCAGGCTCTGCCCAAATGTTTCTTAACACTGGAAAATCCTTTCCTGGCTGAATCAACTCAAGGATCAGTTCTGTGACTGCACAACTAAATAATGTACTTGAGATGAGGAAAATGTAAGGTTTCTTTATTTCTGTAGGTTGAATGATTCCTTGGGTTCACTGTTAAGGATTGTCTTGAAATTCCCACAGGAGTGTAGGGGAACTTACTAGGCCACTAGGTAACCAGGCATGACAGGCAGATACCAGGATAGAGGTGCTATAGATGCACTGGGATCTGTTCTGTTTGTGATTTCTGAAACATGGAGGTGGAGCTGTAGGTCAGAAATCCAAAACCATTATCTTGGAATTCAGACAGGACCCAGGCAGTTTTATCAGGACCTTCCAGGACAAGAAACACATTAAGGGAACACTGGTTCTTTTTATCTTAATCAATTCATGCTTTTTTTTGTCATTCCCCTGAGTACTATTGCTGGTTTAATATGACTGGAATTAGCTCATGCAGATCTGGCTTTATTGTAGGGGTGGGACATTCTTATTTCCTTAGATTTCCTTAGCCTATACCAAAAGGAAGTCTCTATTTCTCTGGAAGGACATTAGCCTTGGATCATTTTGTTGTCAGTTTTCAGGACAAGAATCTGGGGTAGAAGAAGACTGCTCCTCTGTTGTGGTCCCCTCCCCTACTCAGGCACCAACTCCATAGCTCTGGGAGGAGTCTACACAATCAGGAGCCCAATGGACAACTTCCACAGTCAGATAGACTACTCCAGCTGATTAGGATGCAAGAGATTGACTTCTTTTGTCAGTGTTTCTCATTTTGTATTCATATTCATACCACTCATTTCTGCTCATATTTCAGTTTGTTCTGAAGAAAACAACCAGCCTTAATTTCTATGGTTAAAACCTTGAAATAAAATATTTTCCCTTTCAAAATATAATTTAATGTTCTTCATTTTTACCCTCCTAGTTCTCATACATGGAAGAAACTGAATTCTATATGATTAAATAATTGCAGATGGAAATGAGGTGAAAAGATTGCTTGTCAAGAACTCTTTAAAATTCCTATTATGGTTTATAGTGGTACACACTGAATAATTATGGCTTTTCGTCATACAGCTCTGAAGTAGGGATACTTTTCAAGGATTTCTTTTTCTATTGTGTAGACTACTCAGATGACTTCTTTATTGGATTTGTTCTTTCATTTATTTTTTCCTTGAATCGTAACTTAGTAAGAAGGTAATGAGTTACAAAGTAAATAAGAAATTTAAAGGAATTAAAAACAGCATACTTCAGTGAGGCAGCCACATCAATATTTATAGCAGCACAATTCACAATATCTAAATTTTAGAATCAACATAGTTGCCCTTCAAACAGTTACTAATAGGGCATTATGTAAAATTGTGGATGTGTAACCGACGTGTGCAATCTGCATTTGGGGTAAAAATTGGGAGTTCATAACCCACTTGAATCTAATGTATGAAATATGATATATCAAGAGCTTTGTAATGTTGTGAACAACCAATAAAAAAAATAAAAGAGAATAAAATCATGGCATTTGCAGGCAAATGGATGCAGTTGGAGAATATCATGCTAAGTGAAGTAAGCCAATCCCCAAAATCCAAAGGCTGAATGTTTTCTCTGGTATAAGGATGCTAATCCATAATGGGGGTAGGGGTAAGGAAGAATGAAGGAACTTTGGATAGGGCAGAGGGGAGGGAGGGAAGGTAGGAGGCATGGATGTAGGAAAGATGGTGGAATGAGATGGACATCATTACTGTAAGTACATGTATGAAGATACGAATGGTGTGACTCTGTTTTGTGTATAACCAGAGAAATGAAAAATTGTGCTCTGTATGTGCACAATGAATTAAAATGCATTCAGTTGTCATGTAGAATAAATAAATTTAAATAAATAAATTTATTTTAGAATAAATAAATTTAAGAAAAACTTTAAAATAAATAAGAAATTCAAAGCTAATAGTTATTTGTAATGTTTGTGAGTTTGCTTTTTTCTATTTATTAATGTATTAGTTCTACATAGAGATTAGAGGAATGCAAATACAGAAGCTTCAAAATGTGCATATGTAGAACAAAAACTTGATTATGCTAATTTTAAAAAAGGGGGAAAAGAGGAGAAAATAATTGCTTTTGCCCATGTGCAGATTTAAGAAACTCTAACAGATTTTATTTAGAACTAGAAAATCTGGGTATGAGTCCTGCCTCTTTTAATTACTAATAACTGTACATATGCAAATAAAAACACTCACATTTTCTAAATTTTAGTTTACCCATAATAAAGTGGTCAAATCTCTAGCAATGTGGGAAAGTTGCTGTAAAAATATGGAATATAATACATGAAAGTATTTTTAAAATCCAAAGGCATGAGATGTGAAGTGGTGTTATTGTAGAAACTCAGTAGAAAGTGATGAAACTATTTACAAAAAACACACAGAACATTTATATAAAGAACAACATATAACTAGAATCCATTCAACTCAAAATGCAAGATATGAACCCTTGGGTTTTACTTCTTTTATCAATTCATTGAGTAAGCTTTACCAAATTATTTGACCTCCTCAGGATTATTAGGATCAATTACCCAGTATCTTCTATGTTTCTGAACTCATAGACTCACATTTGATCAGTGAGTAGAATCCTATAAATCATATATAGTGCTGGGTACCTATCTTAGGCTAAGTTCCCCAAGGAAGCAGGGTGGGAGATAAGAACGTGAATCTCTGTAGTTTATTTGGGAGGTGATCCCAAGAGGTGCTGATAGAAGAATAGAGAAGTTGAACAGGGAACGGAAAGATGTCAATACAGAATGCATCCATCAGCAAGTGAATGCTGCAGAAAGTTGTAGCTCTATTCCTCTGCAGATCTTTGGGGGACTGTATAGAACATATGAGAGCTATCTAATCTAAGGAGAAAAGAATATGGATCATTTTCCTCCAATTACCTTCTTTCATTGACTGAGAGCTGCTTTAGACATCAAATCCCTAGTACTCTCCCCTGGAAGGCACACTGACCAAGCATGTCACAGATGTGATGCAATGACACATCCCAGGTTCCTGCATTTGGAAGTCATTAACATGCATGGAAAGGGTGACTGCTGAGATATGGGTAGGGTAGTGATGGTGTAGGCTGCAATGCCGTGATGTGATGGACGGTGAGAGGCTTTGCTCAGATTCTCCTTCAAGATAAGCAAGTTTCTCAGCTTAAGAATGGTTAGCTGACAGCCTCTAGCTTTTAGTGCCTTCTGGATCCTCCCCAGGTTTGGAGCTCTTCTTGGAGGACTCCTAGCCAGTGATTGAGCAAGGCTGTGGTATCAAGGCCTGCCAATTTTGCCCATAGAAGGATTCAGTTTTGCTGTATTCTCCCCATGTAGACACTTGCTTAGGTTCATCCCAGACTGATAGCTCTCTCTACCCAGTCATACATCATCCCTTTCTCTTTTCTCAGGTGTTACTATCTGCTAATCTTTAGCCATCTTAACTCCATCTTGGCCTCTGCTTCCTGGGGGACCCAACCATCAACGAATGACTCATTTTAAAGACAGCCTAGGAAAATGTCAATCTCTGAATTTAAACCACAGAAGAAATACCTTACATGGGTCTGAATGTAAGGAAAGCTGGACTGACTGGATCCTCTCTACAGTAGGACTAAATAAGACAAAAATTCCTTCAATTAAATAATTAGAAATCAGGTAGACAAAGAATACAGTCAATGGAAAACAGTATGGAAATTGATTGAATGTATTAAATAAATGACAGATCAACAATGGGAGGTTAGACTTTGGAAAAATACTTGTGGAGATTGTTGCAATTTATTTCTCTGGGTAGCTTTTAAATAATGAATTATATATTTTATTTTAAAAACCCTGCTAGCAAATTGTTTTATTGTGTGCATGCACAGCTATGTAATAATGAACTCTACCACTATGTATAATTATAGTGCACCAATTAAGAAAAACACCAGTTTAAAAGAAAGTACACTGGTTGGCCAGCCTTGTGTGAGGGAAATGTTTTATTATCAACTGGACACTTCTCCATCCCCATAGAAAACCCACCATTTGAATATCTTTGATCTCTTTTCACCATCTCTTATACTGTCTTTTTTTTTCCTCTCAAGGACTCTAGAATGCAATATCTCCTAAGGAACAGTCCTAGAATTAGAAATGTACTAAATTGAGATTGTCATATCCCCTTGCTAGGAGAATAAAGCTGAGAAACATCTACTGATGATATTCATCTTACATAATAGGTGCAATGGATTTTTAAAATGAGATTCTTTTTATGCACACAGTGAAATTTTTAGAGCTCTTTAGAAAATGGGTACTGCATACACTGAAATTACATTATGTAATCTATGAAATAAAGATAAGACATATTGAATTTCTGAAGAATATTTTCCTAGGGAGTTCCAAATGTGCTAATGATATGAACTCATTAATCTTTCCACCCTCCTTTTTCTAGTGAAGGGTCTGATTATTTTCCTAATTTCACAGACAAGGACAGAGACCCAGCTTCTGGCTGTTCAATGAGAGACAGGTGTCTAGAAATTAAACCTCTATCATCACACATACTGTTTTTCTTGAGTTTAAGCAGCTGCTTATCTCTTCTACCTTTTACATTCATACAAACACAAAAACACACATACATACACACTTACTTTTCTGACAACAAAACAAATTTTCCATGGAAGTTGTTCTTGTGCTGAAATAAAATTGTTTTACAAAAATGAACAGAGGCCATTTTTGCCCTGAGTTTAAAAAAAATGATGAATATATAATATCCAGTAGTGGCCATGGTATAAGGAAATGAGTATTGATGGAAAACTTTTGGAAAGTTAACTGAAAATTCCTATTAAAATGAATATACACATATACTTTTACTTTGGGGAATCTATTCTACAGAAAGAAAGATACCAGAATGTAAGACACATGCATAAACATAGTAACATTATTTATAATGACCACGGGCAATAATTGAATGAATGAATATTTTAGTCATTTATTCTGTGGGTAATTATATGATTGTGTTAGTTTTTTGTTACTATAAAAATACCTGATATAATAAACTTATAAAAATAACAGCTTTATTTTGACTAACAGTTTCAGAGGTTATAGACCATGATCAGGCCAATGTTGCCTTTAGGCCTCTGGTGGGTTCCAAATGGCAAAGGCAGGGAGTATGTCATGGAGCAAAATTATTCCGTGTCCAAGAAGCAAGACAGAGGAAGAAGAAGGAACTGGGAAAAAGTGCCCAATTCAGGACACATTCCCAATGCTCTCAGGAAATCCCACTAGGCTCCATCTCCACACCCTGGGGAACAAGATTTCACTACATGGGCCTTTGGGAGAATCTTAAAATTCAAACTATAGAATCACTAAGAAATTTGTTCAATAAGTATGGGGGAATAGCAATGTAAAGCTCAATTTGAGGGTGTGCTGATCCATTATTTAAATTAAAACTATATTTTATACATATATATACATATATAATAATATTTCATACATATATAATATATAAAAATACGCATTGAAATAAGACAATACGTATTTGCCTACTTATGTATGTACCTGGAGAAAATATAGAAAGAATAAATCCCAAATTGCTAGTTGTGACAAATTCTGCATCAGTGAAGCTGAGGAGAAGGAGACGTGCTAGGGAGGTTTGCAGTTTTATTTTTATGCACCTCTCTGTGAATGCATTACTTTTAAAATGTAAAATAAATGTCTGACAAAAACAAATTTAAGCTGGCAGTGGTGGAACATGCCTATAATCCCAGGAACTCAGGAGATTGAGGCAGTAGGATCACAAGTTTAAGGCCACCTTGGGCAACTTAGTGAGATCTTGTCTTAAAATTAAAATTAAAAAAGGGTTGAGGATGTAGCTCAGTGAGAGCTCTTGCCTAGGTTTTTTAAGGCCCTGGAATTAATACCAGTTTGGCATCTACCAGGTTGAATTATAACCCCTGTTTTGCTTTGTGTTGCTGTGTAATGCTGAGCACATCACTTGCTCCTCTGATGATCAGTTCCTTATATAGAGAGGAGAAGGGGAAACTGGAGTTTGAGATGAACTTTCTCCACTTCTGCTGGCAGGTGGGGTCTGCCTAAGCTGCAGGCCTCTGCAGCTGAGAAACATGTTGTAGGTCTTAATGGTGGGCTATGCCCTCCAGTTTTGCAGTGGACACCGGAAGTTCACCACCAAATTCTTTCTGGGTTCTTGTCTTGAGAATTTAAATAATGAAATCCACAGACAAGGATGAATGAGTATAAGAGTAGGATTTTACTTCAGTGTGAATAGAAACAAAACTCCTAAGGGTGAGTGGATACCCAAGAAGGATTTCCAGCTTGAGTGTGCTAGTCTAGGGGCTTAACACTTGGGTCAAGTCTATTGGTCCAAATTTGTGATAATCAAGTTTTGGAAAAGTACTATTGCAATTGGTTTGCCCTGTAATCCCATTAAGGTCTTCCCACTTCAATTTTCTTGCTGCTGTCAAGAGGCAGAAGGTTGATGTCATCAGATTGTGAATGCTTGGGGGTTCCAGGCTGCAGTGCTGTGTGGAGCAGGTCTCCTCACCAGCCCTGGGTGGGGCACTGAGGGTGATAGGTCGGAAGGCCTTGGCCTGCCTCAGCACTGGCCTTACAGGTCTCAGACTGCATCAGTATGGTGGGATCCAGGTAGCTGCCGCTGGTGCTCTCTGCCTGCACTCCAACCCACGCTCTGTAGCTCCTTCACTGTGGCTTCTCATCCAGATGTGGGGGCAGAAATTAGTGGGCTGACTACATGGCTCTGCCATCAGGGAGCTGTGTCAGTAATAACTACTTTACATAAAGCACAAGGCACACTACCTGGCAGGCAGTAGGAACAAAATCTATGCTATACTTTATTCCTGGAGGAAGAGAGTTTTCCCAATGGCATTAGAGAGAAGCAGAAGATAAATGGTGGGCAGAGTTGGAAAGAGATTTTTTTTGGGAAACTCCAGGTCAATTCAGAATTGGGAAATTAAGGTCTCATCTCAGCAGGGATCCTGATGACACACGGAGATGGGATGTCCTTGAAGGGCTATTCTTTCTCAGAAGCCCAGAGTCTCAGACAGGAGATGACATGTACAGACACTTTTTCTGAAGGTTCTGCTATTCAATAACCAAGATACACTTTCAGCAAGGATTTGATAATTCTTCCTAATTGAGTCAGGTGTCCTATACAGTTCTATGGACTATCTTCTAAGTGAGTCAAGGAAATTTTTTGTCTGAGACACTGCTATAATGTAATATAGCTAGCTGACTTGTCTCAAGTCCTAAAATGAAGATATCTTTTAGTCTTTATTTCAGTGGATACTCAAAATGCTCTTTTACAAATAGTCTTTGAGAAGACTTAACTTCCTTTCAACATATTCTGCAAAATGGTGCCTCCTGTTCTACTTGCTTGAACTTGAACTGTTTTATTGAACTTGAACATGACTATAACATAAAGATGGTTTCCTTTACTTTCTGTGTTCTTTCTCACCAGCTACATTTAATTTCTTCTCCTTGGCAGACAGAATGCATTGGGTACTGCTATGACGTTTGCTGTGCAGCACCATTAAACACACTTTAAGTCTCAGTTCACATCTGCTATATTGACAGCAAAAGACAATCTGGCTTTAGCTAATAATCTATCTTGTCACCTTCCACTACTATTGTGAAATTGTGAAATATTTTAATTTACCCTGAAACTATATGTAGAAAATATTGTTTCTGAGTTATTTGTCCATAGAATCAATTCTTTGGATTCCCTTAATTTATGATGAAATAATGTTCTGTTTAAGGTACAAAAAAAAAACCCTAATTTATTTCAATAGAAATACTTTCAGTCAAATATGTTACCACAGAACACATTATATGAATGAGGTGATGAGTGCTAATTAGCTTGATTTAATCACTTGACATTCTATACATATATCAAAGCATCACATTGTACTCTACAAATGTAATATATTTATTATTTTTCTATTAAAATAATGTAAACAAAAATGAAATACCTTTAGACATAAAGCTAATGTGATCTATGCACAGGGTAATGTAATGCAATAATATCCTAATATCAATAGGATTATTAGTCATCCTAATTCATAAGGAAAATTGTATTTGTATTTATATCCTAATAATAAAGTTCCAATTCCCTACTTACTGTATAAAATTCTGTTAGCATGCTTTTTGGCCACATAAATTGGAACTGTTATTACAAAATAATGATAGTAAAAAAGATCTGCTATATAGGAGAAATATTTTAAAAAACAAAATTACTTAATGAAACTTATCTGTTTAATATTTATTTTGTATAGATGTTATGATAGAACCATAACAGCTACTTAAAGTAATATTGAACAAGATAGTGATCAAGGATCAAAATTAATTAAGGAATAGTTCCTTAAATTGAAATGAATGCTGACTTTAAGAAAGCAACAAAATAGATTCTCAGGGAGGAAAGAAATTGAGAAAGAAAGGCCAAAACAAACAAACAAAAAACAAACAAAAAAAACAGGGCCAGAATTTTTAACTTACCTCTAATACACAAATAATTCTGCCTTGGATATACCATATAACCTATCTGGGCTGCAGTCCTGCAATGGACAAAATGAATAGGTTAGAGACATTGATTTTAACTATTAAAATTCTTAATGTTCTATTGATAAGAATAAAAAAAAGAAGCCAGGCACGGTGGCACATGACTGTAATCCCAGCGACTTGGGAGGCAAGGCAGGAGGATCTAAGTTCAAAGCCAGCCTCAGCAATGGCATGGAGCTTAGAAACTCAGTGGGACCCTGTCTCTAAATAAAATACAAATATAGGGCTGGGGACCTGCTCAGTGGCCAGTGCCCCTGAGTTCAACCCCTGATATAAAAAGAAGAAGAAGGAGGAAGAGAGAATAGCAAAAATGCTTTTATTGAAACAAAATTATTCATTCTAAACTCTTAGAGACAGAGGAAAAGATAATATTGTGTGGGTGGGATTGAATACTTTTAAAATAGTATTACAGTGGTTTTATTGTGCCAACTTAGCTAAGCTGTACCCATCTTTTACATAGTTTCCATTCCTCTGGTTCTATCTGATGATTACACATAAGCAAAGCTAGTGGAAGATTTGGCAAGCAGGAGGCAGAAGTCAAGGAGCAGCCAGTGTTACCTGTAGGTCCTGTAGACCCCTGAGAGTTGCTGTAGATCTGTCTGGATGGGTCGATCATTGTTTCCTGACTTTACACCAGTGTCTCAGAGTCCTGGACCACTATATGGGATGGGTGCAGGATGCCAGGATTGCAAATTTTGCAAATAAAAATACAGGGTGCCCGCTTAAATTTGAGGAGACAAAAAAATTTTTTTAAATGTGTGTCCATACAATATTTGGGATGTGGTTATACTGAAAGATTATTTGTTATTTATTTTAAATTCAATTTTAACTAAATACCCTTTTAAAATAATTTGGCAACATGGAAATGATTCCAGCTTTTTTCTGTAGGTCCTCCACATTGCTGAGATTGAAGATCATGAAATGTAGAGGTTGGTCCTGATGTTCTTCCTTGGAAAACAGCCCCCAATTTCATATTTATATATGCTGAATTGGTTCAACAAATCCTGTTGCTTCTTGGTTTCTTGTCTAAACCTCCTGACATTTTCTCTGCAGCATCAGTTCATCAGAGAACAGGGATGATTGCTAATGGACACGGGCATCGGTTATGACAGCAATCCCAAGAAGAAAAAAAAATCACCTCCAATTGACATTGCATCTTTCAAGGGCTTCAGCTCTTTCTGTGTAGATCATCTCATTCATCTTTACTGCATATCTGGTGACAGGAGTGGAACTGCAATTATAGAATTCTACTTTGTAAGTGATGCAGTCACAAATGCAGAAGTTTTGACTTGCTCAAAGACAGTAAATTTCAGGACTAGGATCCATACATTTTGGTTATTATTGATGTGTATCAAAGTATCTTCTGATAACACTTAATGGAGGCGGGAGATAGAAAGGCCCAGTATTTAAAAAGTAGAAAACTGAGCTAACATTGACACCACCTTGAATGGCTGTCTAGTCTTGAATCATTTCCTGCTCATGCCCTTCTTTTTAAAATGTAACACAACTTGACTCTGATGACCAGGAACCTGATTATGCAAGGCTCCAAAGGACCATGTGGCTATAATCACATTGGAGTAACTCAATTGAGCAGAGCGGGGAAAGGCACACATAGATGGAATCATAGCTAGCAAACAAATTGCTAATATGTTTAATTTTGATGAGATAGGTGGATGAATTTCAGACAAGAGCCTAGTGAACATGAGCTGCTTGATATATTGATGTGGCTGTGACATAGAAATAGTTTTTGAGAAAATACCTATAGGATTCTTGTTGTCCATATTATTAATCACACTAAACTCTCTAAGTTACCAAACTTCTAAATTCAGTTGTCTCTGTTATGTCAAGTTTAGATTTAAAAAAAGTATTATTAAAATTATAGACAAGGGGCTGGAATTGTAGCTCAATGATATAGTACTTGTGTCGCATGTAGATAGATAGATAGATAGATAGATAGATAGATAGATAGATAGATAAAACAAAGGTACTATGTTCATATACAACTAAATAATAAAGAAAAAAAAATTAAAAAAATATAGAAACATTCCATAAAACTGAAGCTTACCTTTTCAAACATCAAAACCGTTGGAATTACTACTTGGGGGTAAAATTTTTCTAAAAAGTTCAAATTCAAAAAGGACACAAAGTAAGATCTCATGTTTTTTGATGCAATTCTTCCATAATTATGAACATACCTGGCTATTCAGCGCTGACAGGCAGGCAGTGATGCCCACAGGCTCTTACTCTTCTCTGAAATATGCCAGACTAAGTGTTTTGAAGTTATTAGATTTGCTCCTTGAATTCCTCCTGCTCTTCCTGTGCTCTCATGTCATGCCATGTCCTTCTTGCCAATGTCATTACCTGGATCTGTTGAGCCCGATCTCTACCTCATCCTTATTCTGCCTACTACCAGTTCTTGGAAACAAAAATAATTTTTCTACATAAATGACAGGTAACACAGCCAAAACAGAAAACCATTCATAAATATATTATCCTTACAACATGGCTCTTGAACTTCGGAAAGCACAGAACATGGGAGAAGCTAAAACAAGTTGTAAAGACCCTTTACGTTCTCATTTACATATAATTTGGTGTCGTGTTTGTGCAGTCCACCCACAGAAAGTTGGAGTCCATAAATGAGATCTGAAAATGTAGGAATTTTCCTAAGTGCTCTGTAGGTGTTTCTGATCAAAGTCATACTCCTCCTTAGCTACATCCTCTAGGTCCCCAAATATTTCCCACTTGTAATGATCATTTTGAACTTTCTTATTCAGTTACTTATTATGGAAAATAACTCATAAATATTTGTTAAATAAGCATTCAACTATAAAATTACTTGGGGTTAGAAGAATCCTTGAGATATAGACACAATAATAAACTGGGAATGTCTGAATGTGCACTATGGAATGGAAAAGCAAATAGTCAACTGAATCATTATAATTGCTAGAATTTACAAACGTGGAGTAGTTTGGTACTTGAATTAAATTTTCATTGTTTTGGAGGCTAAGGATGTTAGTTTAATCTGGAGTTCTTTCTTCATTTCTCCATAAAAATTTGGCTTTATGTGTTGACCCATGCTTTTCTGCTTTTGGAATGGCCACTTCTTTGATCAGGCCCAAATAGTTCCAACCAGGGACTTTGAAATGGCAATTGCCCAAAGGTAAACTTGTAGTGTCTGGTCTCTAAGTTTCTAACTGAGAAATGCCACAGATTCTCCAAATCCTAAAACTTTTAGATCTAGCTCTTTAAAATATGGTTTATTCACACTGCAAATTGACATTATTCTGGTGTGGCCCTGGAAATTCTGTTTCTATGAGCACCAAGAGAGATTTTGGCCTTGGGAGAAAGAAGAGTTTTCTAGTCAAACCCAATATAAAACTTCCTTGATGGGAAAAAAAGTTATGTCTTGTATTTTCTTTCTGGCTATGATCATTTTATGTTAGTTTCATTAAGACTATTGTAGCAGTCAGTATAAGATGAGCTATCCTACAATAATTAACATCTCTAGAACCTCAGTGACTTAAAACAATAGAGTTTATATTTCTTGCTCATGCTATATATTCAATGCACAGAAGTGGAGATACTCCATTTAGGGTAGTCTTTTGGGTCTCAATACTTATGAAAGTTCAATCTTAATATGTGTTTCTGTGGTACATGCTTAGATTTCTCACAATGCATTGGATGAATCAAGTCATCTGACTGTACCCCAATTCAAAGAGGGTGTCTTATCACTGTGACAAATACCTTATAAAAACAATGTAGAGGAGAAAAAAACTTGTTTTGGCTCTTGGCTCACAGTTTCAGAAATATCAATCAGTGGATGACTCCATTGCTTTGGGAGTGAGATGAGACAGAAGACAGAACAGCATGGCAGATGGAGATAGTGGAGGATAGTTTCTCAGTTCATGGCAGCCAGGAAGCAGTGGGTGAGAGCAGGGTAGGGACAGCACAAGAGCAAAATCCAGAAACAAGATAGAGTCCCCAAGGGTATATCCCTGGTGAACCTGCTTCTTCCAATCATGACCCACCTACCTGCAGTTTTCACCTCCTCCCAGTAGTCCATTCAAATTATTAACCCACCAAATAGATCAATCCACTGACTAGTGTATATTAAACGTCTCATGATTATCTACTTTCCAAAATCTCCAACTCTGCACATTGCTACACTGGAGATCAAGACTTTAGTATATGAGCTTTTGGGGGACATTCTAAATTCAAACCATGATAGTAAATATGTTAAGCCCACTGCATTCTAGAAAGTAAGATGGCTACAAGATTTGTGAACAACCTTAAAGACTAACACAGCTTTATACTTGGATGTTCTGATTTCCATTTTGGTTATTCATGGGCCTTTTAAAAAATATCTTGGACTGTTTTATAGATAGGTGGATAGTTGATTTTTGAGTAACGAGGTGTTTGTGTGCTTGCTTGAGGATGTCCTGAAGAGATATCATCTTTGTTAGAGGGTAAGCTTTCCAAACACATCAATGAGGCACTATGATTTTTTAGGTTCTGATTTCCCCCATTGACACCTACTCTAAATAAACTCCCCCCTCTGAATCCCACAAAATAAAAGCAGTGTCTCCTTTTCTTCCACAAACTACCTAAGAAATTGGCAACTTAGAACTTTTATTGATTGCTTTCAGGAGATTGACTGATCCTGTTGTAACTTTCTTAAGGAAAGTTATTCCAGGTATTTTGAGAAATACTTGGAGGTTTATGGGACTTTTCCAATTATGAGACAAATAGACAATTTATAGAGACTATCTCAAGGCTTCCCAAGGAGCCGGAGGAGATGGTGCTCATGATACTATGAGAAGATGGGGAATAAGGATGTGCATTGCCCAAAGAGCCTTTAGAAACAATGATAAAACCAACTAAAATTCTGTCTTCTGTCTTCTTTTGGTTTTCATGGACCATTGGCAAATTTAAACAAAGTCTGGGGTGAGACACCCCTCTGAGTTGAACTCCTAACATTGCTATTCCCATCATATGTCACTAAGTTAAGTATTAGCTTCAGCAACTTAAAATATACTTAAAATCTTTTGCTTTAAGATAAAAAAGTCATCACAGTTGTGCATAGAAATCATTGCCTATTCACATCACAAACCTGAAACCACAGAGAATTTCATCTGTAGGTCAATAGAGATTTGAACTCATACATGTACACGTCTATGGGAAGGGAATAAAATGGAAGATAAAACCTAGTATGCAACTAAACTCCAAAGGGCCATAGCAGAAAATAGGAAGTGTATATTTAAAAACTCAATTATCCAACAGAAATGGGTTTCCTTAAGTTACGTGTTCACCAAATTGAAGCTGTCAAATACTACTACTAAAGGTTGTCTTCCCTATATAAGTGGGCATGTTATAGGTTTATAGGTGTAGCATCTAGCTCAGATGGTTTCACAAATGAAAATGATGCCCTTTACCACCCATCTGGTGGATGACCAGAAGGGCTCACCATCTCTACCTCTGTAGGACAGGGAATGACTTATAGACACATGCAAGTGCTTGTCAGTATAATTTTTACACAAATTCTAATTTCCCCGGAAGCTGCAAGGACAGCTAGTACCTTCCATTTTACAAATGACATTGTATCAACGGACAAGATCAAAGGCTGTCCTGAGGTTCTTTCTTCAAACAGTTATTTCATTTACAAAGAGGACAATGAGAAAGGGGAAAAAAAGAGTAAGACCTGAACTCCTATTAAGAAGTCCTGGAGAAAGTGGAGGAAATATGAGAGTTCCATATGTTTTACTGACTTACCTGAATGAGACATTTTTCATCTTAATGAGATGAAACCTTGCATTTCATTAAGGTTCAGTGAGATCAGTTTTTGTACAGATTAGCTCTCCAGAGCAGCAGGGAGCTTTTACCTGTCTGATTTTGGAAGAGCATTTTCTTGATCATGTCTGCAGTGGTTTGACTGAGCAGCTCTAGGTCTTCTGATCCCTCTCTACATGTTTCTGAGCCCCAAGTCTCCTCTTATGTGGCTGTAGTTCTCATGGCTGTTCAGATAGATACTAAGTCTTTGTCCCTGGACCTCATTTCTAACAGCTATCAGTGAGACCATATTGTGGTGCCTCAAACAGTGTTCATATTAAAGGAATTTACCATGTTCTGCTGTAGGGGCTAATATCCATCCCTCCTCAGTTTTATCACCTATAGTACTTTGATCACCTTTCCTTTAAAGCCCTGGACTTGGCTTTGATCCCATCTTGTTCTTTATGTCCAATTTCTAATCACCCTCAGGTTATCTAATTCCATCTTATTAATATCAAATTTTTCCACTGCTTCTTAAGCCTTCTGTCACTACACCGTGGGCCATCAACCCATCTCTTGTATGACTGTAAAGTTATATTTTACAAATTATTGTGGTTACAATGTGCTAGCTACTGTTCTAATCACTTGAGAGATGTTAACTCATAATTCTTCATAACATGAGTTAGATATTATTATTAAAGCAACTTATCATTATTAATCCTATTCAACAGAATACATAATTGTAACCTAGAGAAGATGACTATATATTGCTCGAGTAAATAGGTGGTAAATACTATCTAATTCCTCAGTTTAAGCTTTTAACTATGATGCTACCCTGCCTTGAATTAGATCACAATAGGTTTGTAAAAATCAACCATTTCTACTGTCTTCCTGAATATGCTTTTTTCCTTAAAAAAAAGTACTTGAGCATGTTAACCAAAGTAACTTTCCAAATATACTGCTGTTTTTTCTCAAGATATTCAATTACTCTTATTGTTCATCTAAAGGACTCTAAAGCCTCCATTCTATTCTGGATGTCCTAGAATGATGTTGTTCAATCATCATATCTGACAAGGAAGGTAGAGATGTAAACAAATGTTCATAATATAGTCCAATAACTAAAATAAAATTATTATTGTTGCTCTTTCTCCAATACTGATAGAAACTAACTATATAATTACATTTACTCTCTCCTGCTCTTTATATTATTGTTATCTTACATTTTAGTTCTACATATATTTTACACTCGACATCAGACCTACTTTTTAAATTCAGTATGCAGTTATGCTTACTGACTTATTTATACATTCTTCATCTGTTCTGGCATTTTTCACGGCTCCAACTTGGGATCATTTTTTCTTTCATCTGAAGAGCTTCTGTAAAATATGTTTTATCCATCTGATTTACTTTAATGAGTTCTCCCAGTTTTTGTTTATCTAAAGATGATTTTTATTTTACTTCAGTTTATAAGTGTATTTTTGTTGGTCGTGGATTATGTGTGAGCAGCTAATTTCTTTTAGCACTTGAAAATGTATTCTGGTTCCCATCATTTCTGTTAAGGTTCCAGCAATCAATCTTGCTTTTATTTCACTAAAGACAATGTATATTTTTGAAAAAAAATTGGTTTTTGGAAAACTCTCCCATCCCTCAGTCTACAACTTTGATGATGGATGTGTTTGTCCTTTTGATTATGATCTATAAACATCTTAAACTATTACCTGTTTTTTCTCCATTATTTTTTGTGTTTCACTTTGTATTACTTTTCTACTGATCTTTCAGATCATTTATTCTGTGCTTTTAAATGTTTAATCTGTAGTTAAACATGTCCATTGGGTTCCAGTGTTACATTTTCCATTTTTTTGATATCCATTCAATTATTTCTTTCTCTCTCTCTCTTCCTTTCTAATCCTCTAGAGAAATTCTCATTCCTTTACTCCCTTATATCCATCTTTTCTTGTTTATTCATGAACACATTAAACCAGTGTTTTAAAAGTCCTTATTTGATAACTCCATGGGGAATATCATTTATGTGTTCCCTTCTATTTCTTTTTCTTCCTTCTTATTAATTACTGTATATTTTTACTTCTAGGCAGATCTGCTAAGTTTAGTGATTTTTTATTGCATGTCACATATGAACAAATAATGATGGCTAAAGATAATGTTATCTTCCACCAGGAAGTATCTTCCTTTCTTCTGATAGCTATTAAAATGTGGGGCTTATCACCCCAGTCCAAACAGGAACCAAGCCAGATCCAAACAGAGTTGGAGTTATATTGACTTCATCTACTTCAAATCCATCCCTGTTCTTAGGACACAGACCTCCTGAGCTTTGGAATGAAAAGCTGTGTGTGTGGGGGGGGATTCTCCTTCATCCTGAAAGACTACAGAAGCATACTTTATTATTCAGAGATTACCCTTTGGCTTAGCTTCTGCCCCATGTAGATTCTGTATTTGTCAACTGTCTTAAAGAGAAGGTTGACTGTCTGTTTTTAGGATAAGGTTGACCCTCAACCTGTGGGATTTCTCTTCTGCCCTTTAGAAGTTTCTGCCTGGGTTCCCCTATTCTTTTGCCCAGTCTCTAAATTCAGCAAATGCCTCATACAGAAAACGAAGAATCTCCTCAAGTTTTCATCTTTTTTTTTCACTCTAGACCTAGCACTAAAAGTATTGCTAATCTTTCTTTCCCCTGGTAGAGTTCCTCTAACTCTACCATATCTAACCATTAGCCTGAGCCCAAAATAAGGAAGCCTTCTGGTAAGCAAATTCTTTAGATCCTCAGCTCACATTGAAATGGCCTTCCTCCTTCTGCAATTTTAGTTTATCTGGTCTTTGCTGCTTTTACAGCATTCTGTTACATTCAAAATATTATATTTGTAATATGTCCAGCTTTTCTGGCTGCCAGAGAAATATCATTGATATGCCTATTCTAATTGTATTGTGATTGTTCTAACCAAATAGCATGACTTAATCTGGTTTTACTGTAAGATGCTATAAAGCAAAATTAGGCATGATCTTTACCTTGAAATTCTTAGTGGCACGAATGGCATTTGCTAATGTCTAGCTAGTAGGATTTTTTTTTTAATTTTTAAAAACTATTTTTAGTTGTAGATGGACACTATGCCTTTATTTCATTTGTTTAATTTTATGTAGTGCTAAGATCAAAGCCAGTGCTTCACACATGCTAGACAAGCTCTCTACCACTGAGCTGGAACCTCAGCCCTTAGCTATTAGTTCTTGCTCCCTGAAGGCCTTACAAAATATATTATACTTGTGAGCTCTACTGACGCCTTTATCTCAAATATGATTTTACTATTCTTGGTAGGGGTCCTCAATCACAAACGATTTTTTAAAGCCATGTAAAGAATAACTGAAAACAAGTTACTTAGAGTAAATAAAAACAAGATACTTCATTGTTTTTTGTAAATATACTTTGACAAACAAAATTTAACAGAAGAAGAAAAGTGTCTTATCCCTAAATTATTGAATTTAATAGGACTCCATCCAGAGAGAGTTTATCAATATTTTAAACATTGATGACTTTGTATAGATTTTTAGAGTCAAATAGAGAAAGACTCAGGTGTGCTTCTATCTGAAGCCTCTTACCTGCAAAGTGATTCTGGAACATTGGAAACAGAGAAATCAGACAAAGCTGGGAGTGAAAGGACCAGGTCCAGCAGAGAGAGAGAGAGCATATTCTTCCAGGTCAAATTGGAGGAAGTGGAGAACAAAGTAGGGTTTAAAATAAAAGATTTAGCTTCTTAATAGAGCCCAGGTAGGAAGGATTGGTGATAAGATGAAAGTGGTCAGGCCACTCTAAAGGAATACCAGAATATCTGGTAGGAAGAATTAGGCAGTGCAGTGATTTTGATAAGCATGTCCCATATCATAACTGTTTGGGTTTGCTTTTAAACTTAGTAGTTAATATGTTTTAAACACCACGTATCACTAAACAAATGAGATTTTTACACATATCAAAATAAATTTTATAGAGAACCTATAGTTCTAATTAAAATGGGTCAACATTGTGATCATTAATACTGTAATTGGTAATATAGGACAACTATAAAAGGCTCCTACAAATGGTGAGCAACACAGTTCCATTGGTATAGTTCAATATTATTTGAGTAGTTTTATATTATTAACATGATGCCATAATTTTGTTTTTGAAGTGCTGGGGATTAAACACGGGGGCATTGTACCACTGAGCTACATCCTCAGCCTTTGTTACTTTTGAAATTTTAAGACAGGGTCTCACTACGTTGCTGGGGTTAGCCTCAAACTTGCAATCCTCCTGCCTCAATTTCCCAAGTAACTAGGAATACAGGTATGTGTCAGCATGCCAGGCTGATGCCACACTTCTAATCCTCCATGAAAAACTTTAATTGTTATTTGTTGTTTGGTTAATGACAATCACCTGTTTTATTATATCTAATTAATGCTGCCAATTTAGCAAGCCAATGGAGTAAGTAAACAACAACAATAGCAATGAAACAGTGATGAGCTACTCTTCCCACACTGGAGTTGAATCAAAGTGAAATCAGTCAATAAAATCTGAATATTATCTTCTTTTATTTTAACTGACACGATACCAGATTCAAATTTATGGTAACAGATGACTTTAATAAGAAGCCAGAACTGGAGGTAAAAACAACATCCAAGGCAAATTCCTGGTGAAAAAGAGATAAGATTCACCAATTATAGCAAGAAAAGAAAGTGAAATGAATTAACTGCTCTGCTCATGCAACTTAAAAACATTTGCTTCTTAATCATCTCCTCTATGAATATGGCACAGACTCACTGACTAATTGCATCATGTATGAAACAAATTGTCATTTCTCCCTAAAGGATAATGCCCACACATTCTAGAATTGCAGAAAGTGAGAAAGTGATGTACATATGTGATTAAGAATTAATAGATTATGCTCTATTATTCTCAACTTAGTCATTCAGAATATAGTTCTGATAATTTTTTTAAAGAAATGCAGAAGATTATCTTTCCAAATACATTACTATGAAAAATAATAAATTCTTAAGTGAGTCCGCACTGTTGAGTGACCATATATGATTCCATTTGGGGGAGCAATAAAAAAAAGACAGCAGGTGATATGATACATCCCAAAGAGTAACCTCTGATAAAGAACCACTACTCTAGGATATTTTTGCTATCATATTTGAATTTTAAGCATTTTTGAAAAAATATTCCCAACCTCATTCCCAACCTCAATTCCTAGCTAAATCTGTATTAATCATATTCCATGTATTTCAAGAAATTTTTTAAAATTTCTTTACTTTGTTCTCTCCCTTTGCTTTGTTGAAAGATTCAGAATAATTATAAGATGGATGGAATGCCTATGCTGTTGGGAATGGATGGATGGTGCGGTTTGAGGAATGAATTATAATTATACTACAGAAGACTTTTGGTCATGTCACTAGATAGGAGTTTGAGGAGGTCCCTCCAGGAGAGTAGTCAGACCTCAACTCATTCTGTGTGGGTTCTTGAGTTATGCTGCTGGAGAGAATTTTAGGGTGTGTCAAAAGCAAGGAACAAGCAAAGATTTATTAAAGGATAGCAAAATAAAAGTATACACACCCCAAAGGTATGGTGCTGATGCCTCTGAACTCTCAAAGAGAAGACCAGTGAAGCACCCAAGGTTGAGCTCTCTACATATAGAATTTTCCTGGGCAAAATAATGCAGATTCCCAGCACACTTTGGGGGAAATCATATCTCATGTCAATCATTTGTTATTTGGGGTTCAGAATATTTCTTCGTGGTTAAACAATGTAGCCATAATCACATTGTGTAGATGTTTAAATCTGTGGCATTTAAATTGATCATGCTTTTGTTCTAAGTGATCTGGTATAAACATATGCTGGAGTTTTTTTTCCATCAAACTAAAGGAGACAAGCATAGCAGTCAGACTCATAGATCTGAGTCTCTCTCTAGTGAGGGACTCCTCTCTCTACCTGATACCCTCCTATGTCAGTCATATCTGGTCCACTATCTGATCTTCAGAGTCTTGGGCAATTTGGGGCATACAAGTCACTCAATAAATATTTATTGAAGACAGGAATGATCAATCAGATTTTAAGATAATGAGAACATTATGTTCTACAATAGAACCCATAGAATCAACACAAACTAATCATATTCTCTATTTCAGGCTGCTATTTTTGGCTACATACTTTCTATGATAATTGTAAATTATAAATGAAGTTATTGAGACAAATTTGGCAGAGATCACTAACAAGCCTGGAGAGATCTCTTGAAGTTTCATCTGAGAGACTCATTCTGATATGCAGTCAATATAAGATGAAAGCAATTGGATCAATTCTTATATGTAAATGTGAAGGGTGCTATCCTGCACTCTTTGGTGATGGGTAAAGAATTCTGAACATGCTTCAGAGTTCTGAAAGCCTATTATGTTCTTGGCCTATGCAGGACACTGCATAAATAAATAATATAGGTAAAGTCCCTGCTTCATTGAACTTAAGCTTATGAGCAAAATGAAATTAACATTAAACAAATAACTACAAAATAAGTATATGATCATAAATGGTAATGAGATGCTGCAAAAGAAATAACAATATTGAAGATGTAAAGGATCATAGTACCTTTGAAACTGGTGACAAGTTGTAGTGATTTGAGAGCATGGTCCCAGGAGAGGAGAGAAAAGAGGTGCAAAAGAAAACCTGAGCAGCATAGGTCCTGATAAAAGAAGTGCCAAGTGATATTCACAGAGAGGGAGAGTTTTAGGGCAAGGTCACGCACCCTGCCCTGATCCTGAGATTGATTGGCCACACTTTCATAAGCAAAACTTAAAGGAGATACAGGCAGAAGAACAAATGGAGGTGTCTGTAATCCCAGCCTCTGGGGAGGCTGAGACAGGAGGATCACGAATTCAAAGCCAGCCTCAGCAAAACAAGGCACTAAGCAACTCAGTAAAACCCTGTCTTTAAAAAAATTAAAAATAGGGCTGGAGAGGTGGCTCAGTGATCAAATGCCCCTGAGTTCAATCCCCAGTACCCCAAAGAAAAAAGAACAAATGGAGGCAGAGGGACATTATTAATTAACAGACACAGACAGAGAATTATTTTGCCTAGGGTAATTCAGTCCTACTGACCCAGAACTAAAACAAATGAAAAATACTCTGTGTGTGTGTTTACCCGAAAGGGCAAATTTTAATTTTGCAAGGCTTGCTAATCAATAAAAGGAAAACCACTGTAACCAAAGAGGAAAAACAAGAGTAGAGATCACTAATCGACTTTGAGGAGGACAATGCCCAGGGGTGGTAAAGGTTCTAATTTGCTTCTTTAAAAACCAACCTGTTTATCATCATATGCTTCCATGAATCCCTCTGCAAGAAACCAACAGAGAAAATATAAAATGCATTTTCTGATAAGAAATACTAATTTTTCAGGTTTAGCATACCATTTGTATCATTTGCTCTTTGGTTTTGAGAACATTCATTAAAATATCTGTATAAAGGATTTAACGTAGATTGTCATAACACACAGTATATAAAAAATGGGAAAATATTCTCATGATTAGCAACAAAGATCAAGATGAAGGAAAACAATTATCTAGACATGAAACTGTCTCATGTAGAAAAATGTATAATATTCTACTATCCATTTTCTAAATTCTATTTTGTTGAGTCTATAGCCCACTCATGAACATAATGTCTATCTCAGAGTACATATCAGAGGAGTACAGGACAGAACCTAAATTTTCTTGTGTGAATTAAGGGATCAGCTTAATGACATGCTGATATAGAGAATGGGCATGTGTTTGTGCGCTGCTTTCTTCATCTAGGATCATTTTTACTCACTGTGATTTTGAGGGAAAACACCCTGGAATGCCTATAAGCCTTCATTGACATTAATCATGATTATATTAATTGAATTTATTAATGATTTAATGTTCATTGTTTAAAGAGTTATGGTTTTTCAGCTAATTAACATCATAACATGCCTGGTGTGGTGGCATAAATCTATAATCCCAGTGGCTCAGGAAGTAGAGGCAGGAGGATGGAGAGTTCAAAGCCAGCCTCAGCAAAAGTGAGGCGCTAAGCAACTCAGTGAGACCCCGTCTTTAAACAAAATATAAAATAGGGCTGAGGATGTGGCTCAGTGTTTGAATGCCCCTGAGTTCAATTTAAGTACCAAAAAATATCATAATATGGCTATTATTAAATATTCTTAAAATATATCTCCCAGTGATTTATTTCTTCAATCAACATAATAGCTTAAAATGTTTCTTATTAACTTCTAGAATAATAAAATTGGGGATTAGTACCTAACAGAAACTCTACATTCAATAAAGAGATCCAAGTCTCTCCATCCCTTTTAGTCCTCCCTGAGCCAGCACTTGGGATTTGAAAGCAGGAAAGGAAGGAAAGGCCGTTCTTGCAAGACCAGGAGAAGTGGGAAACACATAGTATCACAAAAACAAATGAATGTTAAACGTTTTAGCTACTGTTCCTCTCTTTTTCTTTTATTTTTACATGAGGATTATTATGAATGCATTGGCTGTCCAGAATACACAGTTTGTAAACTGGCAAAAAACATAACTGGGAGACCAAAAATATATATACATTCATATTGTATCCTTAGGGATTCCAATTCATCAGTTTGTATTTTGTATTTCAACATAGTTGGGCTTAGCAGCTATAAAAACAGTTTCTGGTTATCAGCTGGTAATGGGGGCGATGGCCAGCATCCCATTAGGGGGTTCTTCTTTCTGTCCAGGAGGATGTTAGCCACCCTAAAACTTAAAGTCTCAAACAACTAGTGAATAACAAAGCACAAATAGTCAGAAATATATTTACAAAAGCGAAGCCCCTGATAGATCTAGTCCACATGGGTGTTGGAACTAGACAAAGAAAAGATGGCTCTGTTGGTTTATTTAAGGGAGTACATCAAAGGCAGTGATAAGGTTTCAAGAGTGGAGTCTTGCTTTGTGATGTCTTACAGTCAGCAGGTTGATTGACATCTTGGCAGGTCACACCCATCTCAGGTGCTGTGTGGGTGATGGCAAAGTGGGATAGAAATTCACGCTGTCCCGGGGCAATTGACCAGAGAAAATGTCCACTGATCATTCCCAGACATCAGATGTTTCTATCCATTAGGCTTCCATGTGTGGTGACCCACATGGAACCCATGGACTGCTCGTGACAAGTTGGTTTGAGTTCCTACTCAGAGATTTCTCAGCAGTATTCCGAGGGCTCCCCTACCCGGCAGTCAGTGTTGTATAGCATCAAAATCAAACAAGATCAAATATGTTGTTCTGAAGCCAGAAAAATATGGAAAAACCATTGGTGATTAAATTGCTTGAAAATGGGCTGGGGATGTGGCTCAAGAGGTGTGCACTTGCCTGGCATGCATGCTGTCCGGGTTCGATCCTCAGCACCACATATAAACAAAGATGTTGTGTCCGCCGAATAACTAAAGAATAAATATTAAAAAATTCTCTCTCTCTATTTAAAAAAAATAAATAAAAAATAAATTGCTTGAAAATCAAACTCCTGCTTTCTTTTTATCCCCTTGTGATACTTACGTTTTGGGGCTCCCCTAATTGAAAGATAGCCAACGCAAGGTTATATAATACAAATAGTGACATAGCAATGTGAGCCTCTTCAAAGATCCAAGTGTTCTCAGATACTGAAAATGCCTTAGGTAGCCATGTTTTAGATAACTCCACACAAGTATTCTTACAAACTGATTAATTTTATCGTTGGAGTAGAGGAAAGAAAACTTGTATACAATTTAGTTTTAAAATAACAATAAATAGAATCCTTTAAAGAACAATTTTAAGTTGGGAAGAAGAAAATATCATGCAAAAATGTGGATAGTTTAAGGAGACTGTTAACCTACTTTTTCTTCACTTTAAATTTCAATTTATTGAAATCTCCCCTGGATATCTACCAGTGAAAAATAATCAGACATTGCTTAGATTCAAAGTTCCTCTGGCTTTAGACTTTAATTTCAACTTTGCAGTTTGCTGTGACTGCCAAGACTATGGCCTCTAGTGAAGATCCAGGGTTGAATATCAGATCACCTGATACTGATTAAGCACATTCCTGTTTCATTCCACAGATACCAAAATTAAGTCGGACCTTGAAACTTCTTTTGATACATATCACTATCCTCAGACCAGCTGCACAAATTAACCTTTCAACACCTCCATTTCCTCATTTATGCATGTGGATAAACAGCTCTGCTGTGAGGATTAAATACAATAATAAAAGGGAAGCAGTTATTATTCATTTAGTACTGAGACTGGGATGTAGGAGGGCTGACCAAGTAAATTGTTTCCACAAACATTGTTCTTAGCTCAATTGGTTCTCACTGCTGAAAATGTAGAAGGAGTAGTTTAAGAACTTGGTGCTGGAGTAGGACTTTTCCCTCCAGTTCTGTACCCTGTCAACCACCATAGAGCAATGAAATAAGAAGTAACTGACACACTTCATTAATGAAAAGAAAACACTAGTTGTGCAGTCAGATACCTAGATCAATTTTTGGACATGGATGTAGCAGGTTTGGTGCCAGGTGCTATGAGCATCTAACACACATAAAACTGAGTGGTCACAACACAGGAAGGGAGGTTCTCTGTTCCCCTCCTTTTACTACTGGAAAACAAAGTTAAATAACTCGCTATGAATCGCAGTCACTTGGGAAGTTGTAAAGCCAAGATTTGAATGTAAAGAGACACTTTCAAGTCAAAGAACTATCACCTTTTAGCCCTCTGAGCTTCAGTTTTCTGAATGTAAAATGACAATAATAATCTTAGAGTCATCTTACAAGGTCACTGCAAGAACTTAATATAATAATAAATCTACAGGGCACTGGAAAATGGAAAGACTATACAAATATAAAGGATGCTCATTATTAAGTGGACCACCAGTACATCATTCTCTGTGTAATGAAACAGGCTCTTGCTGAAGCAAGATGCCAAATGACAATGGAAATATTTTTTTCCAGTTAACTTCAATATTATTACCTAAAACAAAGAAATTAAAAAATCACTTATTATTTGAAAGCTTAAATCATTTGCTGTCTGTTTGAAAACTTCCAAGTATTTCACTGTCAGGTAGGAGTAATATTTTTTTTCAGTATTTATAAAGAAGCCCTTCTTATGAGTTCAGAAAGGCTGAATGTTTTCTCTAATATTCGAATGCTAATTCACAATAAGGCCTGGGGCACTAGGGAAGAATAGCCTTATCTTAGATTAGGTAGAGGGAAGTGATGGGAGGGAAGGGGAGGGGATGTGGGGATAGGAAAAGTAGCAGAATGAAACAGACATTATTACTTTATGTATGTATGTGACTACATGACCAATATGATTCTGCAACATGTCCACTCAGAAAAATGAGAAATTATACTTCATCTATGTATATCAAAGTGCATAAATGCATTCTACTGTCATGTATAACTAATTACAACAAATTAAAAAAATTTTTTTTAAATGACTGCAGCAGGACATGTTAAAATCTGTCTTCTCAGTGGTAAACTCACATATTATTGTAAATTTGTTTTACCTCCTGGGCCAGTGTAATTACCTATTGATTCTTAGGAAGGAAAAAAAAATGACATTCACAACCTTTTCTCTTTAATTTCTGAACAGAGTTAAAACCGAAAAGGAATTGTTCTTTGGCTAGCACCTTTCAGAAACAGGGTCAAGATTTCTTGTGCATAATTGGTACTGAATGAATATTTAGGAGTTAAAAACTTAACCCCTTATAAATAATTCTTACTTCATTAGGCAGATTTAGGATCCACTCCTGACCAAACTTCTAATCCTAAGACCCTTTGGCACCAGCATACTACAGTTTTCAAAATTACAGGGGAAGTCTTAATGAGGTATTTTTGCAGAATTAAAAACTATTGTCTTTGTTGGGGTTGAAATTGCTCCTAGCTAAACACTAAATATTAAGTAATAGTTTTCTATCTTTCCTTCAGTACCTTTACAGAGGTACTGGATTTTGCTTTGGACAGATGAGATGACGAGAGAGAGAGAGAGAGAGAGAGAGAGAGAGAGAGAGAGAGAGAGAGAGAGAGAGAGAAGAAGGGAGGACATGGAAACCATGAAAATGTCATGTAGGAATGGTGGAAATGTGCTTCTCCTGTTTACTATTGGCCAATATCATTGTCTCTCGCAAAACCATTGGCAAAAAATCATTGTTGACCTCAGAACTATATTATACCTGTGAATCATGCTTTCCAAAATAGTTTACAAGGACCCATGTAAGCCTTACTACAGAGGTTACTTATGAAGAATTGGGTAATTATTCAGTGAGTCTTTTTTTTTTTAATGTAATCTCTCTGTATTTCTATGGAATTTCTAGGACGCACTTTATTCATTTCCTTCAAGGTTTTATAAAATAAAATTAGCGTGAACTAAAAGTATCATTCCCAAATCATTGAATAATACAGTCATCATAACTCATGAGTAATATCAAAATAAGACTATAACTATGGACATCTAGCTACTTCAAAACTCTCAATAAAATGTTAACTTCATTTAGAACACATTTTTTTTTTAAAGTACCAGGAATTGAATTCAGGGGCACTCGACCACAGACCCACATCCCTACCCCTATTTTGTATTTTATTTGGAGACAAGGTCTCACTGAGTTGCTGAGGGTCTCGCCAAGTTGCTGAGGCTGGCTTTGAACTCATGATCCTCCTGCCTCAGCCTCTTGAACCACTGGGATTATAGTCTAGAAGATAATTTTTGATGAAAAATTATTAAAAGATTCATATATCTCATTAAAAACTTCAAATATGTCTGTGAAAACTTGTTTATTTCTTAAGGAATATTTGTTAACTGTGGTGTACCGATGGGCTCCTGAAATATATTTTTTCACAGTTTCTATTGGTCTGCAACAAGATAATTAGAAGCTTGGCCAGTGTAGCTAATATCAGTAAACCAACCCTATGTTGTTAGTAGCATGACTTTCTATAATAAAAGTAGTATGCCCATTTATATTCCAGGCCAAGTTCTTGAATCCCTCTGGGGACCTGTAATAGTTTATGGATCAGCTGCTTTGAGTAGCACCACTCTGACACTTTTAGTACAAGGCACTCTGATATGATGCTTAAAATCTCAGGTTCTGGAGGCAGGCAGAATCCTGGCTTAGCCACTTGGTAGTCAAATGTCCTAAAAGAAAAAGATGGATGCCTATCTCAGAGACAGCAGGAATAAATGAACAGGAGAGAGAAAAGGGCCTTGTATTTGATTTTTTCAATATCTAGGAATGAACCTGATTCTCTGATGCTGACTTTCAGAGACTGTTTACCTTAAAATAAAGGAGGTTTTAAATTTATACACACACACACACACACACACACACACACACACATACACACACAACCACATAGGGCTCGATGCAGAGGAGGTGCTCAGAGTACTGATTTTTCCATCATTATCATTTGTAATTGTGACATAGTAGAATAGTTTTTATACAGAAATGTATTTCTTTTCCTGGAACCTAGTCAATATTTTCATTGATACCTTATTGCTCTCCACCACTGACTTTATGAGATTTAACAAGTCATTAATTAACAAGGGAATCCCCCCAAAGTCCTGCCATACCTAAAATATTTTTGAGTTGCATCATCAGTATTCTTTAAAGCATGGATAAATCCAGTTAATCCCAGTATGATTCATGACATGTCTATGTAGCCACTACCATTTATGTAGCATTTAATCACTTGGTTGGCATCATTTCGAGCAAAGAAAGTAAAAATAAAATATGAATGGAAGAGCTAACTAGCATGGAGTTTACTTGTCTATGTTTATCTACCTAGCTCATAATCCAGGTTTTGAGTAGGTAAGTAGGCAAAGAAAAACCCTCATTAGTCTCTTTCCCAAACCCAAGTTTTGGTGAAATTAATGAAATAATAATTAACTATCAAGCTCTGCATAGGACTTCACAGTAACATCTGAGCTCAGAAGTATGTTTAAAATATGCATCCAAATGGATAAATTATGTAAGTGCAGATATCTCTTCAAAAAGCATATGAACATAATTAGTGCAAACTTTTATTGTATGTTGCACATAGGTTTTTCATGTTCTATGATTACACACACACACAGTCATGTATGTGCTGATGTTACTGAGCTAACTCAAATTTGTTCAGTTCCTTTTCCTACTTTTCCTAACTACCATTGCCTTATATTTTTTCCTGTCCCTTAGATTATTTCCCTCCACTTTATCCTCCTTGGGACTGCCAGAATGTTCTGATTTGTTCATGTTACTTCCTTGAAGTCCTCGAGTGATGGCCCTCTGCTCTCAGGATAAAATTTGAACTCCTTAGCACAACCCAGTCCCTGGATCCCTGCCTTTTTCACTGACCTCATCTCATTTTTCTCCCATTTTATCTCATTTTTCTCTTGCTTAGCTAACTGAACTATAGAATTTGCAAATTTCATTCTTTTGCAAGTTCTCTTCTGTGCCTCTGCCCTTGGCCCAAAATATCGTCTTTTTTTTCTCCACTCCTTTCTACATTATTGCCTTATATAAAAAGTCTCCCCTGCCAGCCTCCTGAAAATAGGGGCTCCTGGGGTAGCAGCTCTTAGCTCTCAGGTGGGGATGTGGCTCAAGTGGTAACGCGCTCACCTGGCATGCGTGCGGCCCGGGTTCGATCCTCAGCACCACATACCAACAAAGATGTGTCCGCCGAGAACTAAAAAATAAATATTAAAAAATTCTCTCTCTCCTCTCTCACTCTCTCTTAAAAAAAATAAAATAAAGGCATTCTGTCCATCTATAACTACAAAAAAAAATTAAAAAAAAAATAAATCCTGTAATGAAATGATCAATATTCATTTGTGAATCTCCCATAAAACTGTGAGCTCCCTAAGGACATGTTGAGTTTTCCTCTTTGATGTTCTAATTTCAAGGCCTATCATAGCCCCAGAACATAGCAGATGTTCAATCAATGACAAATTAACAAATATTCAAAGTGCTGAGCCTAAACTGTAAAAAAACTGAACATTGGAAAAATACTCAAGCAAAATGTAAAATATTCCCTCTCTGGAATTCTTAACTTTCTAGGCCAATTCTTATTCACAATCAGTACTTATTCACCCATAATTCCAAGTGAGAGAATTCAATGCTGAGGGAACAGAGCAGACACACCATACTTATCACCAATCCAGGAGAATTATTAGCTGTGCTCTTACCCTGCACCTCTAGCAGTGTTTGTAATGGACTTGGTTTTCTGACTGTATTGTTTTACACCAGGAAGTACACATGCATCATGTGTGGGCACAATCCATAAATAGTCTGCATTACTAAATAGTCCTTTATATGAAAAAAGAAAAAGATGGTATTCTTTCTTAAAGGTCATAATAAAAATAGTGATCTAGTTTTCAGGCACTTAAAGTCATGCACTTAGTTGTGTTGGGGATTTTTTAGTGACTCAGATTAGGAGTTTTAATTTTAACTGTTTGCATAAGTCAGTGGTTCAATGACCACAGCTTAAGTGTGAGGTTAATACCAGGTCTTTGCAATTGATTGAATCATGCAGTTTGCTGTCCCCACTTCCCCCACTAAGAAGGTCATGGGACTAGCACCATTAGAGACTAGAGAGGATACATACAGCATTGATCTGGTTTGCCTTCACACAGCCACAAATGCACAGAAACTACTAATCAGCTGGAGTTTGGACACCAAAGGGGATGGGGGAGGGGCCTGTCCTTTGTGCTACTGGCACTCACGTGGCTGAACTCCTGAGAAACACAGGGTTACATGAGGGCAGCAGTTAGTGGTAAACACAAGTGCTCTGGCAGCTGTCAGCCACTATGTGGCCTGAGAGTGTGTCCTCTCGCAGTTCTACTCTTCCCAGAGTCTTGACTTTACAGACCAGACATTTGGACCACAGGCAGCTTGGACCTTAAAATGACATGTGTATTTTCAAGATGAAGAATGAAACAATGGCTCAAATTTTTCCCTCTTATTTCTTTAATTTTAGGGGACCCATATTTTTTCTCCTTCTTGGGCAAAGAAGAATGAATTTTGCTATGCATTTCCTCTTCTTTGCCTCGAAGGATTAGAAAAAGCACACCATGTGTAAAATATTATTTACTTTTTTTTTTTAATTTTTTTTAGTTGTAGATAATACCTTTATTTTGTTCATTTTTTTTAATGTGGTGCTGAGGATCAAACCCAGTGTCTCACACATGCTAGGCAAGCCACAACCCCAGCCCAGAAAGATTATTTTCTAGGTAAAATTAAGAGAGATCTACTCAAGTTCTCTACTGTATTGTATTTGGATTTGTTTTACTTAAATTTAAATATATTTTAACTGGCACATAAAATGTTAAAACTGTACATGTTTATGTAGTATATGTGATGTTTCAAGTTTTTCATTTTATATCTGTAAAATATCCTATGAATCTCTGCTTCTTAAAATAAGAGGTTTCTCCTCCTGGGGCAAATCCTGTTTCTAGTTTACCTGTCTGACTCCCCCTCCTTTTTCTCTTCTAACTTTCCCAAAGAAAAACTTTCTCTATGAAATAAACTAAATAAGAGATTTGGCTTCCAACCTTGTTTGCCTAAAGATTATAGATAACGAAAAGCAAACAATCTCATTGCTCTGCCACAGAGATTTAGACTTCCTGGAAAATAGTTTCAGCAGTTTGTATGTGAAGTACTTGCTGAGGGGTCCTTACCAGCAAGTCAAAGAGGACATATGTCATGGCAAAGTCAGGGGAAGATCTCCTGGGCTACTGGTTTTCCTTTCCTGCCTAATGTTTAGTATAATGAGTTGTTTCTTTAGACCATCCATATTAGTGAGGCCAGGAGATATTTGTTCTTTTCTGAAAAGAAGCTTTAGTGTTGAGGAATATTCTGGTCAGCTTCTGGGGAAATCCTATTCCCATGGGGTGGGCCCATCCTTGAAACGGAAGAAACCAGTGTTTCCTTGCCCTGAGCTGTCACCCTGCTCACCAGGCCCTGGTTTCCTGAGGAAAAGGAGGATGTAAAAGAATCCTTTTCTAAAGTTAAGAAAGGATAGGGAGGCCCTTTAGGGTCTCAAGTAAAAAACTCAACAGCAATTAGCTCCATAGCCAGCTTGTTCTCTCCTTGAATGGAGCAAAGTGTAAGAGGAAGGCGAAGCAGTGAAAAGAGCACAGCAGCTCCCTTGGTCCCTGGGGCATGGGTCCCAAGACCGGAGTGAATATCAGAAACCACAGATAGCACAAATCCCTATTATATTGTTTTATTTCTACACTTACATACATATCTATGATAAGGTTTAATGTATAAATTAAGCCCAGCAAGAGATTAGCAATAATATCTTATTATAGACCTAAGCAACTTCAGCATATGATTTCATGATTAGTTTTTTTTTCTTATTAAATCCAAAAATTTCACTTTAAGGAGGCGTTTTATAGATTCTTCTTGGCATATTCAAATTGCCAGCTACAGTTCTCTAGTGCTTTGGGACTATATTAAGTAAGACAGAGATGAGCATAAGCACTGTGATACTCAGATGGCTACTACATGACCAGCAGGCAGACAGTGACTAGTGTGAGGACAGACTTCACACTCTGCATGGGACAGAGCAGGACAGCACAGAATTTCATCACACTACTCAGAATGAAAAACAATTCAAAATGTATGAATTGTTTATTTCTGGAATTTTCCATTTAGTATTTTCATTTCCATTTAATACTTGTGACTGACCACAAATAACTGATACTGTGGAAAATGAAACCAAGAATAAAGTGGTGAAATACTCCTTTGAAATATTTGAGATGCCAAAGCAAACCTAGAACTTATTAATAGGCAAATATATAGGAAAAGCTGCAATATTTTTATTAATTGCTTATATCAGTATTGTCAAAGAAGTATCCCTGGATTACCTCTGTCAGACCACTTGGGAAACTCTTAAAACTATGGCTGAATGAGAATTTCTGGGGATGGAGCCAGGGAGCTGCATTTTTCTCTTTTTTTAATTATTTTTTAAAATTTACATATGGCAGCAGAATGCATTGCAATGCTTATTACACATATAGAGCACAATTTTTCATATCTCTGGTTGTACATAAGGTATATTCACACCAATTCGTGTCTTTATATATGTACTCTGATAATAATGTCCATCACTTTCCACCATCATTTCTAACCCCATACCCCCTCCCATTCCCTCCCACCCCTCTGCCCTATCTAGAGTTCATTTATTCCCCCCACGTTCCCCTTCCCTACCTCACTATGAATCAGTCTCCTTATATCAGAGAAAACATCTGGCATTTGGTTTTTTGTATTGGCTAACTTCACTTAGCATTATCTTCTCTAACTCCATACAGTGCATTTTTTATAACTGCCCAAGATAGTCTTTTGAAAATTCTTTTTCCAAAACCCCTGCTTATATACCATATAGTATTACACTTTTAGTTGTGCAATACAGCTACTATCATTTCACTCTGAGGAAGAATTTTATAGAATTAGGATAGAAAACACTAAGAGTATATTTATTCAATTCCCCTCAAGTGTGTTTGAGACACTTGTACTATTTCGTCTTGAAAAAATTTTCACTTTTGTTAGACTTTTTGTGAAAAACCAACTCAAAAAGAAGATATTCACTTGTTTGGTCATGGAGAAGCTGGCAACCTTGAATTGATCAACATAAGACCAATAACAATGTACTCAGTTTTAAGCTACCAATAAAATCCTCAAGATGGACCCTCTATAAAAATAGCTTCAATAGAACTTGTCTATTTATATTGATTATATAGATATAACAAGAGACACTACTGTAAACAAAAGAAAAATCAAATATGAAAATGATGAATTAACACTCTATTTAATATGGGCCTATTTGAGGGGCCCATATGCTAGGTGAGTGTACTCTACCACTGAGCCATAACCCTAGCCCCTAAATTTGTGTAGCTGGTTTTGATCAATCTTAAGAATAACAGCAGTCAGAAAATGTCTACTTAATATTGGAAACTGAATATTTTGACCCCCAATTCAAATCAATGTGAGAATTTCTTCCACAAAGCTTCATATGGCTTAGAAACCACTGATTTTACCTTTTATGTGAAGAAAATTAGTCATATGGGGAACCAAAATCTCTAAAAGTTTTATTGATTAATATCAGTCACTGAACATTTTGTAATAGTAGACACATCTGGGAAAGGCTGAGTGCCTTCTCCCTTTGCTAAATATTTTTTGAAAATAAACATCTTATTCTGTCACTTAATTTTTTGATAGTGAACATTATAACTTGAGAGACAATTGAATAAGACCCTATGGCATGATTAGAGTCAGCTGACATTTAGAGCTATAAACTCCATTCATCGATAGCCTGTTCTATAAGGTACTAATTAGTTTTTGCTTGCTTCATTCATTGACATTACATAATGACAACTGAAGATTAAAATACTAGAACAATGCCCATAAGATTGTAGGAAGAAGTAGAAGATAAGGGGAGGGTCAATCTTTGGGTTTTAAACATATGCACTGAAAAACTGCCCTCTGAAACTATTAATTTACCACACTTAAGGACACAGCATGTTATAAAAATATCTATTTTGGGCATATTATACCTAGACTAATAGAATTTTCCTTTTTAATTTTGCACTGTTTATTGTTTGATTTTGATCAGCACGGATCAAAGTAGATGTACTGCAAAAAGAATATAAGCATAAGAGATCCGTATAGTTATGCCGACTTAATTAACTAGAAGGATATCCTGACACATGACAACACTGAGCTAATTTTAGTGGGCAAAAAAACATAACCTTCCTGAAGCAGTTTCCTATTGATATTGAAGCGATTTATTAAAATTAGGGTGATCATGATGAGAGGCAGAAAACTTGAGTAGTCTCCTTGAGTGAGATGACGTTTGCTCCATTGCGGGTCAGGAGGGCTGTTAGTCCATTTCATGCTGCTACAATGGAGTGTCAGAGACTGGGGAAGTCATACAGAGCAGAGATTTATTGATTCTCCTCCTGGAGGACCTGGAGGCTGAAAGTCCAAGACTAAGGAACTGGCCTAGCCCTTGGTGAAGGCCTCCTTGCTTTGTAATCTTCTGCAGATGGTTGAAGGATAAGAGGGGATGTGCACAGAAGAGAGAAAGAGAAGGGGTCCAAACTTTTCTTTTTATCAGGAGCCCACTCCCAAAATAATGGCATTAATCCACTCATAAAGGCCTCTTTTATGATCTAATCACATCTTCAAGTTCTCACCTCTCAACACTATTGCTTTGGGGGGATTAAGTTGATAGCACATAAATTTTAAAGGATACATTAAACTGTAGTAGAGTGTCAAAATGAATATTCATAGGAAAATAACAGATACAGGGTATTTGGAAATTCAACATAATATGCTATGTCCGATGAGTGTCCTCTCTTCCTCCCTGTTTTTCTACCTGAGCCCATAAAGAAGGAGCTTTTTCTTTGGGGGAAATAATGAAAACTGTATCCCTTCTCTTAATACTTCTCTTACAGGAGAATTGTTCTTTCTGGAGAGATGAGAAGAATCCTAGCACATATGACTTAGCCCAATATGGATTGACCTTCTCTTCCTCCTCCCACCTCTTCCTCCTTCTCCTTTTCCTCTTCCTTTGCCTTTTTAAAAATGGCCTATCCATAAGATCCTAAGGTGCACTTATTTGTCTACTGCATATATGGTGGGCAGCCTTTTCAGTTTGGGAAAAAAATTTAGCAAGCTTAGTTGACCATAGATTCATTCAGTATTGTTATTGTTCGGTGAACTCAGTCACTAATAAGATTTACATTTTTAAAATCTCTATCTGTGTGGCTTTGTCTTTCATTTACATTGGTTTCAAACTTGGGAGAGAAAAGCAGATGAATTCTATTACTCCCCATCTTATCGTACCCTTGACCGGCATGTTGAAATCTCACATAATTGATTCTGGAAATTCTAGATGTTTCTGTCCAGCTATTCTCTTTCAGACTTTTCCTAATCTGGACACTCTTGTCTCCGAATTCCTTAGATTCTTAAATTCTCTACTTCAGTCTTTCCATTCTATCTATAATTCCTTTAGCTAGGTTACTCTTGTACCCTGTTTCTCTTAAACTCTTAAACAAACTTTTTCATATACCCTTACTCCCTTTTTGAATAGTTGGTATTCCTGGCCTGCTAACCAAATCTTTAATGGCCTCATATCCTAGTAGGGAAAGTTCCTCTTCTCAATGGATCCTAGAACTATTTTTGTACTCCTTGGTGATAAAACCTTAACTCCTATTTTTTCTACTTTAGAAGAAATTCTTTAACAATCACTATTACAATTTCTTGTTGTTATAAATGTGGTCAGTAACTTAATAACTATGTATTAGTAGTAGTATAGTTAATTTACAAGTAATAAAAGAAAATCAGAGTTCATCTTGTGTGTGTTTTGTGCATCTAAAGCACTTGTAACTCTTTCCACCATTATGTTTTAATATAAAATAAAAATTTTAGCATATATTTCTTGTTTTCTCTACTCATTGAAAAACTAGTCATAATATGGAAATTGGAGAGATAATGTCAACGAAGTCTTGACTTTCCTATGCTAGCACATCATCTTTTCTGAGAGGCTGACTAGTTGAGGGTGTGCTCAACTGTTTTCCACAGTTACCCCTGGAAAGCCTGAACTGCCAGCTCATTTGAATGCAAGGACACATGGCTGGGAGTTCAGGAGTGAATCTCTAGTCCTGTCCTTTGTACAAAAGCAGCCAGGTCTCAGGACATCTTCATTCTTTCCATAGGTACTTAATAAGAAAAGAAGCATAGTAGATCTGCAACTAGGGACACAGGGAGGAGCAGAAATCTCTTTCTGACAAAAATACAACAGGATTCTTAGTTCACCATCACGTGGCTTAGCTTGCTAGAACTGGCACGACAGACTGAATTGCTGCAGCAACAACAACAACAAAAATGTCTCAGTTATGGAAGCTACAAGTCTGAAATCAAGGTGTGGGCAAAGTTGGTTCCTCCTGAGGGATGTGAGTCTGTTTCGGGTTTTTCCCCTAGCTCCTGATGGTTTCTGGAAATCTTTGGCATTCCTTGGCTTACGGATATATCATCCTGCTTTATGATTTGAAGTTAATGTAACATCTTTCCTGTGTCTTTATCTGAATCTCCATTTTTATAGACATTACATTGGTGTTCACTATATTGACCTCATTTCAATTTTTATTATTTTTGTAAAATCCCTATTACCCATAAGGTCACATTCTGAGGTATTGGAGGTTCAGGATTTAATATATGAATTTTGAGGGGAACACTGTAGCATACTGGAAGAATAGAAGTGATTAAAAACAATAGAAAAAAATATGTGTTTATTTATTATTAATTGGTTAATTTAAATATATCTGTTAGGTGTCTGTTTTGTACAGATTACTGTGGTAGATATACAGTGAAAAATAGAGATTTATGTTCTTTAAGCAAACTTACTTTCTAATAGGGGCGTGGCAAATAATTATTAAGTTTATGGTCCCATATACTTATTTTTTAAAAAAGACATAGATTGTGCCTTTCACATCATAAACTGGTGACCTCATCTGGAGAGGCAAATAATTTTTCTTTATCATAGCTCTGATTGATACTGGTTGCTGAAGTCTAATCTCCACTGATAACCTTTAAACTACTGAAGGCAAAGCCTGGGTCTTAAGTGTCTATTGTGCCTATAAAGACAACTGACATAGAGTAAAAAATATGTTTCTTAGATAACTTCTTTCATGAATCACTCAAAAACAATTAATATTTGTAAAGTAATTTTGGATTTTTAAAATAATATGTGATTCTTATTTTCACATCAGCTACAATGCAGCTTATCTACCCCATATTTTATTATGTCTCTATTCTACTTGATGACAAATGTCTGTTTATCTGGTTGTTTAATGTATATAACTTGCCTTCCTGGTCCTAAGGAATAAGGAATAGGTTTGTAATAGTTTAATTAGACTTCTTTTTTCCAACATGTAATGTAGTATTGTGCTTAAAAACATTACACAAAACCTACTTAATTGAATGGCTGGTGAATAATTGCTATTTTTATTACAGGTCATTTGTAAAAATTTATGGTGTTATAACATTGTTCAACTTTTATAAATAATAAGATTCTGGAGATAGAAAAGATAAAGAATTTTAACATTTTTCTCTAGCCACCAATCCACTGAAATCGACTCACTGAATATGCTGTTTATTTTTAGTGTGTGTTTTAATATCAACCGTGTGTTTGCTATGTGCTATGAATTTTAAGTTAACAAATAATTGTGTTGAGTTCCCAGTCCATGCCAGCCATCCTACAAGGCAGTTATTGTGTTTGTTGTTTTCAGGGAACATAATCTAATGATGGATTCAAACCATGAATATGCAAATACAAAAAGAAATACATTATCACAATTGTGATAAATATTAGGAAGACAGAGTTTAATGTGCTATGACAGAATACAGCAAGAACCTAATTGGACCTGGATTCAGGCAAGATAGCCTTAAGATTGTGGCATTTAAATTGAGAAGCTTCAGTAGGAGTCCTCCAAGTGAAAGACTTTCAGAAAAGCCTTTGTAAGGTTTAGAACATTGGAGGTTATGGTAAGATTTTTATTTTTAAGAGATTATTCTGACCATTCAAATAAGAAAAGATTGAAAGGGGACAAGAATGGAATGAGGGATAGCAAGTTGGGATGGTCTCAAGATATCAACAGTGATGATGCCATAGACAAGTAAGGTGGTATGGGTAACAAAGTAAAAGGAGTTCAGATTTTTTAATGCATTTTTTGATTGCTTATTTTTCATAGTTTCTTTCTTTTGTTTTTTTTTAAATACAAAACATGAAAATACTTATAGGGTTAAAGTATGGTAAGTCTGTACATGTATACAATGTATAATGATGAAAATCAGAGTAATTAGCATTTCCATCTCCTCAAACATTTATCATTCCTATTTGTTGAGAAACTTCAGCCTTTTCTAGTTTTTTTTAAGTATATCATAGATTGCTTTAGACTGTAGTTACTCTTTTAGGCTACAGGACACCAGAAATAATCCCTCCTAAATGTAATTCGGTCCCCCATTATTAAACCCAAGACTTTATTTCTTCCTCATCGGTTTTTATTTTCTTTTAGGATTTTGAATATATCATCTCAACCTCTTCTGGCCTGTAAGGTTTCTGATGAGAAATATGATATTGTCCTAATCAGGTTTTTTTTAGTCGTGACTTGTCACTTTTCTCTTGTTTTTAGAATTCTATTCTTACCTTTGATTTTTAAAAAATTATTAGTTCTAATCAATTATACATGACAGTGGAAAGCTCTTCAATTCATTGTACACAAATGAAGCAAATTTTTCACTTCTCTGGTTGTGCATGAAGTAGAGTCACACCATTTGTGCAATCATACATGTACCTAGGGTAATTATGTCTGTCTCATTCCACCATCACCATCTTTCCTACCCCTTTCCCCACTCCTACCTCCCCTTTGTCCCATCCAAATTTTCTCCACTTATCCCATGACCCTGCCACCAAATGGATTAGCATCCACTTATCATAGAAAACATTTGGTCCCTGGTTTTTTAGAGATTGGTTTACTTGGCTCAGCGCATTCTCCAACTCCATCCATTTACTTACAAATTCCATAATTTTATTCTCTTTTAATGCTGAGTAATATTCCATTGTGTATAATCACAGTTTCTTTATCCATTCATCTGTTGAAGGGCATCTGGGTTGGTTCCACAGTTTAGCTGTGAATTGTGCTGTTTATTGTGAATTGTGCTGCTATAAACATTGAAATGACTGCGTTACTGTAGAATTCTGTTTTAAAGTCCTTTGGGTATAGACTGAGGACTGGGATATCCGAGTCAAATGATGGTTCCATTCAAAGTTTTCTGAGGAATCTCCATACTGCTTTCCAGATTGGATGCACCAGTTTGTAGTCCCACCAGCAATGTATGAGTGTGCCTTTCCCCCCACATCCTCGCCAACACTTATTGTTGCTTGTATTCTTCATAACTGCCATTCTGACTGGAGTGAGATGAAATCTTAAGAGCAGTTTTGATTTGCAGTTCTCTAATTGCTAGAGGTGTTGAACATTTTTTAATATATTCGTTGATCAGTTATAATTCTTCCTCTGATAAGTGTCTGTTCAGCTCCTTAGCCCATTTATTGATTGGGTTGTTTGTTTTTTGGTATTAAGTTTTTTGAGTTCTTTTTCCATTCTGGAGATTAGTGCTCTATCTGATGTGTGTGTGGCAAAAATTTTCTCCCAAAATGTAGCTGCTCTCTTCACCTCATTGATTATTTCTTTTGCTGAGCAGAAGCTTTTTAGTTTGAATCAATCTCATTTATTGAATTTTGATTTTATTTCTTGCACTTTAGGAGTCTTGTTAAATGGAGTTGGGGCCTAATCCGTCATTCAGATTTATTTTTGAGGTTAACATGATCTTTAATTCAAGGAAAGAGAGAGAGAGGATGATATAAAGCATGATGTCACAGTTCTGATAGAAGTAGACTGGATGAGAGGCACATTTATTGAGATGGGAATCTCTGTGAAGGAGGATAAATCTTTTTTTGTATCAAAGTTGTCCTTCTTCTGCTTTGTTTTATTTAATCTTCACAGAAGCTCTAATTTAAGTTGATGGCTATTCCAATGAAGAGAAACAAGTGAACTGGATGACTAATTAAAAAGTAAAATCAGTAGAAAATATTGATGCACTGATGTGTTCTTTCTGAAGATCAAGGAGGAATGAAGAGGTGTGAATGAGCCCAGATTCTTAGGCTGGGTTGATCTGTAGCCTTACAAGAAGGGCCAGGTAGGGAGAAGGACACCAGTTAAGTGTCTAAGGTTTAGAATTTTAGAGTCTGAGGTTCTATGTGGTCTAGAACTGCAGGTTCTAGGATCAGTGATGTTCTCCTAAATAATGGCTAGAAAACAGTCATTTGTCCACTGTTCAATCATGACTTGTGTGGATGAGAAAGCAGTTTATCATTTCTCATTTTCACATGTTCCCATGGCAGCCAGCAGACTGATACAAATCTGTTGGTGGTTAAATTTTTGGCATTTCTATTCAGATTGAGGGAGTTGGCTGTATGTGACTCATCCACAAGGTTATACAGTTCCTGTATAACAGAAGCTGTCATTATTTGCGAAGGAGAAAGAGATCATAGAGGCCAATAGCATTGTTTCTTGGATGTTCATTTCTCCAGCAAATAGATCCTGTCTGGGTGTCCTATCACCTTATCCAGTCAGCAAACACAGGCACTTTATTTTCTACAGCAAATACATCACAACCAGAGTTCACTCCTTGATGCCAAAGAGCTGTAATTTCACAGATATTTTGGATAAACAGACCATAGTTCAAAGATACATGGTCTGTAGACTTGGAAGATATATAGGATTTTGACTTTAAAGTAAAGACAATGGATGCAGATCTTATGATGGGAAAACAAAAGCAAAATATAAGTAATAAATGCTGCAAGTCTGAGACTCATATGACTTATGTGATTACTGCTCAAGAAATCCAGAGTGTCTCTAGAAAAATATAGAACTCCAAATTGAATACCCTGTGACTTTTGTTTACAAGACATAGGTTCTTGTAAAGCATAGGTGCTTTTGAAACAAATCCACCCTGTATAAAATTGATTTACAAATGAACTATTAAAATTGTGATGGTTTGAACATAGAAAATATTTTTAAATATGTCAAGAACCGACAATTTTATTTTATTTTAATTGATTTTATTTTTAAATACATGACAGCGGAATGCATTACAATTCTTATTACACATATAGAGCCCAATTTTTCATATCTCTGTACATAAAGTATGTTCACACCAATTCATGTCTTCATACAGACACTTTGGATATTGCTTGTGATCATTAAAAAAAAAACAAGTAGAGCTTAACTGATACATCCTGAGGAAACGAAATCTTGTCTTTAAAAAAATATTAGTATTTTCTTATAATACAATTCTACTAACAATTCTAGGTTTCTGATTCTTAACAATTCTTAACAATTCTCTTTTCTGATTTCTTCTCTTTCTGGAAATGATAATACAAAAGGAATGCAACAAAAAATTTTATTTAACACTTATATTAACCTCAAAATGGATATCTCTTTGGGATATTCACTACTATTCATTCTCCATGGCACATTCGTTTTTTTTTTTTTTTTTTTTTTTAAATCTCTGCCACATTAATTGAATAGGTCCAGGTAATATAAAAGATAACCTGTATTTGACAAGAGAGAGGTTATCAAAATTATTTTTGATTCCATCTAGAATCAAGGAGGTGAATTAAGATTCATTTTAGTTCTCTATTAATCATGAAGTTTTATAAGTTAAAGTTGTTACTGATCAGGAATACAAACAACAACCCCTTTCACTCCTTCCATGACCCAAATACATGCATGCACAAACTCAGGCACATGCATGCACAGGTGTGGGTGCACACCATACCATCCCAAGCATGAGACCTTACAATTGAGGAGGGAAGGCATAATGCCAGGGAGCTTCTGGAAGACTAGCAATGCTGCATTTTGCAAGTGTTTACTTCGAATATGATCAATGAAATGATGATTAGAAATTTTCCATGGCAAATAAAGGTGTTAGGGAATTGGAATAGAATAAGAGTGTTAAAAAAAAAAAAACCAACAGCATGTTATACTATGGGGACTAGGCAGAGTGGTCAAGAATGCCCCAATGGTTCAATTTGCTCAAGTCATGAAAATCAGTGCTGTAAAGAGGTGAAAACTACATGACGGCTCTATTTACTTCATTTGCTACCTAATAAAATGAAGAAAAGGAACACGGGAGATGTTATCTTTGAGTTAGAAGACATGTTTTAAAAAGAGGCCATGATTCTAACAAAAAATCCTTTTTCTCCTTGGGATGCCCAATTAAACTCCTGTGTCACATGTTAATAAGAAATCTTCAGACAGAAACCCCGAAACTATCTCTTCTCAGGCTAGTAAGCCAAGGCTTTGACTTGATAATAAATACCCCCATGTACCAGACTTCAAAGATGGTGGTAACTGATCCCAGGAAGATACAGACATTCTTAAGTAAGGTATGCTCTACTCTTTAACTGAGAAGACAGACCTGGGGTGGAATTCCAGTGCCACTTTTTGTCTTGCAGATAAGATAAAAGGCACAGAGGCATTTCAGAGGAGTTTCAACCTTCCCAACAGAAACTTGTGAGGTTTGCCTAGGGATTACCAAATGCTGTCTAAACAAAGGTTTGTAATTCCATAAGCTGCCCTTTTCTATATAACATCCAATTGTATCTTGGGTTTGGTTCCAATAGTTTCAAGATACAGTTATTTGTCCTATATCTTGTGAACTTAATGTACAAAACAAGACGACTCTAGCAGGGGGAAAGCAAAAGAATGTTTTTAGGCCTTGAATTTACCAGCATATCCAGTGCAGAGCTTGTTGGTCTTTGGAGAAGCAAGAAGATAACTTTTCTTCTTGCTCATAATCCTTTTCTTCCCTAAAGTAGTTTTAAAGAAGTAAGCCTTACTATTAAATTCTGTGTGTGTAACCAGGTTTTCTATTATAAAGCATGAGATAAAAAATTATTATATTAAGAATTCAACTGTAATTAAGAGTTCAACTATTTACCCAAACACTTTGCTTCTCTCTGGGTCATCTTAGGGTGAAGAATAGCTTATGGGAGATTGGGGCTCCAGGCATCCCTCTGTTGCCTTTGATAGGGAAGAATGAGGTTTCACCTTTATTTTTATCAAGTGGCTTTTCCTTGGAGGCAGGTGGAGTTGCTTACTTAGCTCCAGATTAGAGGTGTTCTCAGAGAATGATGGGTTGTCACTCACTGAATTATTCCCTATGTGGCCCTGGCCATCCATCCAAATATTCCTTTAGTGATTTCCCAACTTCCATATATTTCAGCATCACCTGGGAAACATTTTAAAAATGCAGATTCCATGTCTATCTTTCCCCACAAAATATTTTTCTATATCTTCTCTGAGACTCAGAAACCTGCATTTTAAATAAGCGTGCCTCATATTTTCAATGTAAGATATAAGTGAACCTGAGGGTTGTGACGTCAGATCACTGGTTGGAAGTTACTTTCTCTATGATCTGGGAAAAATCCTGAGTGTGATGAATAGTCTCTATCTAAAAAGGAAGTGCAATAGAGAAAAAACAAAAACAATGGAATTTATCCTAGAGTTTGACTGTAAAGAAAATATGGTATAAATACACAATGGAATATTACTCAGCCATAAAAAGAATGATTTTTATGACTTTTGCAGGTAAATGGGTGAAACTGGAGACTTTCATGCTAAGTTAAGAAAAACAATCCCCCCAAAAAATAAAGGCCAAGTTTTCCCTCTGATATGCAGATGCTAACACAAAATAACAGAGTAGGGAGAATAGAAGTTCAGTAGATGAGACAAAGGGGGAGGAAGGAATGAAGGGAATAGGAAAGATAGTAGAATGATTCAAATATAACTTTCCTATATTCGTATATGAATACACAACAGTGAAATCCCACAATGTGTACAACCACAAGAATGGGATTATAAATTGAATAAGTTATACTCCATGTATATATAATATGTCAAAATACACTCAACTTCCATGTATAGCTATGTCATATGTATCTAAAAATGAACAAATAAAAATTAGAAAAATAAATTCTGCTTTTCAATTTCAGTAACTGTATTAGTTTGCCATAGAAAACACTACCAACTGAATGGGTTAAACAACAGAAATTATTTTTCTCATAGTTTTGATGGTAGAAGTCTGAGATTCAGGTTTTGGTATGGTTGGTTTCTTTTGAGGGCTATGAAGGAAAATGTGTTCTATACCTCTCTTCCAGTTTCTGGTAGCATCAGGTATTTTGTGGTTTATCGTTGGCATTTCCCAAGTACATTCACATCTTTCTGTCTCTGTATGATTCTGTGTCCTGATTTCCCCCTTGTATAAGGATACCAGTCATATTAGTTTAGCAATGACCTCATTTTAGCTTGGTCTCTACTTTTTGTGTCTGGCTTCCAGTGCTCAGCACAATGACTGTGAGATTCTTCTATGCTGTGACTAAATCAGCAGTTCACTCTATTGCCAAATATTGTAAGGATTTGTTAATCCACTCACTGTTAGGTATACATTTATTTCCAGTTTGGGTATATTATGAATAAGGCTGGTGTTAATATTTGTACACAGGTCTTCTTAATTGACATATGTTTACAGTTCTCATGGGTGAATATTACAGAGCAGAGTTACTGAGTGTGTGCTTTAATCTTGTAAGAAAAAATGGTTGCAATAGTTTCACTTCATAAGCAAGAAGCAGAGAGGTTCTAGGAACCCTAATCCGCACCAACAGCCTTTTTAACGTTAGCTGTTTTAGTGGGTGTGTAATGGTATTGTAGTTTGGATTTGCTTTCCTTAAAGATAACAATGTTGAAGTTTTTTTTTTTTCATTCTCTCATTGATAATTCTCTACCAAATGCTTGTGCTTAATTTTAAAATACTGACTTTAACATTCAGAGTGGTTTTGAGTTCATGACAAAACTGAGCAGAAACTAGAGAGCTCCCATATACTCCTTCCCCATCCCATGGTCTCCACTACCACCAACATCCCACGCCAGTCTCATATGTTTGTTATAATTGATAAACCAATGTTTTCCTATTATTGACCACCCAAATCCATCGTTTGTTTAAAAACTGTCTTGGTCTTCTGCATGCTTTTCCAAATGTTTAATGACATGTGTCCACCAGTCTCATACCCAGAAGCCTCCTGATCTGTTTTACCATCGTCATAGTTTTGCCTTTCCTGGAATGTCGCAGAGTTGAAAGAATACAGTATATAGCTATTTCAGAATGGTTTCTTTTACTTAGTAATGTGTATTTGAATTTCCTTGTATGCCTTTTGGGCCTTCATAGCTCATTTATTTTAAACACTGAATAATATCCCATTGTCTGGAGGTGCCACAGTTTGTTTAGCCATTTACTGGTTGAAAAACATCTTGGGAGCTTCCATGTTTTAACAATTATGAATAACGTTGCTGTAAACATCCACATGCAAGTGTTTGTGTGGACATAAGTTTTCTGCTTCTTTAGATTTTACCCATTTGAAAAAAAAATGTTTGACTTCTTTTTGCTCAGTTTTGCTTAGAGAGAAATTTGAGTAGGAAATGTTTCTTTCTATTTAATCTTGGTATGAAAAGCAGTGATTACTAAGAATAAGTTTTAATGAATCATTCAACTTTAAAAAATTACTTCATAGTATCATGGAAATGTGTCTAATTACAATTAACCAATTAATGGTTACAGCTAGGAATATAAGTGACCCAGTACCAGGATTCTTTCAAACATCTGGTGAAATATGACAGATCTTTCTGCAATGGTTAGTCTAATATTTAATTTCTACTTACTGGACTTTACAGACTCCATATAGAATTTAAAAATCTAAAACCTCAGATTCCTGCTCTAATAAAATTATTGCCACACCATAGAGAACAACCAATAAAAGTGTAGAATGACCTTAGCATGGTTCTGGAGGACTCCTGCTATGTTGGTTGTTACTCCTTAGATGCTGGATTATTGGTAAATTACTTACCTATTTCTGCATAATAAATTCTGAATGATACAATAAATGTAGAATGAATATTTATGCATAAGAAAGTACCTCAAAAGCAAGAGGCTTAAGATAATCACCATCTATTTAGCTCACATATTGGAGGGTCAGCAGTTTGGGTGAAACTCAGCTGGGCAATTCTAATCCTAGCTGAGTTTACTCCTACCTCTTTAGACAGCTGGCAGATTAGTCTGGACTGAGGTGGCCTCAATGCGGATGGATCATCTCCATTCCACTTCATTTGTCATGCTACTTGGGCTTGTTCTTTAGTTCCAGATTATTATTATTTTTTTCTTTTGGTGGGGGGAGGGAGTAGAAGGGTGTACTCCAGGTCTGTTAGTCCTAGGATTATAATTTAAATAATATCATTCGAACAGTGTTCTATTGTTGAAATCACATACCAAAATCAGCTCAAAATAAAGAGGCTAAAAAAACAAAACAAAACAAAACAAAAAAAACACAACTACCTCTTGATGGAAGAGCCATGAATCGTATTGCAAAGGGTGTGGATATAGAGAAGGAAGTGACCACGACCATTTATGTGGACAACTGATTCCACTGGGTAATTTGGTGAGGGGAGGGCCCAGGAGAGGCTCTGGGAGCACAAGGTCCTACAAGGCATTAGGGGAGCTGGGGGCAGCGATGATTTGCTGTCTATATGAAAGTATTTAAGTATTTTAACATGCATAGCCTCTACACGAGTAGGCACAAGTCAAATATAGGCCCTGTAAATGACATTATAATTTTATATTTCAAAACCCAGAAAGACAAATATCACATGATCTCACCTACATGTGGAATCTAAAGAAGTTGATCTCATAGAAGTAGGGAATAGAATGCTGATTACCAGGGGCTGGGGTGAGGAGCTGGTTAGGGTGATGATGGTCAAAAGATACAAAATTCCAGTGAGATAGGAAGAGTAAGTTCAAGAGATCTATTGCACAATATGTTGACTGTAGTTACGGATGATGCAGTGTAAGCTTGATAACTAAAGTTATCACCACAAAAAAAAAAAAAATGTGAGGCTATTCAGTTTGAGTTAACTATTTCTTGATACAAACATACTTAAAATATCATGTTTTAGGCCATAAATATATATAATTTCATGTCAATTAAAAATGATCACAAACTAAGTTACTTCTACTTTTTAGAATACTTGCATATAGAGAAATCTTAATAATTGACCCAGTGATGCCTAAAGTCACTAGTCTAGGAGGAAATCACCAATCTCTTTAAGATTAATGTTGTTAAAAGAAAACTTATTATTATATTATGACAATGCTATTGTTAATGTCACACTATATAGAAAATAAAATATTGAATCTAGCTTCTGCAATTAGCTTGCAATTGGAAATATGGAGCAGGATTTGGAATATACAGTGTGATCACCTTAGTTTAATTTGGGGAAATATAAACATTTAAACCATGATCCCAATGCATAGTTCTATTTTCTATAGACGACACAATGCCATCTTTTCTCAGATCAAAGAAATTTCATTGGTCTTGTATTTATGCTGGAGTTTTGATTCCAGAATATCATTCTTGCATTAAGTAATATAGTAAGAGGATCCTTTCAGACTCTGCTGAAATGTGACCAATCTTCCTTTCACACTCTATAGCTTAAGATATAATTTCTACTTACTGGTCTCAGTAGACTCAACATGAATTTTTAAAATGTAAATGCTTACAATCTCCTGGCAATGAAATTATTTGGAGCAATGTCACCTCCACAGCTCACTTATTAAGGGATAATTCTGTCATCCCAACTCTAGACCTTTATATAAACAAAGGAAAACTTGTGATGGAATATGTCAACTATTATCTAATAATAAAAAAATACAAGTTTCCCCTCCATTATTAATTTTTAGAAATAAACCTATCAGAGTGGAGAAACCCTAACTTTCTAATCTTTGAATCTTAATTCATGGTCTTTACTCATTGTTTCCCACTCTGCACAGTGCTGTGCATATGGGAGCAGTGAAACAATAATTGACAGCTTGGTCATATCTATAATAATGACCAAAGTAGAGAAACCGGCCCACCTGTGCAACAGAAGACTACTATTTAGATTCACTTTTTTTGTTGTTGTTGTTGCTCCTTAATGGAAAACCAGCAGATCAAGAGAGTTATATGAAACATGGGGCTGAGGCTAAGTTTGTGCACTATGAATTGCATTCACTTGATAAGCCAAATGTAATCATTAGCTCAGGGACAGACAAGGAGCTTATAAAAATATTGAATAAATTATTTCAGAGAAGTTAGGCTGCAGACAGCATACACACATAACTTGCATATATATATAAACAATGGGAAACATGAAAATATGGTCCACCTCATGGCACATTCAGGAAGGTGAAGTTTTTGCTCTCTGAAGACTGCAATTACAACATGTCTGCAAGATGCAACTGATGATTTTTTTTTCCTATAAGTGTTCAGGGTCAGTGAGGCTCTCAGACTGAATAAAATGGGATCAACTACTGACCAACTCCCCTGGGGCCCTCACCTGTTGAGATATGCCTGGGTAAGCTGAACCCTTGGAGGTGTGTAGCACTGTATTCAAGAGCCTGAAATCTCCATAAGTCAAGGACTCTGAGTGACATTTCTAGTCACTCATTTTTTTTTTAAACAGGTAGAAATAGCAACTGAGACATTTCATGCCCATTAAGAACACTGAAGTCATTTTCTTGTTTTAGTTACAGTACTTTAAAGCTATAATAAAGGAATTTGGAGCAGAGGTTATCTTCATGTCTTCACCAAAAATCCATTGAAAATAAGCTGAGTCTCTATTATTCAAATAAGAAACTCTGAGTGCCTACTATATGTTCATGATTATGATAGTTCTTTCATGTGCAATTTTTAAAAAAATATGTACAAGAGTCTGTCTCAATCTTTGATAAGAGAAGATGAAGCTCGGATTGATTGAGTAACTTGTTTTTGACCATGTATCTGATAAGTAGCAGGGTAAAGTTTCCCTAGTTACTATACACTGCCCCTCACTATTTGCTGAAAAACAGTCCTAGGGTAGGAATGGCTCTGAATTAATCCTACTTAACAATTATATCTCTTTATATTTTTCCCTCACCAAACTGAGTTTGAAACAATCATCAAAGCTACTGAATCTTTCATTCACTTCTGGTAAGAATGTAAAATGGCATAGCCACTTTGGAATTGTTTGATAATTTCTTATAAAACCAAACATATTATACTAAATAATCTAGCAGTTGAACTTTTTGGCATTTATCCAAAGGGGTTGAAAATTTATGTCCACACAAAATTCTGCATATAGATGTTTATGGCAACTTTACTCATAGTTGCCAAGATATGGAAACACCCAAAATATCCTTCCATAGGTGAAGAGATAAAACTACAGTAATCCTACTCATATTAAGTATAAAAATATATTATTAAAAATAAAAAGAGATGAACTATCAAACTACAAAAGACATGAAGAAATCTTAAATATTGCTAAGTGAAAGCAAATATTTAAGGATTAAGAATATGCATGGTTGTGGATGAAGAGAGAGGAGACAAAGAGGGATCACTATAAGTGGTAGGAGACAGCACAGCAGTGGAGATTCATGGAACCAGAGGTGGAAGGGATATTAGGAAGATCGAAGCTCCACTTGTGGAGTTTCCTGGAAGCTGCAGTATTTTGGGAAACAGGAATCTTTCAAGTCACCTTGTTTCTCAGCCCCATCTGACTCTTTTTGAAGCTGTTTCTTGCATTCTGGTTTGTTTCTAGGTAGAGGATTGAGGTGAAGAACATGAAAACTCAAACCTTAACAGTGATTGCTTATAGAAACAGCAAACTTATTCACTAATACATAATGCATTGTATGTTGGAGTTATGAGAGAATGATTGGAAGGTGTTTTCTGTACTTTGCATGCTGGCTGCATTCCTCAAAACACCTCACATTTATGAAAATCCAGGAGAAGATTGTAATCTAAATGCAGAAAGAGAGAGAGGAGGGTGGCCTGTGTAAACACTTGAGTGAGATTCAGAGGTGAATTGTTTATCTGCTCTCTCCTACCCAAAGAAATCACCAACAGGTTCTTTTTAATACTAGTCTAGACGAAGTTTTGCAATGTTGCAGGTTCTTAATTGCAGTAATAACAGCCTGAGAACAATTAAGCAGACAACACTAAACATTTCTATTGGGTGAATCCATTGTCCTATTAATAAACAGCCACGAGTTACCTCTTTCTGGAAAAACCTCTTTGGCTGGTTTCATCCTACATAAGGCTCAAGACGAGTTTGTTCCCACACATTTTGGGTGCTTGAAGCAGCTGTGTCTCTCTGAGCCGGCAATGGTCCCTCTTGTCTCTGAAAGTCTGCAGAGAGGCAGGTGCTGCAGCTGGCTGCTGCTGTGACTGTGTTCCTGTTACTAATTAAAAGCAGTGGCTGTGAATTGTGAATTCAGTGTGAGAGACAATAAACACCCATCACTTAGGAACAGATGACCTGGATTTGCTTTCTGCAAATTCTCTTTTCCCCCAGCTTGGCTACTTGAAAATTGGATCTCTAAATATTCTTTCTCAGGGGAAGCAATTTCTTTTCAATCTTTAGATCAAAGCCAGACCTGAAATATATCTTTTAAAAAAAATCACAAATTTCACATCCCAAACTATCACACCATCCACAACCACCCACTATAACAGTCCAGCTGCTTCTCTTAGTTTGCTGTGTTGGATTTATTATTTCAGCAGAGCTTCTCCCAAACCAGATCTTCTTGCATCTCTCTTCTGGTGTCCACATTAAGGCAACTTCAGATGGTGAATCCAGTTGTCAGTCAAAGCACTCCCTGTTCCCAGTGTAGCTGAGTCAATGCAGCCCTGAGAGGAAGCTTGAAGGAGGCTGTTAAAGTCTATTCATAGATGAAACAAAGTTCCAGCCACAGTGAGAGGTTGCTAATGACGCACACTTGCACCAGCAGTGAAATAGGAGGAGGAGGTTGAGGAGGCGGGAAAGCAGAGGCGGGGATGGTCATAGAACACGAAAACCATAGCAAAGCTTGATATTAGGCACTTCATTTTTTGCAAAGAGAATTGCAAGGACTCATACTAAACACCTTAGTAGCCATGGCTTATCTGACAGATTAATGTCCTCTGTGTGATTCATCATGTGGAGTGGTGGCAAGTGTCTGCTAGTGCAAACTCTGATGCACTTGTCAGCTGCAATACCTGTAAGATTGCTCAAAGGCCACTGAGTGCCCCTGGGAGTGTGTAGAGAAGAAAGGAAGGAGGAGAGGAGGGAAAGTGGAGAAGAAAAGACATTTCTTCATCCATTCATCTGGGATTTAGGTACATGGTTTTGTCCTAGGTCTAAAGAGAAGTAATATAGTTTGGATTCTGAGATTGTAGCATATTAAACTTTAAAGAGCTGTTCAAGGATTAAGAAAAAAAAATCTTCCAATGTATTATCTCTGGTAAATGGAAAAAAGATCACCATGGAAACTATAGGGCTGTTTGCCACATAAGACTGACTTATTCTGACTAATGAATATGCATGAGAATAGTTGGCAGAGCTCCCACAAATACAAATTTTCTTTATTCTATCCTTTTACCAACAATTTGTTGAGAGCCCTCTAGTGCCAGGGTATTAGTTATTGGTGTGTAATAGACACCAAAGTCTCTTGCCCCATGAATAGAATTTCTAAGATCACTAAGAAGAAGTCCTGTGAGGATATGGGAAGAAATGTGGGCCTAATAGATGACTTTGCAAAATACTGTTTTCTGAAGTGGTAGATTATGAATGTCTTTCTTTGAGATCCTAAAAGCCATGACAAAAAAGAACATCAAGGATAATGAGAGACAGAATAGTATAAGGACCACTGACTTTAATCAAGTTGGGTTTTACTGGTAGCTGTCATTATTAGAATCCCCTCAGAAGGCACCTTGTCCTCTTCTTGGAATTAGAGTTGATGACCTCTAATATCTCATTCAAATTCAGAAGTTATAATTTTATATGTTAAGGTTCTTAATTGTCAAACATAAAACATTTTTGCTACACTAGTGCAGGTAGCATAGCATCCACCTGGCAGTGTGATTGGCTGTCCTCATTTTATCACCTATCCCCACACCTCGTTTCCTAAAATGTTGAGGTCCTCAGAGGGAGCTTCTACTTTCTAACTTCTGTTAAAGCTCAAAGAAGGAATACAGTATGGAATAGTGGAAAAATGCAGATGAAGAATGAAGATTCCATTTTTCTAGCTTTCTCTGTGGTTTTGAAAAAGTCAGTTTACTTCAATGAGTCCCTGATTCCTCATCTGTATAAAGACGGGAGTTGACCAGCTGAGGACTCAGCAAACTAAAGATTGAAGGTCAGTTCCATCCCATTGTCTATTTATATACCATATGAGAGGTAAGGATGACTTCTACATTTTTAAATGATTGAAAAAAATAAAAAAGATGAATATTTTATGGTATATGAAAATTATATAAGATCAACTTTTAGAGTCCATTAATAAACTTTTATGGGAACACAACCATCTTTATTCAGTTATGCATTATTTGTGTCTTCTTTTGTGCTGATGTTTACAGTACTTACCATCTGGACCCTTTTTAAATTTTTTATAGTGCAGGGGATCAAACCCAGGGCCTCCCTCATGCCAGACAAGTGTTCTTCTTCTAAGCTTCACCTCCATCCCCTCTTCTCTGGCCTTTTACAAGAAAAATTTGCAAACCTCTGGACTAAATGATCCAGTTGGTTCATTGAATATTAACATTCCCATTATTTCAATAGAATTCTAATTTCATTCATTTTTAAATTTATTTTTATCTTTTTAGTAGACTGTAAAATTTGTACATACTTACAGATTTACCATGTAGAGTTTTAATATATGTTTGCATTGCACAGTGTTCAAATCATGGTAAACATTTTCTATCACCTCAAATATTTACTATTTTCCTGGGGATATTTATTATGAATACATTTATATGTATTTAGCAAGTTTAAAAACTTGTTTATTAATGTTTATTAACATTATCATAAGTAATCTGATAAAATAATTCTTTTTACATAATTATCAAGCTAGAGATATGAAAATATTTAAAAAATAAACTATCAACTAAATACACTGGTATTTTCGTGTTTGCATCACCTTTGCAGATAGGCATGTTCATCCTTGAGCAGAGGAAGATGCCCAGTGATGTAGTCTGAATGGCCTCAAAGGCACACTTTGTTCACACTCCTCAGTCCTCCACTGCTTCCTTTGACCACACCTTCAAGATCTTCCTTTCCAAAGAAAATTACCTCCCATACTACCAGCATTTCAGTAATACAATTTTCTCCATGAGCCCTATTAGGAGACTCTCTTGCTGAGGAAGATAGGTACTCACCCAGTAAGAAGGGCCATGTGGAGGATTCTCAGGGACAGAGGTCTGGAGATCCAAGTGGCAGATTCTGCCATAAAAGAGAAATGCATTCAGACCCCAAATGTGAGGTAGAAAAAGTACAAGAACAAATTGGACTGGACAAAGACTAGGGTTTGATAAGACCAGCTCCAAAGTCTTTGTCAACTTTAAAATCACATTTATTTCTGGCTTCAGCCATATGTCTGTTCTAAATGAGAACCCAGTGCCAATGAGCTGACAAGTATCTTTATTCAACTGACAAACGCCTGCTCTGTGCCAAGCACTGTGTTCAGATACCAAGCAGGATGTATGCACAGGACCAGGAAGTATTCCCAGGAACCTCTCATCATTGCTTGGGCTTTTCTATAGGCCTACTTGGCCCAGTGCCTGTTTTTGAGCAATGTCCCCTTCCTTCTGTCCCTCACAGAACATCATCTATGTCTTCAAGCTTGAACTTGGTTAATTCATCTAAAACGGCAATACCTAAAAAAATAGCTCCACAAACATATTCCTCCTCTGCAGAACACACACATTCCAGGAGGGCTTTTTTTTTGTGTCTCCAAGAAACCACATGAGCACAAAGGATATGAAGGTCTGAAAAATATGTTTTGAGTGCATCTGTGTTCTTCTAGACAAGGCACAGATTTGAGAGACTTTATGCTAGAAGATGTTCTGGTCTAAGTAATGATACGTTGCTGCATGGCTAATAAAATGCATCATCTGTTGGCATTGAAGAGCCCTTTTTAATCCTTAATTATTATCATTATACACTAGTGTAAGTGTTCTGGAATTTCATATTGGGGTGAGGCTCTGAGAACTAGCACTCAATTTCCCCAAAGGGCTGACCGAGAGGAGGGAGCAGGCCACAGAGATTTGGACATAACCACGACCACTCCTTGGAATGGAATTATTTGGAATTGTTTTAGTGAAAACTGGTTAGACATCAAAACTATGTAAATTCTGTGGTTAGAGCATTGATAATCTCCTAGCTACATTGTTTCTTCTAGATGACTCCCTGACTGAGGTCACCATATCATCTTTCCAACACCAGTGAAGGAAATTCCCATTTTTTTTCCTAATCTGCTGGTTATCCTTTAAAGGTACAAAATAAAAACTTTTTTTGAAATAGATTCTTCAGCTTGTTGTGCATTTGCCTCACTCACACAATAAATCAAAGCTGGGGCAATTTACATTGCTAATGGAATCCTTCTGTTTCCAGCCCATGTTTGAGTCAAATCTGCCCACTCTATGCTTGTACAGGGCTCATGCCATATGGTTAAGTCTATGGTAGGTGCTGTGGGAGTTTCAGAAAAATTATAAGGGAGTCTCCCCTGTGGAGGAGCTTATAATCTAAGAACAAAAGAAGCATCTTGTGAAACAGTATAGCAGAGGGATCAAAAGCATCAAAATCATCTTAGACAGATTTGGGTTCTAATTCCTGTTCCCCCATGTTCAAGCTGTCTGAGCCTGGGTCTCAGATTTCATCTCCTGAGTCTATGTTTCAACCTCTGCAAGTTGAAAATAATGATAACTACCTGGAGAGGTAGTTATGAAAGGTGAGAAAATGCTTATTTAGCACAGAGTATGACCCATAGTGAAGACCTAGTAAATGGAAACAATGTAATGACAATAAGGGTGAACAATAGAATAGAATATCTAATTATAAGCAAAGTTTAAAATTTAGGAGTATGCATCTGGTGGACCCTGGGAAAAGAGAGTACACTTTGGTGCTGAAATAATCAAAAAGTTGGGCCAGGAAGGATATGTGGAATTCAGATGAGGGATACTAAAGAGTAGACATCCCACATGGGCCAAATAACCATAGTCAATAAAAACATTCAAAGTTTGCATCATGACCTGCTGTGGAATTCCATTCAAGGAATCTGATTGCAATATTTTACTCCACTAAGTATTAATGAAATCCAAAGAGCCCCATTAGAGAAGCATACTTTTAAAGAGGCATCCCATTAGAGTTTCCTAGTGATCTCTCCTAATTGATTCTATTATTATTTCCAGAGGCAACACCCTCAGATATTGCAAGTGAGGCACTTTCAAATTGAAGGTTACAAATGGAATTAACCTTGTTAATCCACTGATCTAATTTATGAAGATTTTACTGGATTATCTGGGTGAGCTCCATAGAATCATAGGGTCCTTCAATATGGAAGGAGGAAGAAAGGGAAAGACCAGAGAGATGACAATGTGAGAAAGATTCTGGCTGACGTTGATAATGCAGGAAGGGGGTCATCAGCCAAAAGATGCTGGGGGACTCTTTGCTGGAAAAGGCAAAGAAACCGATTGTCACCCAGAGTCTCCAGAAAGAAGGCCAATGCATCTTGATTTTACCCCAGTGCTTGTTGGACAACTGACCTCTGGAATTGTAAAAGGATATGTTTGGAATGTTTTAAGCCATAAATATGTTGGTAATTTGTTATAGCACTGATAGAAAATTAAAACAACAGCAGATAAAGTAGCTCCAATCTTCATTATATGTTTGTGCCCACAATCATATTTAAATTTCAAGAACTCTTTCACATAATGATAAGATTTTTGTTTCATACCCTCCTGTTTTTATTGAATATGTATAACAAAAGTCATATGATAATGGAATAATATCTTTATATTTTTCTATAAAAATAATTCTAAACCTAGAATTCTATATATAACTGAAATATATATTAACACTACGCATGAAAGGAGGAGGAAAGGAGGGAAGAAGTAGAATTATGAACTAGTTTGTTTATGTAAATGCTCCTTAATTTGTGTTTTTTTGGTGTTTTCTCATGATCAGATTCAGACTAGACATTTGTTATTTATTAGAAGTGTCCTGTAAATAGTATTGAATCCTATTTGAATCACAATATGAGGTAAATATGGTATGAATTTGTTCCATTATTGGTCATGTTGGTTAATATTGTATTCTCCAAGTATCCCTCAGGATTTTACAAAATACAATCACTATATTTACTCTTTGTAATGGTAAGTAACTAATGAGAATAATTTGATTTAGTGTAAATATACCATTGATTATTAAGGTTCTATTTTCTACTCATCCATTGATCATTCTCACCTAAATCCATTATTATTATGCTGATTGCAAAGTGGAGATTTTATAATTGTGTCATTATTTCCACATTATTCACTGGCAATCTGTGTAAAGCTATGGTTTCCCTTCTCTCCAACGTATTTATTCATTTATTTACTTAAAATTTCAACTTATTTTATACAATGAATTACAGTATATTACTATCATTATTTACTGACCAGTAGGATTGAAAGTCTATTGGGAAACTCTTTGGTCACCATTCAGTTTTAGCATTGTATATGTCAAATCTTTGAGGGCAATAATCTACATATTTTGATACCAGTTCTTATTGTAGTGGTATTAGGAATCATCTCCTAAACATTTCCTATTATTTACCCCCAATTAAGATAACTTTCAAAATCTGGGTACTCTCCTTTAAATAGATGTGGGATTATTGACTACACTTGGGGCAAAAGCTTAGACTTCCTTTTTTTGTTTATTTCTTGGCTTTTGTTTTATTTTGGAAAGAAAATCTTTAATATCGAGTTGAGTATCAAAGCGTTGCCTGCACAAGAAACATATGTGTCCCAGCAGCCCATTCTCTAATCAGGCATCATCTTTCCATGGCTACTTCTCCCCAACAGTCCCTACCCCCAACTCTCATGCCTTTGAACAGAGATTGTAATCTAAAGCCTTAAAACCTCTGAGTGAACTTGAGGAGGAAAACTGCATCTTTACCTTCATTAAACTCCAAGAAAAATTAGCCTCACCTTCAGCTGTGAATGTAGGTGCCACGTCACACAGTTGTTAGCAGTTCCTGCAACACTGTCAGCAATAGAGACCTTGTATTCTTTCACATCACATTACAGTTCAGATATTTCAGTGATATTTTGTCTTCAGCTCCACTACAAATGAAAGTGGTTATTAGATTTGCTTATTACTTAGTGTATTAACCAAGAAGTCCATATATCACTACACCACATTTAAGAAAAACTTTGGATATCTACATTTCAGTGTGATGGATTTTCTTTGTATATTTATATGTATATTATTTAATACATGTACAGACATCATTCTGAGAAGAGTTCTGTAGTTTTTCAGGCTACAAAGTGATTCATGACACAGAAAGTTAAAGAACACTCACATTAGCTTCCTTCTTTGGAGGTTAACTCATCCCAAATAGTAATTCTTTCTCTTTGCCTTATGTCCCAGTAAAACATAATCAAGGCACTGGTGGGTTCATAGAAACTTACTATGAAGATTTTTAAAAAAAAGAAAAGAAAAAGGAAAAGGAAACAAAGCAAAACAAAACAAAAAACACTTTTTACACAGCCAGGTTGAAGTGTCTAACATTAATTGTTCATGATTTATTTCACATTTTAAATCAAATCACACATATATTCTCAAGCCTAAGAATAATTAGTCCCAGACTTGCTTTGTTTTTGTCAAATGGAAAAAAAATCATAACTATATTTTGTCAGAAAATTCACAGTACACATTTTAAAGTCTATTTTCTCATCTTATCCAAGATTATATTGTCACACATACATCTTTACACAGTCTCCTTCAGACCCTGTAAGTGATTTAGAATATGGGCTTTGAGTTAAAAAGACAAGGTTTGTATTCTGGCCTCCCTTCTTAATAGAAATTATTTTTAAAGCTTTTATCAACTCTCTGTTTTCTCACTGTTAGAATGGTGATAATAAAAGTTATGTCACACTGTTTTGGAAAATATAAGAGATCATTACATGCAAAGTACCCAGCATGCTATTTGATCCACATATAATGAGTATTTTGTGTATTAACACAAAGTTTGCATCCACAATAAATACATATGAAATAAATTATTCAAACATATCTGGGAGTGACCATACACTAGAAGAAAATGACTCTGTAGTATTGTGACACTATCTTCCCAGTGTTCATTTTTCCTATTCCTCCTGTGGGATTCGAGTCGTACTAATGGGCTGATATATGGACACTTCATTTCTGTTTCTGCTTGGCTTCATCATGCTGAGTGATGAAGGCTATTTATCTAGTCAATAGCAATAAAGTTGTAAGTGTGTTTCTACTTGGCTACCTTACCACCCCTGTCATTTTGACAGAGTGCTGAGAGATTCTTCTGAAATGATATACTTGGTTGTAGGCAGATTAATAGATACTGGAAACACACTCATTTCCATTTCAAGTTCAGAGGAATTTGTGTCTCTGCTTTGATCCTTTTTTGATTTCATAGACTCAGACAGCTTCGAGGCCAGCCTTTTCACTGTAAGATAAAGAGGCTTGGATCCTGTCAAGAACAGAATAATTAACTTTACATCTGTTGTCAGGAACAATACATCCCACTCAGTAAGACATGAAACCTGGTGGTCTGCCTCCAAAAAACAAAAAGAAAAAAAAAACCTCTCTTTAGATCTACCTTTTATGAAATAGACACTGAGGAAAAATTTAAAGAGGCATTCCTGAATAGATACTCCCATTCATTCAATAAAAGGAGTATCATCTGCCAACAATTGACATTAATAGACTTAATATTGGAGGGACTGGAAAGAGGGAAGAGAAACTATAAGTGCTCCACTTAAAAGAGGATGATCAGAACTTATTTGATCAGTAAAGAAGAAAATGAGTATTTATCCTATTCCCTATTTTTCCCAAAGTTATTTTCCAATTGGTTTCCAGCCATTTACAATTGGTTTTAAAGACAATTAAAACCAATTAATTAAATTTCTGCTCAAGGACCATTACTAATTACAATCAACTTTTTTGGGAGAAGGTAACAGGGATTAAACTCAAGGGCACTTGACCAATGAGCCACATCCCCAACCCTATTTTGTATTTTATTTAGAGACAGAGTCTCACTGGGTTAGCACCTTGCTTTTGCTGAGGCTGGCTTTGAATTCATGATCCTTCTGCCTCAGCCTCCTGAGCTTCTGGGATGACAAGCCTATGCTATTATGCCCTGCTACAATCAACTTTTGGTGAGACTTTGGTAACAGGAGGACCAAGAACACTGATATAAGGCTGTTTACAGGTTCAGGTGGTAGGTAGAAAGGAAATGTGTTATTTGCTATTTAAAGTATTTATTTTTGAAACAGTGACTGGTATTTCTAAATGAGAAGGGATTTCTGCAACAAATACTCACATAGATAAATGAGAGCAGTTGTGGAATTATTTTAAAAGAGAACAATGTTTAAAATAAGAAGACAGGCAAATACTTGAAGGTTCTTTTTGTTTTGAATATCTATGATTCAGGAAATAAACAATAGAAAAAAAAAGTATTTTATCCTATCATCTGGTATACTCTATAATAGCCAGAAAAAAATATTATCCTGTAGTTGTAGTAACAAGAATCCAGTTGCTTGTGGTATTATATTACAGTCTCTATAGGAGTGTTGTCACTACTGCATTACTTCTTAAGCATTTTTTTTCCAAATTATTTCTACACAATTTAGGGGTGTCACACATGCCTGAATGCTATTGAATCCTTCACCTGGCAGGGAGAGATAGCCTTTGATAATGAGTTTCCAGACAGCTATTCAGCACCTGAATGAGCAGAAGGAAATCAAGTTGAAGAACTAAGTGAGACCAATGACTTGAAGTGGGGAAATTAAAAGAAGTTCAGCAGAGTGGTAAGCAGTCAAATCAGTGTGCAATGGAAAATACATAGGCCATATTTGATTCTTAGTAGAAGTCACTTGTGGTTTTTCTTTCTTTCTCTTTCTTTCTTTCTTTCTTTCTTTCTTTCTTTCTCTCTTTTCTTTCTCTTTCTTTCTTTCTTCTTTTTTTTTTTTTTTTGGAGACATGTTCTCTCTATATTGTTTATACTGATCTTGAACTCCTGGGAACAAAGGATCCTTCTGTTTCAGCTACCACATAGCTGGGACAAGAGATGTGCACCATATTTAGCTCAAGATTGGTGATTTTGAAGAGCGCTGAAGGGTGGTCTATTGCAACTGACCCCAGTACATCCAGTCTCATTCATTCAATCACCAACCAGTCCTAAAGCTAAGTTCTGACTATTGAAAAGTGAGAAAAATCCCTAATCCTAATGCAGACAACATAAAAGGAAATGCACTGAAGAACAAATATATCTTTGTGGTAAGAGGTAATAACAATAAGTAGGAAAAGGTAATATAGAATTCCGTGTATATGGAGAAAATAGTTCCATGGTGGGGAACAACAGTAAACAAGCTACCATGGGGCCATTTTCAGTGAGCCTTCTGCACCATCAGGGCTTCGTGAAAGGATTCTTGGTTTTAGTCTATGGTAGAGAGTCCATGCTATGAGAGCCAACTGCTTGGCTTCCATGTCAGTTCTCCCATTGCATGAACTAGAATAAATTATTTAAGTTCTCAAAGCTTTGGTGTTTTTATCTGTAAATTGAGAATACTAAATTGATCTCTATTTCATGTGTTACCCCTTTGTATGTGCTTAGCACAGTGTTGTGTCATTTTGTAAACATCCAATATATGTTTGCTATTATGTTAATGACTGCTTTGCTAGTGACTATACCATGCAAATGAGCAATGGGATTCAATGATAACTATTGCTGGGTACATAAGCCTATGTATTAGAGCCTTGGTCCCTGGCCTGGTGCTATTGCATGTGGTAAAAACATTTAGAAATGGAACCAAGTGGGAGAACATCTAATCATTGAGACCCAGTTTTCCTGTTTGTCTTTTTTTCTGTATCAGGGACAGGGGATGTGTTGCTTTTCTCCTCCATATACACCCTGCCATAGTATGTGGCCTTATCACAGAACCAAAAGCAGTGAAACTACCTGACCATGAGCTGGAACTCTCAAAACTGTGAACCAAAATAAATCTTTTTTTCTCTCTCTTTTGTTTTTTTTTAAAGAATTAATAAATATATTCATATATGTAATACTATATGGTTATTATTGCAGTTAACAGGCAAACAAATTCCTCTTAACTGTGTTATATCATAAGAACAATAAACAGATTCAGATGAAGCTGCAACCTAAGCAGCCTCTGATCACTTCTGTATTCGTACTAGCATTGCCCGGCAAGCAGGGATAATACGTTAAAGAAGGAGTTTAGCCTGCTTAACTCAGCGATCTCCAATCAAGGTTCCAGAGGTGATCTTCAGATCCCTACACATAGGCAATTGTGAGATATTGGGAATTGTGAGATGTTAATGATTCTACTTTTTAAAGTTAACAAAGATAATATAGGAATTAATAATTATAAAAGATTCAAGTGATACAAAATTATTCATGGAGTTTATATTTTAAACACACAGTGCAATCTTACTCTCTTTCTCAAACATATACCTAAGTCCACAGCTTCATGTTTTCTTTTTTTTTGTTGTTTGGTACTAAAGATTGAACTCAGTGGCTCTTTACCACTGAGCCACACCCCCAGCCCTTTTTATATTTGATTTAGAGACAGGGTCTCACTGAGTTACTTAGGGCTTCACTAAGTTGCTGAGGCTGGCTTTGAACTTATGATTCTCCTGCCTCAGCCTCCTGAGCCACTGGGATTAAAGGTGGGAACTCCCTTGCCTGGCATGATTTCCTTTTTGAGAACTTTCCCACTCAAAGAAAACTTCTTTTATGTTTTCTTCTAACACTTCTATATCTTTATTTGTTTAAATAGGTTTTAATTTGTATGTTATATATTTTCATATATGGCCTGAGGTAGCAGACCAACATGATTGGGGTGGCACAACATGTGTTGATGAGATATATGCTGAAATATAATGTGGCAGGGATCTCTTCCTAAGGTAGCTCAGGCCATATATGAAAACACATAACATATGGATTAAAACCTATTTCAACAAATAACTTAGTATTTTTTGAAACAGTAGATAGCTAACTGCTCCAACATAATTTATAGAATGGTTCTTCTCTTCTCAATTGATAAGAGAAAAAATGCCACTTTAATTATATAAGTAATAAACATACTTGGGCCTGTTACTGAATTCTATATGTTTCATTAATCTACTTATGTTTTTCTGTGCCATTATTACTCTTCTAATGGCTGTATTTTTTTCTATATTGTGCCATTTGTAGAATAAGATTCCTTTAGTGTGCCTCTGGGAGGAAGCAATTAGCTATTCTTGTACATCTGTATCAAATGAACTCAAGAACTACATTATAGAGTTTTATTTTTAAAAGCTGTCATGGAGATTTTATTAATTTTGTAGGTTAATCATAGAAAAATTGATATATTTTTATGATTGCTTATTTTCATCTAGAAATGTGGGATTTTTTTCTAATATATTCAAACTTATTTTTAGGCTCTTAAGAATTATAGTTCTCATTACATAAGTCTTCTCATTTCATATGTGATCTTCTTCAAAGTATTTTAAAATTTTGCTGTGTATTTTGATTATTATAATCTTTATTGATTTTTTTCTTTTTATGACAACATAATAGCTGGTTTAAAAAATCATATAAATCAAAGACAGAAAATATTCTTGAAATTATGTTGTTAGTAATTTGATAATTTTCTATCACACATGTTGCAAAACAAGACAAAAACAGAAAAGATTAAATTTTATAATGAAAAATACCAACAGAACATAACAGAATGAATGCTTCTGCTCTACCTGCTCCCAGCCCAGACCCAAGGCTACCTACCTTTCTTTTTAATGTTTGGTAGTTAGTTTTTCTGGAGTTTGTTACCACAATTTAAGTGCTACAATTTTATCTCTGTTTCTGGGACTAACCATCTTAAATACTATCTGTTGTTTCCTGGTTTAAGGATGATATACTCCCTCACCTATTTCATATTGGTATCTGAGAAGCCATGCCCATCCATCCATGAATGTCAACTGGTTATATGTTTTATTATTTCATGTAAGATCCTCTCCAACATATTTTTGAAGTTTTGCTACTTTAGTTGTGTTTGCAGACCAGCATGATTGGGGTGTCACAATATGTTGATGAGATATATAGAGGCAACATTGCTGAGATATAATGTGGCATGGTTCTCTTCCTAAGATCTCTAGCTTCCATAGTAATGTCCTTCTCATTCTCTACTCATTCTCACTATTTTAGTTCAAGTGAAAATTGTTTCTGCAAGAAATCACACAAGTTATGACACTTTATATTGCTCCTGGAAACTCTCTTGCTCTTTATACTGGTTTGTTTCCAATTTTGAGCATCCCCCAAGCAACTTGCCAATCATCTATCTCTTGTGCATTTGGAGTTATGCCCTCGAGTCTTGTGTCTTCAACCCTATTTGATTTCTTTATTTCAGAAAATTTTTTAAGACTTTAAATCTGCTAGAAAGACTCTTTTTTTTAGCAGTTTTAAAATTGGATGTTCACTTAAAATAGAGATATCAGTCCTCATTTAAATGTATTTGAAGAAGGAGGGGGAACAATTAATATACACACAGAGACTTACCTCAATTCATGCTTAAAATATTCAATATTATTCTATTATTTTTTTCTTTTCATTTGTTCTTTTTTAGATATACATGACAGGAGAGTGTATTTTGACTATTATAAATATATGGAGTTCAACATATTCTAATTAGGATCCCATTTGTCTGGTTGTACATGATGTGGAGTTTCACTGGTTGTATATTCATATATAAACATAGAAGAGTTATGTCTGATTCATTCTATTGTCTTTCCTAGTCCCATTCTCTTCCCATTCCCTTCATTCCCCTTTATCTAATTCAATGAACTTCTATTCTTCCCTTTTCCACCCTCCATTTTTTTAGGTTAACATTCACAGGTAAGAGACAACATTTGGCCTTTGTTTTTTTGAGAATGGCTTCACTTGGCATGATAGCCTCCAATTCCATCTATTTGCCAGCAAATACCATAATTTCATTCTTCTTTATGTCTGAGTACTATTCCATTCTCTCTCTCTCTCTCTCTCTCTCTCTCTCTCTCTCTCTCTCTCTCTGTAATATATTTTCCTTATCCATTCATCTGTTGAATGGCACCTAGGTTGATTCCATAGCTTTGCTATTGTGAATACAAGTAACAATAAATGTTGAACAAAGATGTGGGGGAAAAGGTACACTCATACTTTTCTGATGAGACTGCAAATTGGTGCAACCATTCTGGAAAGCAGTAATATGAAGACCCTCAGAAAACTTGGAATGAAATCACCATTTTACCCAGTTATCCCACTTCTTGGTATGTACCCAAAGGACTTAAAATCAGCATACTACAGTAATGCAGCCACATCAATGTGTACAGCAGTTCAATTCACAATAGCAAAGCTATTTCTTCTTATTAAAACATAATAGCCTGAGAGTCTCTAGGAGCCTGCAGAATGGTCAGGAAAAGAGGGAGGCAGGCTCTGACAGCAGCATTGTCTCTCAGTTGAGCATTCTATTCCATAGCTCTGTATGAGCTTTATCCACACTTACTGATTTCATCTCTAAACTGCTACTGTTGAAAGACAGAAGTCATGAGGAACATCAGTGCTTGAATAGAAAAGTCAAGCACAACCATAAAACAATAACAATGCTACAAATTTGCCTCAGTACTGTGCCTTATCTATAAGTTTTCTCCATATGTTTAAAAAACAAAAACAAAACAAATAAACAACAACAAAAAAAACTTTACTAGAAGATCAAATTGGCTCTACAATTTCCAAAACCAAATATTTTAAGGCAAAATACATTTCAATCACATTTAATTTTAGTTTTCATTTATTGGAAATATAAACTAGCCATACCAAAGTGAGTATTTATAAAGAAACACTTGCAACAACAGTTTAGGTTCTTCTCTTGCATCTGATAGAAAGAATAAATATAAACCTCCAAATCTTTTTTTTTTTTAAATCTCAGTTGATGTTTCAACAATTATGAAAACAGCTTTAGGCTAATTTTAGTTGTTAAAACAGGGTAAGTTTCCACCTGCCTTTTCATAGACACAGTCACTAAATGAACATAATCTCTCATTTTTTTAATTTGTTTAAATTTATTGTGTTATGAAAGAAATAATTTCCAGTAAATTAAATTGTTTTTCTTTACATGTTAAATGTGGAAAGTTGCAATTTGCTTTTTATTTTTGCTGATTATTTCTAAAAACACATTGAAGTTAAATTAAATCTTTAAATAAAACCATTTTTAACCTTTTATCTAAACTAACAGATTTTTATTGAAACCACTTTTTATTAAATACCCTACAAAAATAAAGCACTAAGAATGCTCAGAACATTACACATTAACTGTGAATATTATTCTTAAGTCAAAGTGGTTAAAAAGGATTAATGAGAAGAGCTATTAAATACCCTACAAAAATAAAGCACTAAGAATGCTCAGAACATTACACATTAACTGTGAATATTATTCTTAAGTCAAAGTGGTTAAAAAGGATTAATGAGAAGAGCTGGGGTTGTGGCTCAGTGGGAGAGATCTCTCCTAACATGGCTGAGGCCCGGGGTTTGATCCTCAGCACCACGTTTAAAAAAAAATGAATACATAAAATAGTTATTAAAAAAAAAAACCTAAGGCGTATCTTCAGTAAGGGTGGAGAATAATGAAATTACATTGGAGATTCTCATTTGGTGAAGGAGTCTTTTTGTTAATGCTTTAGATTAACTTTTGACATTTAAATTAGTGCTACTGATAAGCATCTTTGAAAATCAGACAAGCTCCTTACTATTTAGTGATGACAAATATAAACTAGCTAGAAGCCCAATATAAAATAATAATTATCAGTGATTCAACAGTGACCAGGAGAATATATAAATTATATGTTTATTAAATATTTTGATTCAAAGGTTTTGTTTATTGAATTTGTAGGTGTAGTAATATGGCTGGTATCTGACTACCAGTTTTAAGATTCTAAAAAAGTCTGTTAATTTAGTAAATGCAAACCTAAACCTAATGGGGTTATGTGGTATTGAGTAAGGTAATTTTTTTTTCTTTATGATCACTGTATTCTAGTATTAGCATATAGACATAGTTTGTATTACTGAAAATTCCATAGTAATAACATGGAAGAGAGAAATTATATATATATATATATATATATATATATATATATATATATACATATATATATATATATATTACAATTACATATATACATATATAAAATTTATTACAATTATATATATATATTTATATATATAAAATTTATCCTAAAAAATACCAGTTATTGGAAAATAGAATGCCAGATGAGGCAACTTTTTTCAAAATATATATTGTAACTGTAAGTTAGGGTTTGAAACTTGGTCTTAGAACATTTTTCACTGTGTCTACAGGGCAGAAAATAGGTGCACTAAACACTCCAGTAAGCATATCAAGGGTGGTTTCTAATTTCTGGCACTTTAACTGGATTTTTATGCATTTCAATGAAGCAAATATCAGTGTTTAAAAAGGTAAGCATCATGGGTTTTATGACATGAAGTATCTTAACCAAATCTTACACATAAGACAAGAATATCTTTCAAAATATTTATGATTTATGATGAACCTCACAAACTACCACCATACCATTCTTTTGGGATACTGTAATTAAAAAGCCACCCACTGAGGATACTAGGAGCCCTTAAATATTCTTGAGATACTTTACATATTCTTGAGGTTACTGCAACAAAACACCACAAACTGGGTGGCTTGAGCAACACAAATTTATAGTCTTACAGTTCTGGAGGTGAGAAGTCCTAAGCCAAGGTTTTGGCAGGGTTGATCCTCCTGAGGAAAGGATCTGGGTCAGCTATTTGTCCTTGGCTTACAGATGGTCATCTTCTTGTGTCTCTTCCCATCATTGTCCCTCCACGTGTGTCTGTCTTTGTATCAAAATTTTCCCTTTTTATAAGTACTTAAATCATACTACATTAGGGCCCATCTTAATTTGTTTACATCTAGGAAGATCCTAATAAAAAATAAGGTCATACCTTGAGGTGCTTGAGGTTAGGGCTCCAACATGTCTTTTACTTTGTGTGTGGGTGGTGGGGCATAATGTAACCTTTAGAACTTGATTTGTAGCTAAAGGATGCTCAGAGTCATTATATGAATCCTTGAGAAGATAGTACTCTGAGTACCAGCAAGCAGCGCCCAGGGAGTATGGGAATGGAAAAGGCTTTCCCGGCAAGAGTGTATGGCGTTAGGCACTGAATCTCAAGTCATGGAAGACTCTGGGATAAATACGGGAACTGGGAATGAGAAAGCAAGTCAGCAGGGAGAAGTTGAGGTAAAGCTGTGATTGCTATGATTAATGTAGGAAACCCTCAAATCACTTTCTGAGGCTCTGCTCACTTTGTTTAGACTGGGATCCTCAGTTCCACTCCCTCTCTATGCTACCCCAAGAGCTGAGCAAGCTAGATGGCCTACTGTTCACATACTTACAATTACCATACTTGTCTTCAGAATTATTGATGATAAAATAATTAATTTTTCCTTGATATGATCTTTTTTTTTCATTTATTTTCTCTTCATTCATTGGGGTGAGAGAAAAATCTTTTGGTTAAGAATGATTATAAAATATCTCAAAGAAATAAGTAAATTGAGGAGTTATTCATTTTAAATTTAAGAATATATTTTGAGTGTGGTACTGGGGATTGAACCCAGGGGCACTTTATCACTGAACTAAATATTCACCTTTTAATTTTTTTTTTTTTTTATTTTGGGACAGGGCCTCATTAAGTTTCCCAGGCTGACTGTGAACTTTTGATCCTCCTGCCTTGGCCTTCCAAATTGTAGGGATTACAGGCTTGGGTCACCACACCCAACTGTTATAAGAATACTTTTAAATTTATGTGGTGCTTAGGATCAAACCCAGTGCCTCATGCATGCGAGGTGAGGCTCTGCCACTGAGCCACAACCCCAGCCCCAAGAATACTTTTTTATGAGAGTGTTTTAACACTGTTTATTTTTAAGGACTTCACACATGTAAACATACACAAAGTTTTTAAAAATGGGGAAACTATGGCCTAGGGCTTCCTTTTATGCCCAGGACTACCAATGGTACCCACTGAAAAATTAAAATACAGGTCCTCCATCCATGAATTATTAAGATTGGGATGACCAAGACAGCAGAGCACTAACCCATGTGGGCCCTTCTCAACATGTGGTCCTATGTGGCTGAGAGGTGAGCCATGGAGTGGATCCTGTTGATGTCACAAGTCCCTGAGAGTCACAAAATTCTTCTCTAAGCTCTTACTCCCCAGAAGATAATTTTTATCATGATAGTCTTTTTTTCATTATATAATACAGAGGAATATTCCAAAATTTAAGGATCAGACTAATCAAGTGAAAACTTTATAATGGGCTGGTCAGGTAGCTAAGTGGCAGAGCACTCGCTTGGCATGATTGAAGTCCTGGGTTCAATCCCCAGTAAAAATATCAATGAAAATTTTGAAGCCCAGATAGAAGGCAGGATTCCGCCTCCCTCTGACACTCACATCCACTCACTCACCGTTTCCCTATTGCTCATTCTTGTCTACTCTCCTTGCTCCCTTCCACACATACAACCATAATAAGGAGAGAAGCATGATCTTATCTCAGAAAGCTTTGCTTTGTCTCTGCTTTATTTTTAAAGGAGTTGAGTCAATAAAACTGAAATTTGCATAGCGCTTCACTTTACTCAAAGGAGTTTGACATGCACTGCTCACCTCTGCTTACTAGCCACCCACCTTAAGGGTACTTCTTACTGGGATGGTATAGAAGGCCAAACATTCTGGGTGATTTTCTGTTTCACTTTCTACTTCTCACTAAAGACATGATAGTGGATCAAATTTAAGAGTAGGGATTTGATCTTTAGAATCTCTGAGAATTTGTTAAACTGGGGCAATCCTCTTGAGTGCAGTTACTCTATTAGTAACTACAAATCTATTTCATTTTCTAAGCTGCTGCTCTTTTTGGCAGTGGTTCCATAGATTTTGGAGAAAACCACCCTTTCTGCAATGGGCTTTATTTAATTTCTTCATCTAAAACATGAAAGTATTATTTAATCCATAAAGGATTAAATAAATAGCATATATATTAAATAATAAACCATATCCTCTGCATAAATAGAAGACCATGTTGTCTTGAGGCATGTACCTAAGTATAATATTGCTAACAACAGATTATGTATATTCTAATGGGAAAGTAAGTATTAGTTTCTGATTCTATGCCGATTTGGCCCAGGACCCCTAGCACCCATTCCTCTGCCAGGCCACCTCAAGAGCTAAAAATGTTGGAATCATCCCTGTTCACACATGTATTCTACCAGATTGTGAAACACATTATACTGTATAATATGGACAGACTCACTGTACAACTTCCACGACCAGAAGTCACTTGTAGAACACGTTTTATTTTATTATGAAAATCTCAACTTTTAAGGGTATTTTTTCTGAGCTTCTAAGTAATGTGTATGTGTTGTTCAAATGGCAAAGACATTGTAAAAGTAATCATTAGCCCACAAATCTGAAGTTATACAGACATAAAGAAGAGCTTAACATGATCTGGACATTGTCTTGAAAGCATGTTCACAGAGATGGTTTAAGTTTTATGAATTGCAGATATGAGTTTGGCTTAGTTCCTTGGATTTTGATTTGCCATTCACATCTGCAGGGCAGATGTCACTAGGAAATAAAGAAAGGTTGTCTAACTAGAGTTCAGTTATATTAACTTTCTTTAAAATTTTCACAAATGGCAAAAATGGCAATTATGTGAAGTAATTATGTGAAAATATTTGCACCCTAGTGCTCTGTGGCAATTTCTATGTACATTTCTTTACAATACATTTTTTAAATTCTTTATTGCTAACACTGAGTCATGGAACTCTTTACATTTCCTCTAATTCCATCTGTCATATTCAGACATGCAACAATGTTTAAGATTTTCACTTCTTGGTACAATCTTATAAATATCCTTGCAGGAAAAAAAAAAAGAAAGAAAAAAAGAACTCACAAAAGACGAAGAGAAGATGCATTCATGATATACACAAATGCTTTTAAAAGCAATTAATTACCCTTAGAAAATTGGTGAGTGATTGCAAACATGCTTGTGATGATAGGAGGTGCTAAGTTCATGCTTAGGGTTTTTCGAAATCTCTGGAAGGAGAACAGGATTGTTCTGAATGTAAGGCAGCTGTCATCTGTCTGCCTTGGCCAGTGGCTTCTCTTGAGATTTCTCACCAAGGAAAAAGGCGGGTATTTTCAATCTTTCATTTCATGGATTCCCCTTTTACACTTTCAGGCCTAGTCAATCAGAAGGTGATATATCTGTGGAGATGAGATAACAGGACCTGGGTATTCTTTTCAGGACACCTGGGCAGAGTGTCACTAGCTGCCAATGGTGTTAAGTTGAAATTGTTTAGTGTGTATATGTGGAACACCATGAATGGGAGCATTAACCTGAAATTGTTTAGCGTGTATATGTGGAACAACATGAATGGAACGGTCATGAATGGGTAAATTGTGTTGGCTGTGTTTTTTAAATGGAATAAAAATAATATTCCTTGTCAATTTCTTTCTGGAGGTTTTCAAATTCCTCTACTTCCATCTTCTTCAGTTTTTATTTTAAACTGCTGGTTGCTCAGATTCCTATCATTAATTAATCAACTTATGAGATTGGCCAGAAGAAATAATCTACCGAGGGAAAAATTGCCATCCAACAGAGAAGAGATCTTAAGGTAAAATGGAACCAGCAAAGTATTCTGGGCCTGATGACAAAGAGCAGTGTGGAGTGTGTGTAGATCCAAGGAGAGAGCAACGTTTGTCTCTAGAAGCTCCTGTGGTGCTAAGTCTGGGTCCTCAGGCAGTGGGGACAGGGAAAGAGGTGCTGTGACTAAATTCCAAGGACAGTTTCTGCTAAGTCCTCTGTAAGACACTGGGCTTTATAACATCTTTAAATTGTGCTGGGCATGGTGGCGTTTGCCTGTATTCCCAGGGGAAGCTGAGGAAGGAGGATCAAAAGTTCAAAACCAGCCTCAGCAACTTAGTGAGGCCCTAAGCAACTTAGCAAGACCCTGTCTCAAGATGAAAAAGAAAAAGGTTCAGGATTTTGCTCAGTGGTTAAGCACCCAAGAAAGCAACCCATGTTGTGAAGAGAAGTTCTCTTAGATTTAACTGCTAGAGAGCTTCAGCATGCTCAGCCTTATTTGTCACCAATATGGGTTTCTTGGTATCAGAAGGTGTCAGATATCACCAAAAGGGGTCCAGAGCAAAAAAAAAAAGTATTGAGATGGCCCAAGCCAAAGGCTACCTGCACGACTTGTTCATTAGCCTTGTGGTTCTTTTGTCTCTGGGAACTTATAAGGATAAAGGACTTTTAAATGTTTCATACTAGTTAATGGATGCTTTTTGAACCCTCAGCTTTTTACCCAGTGTCTATTATTTCCAACAGAATGTTGATAAAATTAAGACAAGAGAACATTTAGGGGATAAATAAGACACTAGTTAGAAATTATTTAGCTCGTTTTAAAGAAATAAGGTTAGAATTCTTATTCCAGGAACACAGATACTTTGTCTCCTGAAGAATTATTAACTAGTTGATTTTTAAAAAATTGATATGAACCCTTCTGTTTCTGATTTAGACTTTAGGTGACACCATTGAAGTAATAAACAAAAAGACCCTGTATTAATACCATGCAGAGTTTTAGACATACAACAAAAGTACATTGAGCCCAGGCACCTAAGCTATAGCACTAGTCTGAGGACGTGGCCAGGTATCTGTCCCAATTCCCAGAGGTAAGGCCTACAGATACACTTTCCTAGTGAACTAAGTCATCTACCACCCGGAAGATCTTCAAGGATATCTGGGAATTAATGTTCGCCAAATGCTACAATGTCCTGGGATTGAAAAGGGCACACCAGAAAAAGGGGACTCTACTGGAATTTGGGGGCCATTAAAAAAAATCCAGCCAAGCAGGTTTAATGGTTTGTTTTCAACATTTATTTAACCTCTTTCTGCTATCAAGAAACCTGAGAACACTCTGAGGAAGTTTATACTGCAGGAAATGGAGAAAGTGTACATTGTTTTTGAGTTGTTTTGCTAAGGTTCCTAGAAGGCAAGAGTGTATGTTTTATTATTATGAAACTTTGCTCAGCTTGTAGAGATGTTGTAGGTTTCAATCTCTGAGCCAACCAAGATTGGGTGTCCTGCCGTGCCGCTTCAGAAAAGCAAATGTTGTGAGAGCCCTTGGAATAATCTTAAATTCTGCCCTTGAAATAGTTATAAATGAACTTGGCCTCCGTTCAACATAGGCCAGTGAAGAGAACATGCCAGGGGGAAATGTTTTTGTCCACCCTGGAATGGCCAGCTGTCACCGCGTGCCAACAAGTAGAGGGCACAGAATTGCCGGATCCCTGGGAATAAGCAAACAGTTCTGTTTTCTCTGCAGAAACTCATTTCCCAGAGCTTCATATTGACAATTGTGAGCTATATTTACAAAGGGGTTTGTATGCAAAAGAGCCAACCACTGGGGTAGGGGCAAATATTTATCTCGGCAGGTTTCAAGAGCCGCCCCACCCATCTTGCTTATTATAGAACCAGGTGATAACACATTTCAAAGTGCTCATTGGAGAGGCAAGTGTTTGCTGGCATAAAAGTGTTCCTTAATTAGTATTTATCTCAGAGCCAGGGTGACATAAGTTGCTAATTATGCTGATATGAGAACAGATTGAAACATTCCTGCATGGGAGAGAGAAAGGGGTAGTAGGCATGACTTTTGGGTTTGGGGTATGTATGTTTGTTAAATTAGCTTGATTTGACCCTAAGTCAGCTGGGGTCCAGTCTGGCCTTTAGTTAATCTACGTTTGAAATAGCCCTCCTAACAGTTAAGAATACTGTGCTAGCTTCATTCCTGAACACTAAGAATGTCAAGTTGTACATTGCCTGGGTAATTCAATATATCATCTCAGTACCACATAAAAGTTACTTTTTATTCCAGTGTTGATGAGTGTGAACTTTACACATCTGAAGGAGCTGATTATCTCACTAACTGCTAAAAACAAATAGTATTTTTAGCACTATTAAAATTGAATAGAGGAATATCTTTTATTTCCCTTTTAGTTTTAATAAGAAAATATTTTATTAGAAATCTTGTTTCTATATTAGATGACCTAAAATATGTACACTGTCTATAACAGGGTCTGTTACATAGTTTTATATATATATATATATATATATATATATATATATATATATATTCAAATATTTAAAAGGATGATTATTTTTAATATGTTTTTTTAAAAGGAGAGTCTAGACCACATTGTCTGTTTGTCTCATGATCACTTATAATAGTTAATGCTGGCATAGCACTTCTTATGTGCTAGTCTCTGCTCTAAACACTTAACCATATATTAATCTACTTAATTCTCAGGCAACTCTATGACACAGGTACTGTTAGTATGGCTGTTTTGTCTGATGGGGACACTAAGACAAAGATTGTTTAATAATTTCCCAGGGCTCACAAAGCTAGTGAATGCACAACTGAGATTAAAAGAACCCAGAGTATTTTGACCACTTGACCCCTCTGCTCTCCTTCCAGTCAAGAGATCAACCGTATTCATGTATCAGAATGAAGCAACACCCTGTACATTCTTTCTTCTCCAGGAGTCTGCTAAATATGCTACTGATTTATTGTTGCTTCAACACCATCTCATCCATGTACATTCTGGTGAACCCACACAGAGTGCTGAATGCTGTTTGAATCAATAACAGACTGCATGGTATTTACTCTGATATTCAGTGGAGAAGGCAGTTAATAACACACACAATAGAATTAGCTTATTGAAATTGTCAACTCCATACCTCTTTTGATATGTCAGATGAAAAAGTGTAAGATCCTCAGGAATCTAGCTTTCAGATGATTATGCTTCGGAATTGCATGTTTGTAACAAGGGTACACAAGCAATGCCATATTTCTGGACCCTTCCCATAAAAGAAAGAATACACTTTTTTTGTTGTTGTCATTTCTACCCATTAAGAAGACTTTTTAGTAAGTAATTTGAGACCTTTATATAACACATTGATTTCTAACTTTGAAGCACTTTAAGGATTTTCATCTGCAACATTTGCACTTAATTTTTTTCTTTGCCAAATTCAGGACAGAGTATATCCCTAAAAAAATCATCTATCAGTTTTTATTATATGGAAATAGAACCAATGTTGAACAATTAAGAAGATGTCCATATTACTTGTTTATTCTTATTTGAAGGCTATTTCAACAACAGGATTTGCCTTATTTATAAGGAACCTCAGGGTCAAATCCATTTAGCATAATGAGGTAGCCCAACAACACCAGAGTAAGGACTGATGTGATCTGATTTGCTATCTGATTATGATAGTGATGGATTCAAATGTTCCAAAAAGAACAATGAAATGCTATATAAGTTATGAGAAAGGATTATTTCAGGTATCATTTCTTAATTACCAGTCATTGGAATAATGATAGTGCTTTTCTGAGTTTAGGGTAGATATCTAGTACACATTATCTCATACATGTATATGAATCTCAGCCACAAACTCATATTTGTAAGGACCATGGCTTCCTTTATCTTCAAGAACATAATTTCTATTTTGAGTCACAATCCTACAAAATTGTCAGGATTGTTAATCCAAAGTTTCTTTAAAATTTTTCTTAACTTCATTCTTATGTCTCATAGCCTGTACACAGAGGATATCCATTTCCCAATAAGCATATTTTCTATTCCTAGGACAGTCCAGGCAACCTCTTATCTCAACCTTCTTGGTGTTCCCCATGATACCAAGGGGGAAAATCACCCTTTATGTTATGTTATGTTATTTATTTTTATTTTTATTTTTTTGTGGTACTGTGGATGTAACCCAGTGATACTTTGACATTGAGCTATATCTCAGCCCCCTTTTTTTTTTGTGGGGTAGGGGAGTACCAGGGATTGAACTCAGGGGCACTCAACCACTGAGCCACATCCCCAGCCCTATTTTGTATTTTACTTAGAGGCAGGGTCTCATTGAGCTGCTTTGTGCCTCGCTTTTGCTGAGGCTGGCTTTGAATTTATGATCCTCTTGCCTCAGCCTCCAGAGCCACTGGTATTACAGGCATGTGCCAGGGTACCTGGCCATCTCAGCCTTTTTAGATTTTATTTTGAAGTAGAATCTCACTAAGTTGCTGAGGTTGGCCTTGAATGTGGGAACCTCCTGCCTTAGCCTCCCAAGTCCCTGGGATTACAGGCATACACCACTGTACGTAGCTAAGAATCGCTTTTTAATTTGGGGGGCAGTAGTACTATTCTCATTTCTTTAGATCAAGCCATTTTTTACCTCTCCTCACAACATTTTGAAATCCTTTCTACTTATTTTAATCTTCTTTGCAATACTTTTATAATTGTTCCTAAAGGCTTGGGCTTTTGGAATGCAAAGTTTTCTCCAGCTTGAACTGTAGGAAGTAAAGGTAAACAAAAGTTTAGGAGTAGAACGAAGATAGTCCAAGAAGAACATGGGATAATATTTGAAAATATTGTCCTATTCTACCTACTAACAGGCAGTGGAGTGTGGTGGTTAAGAGGATAAACTCTAAAATTGGGCTGCATGGCTTGACTTTCAATTGTACACTTACTAACTGACTCACCTTGTACCCATTTCCTTAATTTCAAGACAAGGGATGATGCCAACAACTAGCTAATTAAAAAACATTGTGATCATTATGCATAAACCTATACAGACTTAAGCACTAAGAATAGTGCCTGACACACAGTAAATGTGATAGCTCCATTAAGTGCTTCTTTTATTCTTCTTTTCCTCCTCCTCCTCTTCCTCTTCCTTATACTCTTCCTCCCCCTCCTCCTCCTCCTCCTCCTCATTATTATTAAAGTCCTACTGCTTACTTACTCCTTGTTCCCTTTCAGGGAATATCTCCTCTAATCTCACCACGATCTTAAGGAGTTGGAGTCACAGGAGAAATAACATGAACTGACTTGTATTTTATTAGGATCATTCTGGCTGCTGGGGACAAGTTGGGAAGTTACTGTAATAATCCTTGGCAAAGAGGCTGGGTATTTTGGAGCAAGGTTGCTGTAAACGTTCAGGTATTCAGCAAAAACTCTCAGTAAACGAGGACACTGAACTGGAGAAGACAGATGCCCTGTCCAAGCTTACCTAGCTTTCCAGGGGCAGATGCTGTGTCTACATGAGTCAGGCAGGCTCTAATCTACTCAGCGCTGCTGCTGCTGCTTACACCATGGACTCTGGAAGACAGCAAGGCTTCAGAGTGACTCTTCCCTGTGGCAAAATATCCAGTTTAATTCAATTCTCTGAAAAACATGGTTAATGTCCTGCATGGCAGAATTTTTTTGGAGACCTCAGTAACGTATTTCAAAGCACAAGACACATAGATAGTAGTCGCTGAGGGAAAAAATGCAGGTACCCAGGAATCAACCGTGTTGTACAATTATAATCTGTTTCAGATAGATACATACATACATATAAGAAACTTGTTTTATATAATATATGTATAAAATAACTTGTTAAATGATAGCTTTATTTTAGTTTTCTTTTGTTGGAAGCATGAGAATATTAAGAAATATTTCCTAGTTTCTGCCTAATCAATATTTTAAGAAAGTAAAAAGCAAAGGTGAAATAACAAAGGAAGAATCATAGACAAATAAGCACATGCCATGGTGAGAATAGCATGAATTTTCATAAATTATTATTTCTTTAAGTCCCATAATATTCTAAAGAATCTGACTTTTTTTGGATTTGATTTGTAATTAATTTGATAACTTGAGCCAATCCTTTGAGTTACCCTGGCAACCAATTTTAGTAGCATAAAGAAGTGCTAGCTGTTAATTGGTATTCACAGTAAGTAGCTGGTGTCTTTGCTTCTGTCTCCATGGTAACCTAGCTGTCACGTTTTTATCTCTAGCATGGTGGCAAGATTTCACATGCATATGCCTTCATGCACGTGTCCATCGTCTCTACGCAGCTGTCTTGCTTAATATCTGTAAATGGGATCACTTTTGACCTATTAGGGCTAATGTTGAAAAAGAGTTGCTCAAGGGAAGTCTATTTCATCTTCCTCTCTATCCTCCAAGTGTTGAAAGCATCCATTTTGGAGAATGTGGTCATTAGTGTGTGTATTGTTATCTGCACAAGGGTCATTCTGCACAACTCTGTGTGTGTATTTGTGTGTGTGTGTGTGTGTGTGTGTGTGTAATATGGATATTTCAAATATGCAAAATAGGGCAAAATTGTATACATAAGAAATTAATTTTCAAGGGTGTTTATCTGAAGCCAGAGGTAATAAATATTGTATTAGAGAGATCAATGTCAAATTAGAGAAATGAGACTGAGAGTGTTCTGTTGAAAAAAAAAGTATTCTCACACTTTGTGTGGATATTGCAGAGGTGCCTGCTATATCTAACTTCCAGCAATTTCCTGTTGAACAGAATGTAGTCCTCCCCCTGTCTACCTCTCTCATCTCAATTTGTCTACTTAAAATTAAATTGAAAGTACCTCTTTTTTATTTTTGATTCTCACTAATATTTTTCAATCCCTAAACTTAAATATGATTAGTTCCCAAGTGTTCAGCTAGTTAGCTATAATTAGTCTTTAGTACCAATTTCATGATAGAGGCAATGAGAATGATTTCAGCAAAGTACAGTAATTAATTCTCTTTGAGAGGCAGTATGCATACTAAAAACAAAACTGGTTTTAGCTTTCAACACTTGGTGCAAATTCCGGCCTTTTCATTTACTAGTCTTGTGGTCCTCAAGGGAAGAAAAATGTCCAAAAATTTATAAAACAAATTTTAAAACTTCTTAGGTTTCAATTTTCCTCATTTATGTATTAGGGCAAATCACACCCAAGGAAAATCACTGATTTATAGAATTTATCAATTTCCTTTGTGTAAATACTCCTATCATGGGGGCTTCTAAACTTTCAATATGGTGTTACTGAACATGGCGCTGGGTTAAAGATACTGGCAATTGTTTCTTATAAACAAGCTTCAACATATCACTATTTCACAATTTTTAATAAGAATTAGTTGTCTTAGATAAAATGCTGGGTGCACAACTGACCCCAGTGACCTTAATTCTCTCTGTTTTCAATAACTTTATTTCAGTAACTTTCTTATTTCTCTCTCTCCTTTCTTTTATTTCTTTTTTGTACTGCTAGGGATTGAACCCAGGACTTCATGCATGCTAGGCAAGCATGCCGACTTAGCTGTATCTTGAGTGCCTCATTTCTTTTATTAAAAAAGTAAACATTCCTTTAGAGATACAGCTAACATAGCATAAAGTTCATCCATTTAATTTCCCATATATTTAAATATATCTGTTGATGTGCACCATGCGCATGTGCCTAATGTTTATTTGTAGAAGACAAATTTGCATGTGTGGTGGCTTTAAAATATGCCAACAAATTCTTCAATACTCCTTCTTTCAAAATGCAGAGCCTAGTTCACCTCCCTTTCACTGTGCCTTATTTTTAATGACTTTAATAAATAAATATGGTTGAAGTGATAAAATATAACTTCCAAGGTCATAAATAAAAGTTATTGTGGTTTTCTCTTTTTGAACTTTTACTTTGTGAGAAGGTAATGTTCAAAGCAGTCCTATGCCCTGTGCTTTATGGAGAAATCTGTGTTGCTAGGAACTGAGACCTCCAACCAATAGACATGTTAATGATTCATCTTGAAATTGATTCTGCAGTCCAAAGAAGGCTTTACAATAACTGAATTTCTAGCTTACACCCTGATAACAAACTCACTAATGATTCTGGGCCAGACTCACCAATTAAGCTGCTCCCTAACTCCTGGCCTACAGAAACTGTGAGATGGTAAATGTTTAGTGATTAAACCACTAATAAATAATACAGCATAATTAGTATCAGTCTAGAGGCTTAAGAGTTGGGTACATTAGCATTAGGGTTTAATTATAGAGTATAGAAATCATGTGAAGAACACGTTAATATTCCCAAGCATTGACAAAGAGCTTATCATGCTGTCAGGAGGGGAGTTGCTATTTGAATTCACTATTAATGACATATTTACTAGGTATTAATGGCTCATCACTGTCAAGGAGTTTCTGTGGTGTATACGTATTTAAAGCAGTTTCCTTTTAATGAGCCACTTGATCAGCTGTGACTTGGATTGTCTGTGGGAAGATGTGCTTATGTGTAACTTGAAGGTCGACTTGATTAGATTCCTGGAAGCATGTGAGGTTAATTAACTGATGAAATCTGTCCAAATTCCTGGAAGCTCAGATACCAAACTTAAGGCCTATTACTGAGACCATTATGGGAGTCATTGATGCAAGCAAGGAATGATTATATATTTCTTCTAAGACAGTAATTCCTTTTATGATTTTAATCAATATTTAAGTGGAAATTTTTCTTAATGTACTCTGAAAGTACATTTTCAAAGCTTTAAAAAGATTATTTTTTAAAAAAATACTAAAGCCTATTAAAGAGGTAGAGAAGTTGAAATTTTTAAGCAATAAAAGATGTATGGCATATCTTTTCAAGTAACAAACTTGAGTTTCATACTTTAGACAGTAGTTTATTCAGGCCCAATAGTACAAGACTGATGGTAAGTCCTGCCATAGTTACCGATTGGAAATACTACCTCTTAAGACATCCACATTTTAACTTGCTAACATCCCCAAAGATGGACAAGTTGGAGAAGAATCCTAAATAAGTCTTAATTAATTAAGTGGACTATTAAGTAACATGCTACAAAGTAGCAAGTTGTAAGTACAAACATACATGTGTGAACACAAACATACATGTGTGAACACAAAACATAAAAATACACCTAGTAGGGATTCATTCATGGCTGGGGAAAAAAGGGAAGAAAGCTAATGGCAGATACTTTACATTTTTCATGAGGTTATCTTCAAAGTTTAAATGCAAAACTCAATACAAAGATGAATTGAGCTGGTATAAAAATTTTAAAATTTGTTACCAAATTCTGCCATTTATAAACTTTTAGTAGTAATTTTTTATTTCATTTTCTTTCCACTTTCCAAGGAATAGTTAGTTTCTCAATTCACCTGGACCAATCACAAGAGGACTATCTGGTTGTACAAATACCCACATTTAAAGTTGCCCTTTTTGAAATCTAAAGTCAAGTGACATTATTTTCTTCATAGCTTATAATTGGTTGTTGTTTGTTCTAAAAATATTGTTAAAGTCAATAGCTGGTCCTGTTTCCATACACTTTTTTATTTGTTCTTTTTAGATATATATAACAGTAAAGCATATTTTGACATATTATATGTACATGGAGTATATTTTATCCTAATTAGGATCCCATTCTTGTGGTTGTACATGATCTGGAGTTTCACTGTGATGTATTCACATATGAACATAGAAAAGTTATGTTTAATTCATTCCACTGTCTTTCCTATTTCTATCCCTGGCCTTTTCCTTCATTTCACTTTGTCTAATACACTGAACTTCTATTCTTCCCCTTCCCAGATGTTGTGTGTTAGTATCCACGTATCAGCAAGAATATTCAGTCTCTGGTTTTGGGGGATTGGCTTATTTCACTTAGCATGATAATCTCCAGATACATCCATTTACCCATCAAAGTCACAAAGTTGTGATTTTTTATGGCCAAGTAATATTCTATTATGTATATATACCACATTTTCCTTATCCATACATCAGTTGAAGGGGACCTAGGTTGGGTCCGTAGCTTAGTGATTGCGAGTGGACCTGCTATAAACATTGATGTGGCTGTTATCATTGTAGTATGCTGATTTTAACTCCTTAGGATATATAACAAGGAGTGGTATAACTGGATCAAACTGTGGTTCCATTGCTAGTTTTTTGAGGAATCTCCATACTGCTTTTCAGAGTGGTGGCAGCTGAAAGGCAAATTAGGAAAACTATACCATTCACAATAGCTTTAAAAAAAATAAGAAACTTGGTTATCAATCTCACAAAAGAGTTGAAATACCTCTACAATTAAAAATACAAAACATTTAACAAATTGAAGAAGACCTTAGAAAATGGAAAGATTTCCCATGTTCTTAGGTAGAATTAATATTGCCCAAATGGTCATGCTATCAAAAGTGCTTTACAGATTTAATGTAATTCCTATTAAAATTTTAATTCCTATTAAAATTTCTATTCTTCATAGAAATAGAAAAAGCAGTCATGAAATTCATTTGAAAGAATAAGAGACCCAGAATAGCCAAAGCAATCCTTAGTGAATAAGGTAAAGCAGGAGGCATCACAATATGAGACTTAAATCACACTACAGAGCGATAGCAACAAAACCAGCATGGTTTTGCCATCAAAACAAACATGGAGATCATTAGAACAGAATAGAAGACACAGAGACAAACACACATCAATAGAGTTATCCCATAGTAGACAAAGTTGCTATAATCATACCTTGGAGAAAAGAGACTCTTCATATGTAGCAGAGTGAAATTGAACCCCTACCTCTCACCCTACATAAAACTCAACTCAAAGTGGATCAAGGACCTAGGACTCTGCACCTACTAGAAGAAAATGTAGGCTTAACTCTTCATCAAGTCAGCTTAAGAACCAAATTCCTCAACAAGACTCCTAAAGTGCAAGAGGTAAAATTCAGAATAAATAAATTTGAAGATGTCAAACTAAAAAGCTTCTCAGAGCCGAAGAAACAATCAAGAATGTGAAGAGAGAATCTACAGAATGGGAGAAAATCTTTGCCACCTGCACCTCAGAAGAGGATTAATCTACATGATATGCAAAGAACTTAAAAACTAAACACCAAAAATACAAATAATCTAATCAATAAATGGGCAAAGGAACTGAACAGGCAATTCCCAGAAGAAGAAATACAAATGTCAACAAATGTGTGAAAAAATGTTCAACATCTCTAGCAATTAGAGAAATGCAAATTAAAACTACACTGAGATTTCATCTCACTCCAGTCAAAATGGCAACAATCAAGAATACAAGCAATAGTAAATGTTGGTGAGGACATGGGGGAAAAGAGTATACTCACTCATTGCTGGTGGGACCGTTCTTATACAATTTGAAAAAACAAATGAGAAAGAATTATTTCAATTCAAGCATTTATTTTTTTTTGAGGGCTATATAGTAGTCTGCTGAGAAATTCTGTCTTTAATAATAAGTAATTCCTTAATTCCTATTACTGTGAAGGTTAAATAAATTAGCCAGTTAAAAAAATTAAGTGATAGATACCCCAAGAGGCAAACTGCATCCTGATTTATAGAGGTTCAAGCAACTAGATAGTGCAAGATTAGCATAAGATTACACATTGGTTTGGGGACATAAGAAATGATTATTGCCTTCCTGGAACTCTTTTTTTTTTTTTTAATTGTTGGTCGTTCAAAACATTACATAGTTCTTAATATATCATATTTCACAGTTTGATTCAAGTGGGTTATGAACTCCCATTTTTACCCCGTATACAGATTGCTGTATCACATCAGTTACACTTCCATTGATTTACATATTGCTAGGAGCCACAAGCAAATATACGATGTATGGCACCTTTGGTTGTAAAGTGACGCCAGGTAGCCACTGAGATGATTATGTTAAGATTTACATTCATATGTAAATTGGACTCCCGCTGTTCACCTTGGCCTGCTACGGGATTCATGTTACGGGACTCATGGAGAGTTCCCATTGGTTGGGGAAGGATAGTAGGAAGGAATTCCGGGGGAGGTCCGGGGGACCCCCGGTTCCGGGGACGCGCGGTTCCGGTCAGACGCCCGCATGGGAGGACCGGTTTTGGCTTGCTGGCGCTGAGAGTGTTGGCGGCTTTTTCAAAATAAAGTTTTGTTCCTGCTTGAGTGGCTCGTGATTCTGTGCCCAGCCAAGACTGCGGCATTATTCTGTGCCCAGCCAAGACTGCGGCAACATATTGCAATTCTAGTGTCTGATGTATTCTGCTGTCTATCCTATTCTCTACTCTCCCCCTTCCCCTCCCCTCCCCTCCCCTCCCCTCCCCTTTTCTCTCTCTACCCCCTCTACTGTAAATCATTTCTTCCACTTGAATTATTCTTCTCTTACCCCTTCTTTCCTCTTATATGTAATTTTGTATAACCCTGAGGATCACCTTCCATTTCCATTCGATTTCCCTTCTCACTCCCTTTGCCTCCCACCTCTCATCCCTGTTTAATGTTAATCTTCTTCTCAAGCTCTTCGTCCCTACCCTGTCCTTGGTTACTCCCCTTATATCAAAGAAGTCATTTGGCATTTGTTTTTTAAGGATTGGCTAGCTTCACTTAGCATAATCTGCACTAATGCCATCCATTTCCCTCCAAATTCTATGATTTTGTCATTTTTTAATGCAGAGTAATACTCCATTGTGTATAAATGCCACATTTTTTTATCCATTCATCTATTGAAGGGCATCTAGGTTGGTTCCACAATCTTGCTATCGTGAATTGTGCTGCTATGAACATCAATGTAGCAGTGTCCCTGTAGCATGCTCTTATTAGGTCTTTAGGGAATAGACCGAGAAGGGGAATAGCTGGGTCAAATGGTGGTTCCATTCCCAGCTTTCCAAGAAATCTCCATACTGCTTTCCAAATTGGCTGCACCAATTTGCAGTCCCACCAACAATGAACAAGTGTACCCTTTTCCCCGCATCCTCTCCAGCACTTGTTGTTGTTGGACTTCCTAATGGCTGCCAATCTTACTGGAGTGAGATGGTATCTTAGGGTGGTTTTGATTTGCATTTCTCTGACTGCTAGCGATGGTGAGCATTTTTTCATGTACTTGTTGATTGATTGTATGTCCTCCTCTGAGAAGTGTCTGTTCAGGTCCTTGGCCCATTTGTTGATTGGGTTATTTGTTATCTTATTGTCTAATTTTTTGAGTTCTTGGTATACTCTGGATATTAGGGCTCTATCTGAAGTGTTGGAACCCATTTTCTTTCAGTGTTTGAAATATATTATTCCAGGATCTTCTAGCTTTCAGAGTCTGTGATGAGAGATCAGCTGTTATCCTGATTGGTTTACTCCTAAATGTAATCTGCTTCCTTTCTCTTGTAGCCTTTAAAATTCTCTCCTTATTCTGTATGTTGGGAATCTTCATTATAATGTGTCTAGGTGTGGATCTCTTATGATTTTGCACATTCGGCGTCCTGTAGGCTTCTAGGATTTGGGATTCTGTTTCATTCTTCAAGTCTGGGACGTTTTCTCGTATTATTTCATTGAATAGATTGTTTATTCCTTTGGTTTGGAGCTCTGTGCCTTCCTGTATCCCAATGACTCTTAAGTTTGGTCTTTTAATGTTATCCCATATTTCTTGGATGTTCTGCTCATGGTTTCTTAGCAGACTTGCTGAGCTGTCTATGTTCTTTCCAAGTTGAAATACTTTGTCTTCATTGTCTGATGTTCTATCTTCTAAGTGATCTACTCTGCTGATAGTATTCTCAATTGAGTTTTTAAGTTGGTGTATTGCTTCCTGCATTTCTAGGATTTCTATTTGTTTGTTTTTTATTACCTGTATCTCCCTGTGAAATTGATCTTTTACTTCCTGGATTTGTTTATGTAGTTCCTTGTCAAAGTGATCTTTCATTGTCTGATTTTGCTGTCTCATGTCTTCCTTGAGACTCCAGATCATCTGAAGCATGTATATCCTGAACTCTTTATCTGAATTTCCATCTGTTGCAGCTATTACCTCTTCTAAAGTTGAGTTGACCTGCATTGCTTGTGGTCCTTTCTTTCCTTGTCTTTTCATACTGCTCACGTTTCTTTCTGCTTGGTGAAACTGTTTTGTTTTTGAAATTTTCCCCCTATTTATTTATATTGCTCTTGTATAGTTGGGAAATCTCCCTTGCAGGGTGGGTAGTGGCTGTGCTCCTCCTCTAATTAGGGTGATCTGTCTACCACGATGGTCGGTCACAGGTCTGCCCACCCTGCGGACGCGGGTGGCGGCTCTGCTCTGCCCCCACTCCAATTGTGCTGAGATAACTACCACGCCCTTGGGTCGTTGGTTCTGATCCAGATGTGGGCGGCGGCTCTGCTCGGCCCCTACTCCAATTGGTGTGACGTGTCTACCACGCTGGCAGGCCTCTAGGCCTGTTCCGCCGGTGGGTCGCAGGTCTGCCTACCTTGCGGGCTTGGGGGGCAGTTCTGCTCAGCCCCCACTCCCAGTGGGGGTACCTGACTGCCTCTCCAACGGGTCGCTGGGCCTTTTCCGGACACGGGCGGCGGCTCTGCTCCACCCCCACTCCAACCAGTGTGACGTGACTGCCTCGGTGCTACGTGTCCACCACGCTGGCAGGCTACCGGGCCTGTCCTGCCAGTGGGTCGCAGGTCTGCCTACCTTGCAGGCTCAGACGGCAGCTCTGCACAGCCCCTACTCCAAATGGGGTGACTCGGCTACAGCGCCGTCGTCGGGTCGCTGGTCCTGTTCTAGGCGTGGGCGGCTACTCTCTTTGGCCCCAGCTGCAGTTGGGGTGTCGTGATACCACGCCGGCGGGTCACTTGCCCTGCTCTGGGCGCAGGCGGCAGCTCCACTCTGCCCCCCTGGCCCCCACAGCTCCCAGCAGGACCCGGACCAAGAAGCAGTCACCGCAGGTTCCCTAGCCCTGGGCCAAAGCAGCTTCGGGAGCCAGAACCTGGCCTCTCTGATCCCGGCCACGCTCCGCTAGGAGCAGGCTCCACGGAGCGACCCCTGCGGGTTCCCCAGCCCCAGGCCAAAGCAGCCCCGGGAGCCAGAGCCCGGTGCACGCTCAGCTAGGAGCAGGCTCAAAGACGTAGTCCCCGCGGGCTCCCCAGCCCCGGGCCAAAACTGTTCCGGGAGTCAGAGCCCAGCCGCCCCGAGCTCAGTGCCCGCTCCACTTGGAGCTGGCCTCAACACGCAGTCTCCGCAGGTTCCCCAGCCCTGGGCCAAAGCTGCCTGGGGAACCAGAATCCGGCCGCTCAAAGCCTGGTGCACGCCTTGCCAGGAGCAAGCCCCAAGGAGTATTCTCCACAGGTTCTCCAGCCCCAAGCCTGAGCGATCTGTCTGCGAGACGCAGGCAAGTACCAGCCTGAAATCACCTGTTCCGTAGCTGAATGAGCTGAGATCAGTAGAAAACAGGGATGATTCCATCAGCTCTCCAAGATGGCGGCCGCTGTCCTCCTCCGTGGTCCGACCGGTGTCGAGAACCGAACTGGACCGCTTCTCTCCTCCGTCTCAAAGCCAGAACTCAGCACTAAACACAACCATTGCACCGCTGGCAGGAGCCCCCAGAATCCGCATCGCTGCACCCCCGCTCCGGCACCTCGCCGCTTCCCAGCGCGCCGATCAGGCACTGCGACCCTCCGTGCGGAGAAATCGCCTGCGACCGAGCCCCCGCAGCCGAACCTCGTGCGATGGAAATCCGTCCACTAGATTCTGGAGCAGCTCAATTACACTGGAAATTCCCAAGAAGATAGCCTTCAGCTGTTTCACCTCGTCTTTCTCCCGCACAGTGACGTGGCGCACTGGGGTGATGCATTCCCTTCGCCACCATCCTCCTTCCTGGAACTCTTAGCCTTGAGTTGAAGAGTAGTATGACTTAGAAAACTATAGCAAAATATTAACGCTTTGAAGGACAGGTATAAATAAGAGAAAGTAAACGGAGCCATTAGCCTATACTCCAGGATTTGGCAGAGGGTTTCTAGAAGAGGAGAATCGGTGTTAATAATTGAATAAAATACAGGGAAAACTTCAGAGACATACGAAATTTGAACTAGGACACAAAGAATAAATTTTTCAAAACCTTCTCTTTGCTGTATTATGACAGAACAGAAAGGGGTGGGAACATAAAGCCAGGCAATTCGGTGTGTTTGAAGAGTTGATATTCAGCATGACCATGACCAGATTGTAAGACTGTGTCTGCAGATCACTTAGAAGATCTGACTAGGGGAGGAAAAGGGTCTGTGGAATATATATCTAACAGATATGTGGAGATGAGATTATGAAAATGTATAAAACCCATAATTTGGATTTGAATTTTATTTCATGTTTGTGGTTATTTGGGATTTTCAGATAGAGAGTGGCATTATCATATTTGTTCTTATAAGAAGTCACCATGTTTTGATGAACAATGTGATGGGTGGGACCTTACTGTGACCATGCTTTCTGAAGAACAATACACTTTCCAGAAGACCACTTCGGAAATTATTACAAAATTCTAGATATTTTGATTTTCCACTACTGGTGGCAGAAAGTATGGGTCCCCAAGTTGACAAATTACAGACACATACAGACAAATATTTCATGGTAGTAATACCAAATTTCTTTAGAAGAGATTTCAATTGTTCCAGTGCACACTGGGTACAGTGTGCACCTTGTAATACTTGGTTGTAGTGGGGATGTGAGGTCATGTGATGGGCATGGCTACCAGGATCCTACCCCTGCACATAGCATTGGGGGGTTCCTGGTTGGCAGGGGGCATACTTGTGAACTGAGAAAACAACTTAGCAGGTTTCCTCTAGGCAGTACAGGTTACAGTTCAGGTTACATGTTTAATTTGGGTCACATTATCCAATCCCTTTATGGTTGTAATTTAACCACATTTTGGCATCAGATGCAATCAGAGCTGATAGACACAGGTTGCCTTCAAATATTTAAACATACAGAGCCTTGGTCATAATGTTTAGTTCTCTTTTTAAGGTGAAAGATAACATCTTTTGGAAATCTACAAATAGATAGTTTTTAGGAAGTTCTAGGTCCTTGGTTAAAAAAAAAAATCAATCTTTCCTTGCTTCTTTCCTGAGAGTTAAGAAGGACTCTACCTTCCTAAAAGTATTTTTAAAACATTATAGCTTAAAATAGCCACCGGGAACTAAATTTAAGAGACTTACTCTATAAACTCCTGCCTTCTAGCTATAGTTTTAAAATATCTACATAGATGTGAAGTGTTTATGCAGATATCAGAAGTTTGGTTAGTGTAAAGTTTGCTTAAAATGATGTATCCCTAGATTCCTAGGTCCAAAGTGAATTTATCTGAACTGTGTGTATTATTCTTGTACCACTTGATCCTGCCTAAGATTTCCAGTAATGTATGGGTCTTCCACACACGTATTATCTAGTTTGTGAATCTTTTAGTGTAGATTATTAATATTTTAAAATCCTAGGCTTATTTTTCTCATCCAAGATAAAGTTTGGTTTGCCCCTGTCCCACCCTTCTATGTGCATTTGTGGGATATATTTGGGAAAACCAAGACAAATAAAGACAACTAAAAAGATAAATATCTATTCCACCCCACCTCCCCAAACTATAAACATATTCCAAAGACAATATTTTGAAGTGTTTGTTATTGGAGCCTTGGAAAAATCTCATTAATGTTTAGACTTCTGATTCTATGAAAATTCACATGTAAAATAAGACAAATGCAATTTTGCCCAAGATTATGATAGCCTGTGTAAACAGCATGTTTGATAACTCCTGGTATATGGATGGAAGGGATGCAGCAATACAATCTTTAGCTTGTTAGAACTTGGTGTTCTTTAGAAGACACATGCTATATGTGCAACTCAGCTCACACCTATCTATGAGACTTCCCCACAAGAGACTTCTTTTTTTAAACATTTTGAGTTGATTTTATTCTCATCATCTCAGAAAACATCTGTATAATGAGTATAAAATTAGGGCCATATTTCCAAAAGTATACATCCTTCTACTTCAAGGGATATGTTTCACAAGAGACTTTTTAAAGTGTCATTAGAGAAAAGAATTCAGAGCAACCAAATCAGTAACTCTGAAATAACACCGATCTCCCAAAGAATGGCCATAGATCCTATAACAAAAGTCCCAAACCACACAGGAGAGGAAGCCTGGCAACTAGAATCAACCCTGACAGAAAACCCTGCAGGCAGACTTGCGGCACTTCCAACTGAAAAATGTGCAGGCATTCAAATCTGTATTTAAACTGGGCATTATAACAAAAGTGGGAGAGAAAAAAAGTAAGAATCTGGAGGCAGACAACAGGTGTCCAAGTGCTCAGGCATACTCCAGCTAAAATGTAGGATCCAAGTTGGACTAGAATGGGTCAACATATATCAACCCACCCAGAGCCGTCTGGTCCCATGAGTAAATTTCTGTTGACAACATAGGTCAGTGTTCTGAAATTTTCATGAGTGCTAGAATAATTTTAATTAAAAAACACAAGACCTAAATATGTCATACATAGTACTGGATTTTATATACGTATATCACAAATTCTGCTTTTTTGAATAATGATCACTCTACAAGTCTGAGGAGAATAAAGAACGTTGCATGATAAAAAGAAAAATGCAGTACCTGCCAGGCTTGGTGGTACAAACCTGTAATCCCACTGGCTTGGGAGGTTGAGGCAGGAGGATCATGAGTTCAAAGCCAGCCTCAGCAAAAGCCAGGTGTTAAGCAACTCAGTGAGACCCTGTTTCTAAATAAAATGAAAAATAGGGCTGGGGATTTGGCTCAGTGGTCAAGTGCCCCTGAGTTCAATCCCCAGTACAAGGAAGGAAGGAAGGAAGGAAGGAAGGAAGGAAGGAAGGAAGGAAAAAAGAAAGAAAGAAAGAAAGAAAGAAAGAAAGAAAGAAAGAAAGAAAGAAAGAAAGAAAGAAAGAAATGCAGTACCTACAGTAATTTCTCACCCATTACACATATGAGATTCTGTTTCCTTAGGTATGGGATAGGACACGTGAATCTGCTTCTTCAACAGTGCAAGTTATCAAGCAGATATTCATTGGGTTAAACTATGAGCACTACCTCCTTAAGTAGACAAAGAAGGTCTTCTCTTTGTAGAATCTCATTGGGAGCCAACTTTCATGTCAAGGTGTTCTCATCAGAGAATTCCTAGAAAGATGGGTAGTATCATGTGACATCATGGATATCTTTCTGTCTTTCTCTCTTTTTCATCCATCTGTGGATAAAGATTTTGATGTGAGTCTGAATTCCTACTCTGTTTCTTAAACTGTGTGACCTTAATTTCTTTAAGGCTCCATTTTCCTATTTCAAAATAGAGTGACAGAACTGGATTCCCAGGATTGCAGTGAGGACTATGTGTGATTTAAAGGTACAACAGTTAAAAATGAGGAAATAGCTCAATCTTTGGCCCAGGGTAAATGTAGAACAAATAATTACATTGTCATCAGTTTGTGATGCTTTTTTATAATGTGATTTACATTAACTTTAGATATGGGACACAGCATTAAGAGCTGCTGTGTGCATCTGATTAGCTAGGTAAAGAAGATCTGCACTGCACTCATTTTTCATAATACAAATAGTGATGTAGTGTCTTTACCTCAAAGATTTAGCTGTAAACATAGGAAAGGAATGGCAAGGGAAGAGACCTAGTTTACTTTCCTTAGCCCATTACCTGTTCAAAGACACTGAAAAACTGCTCCCCAGGGCTACAATAAGCTGGAGAATGATGAAAAGCCTTTTCAGAAAAAAAAAAATACTTTCAAATTTGTTCTTGAGATATGTTTAATTAGAGTTGCCTTGTTTAACTTAAGGGATGCTTGAACCTAGGGCCCTTCCTGAGTTTGTGTGTAGAAAATAATAAAAATGTTTCCTGTTTAATCAGTTAGCATTGAGTTCTATTGTCATGTTTGGGTTCACATGACCCGTAAGTGGGAGTCTTTAAATCTCTTCCTAGCTCCTCTGCGACACTCTGAAGCTAGCCTCAGAAACTGCTGGGACTTCCCTTCAGAGCAGTCATTGAAGTCCTTCCAGGTGGGACACTGCAGGACATGAAGATCCTGCTGGGCTAGGGTCCATGCTGCTAGGAGCTCTCCAGCCCAGAAGGCAGCAGTCTGTCTGGCTCAAGGACACCATGGAAGAAAATACCGACAGAGGGGCTGCCAAGTTCTGAATGTGTTGGGGCCTGTTCTCTCCTTAGAGTAGACAGATTAGTGGTGTGAGACTTGGGGTGGAAAGTGGATGAGAGGCAAAGGAGGACGTCTACAGGATTCATTCCTCAACAGTGTCACATTTTCAGTGACAAAAGAAAAAGAATGGGATATTCAAAACATACCATGAATAACTTAACACCTTTTTTCTTTCCTCATTTTTTATTGGTACATTATAGTTATACATATTGATGGGGTTTATTGTTACATATTTGTAACTGGATACAATATAACAACATAATTTAATCAAAATTACTAACCAGTACTCCCCCGCTCCTTCCCCATCTTCTTTCCCTTAGTCCCCTTTCTCTACAGATTTCCCTTTGATTTTTAGGAGATCTACCTTCACCTTTGTTTTTGTTTTTCCTCTCTAGCTTCTGCATTCGAGAGAAAACGTATGATCCTTAATCTTCTGAGTTTGACTTATTTCACTTTACGTGATGGTCTCTAGTTCCACACATTTTCCTGCAAATTCCATAATTTCAGTTTTCTTGATTGCTGAATTGTGTATATGCCACATTTTCTTTATCCATTCATCTGTTGATGGACACATAGTCTGGTTCCATAGTTTGGCTATTGTGAATTTTGCTGCTATAAATATGGATATGCATGTCTCGCTATAGCAACGTGACTTTAATTCTTCAGGGTAAAAACCAAGAAGTGGTATAGCTGGGTCATATGGTGGTACTGTGCCTAGTCTTTTGAGGCGTCCCCATACCGATTTCCACATTGCACTAATCTACAGTCCCACCAACAGTGTAAAATTGTTCATTTTTCTCCACATCCTCTCCAACATTTATTATTATTTGTATTCTTGATGATTACCATCATTGCCATGACTGGTATGACATGAAATCTCAGTACAGTTTTGATTCACGTTTTCCTAATTGCTAATGATGTTGAACATTTTTTCATGTATTTCTCGGCCATTTTATTTCTTCTTTTGAGAAGTGTCTGGTTCATTTGCCCATTTATTAATTGAGTTATTTGATTTTTTGGTGTAAAGTTTTCTGAGCTCTTTATGTATTCTAGATATTTAGCCCTGTCAGAAGAGTAGCTAGCAAAGATTTTTCTCTCGTTATGTGGTTTCTCTCTTCACATTCCTAATTGTTTCTTTTGCTGTGAAGAATCTTTTTAATGTGATACTATCCCATTTATTAACTCTTGGCATTATTTCCTGAGCTTTAGAGGTCCTATTGAGAAAGTCATTGCCTGTGCCTAAAAGCTGGAGTGTTGACCCTACATTTTCTTCTAGGAGTTGCATAGTTTCTGCTCTAATTCCAAGATCTTTGATTCATTTTGAGTTGATTTTGTACAGGATGAGATAAAGGTCTAGTCTCATTTTTCTATATGTGGATAACCAGTTGTCTCAGCACCATTTGTTTAAAAAGCTATCTTTTCTCCTATTTATGTTTTTGATACCTTGGTCAAGGTTCAGATGACTATAGATGTGTGAGTTTGTCTCTGTGTCTTCTATTGTGTACCATTGATGTATGTGTCTGTTTTTATCCCAGTACGGGGCAGTTTTTGCTACCGTAGTTCTGTAGTATAATTTGAAATCAGGTATTGTGATGCCTCTAGCATTGCTTTTTTGTCTTAACACTGGTTTGACTATTCTGAGCCTTTTATTCTTCCAAATGAATTTTAGTATTCTTTTTTCTAGTTCTCTGAAAAATATCATTGTAATTTTGATGGGGATTACATTGAATCTATGTATTGCTTTTGACAGTATAACTTTAATAATTTTTAAATGAAAAAGAAAAGTGAGATTTCAAGGTGAACTATATTGCTTTTCTGGCGTGAGTTCAAGCAATGGTTCTCAACTAGGGTGATATTGTTTCTGAGAGGACAATTGACAATCTGGAGACATTTTTAGTTCTCTCATCTTTGAGGGGAATGAGGTATTATGACATCTTACTGTGGTAGAGGCCAAGAACTGTGCTAAACCTCATGCAAGGACCCTGGCACCCACCAACTGCCCCAAGAAAGAATTATCAAATTTAAAATTTCTGTAGGATAAAGACTAAGAAACACCCATTTGAAGCATTTACAAACATTCTAACTAGGTATTTCAAGTCTTAGTGAGCCTCAGAATTCCACCAAATTATCTGAGTCTCTAGATGAATTCTGATTAATATAAATGGACCAGGAAGAATTTTATCCAGGCCCTGTGCCACTCAGTGCTGAGAACTATTGAAGCATTATTTACCTAATGTCACTTTGTCTTGAGGAAAACTTGATAGCTAATGAAAAAGTCCATTCTTTGGGTAGTAAAATTTCTAATTTTAACACCAAATAAGTTCACTTGGAACAACTAAATAAATATTCCATCAGCCTTTCTCCCCACATAAATAAGTGAGGGTTATTAAAGATTCTGTACTGCCCATTCTCTGTGAGGACAAGATACGCTTCCTTTGTATTTTGGCCCCTCTCCTTCAAAGTAATCTGTCGATGGATTTTTCTAACGCCTTTCAGGAAATTTTCCACTTTAGGAAATACTTTTTGATATGAACTTGGCTAAAATTTACGTTGGCTGCTACCCCTTCCTTGTGAAATAGTAACAACTTGTATGTTTTTTTTTTTAATTTTTTATTCTTGAACAGTATTGCCACTTGCACATTGAAGTTGGAAGGAAAAACCTTCCTGTGCTTTTGCTGATATTATTGTGGGTTTTGCACAATGGGCTCCATCTCTTTTTGAGACATTTAGTGTCAGGATGGGAAGGGCCCAGGATGAAAATTAAAACTTAATACCATCAGACATATTATTGAATTAATAAAGGTCTGTGAAATTAGATGTGGAAAACATAAGTCATTTACTTCATTTGTTTTGTATTGCAGTGGTCTCTAAATTGCAATGTTTTATTCAATAGGGAAAAAAAACAGGAAAGAACATAATAGAAGCTTAATTATGACTAATTTAAATTGAGCTATAATTATTTGATATAGTATTGTAAAAATTAAAATCTCTTGAAAATTGTGAACTTATTTTCAAAGCTTAATTGCCTTGGTTAATAAGGTCTCCTCTTAGAAAGCTTTCACCCAGCTACTATGTTTTCTGTTTTCCATTATATTAATATGTATATTAATAAAAATGGATGTTTATATATTCAAAATTATATACATTATATATTTATATATGTATAAAAAAGCAGTGTGTGTGTGTGTGTGTGTGTGTGTGTGTGTGTATGTGTGTGTGTGGATGGATGGATAGATAGATAGATATTGCTCTTTTTTACATCTAGGCCCTATCCTAACATTGAGACATTTAGTTGTTTGACTATTTTTTAGTTATCTAGAAAATGACAAATTCATCTTAAGAAAGCTATAGTAGCAAATGCTAAATGGCTAAATTTCTATTGTTATGGAGCTTTCAAATGGCAGTAACTATCTCTCTTTAAAACGAGGGTCAAGACTCACAATGGTCATGTTGACTCTGGTTGTCTTCATTCCTTCTTATGGGGAACCAGCAGTTTGTTAGGTTTTTAGATTTCTTTTCCTTCTTCTTCTTCATCCTACGCATTGCTCTTTTATTCCAAACTTAAAATATTGAGCCTGTTTTCTTGGAAGATGTCTTGTCCTGCCTGCCTGCCTGCCTGGGATTCATTTCCTGGCCAGTGTAACTGAGAATGCCATTCCAAACCCTCCTCAGTGCTTTTAATTCTTTTCACTGACCTTTAAAGAATAACCATGAACTCAACATTCACTAGAAGCTCAGGCTGTATCAGGGTTTTCTCTTTTATTTAATAAGGCTGTGTAGAAAGTCTGTGCTTGACAAGAAACTTAGCACCCACTTCTGAGGATTTTTCCCTTGAACTTTTTATACTTGTGTAAAAGGAATACTTAGTACTATCAATTCAAGGATACATGATGGAGGGGCTGTGGGTGTAGCTCAGTGGGAGAACACTTGTCTATCATGCCAGAAGCCCAGGGTTACATCCTCAGAGCTACAATGGGGAAAAAAAGAACACATGAGAGCAATTATGGACTCCTTGTCAGGTATAAATGAGACTCTGGAGCATCCCCAGCCTAGAGTTGAAAATCTAATAAAGGATTATTTTATTTCTTGGTGTATTTTTCATGTAATAATTTACATAAGTAGAAATTAGGTTAAGGCAATTAGGAAAAGTAATCATAAATCATTGTGAAAAAACATTTTTTCTTCTCATTTTTTTTGATTTTTATTATTTTAAACTCAGCCCTCACAAAAGAAAGGCAGATCTCTGATTTTATATTACAACTTTGACATGATTCATTTGATTTCCTGTGTAATAGAACAAGAAAAGGCATATAGCTGAAACTGCTCCTCTGGACCCCATCTTTTTTACATGATAGGAAGAAAGAGGTTGGATCAGTAGAGTGTAATCTGTTTTCTCTCCTCCCACTCACCTTCTGATGGAGAAGCTCCAAAGAGATTAAGAAATTAAAGCTGGGCAGATTAAAAAATGAGAACAGGAAAGTAAGAGGAGGCCAGAAATTCTGTAGACTGAGCTAATCACGCATGACTCCTGAAGAATGAGTATTGTTAACATGTGGCTATCTACCGAAGGAGCCACTGACCACAGAACCTGTGAGTCCTTTTAAAACACAGAGCCCATGTGATCTGATGATGGTGGTTATCAAGTAGAATTATTTTTAATAAGTAAGAAATTGTCATTTGCCTGAGAGACTAAAGCATCAGGCGAATGACATTCTGGATGGGGAATGTGAATACTGTTTTACCACTGACTCCCCGCAGCAAAACCATCAGTGTTTCCTCCTCTCCCCTTATAATAGCTCTGTTCTAGCAATGAACCTCTTCAATCCTGTCTTTCTTCTCCTTGTGCTGACATTAGCATGTTTTTGTCAAGTTCTGAGATTCATTTACATTTTCTATTGCATAAAACATGAGTAAAGACGGATCCACCTGTGGTTTATGTAGAAGGAGGCAGATTGAAAATCAATGAGCCGGAAGCATTTCAAAATAAAATAATCTTAAGGGTTAGAATTTAAACACATTATCCTAAAACTCTGAATCTATCATAGAATTGGAAGAGCACAACACAGATCAAATATCATGTCCAGGAATCAAAATGCTTTGTGGACTTCACAGATGATTTGATGTAGTTCTTAGCCTTTATAGGTCAAAGACCCCTTGGGAGATATCAGAGAAGAAAGGGAAATTCTAATTTGTAGAAGGCATAAGGATGCCTGCTACATGATGTTCATATCATTTAGAAAATTAATGAGTCCTTGAACCTATTCCAGGATCTCAGGATCAGGACTACTGAATTCTTCCAGCCTTCGCATTCATGTGAGTGACTAAATCAAATCCAAGTAGAGCAAGCTTGTAATATACATGATCACCAGTCCAACTGCTTCCTATCAAGCCGTGAATTCTATACAACTGAGAGAAGTGAACACTGAAAATTCTCAAAATTATTGAACTGATTGAACGGCAATGCCCCCACTCCCACCAAATTCTTTCCACTTGGAACCTCAGAATGTGTGTTTATTTTAAGTCAGCTATCTCATTGCTCTAACAAAAAGACCAGACAATAACAACTTTAAAAGGTGTTTATTTGAGGCTCACAGTTTCAGAGGTCTTAGTCCACACACCAGTTTCATTCATCAGGGTTGAGGTGTGGCAGAACATCAGGTCAGAAGACTGTGGTGGAAGAAAGTGGCTCAGGAAATGGTCACCAGGAAGCACAGAGAGATTCAGCTCAACTCACAAAATATATACCCCAAGGCCACACCCCCAGTGAATCAACTTCTCCAGCCACACCTACCTGCCTACAGTTACCATCCAGTTAATCCCTATCAAAGGATTAATATAAGATTAGTTTAAAGATCTCATAATCCAATCATTTTACCTCTAAATTTTTTGTCTCACACATGAGCTTTTGGGGGACACCTCATATCTAAATTATAACAGAATTTTTCTGGAAAAAGGGTCTTTGTAGATATAATTTGTTTAAATGAAGTCACATTGGATAAGGATGGATCTCAGGATAATTGTTATAAAAAGGACAGGTGACAAGAAAGAGACAGGCTTCTTGATTTTGGATCTGTAGCCTCTTGAACTGTGGGAGTATAAATTTCTATTGTCCTGAGCACCCTGGTTTTATAGTAATTTTTATAAATATTAGAAAGTAAATGTGATTATCACTATTTGCATATTTTATTTATATTCTTGTTAAAAGCCTTCACATGTTGGTCCCATCTACTTGATCTCTTTCCATTTTCTTTTCACACTAGCTGACCTGAGAATTGATACCGGCCATAACAGTGCCCATCCCTGTCCTGCTAAGTTTTCTTCATGGGTAGTGATAAGTTATGATAAAAAAAACTTCTGGGTCCTACATTTATACAACAAAAGTAGACTTACGTTTCTCACCTTGGGCTAGCTGCTGTTGATCTTGCATGGTCCTAACTAAAATATCCAATGAAGACTTAAAAGGAAGTTTCATTTAAAGTATCTAGTAAAATGGAAGCTTGCTTTATGCAAACAATGAAGAAACCTTGAAGATAATGTTGTTGACTTCGTGTACTCTAAAGTTCTTTTAGACTCAGGAAGGTAACTCAGGACCTATCAAGGATGAACTCTCTGAAAATAACTGCTGACAGAGAACTCTAAGCAATCCCCAAAAGACAAGCAAACTGGCTTGGATGAGACCTTTTCCCACCCCACTTACAGAACACACTCAATAACCATTGTTACTGGTTACTAGACTTACCCTAGACTTACCCATGCGTGGAAACACTGTTTTTATGCTGTTGTCTGAGAATCTCAGAAATCTATCCATGCTTAGAAGAGAGCCCCGTTGTAATTGCTCTAACTCATTGCCCTTGGCAAAGTATATGCTTAAGAAGATGAGCTTCTTTAGCCCAGAGAAATTTCCAGTGCCAGGCCATTGTGAGAGGCTGTCTGGATGTGTGGTATGAAAGAGCATTTCCAGTCCTGCCTACTTTCATTTCCAAGAATTTGCCTTGGGAATATATACCTTTGAGTCTTTGGGGAAGGGGTGACTCCAGTGCCTTTAGGAATTGTTTCTGAAATTTAGGCTGCACATCCAGCTAGCTTTTATTTTTGGAGCCCCTTCTGATTTCATGGTGTGTTTGCCATACATTGAATAATCATTTTGGACCTCTTTGTATTCACTAGCAAAATGGGAAAGAATACACATCTATGAGTTGTTAGATTAAGCTGAGGTGGTATATCCTTTGTTTGTTTGTTTAAGCCTCCTACAAATTTGTGGCAAAAAAAAAAGACAAAAAAAATGACTTGGCTCTTAGAAAGAGACTCACTCCCTTCTTAAATGGGTACTGATGAGTTTCAGGAAGAGGCTATAAATAGAGCTGAAGGTGTCAGTGTTCAAGTAAAAATATGGACTTGGGAAAATAAAGCAGAAATCTGCAGAGCTGCATTGAAAACTCAGCTGTGCATTCCTCGGTCATATAGGAAACATGGTAAGGAGACAGTTTTACCCAGAATAGTACAACACATATCAGGCCAGCTGAATACAGTACAGGGTAGGACAACCAGAGAGGCTGAGTAGAAAAGGTGGCCTTTTAGGGGAAAAATATAAGAGAGGACAGATCTAGGGAAGAAAAATAAGGAGCAGCGAAAAGGCTATGAAAGATAATCACACCAAGAAACCAGGATTGCTACATAGCAGGGAGAGGTGTGATGGCAACCTGGAAGATGGATGCACGTAACAGTGTGGAGAGTGGAGGGAGAGAGAAGAGGGATGTGTTAAAGGCAGATCCTGGCTTAAATCTCAAATCTGAGGTTGATTAACTGTGCAGTGTCAAGCCACTTATTTGGTTTTTCTAAGCCTCACCTGTAAATGTGCATAATAACTGTCATTCAGGGCTGCTGTGAATATTTTAGCTAATATATGTATCTAGGACTCTACAAAAATGCATTGAATAATAGTTATTAATTAGCCTAATGAGAAACTAAAGGGAGGGACAACTAAGAGGAAATGTTGGCTGCTTTTTATCTTTTGCTCTCACTTCCAAGAACAAAGTAGTAGAGTGGTTCTAAGTTTGACGAAGGTAACTGGGTCACATGTTACCTAAGAGAGTTGCTTACCAGTATCTAGTTGTTTCCTATAACAATCTCACATGTATCAGAGCTATGTTGTCCAATGCAATAGCTATCAGCCACACGCAGATTTAAAAAAGTTAAATGAACTGAAAATTTCAAATGTACCTCTTTGGTTTCACTAACCATATTTCAAATAATCAATGGCCACATGTGGCTAGTGGCCACATATTGAATAATATCACATATACACATATATCAATGTATATATTATGGGTGTGTGTGTGTGTGTATGTGTGTGTGTGTATGATGTGATTCCCAAAGAAAGTTCTGTTGTCTGTGCTTGCTTGACTACAGTGAATTATGTGGTCAAAAAGACATAACCCCAGAAGTCAAGAGAGTAGAAAAGGAGTGGGGACAGAAGCTGGAATAGAAAGATAAAGCTGTTTCTGAAGGGTGATCCACTCTTTCTAAACATTACCTGTGGTGATGGCAGTAAAGAGCAGAATTTAAGACAACTAAGACAGGGAAACTTTGAGCTTTGATGTCCAAGCCCTGAGGGTGAAAAGATCTTGGCCACATTGAAATTTTATTCCAGGAATGATACTTTGGTCTGATGCCAAAACAGATAATCGATTACACAATGACAAATATGGTGAGCTGTTCTCAAGTGACTAATGTGGGGACATTGAGAGCTACACAAAAGTCATATAGATACAATCATAACAAAGAGACTTTCCTAAATGCATCACAAAATTCATGGAACAATGAAAACCAAAAGAACATTGGAACCAAAAGCGAGTTATCACTATGTATTTTAATTTTATGTGTCAAGGTTGGAGGGAACAAAAATACCTTATAGTGGGTTCATCTAGTATTTAAGATACAATGTATGACATACTTATTGATAAATAGGAAAAAAAATCCTGCCCCCAAATTCAAAGATGGAACAACTGAGGCAGCAATACCACATTGAAAGAGGAATGCATTGTTTTGTGTGTGTGTGTGTGTGTGTGTGTGTGTGTGTGTGTGTGTAGGCAGAACTTGGGGTCTGAGGATGATTGTAACCAGGTCATGGCTAACATTTCTGGGCACTGATCATGTACCGGGTCCTGGTCTTCCTATCACATTGATTTCCAATGATGTCAAAAGTTATTATTCCTGTTCTGTACATTACAAAGTTGAATCTTACAAAAATTAAAACATCTGTTGAGTTATAATGCAAATGCTCAAATTAAGATTTTTGAAATTGTCTTTATAGTTGAAAATTTTTCAGGTAAGAGAAGCATAATAATGGACCGAGAACAAAAGGAGAAAAGAAAAAAGAAACAATTTTCTAAAAAGAATAAGTATTCTTTCTATTCTGTCTGACTTATCCATTAATACAATAAGATAAAATTAGAAATAATAATGAAGGATAGGAAGAAGAGAGCATGAGACCTTTACTTTGGACGGAGGCCGAGCTGATCTGACAGTTCTAGAAGTTTCAAGGGACTTGAAGTCATACAAAGTGAAAGTAGGAGTGTGCCAGATGGGATCCTGAAGTAGAAGGGTCCCCAAGGCTGTTCCCTTCTGCAGAGGTTTATTTGAGGATTTTGTTCCTTCGTGGGTAAGGTCTGATGCCTTGACAGATGGTTTTTACTGAATATCACAGATGATTCGTTTCTCTGAGCAAAATCTCAGTCCCTAACTTATACTTAACATTTTATCAAGCCACTGTCTCCCACACTATACAGAATTGAACACATTATAGTTGGATCCACAAGCCTGGACTCATAAAATAACTTGCTGCTTTTGAGTTTTCATGTGGAATTATACTTGGTTAGAAACAATGGCACTCCTGAAGTGGAGATTGAGCCTTGACCAAGTACTGTGGATTGAAGATCAGGGAGAGGCATGAGAACAAACTAGAGGTTTCTTTCTGAGCCCTCCTCTGTAAGAACTTACATGGAGCTAAGAAAAAAAAAAAAAAAACCTGTGAACAGTCCTAGAGGGCATAGGGATCAAGGTCTTAGAACTGGTAAAGTTTTCAGGTATTGGACACGACATTCAAGGTTGGTCTGACGCGGAGCCTGTTCTCTTAGCCACTGTTGTGTGCCCCTTTCTTTGTGAAGAAGAAAATGTTATCTGAATGAACGCCTGGAAAAGAGACAGCCTAAACAAATGGAGATCTCCTTACAGGGAATTTTTAAAAGACAGAAACAATATAATATTGTTGAGATTTAAGTGTAACAATACTTTCATAAAATATGAATAAGAAAAACCTAAACAATAGAGTATAATATTGATGCTTCTCCTTCTACTTCCCCTTCAGCAACAGGTTCTAACTCCATTGTAATTTTCTTTAGGTGCACTAATTTGCCAGAGATTCCCTAACAGAACACCACCCTTTGGGTAACTTGGACAAATATAATTTATTTTCTTATGGTTCTGGAGGTGAAGGTGTAAGATCAGATGTTGGCAGATTTGATTTTTTTCTGAAGTCTCTCTCATTGACTCATAGATGCCATTTTCTCTTTTTGTTGTGTCCTCATATGGCCTTTTCTCTGTGCATGCCCATTCCTGGTGTGTCTCTTTTTGCATAAGAACACCAGTCATATCAGTTTAGGGCCCACTCATACAGCCTCATTTAACCTTAATTACCCTATCTCCAAATCACATTCTGAGGTGTGTTAAAGGGTAGGAACTTCAACATCTGAAACTTGCAGGGACATAATTCAGTATATTACACAAGGGTAAATATACCCTCACCTGCCTCAGACACTTCTCTTTCCACCAACTCTCTCATCTAGTTGTTTACCAAACAACAACAAAAATAACCCTCTTGCATAGTATAGATCAAGTCAAGTTTGAGATGAAGGAGAACTTAGACCTTAGTATGAACAGTGGAATAGCTGACTACACATGAATCCTCAGTAAGTTCCAGTTGGGAATCCAATATTGATCTCCATACTAGAGCTAGTGGTGCATCATTCTTCCAGCCTGGACCCTGCTTGGCTTATAGTGGCATTTGGCTCATAAATCCAGAAAATAATTATTGTACAAAGAGGTATTGATCTATTTTTTAATCATGATAAGGACAACATTTTCCAACCTCTACCAAACAGAACAGTTCATGATTGACTTTTGAGCAAATATGATCAAAAAGATAAGTTGTAAGGTTGAACTAATTGAGTTGAGTCCATACAATTGGAACCATTAAGTCCTAGAGATGTGGTAAAACAACATACAATCTGGCTAAAGCTATTAATATTATTATAGTTGGAACTCTTGAAAGAGATTTGTGACATGGCATGGTTGGCCTCATTGACCACTATAAGGACATAACCACGTTCCAGGGTGGTGGTGGTAGTGATGATGGATTTATATTGCTTGACTACAGCCTGAGAACATAAAGGTCTGAGATAGAAAACTCTACTTTAACTTTCTCTATTAATATGTGTGTGGTGTGTGTATGTGTGTGTGTGTGTGTGTGTGTGTGTGTGTGTGTATATATATATATATATCCCATGAATTTTAGGTAAGAAGAGTAATGGTCTCTAAACCCAATCTATGACAAACAAAGAAGGCTAAAGTTCTGTACAGTGGTCAGCAGGGTTTTCGATCTGTTCTGGAACCAGATCCATGCTTTCTTTTTCAATGGTATAGAGGTCATGCTTACATAGAATGCAGCATCTCACTTTCTAGGGATGAACTGTCCAGGGTAAAAGAGCTATGGCTGGATACCAAAGTAAACATTACCACTTGGGTGAGTTCCATGTCTACAACACTATTGAAAGTGGCAGGCTCGGTGAAAAAGTGATCGAACAGGTGGTCTACTTTCCCTTCATCTTACTCCTGAGTACCTGGACTGCAGAGTGGTCATCATATTCTCAGGAGTAGAGTTCTCAGCACTGTTATCAATCTGAGTACCACATAGGCCAGTGTGAATGAAGAACTGTTCACATAGAGAAAGATCTTTCTTAGAGGAGGCAAAACAAATGACAATACACATTTCTCACCAATCCAGCATGAAGAAATTTCAAGAAGAAATTAGAGACATGTTAACATTTTAGATAGCCAGTTTTCTGATTCTTTGGGAGAATTAAGAATTTATTGAGCTTGAATTAATGTTACCAACGATGGACTTAGGCCTTTGGAAATTCATGAAATGTCTGTTTTCTTTAGTGTAGTATATTTTCACACGGATTTTCTGATACCCAAACCTAACCACTGTTCATTCCACACATTCACATACTGCTCACCCCTTCCAAATACACATTAACCCCTCTCTTCCCAACATACACTCCACCCAATTTTTCCTCCAAAATAAAACTTCAACAAACATTTGAAGTTAAATAGCCTGAAATAACACCATTTGCAGTGACATATGATTATTCCCTATCTATGAAGATGAAATTACTTTGAAACATCATAGAAGACAGATTTTAATATCACTAATATGCTGAACAGTTTTGTTCATCTCACAATACATCCTTAATTAGGTATCTATTTCCAATTATTTAAAAAAGAGTTCCATACATATGAATTATAAACCCAGTAATGGTGGTTGTACTAGGTCAATGATCTAATAATATGCAAAAATCAAAAAGCCCTTCAATATTAATTTAAGTTTGGCGAGGTATTTCCAGAGTTTTGGTATTTGTATCTGGATATAAAGGGAAGAAGGAAAAGTAAATAAAGAATGCAAGAAATTAAACTATGATTAAGTGTTCATGGAAAGTCCTTTAAAGGAGCAATGATAACCTAGAACTGAATTCTAGTGAGGAATGGAAGTGAATCCTATAGAATGTGTGATTCATTGAAATCCCACAGTTGGAACATCTATCACCAAGAAGAGGAAAATGCTCTCTCTAATGAACTCCTGCTTTTTATCTTAGCCTACTTACCATGAGAAGCAATTCTTCCCTGGGCTTCCCACTCTTGTCTAGAGAATATCACAAGTAATGATAATGAATGGGCAAGTATTTATTATTAAATTACTATAGAACAGTTACTATACTAAATATTTAACTATGCATGGTCTCATTTACTCCTTGTAACAACTCCCTGAGATGGATAATCTCATTGTCCACACTTAACAGACTAGAAGACTGAAGTCTGAAGAACGTAAATAACTTGCCTAAGCTCATACAGCTAATGACAAAGCTAGGACTAGACTCCAGATCCAGTCAATGTCCTAGAATGCCTATAAAAGAAGTATTTTGTTGCAGAGATCAAGAAAATATTTACTTAGTGTCTTCATGCCATGGTAGTCCTCACATTTTTAAAGACAATATCATCATTGTTTATTTAAGTTAGCTATTTATAATTTGCACTTAGAATCTTCCAGATAAAGCCTGCTCATGTTCATAGTAATACTTGAAATTGAGGTAAGTTTAGAAACTGTTCTGAAAATTACCTTTTATTCATTTATTTTCCTTACTGGTGACCTTGCTTTTTTAAATATTGAATTTGGAGACATAACAGGATGCAACAGTGTTCATGGGGTGGAAATATTTCTCTGGAAGTTCATTGTTTGAGAATTTCCACATATAAAATTAAGAGCTGTGGAGAACTTTGCTCTGTATCCTGGGCACCTGTACCATGTCTTGGTGGCAGACTAATAGGTTAAAGGATTGATGCTGCATTTTGTCTTTAGAAAGAATGGGGGAATGGGAGATTTTAGAAGAATATTGTAAACTCCATGAAGACAGAAACCACTTGGGTCTTTTAGCATCTGCCTGCTACAGAAGGGATAGTGCTTAGGACCGCACACTTACGATGTGAGAGGCCCTGACATAGGTTGGGAAGTCACTGCACAGATCCTGCCCTGCAGAGGCTCAATGCCCCCTGGAGACAGAGATGAATAAACAGGGAGTTGTACCCAGTCATCATTGCCTAAGGTGTTATGTGGGCACTCAAGAGGAGCACCTGGTTCCAGGAAGGCTTCTCGGAAAGTTCCATCTAAGCTGAGACCTAAAGGATAAATGAAAGTTATTGAGAGATTATAAGAAATAACCCTTGAGGAAAGGCCTTTACAAAATTGAAAACACCCAGGGAGCCTAAAAAATACTCGTGCCTCAGCCCCATGCTCATATTTTCTGATGCTATGGGTCTGAGTCAGGCTGGGCATTGTGTGGCCAAGACTGAGAATCAGAACTCAGGTCTCTTAATACCATTTGTTTTTAATTACTCTGAAAAATTTCAGATTCTACCCCAGAGAGTCCCAAACAGTTGTCTGTGACACTTGTAACTCAAAAAACTTTCTAGGTTTGACAGTCACCATCCACGTGTTCATAGCAGCACAGGCAAGGATTAGAAACCAAAAATGCGAGAGTACCTAAGTTATGCAGAGACTTATTAGCCAAATTATGGTGTTTGACCTTCATCTGGGAGACAATCATGAGGAATGAAGAGTTTAAGACAAGGAAATTACTATATAAAATTTACATTCATAAGACTGGATGCAGGATGGAAGTCCAGGGATACATTTAGTTGATGATGAAAACTTGGAATATTAGATATGAGACCCAAAAAAATTTTGACTCAAATCTCTTTCCTTTGAGAGGGAGGTAGAAAAATCATCTTTTAAAAAGTTCTGTTCTTATTCAAGTGCTCTACAGTATAAAAAAGAACATCATTTGACACCCTCCACAGGATCCCTACTTGGAGAAAGATGGTGGTGGATGAGGAAGGGGTGATCTGGAAAGCTCCTAGATAGGGGCACCCACAGCTCTCCCAGAGAGGCCAGTGACCTCCTAGCAGAGAGTGGGGAATCACACACCACTCTTTAGAGGCAGGTTGAAAACTTGAGATGTTGTAGAAAATAAACTCCAGAACTGTTTTAATCATTCTCCGGGTGCAAGCTTAACTCTGAGGAAAATTGGCTCCTGGAGTTTCTCCTGGGAACTGCTCAGGGAAGGAAGAGGAGATATGGAAAGGATGCTCACTGTACTCTGTGCTTCCCTGGTGATTGCTTGTGCTGGGAAAATAGCCCTGAGCTTTTCATGATTCAGAAGTTTGGGGAAGGACGAGATGGCCACTCATGGGAATACAAGATGACTTGTCATCACTCAGCAAGCATGTCATATGGGTAGAGTGTGAGGAACACCTGCACACATCCGGTATACATCCTGCCTGTGAGCCTCTGAAATCAGCATAAATCAAACTCGAGGTGCATTGTGAGTTTTTATCCTCCCCCAAGTTACAGCTGAGGTATGTCACAGAAGCTTGCCACCCAAGGTGACCCATGTTGATGAAACAGGCTTCTATGCTCTTGGCATCCTCTTCCCATGATATTAAGTAATTAAATATTAAAATGTTTCAATAACTTTCTGCTGAAAATTCGGAAAATTTTCATCAGGGTGAATGTGTGTCTACTGAGAAAAAAGTCACTGTGACCCTCATATGCAAGATCCATTGAGACCTAGGGGGACCAATGGAATCAGGAAGGACCATCAGGACGAGGACATTGGAAATCTGTTCCACATTCCCCATATGGGGTCAGACTCCCTAGATTTTTGCATGAAGTTGTCAGTCTGGCTTTTATGTTTTTTACACTGGCATTAAAGTCCTGTTATTAGGTCAAAAGACAGAACTGTCTGACCTTATTTACTTGATTAATGATAACTGACACATTTATTGATCTTCTTTGTGCCATGAACTGAAAACACTACTTCGTTAAATATTTTCAGCAATGCTGTAGGGTATTATTATTATTTCTAGTCTTTTTTATGTTGACAATAAGGAGTGAAGAGGTTGAGCGACTTACTCCAGTCAGTGTACCCAGTTAGTGTCAAAACCAGGTTGTGAACCCACATTTTGCTTTCCTCCACTATCTACAGCACTTCTATATCTCTTCTGGAAACCAAGTCTCTGAAACAATGTTCTGTTCACAGAGTCAACTCCTTCCCCAGCTTGTTCCAAAAGAGTGACCCACTTAGTCATCCCTTCATGGTCACATTGGCTATTTGATAAACAGCAGTTTTGATTCAGGCAATTGGATATAGGGTGCACAAATACTGTCCCTGCTGCCATAGATTGATACCTGGTTGGACTGTAGAAATATAAGGAGATAATATTTGAGACATATTCAGAAAAGTAATGATTGAAAATGATTTGGGTAGGGAGAAGTAAACTGGATGGTCAATGAAGCCCCCTCTGATGAGAGCCATTTGAGCTAGGAAAGGAATAAAGAAAAGAAACCAGTCATATGAACTGGGGACAGGGCATGCCAAGCAGAGGGAATGGCGCCAATGAAGGCATGGGGTTGAGACTGACATGCATTGTGCCCCCCCCCAGAGCTTTCTCTCCTGCACATGGTTTACTTCCCATTATGATAATGTGCCTGGATCATCAAGGGATAAAAACTATTTCCCTGTATCTTGGAGGTCTTATCTAGAAAACGTAGAGATGTGGATGTCAACCTAAAGTGATCCACTCCTGCTTCTCATCCTGGCTTTGTGGATATTCCTGTAAATAAAACCCTGTCTGGCCACCGGCCACGTGCCAGACAGTCAGGACATGCCTGCTCATGCTTGAGTTCTCAGGGGAATGCAACACTCTCTTTGAACCTCTCTATAAACAAAAATAACTAGCTTCACTCTAAGTATTTAATGAAGGAAGAGAAATGACCTACTTAACTTCCTGTATGTTCTGCTGTTGCAAATGCATTTAATCACTTGATAAAGTAGGAGGTTTTGAGTAGGGATTACATTTAGGCAAAAGTGAAGGGGTGGGGGAAATACATACATACACAATTAGGTATGCCTGTTGCAACAATGACTTTAGGCACCATTCACATAATATTTTCAGTCTGAGAAGTGCTGCTCTATGCACATAATCTCACACACATATCACAACAAACTCCGGGCTGAGGCAGAGTGGATGTCATATGCTGTGTTATCAATATTCCCTCTGTGCCCTTCCAGGTTCTATAGCTAGTATACACATCTGGCTATGCCTTATTTACATGAAGAATAAAATTACCAACTTATGCTGTTATGTCCTGAAACTCAAATCACTATTTGAGAAACCCTCAGTGTGGAGCAACATGTAGCAAATTTATTTCTATATATCTGATGAGAAGGTTAAATATCAGTTAGTGTACCCAGTTAGTGTCAAAACCAGGTTTGAACCCACAGCTACCTTGCTTTCCTCCATTATCTACACTATCAAATAATTGCTTATTTGAATCCATGCAGTCATGCCTGTGAAGTCCAAATGTTTGCAAATAAAAATCTCTAATGAATCTAGACAAAGTGTTTTTTTTTAAAAAATTTGTGATTTCATTAAAAGCACTGTCTCCAAATACAGTCACATTCTGAGATATTGGGTGTTAGGACTTCAATCTATGATTTTTGTTGGGTGGGGGGTACATTTAAGGCCGTAATAGAAGTTAAAACTTCTTGAGATCACATTTAGAGTACGAAGCTAAGCCAGATTGTCCAATTTCTTGTTGTGTGTTTTTTTTTTTTTTTTTAACTATAATACTCAACTCTCCTCTGCTTTCCAAGGCAAGTCTGTTGTTAATTGCACCCATGCTGAGCAACATGGAAAGTGACCTGCATAGCAGTAGTTGTGCTCAAACAACCAGGGTGCTTTTTCCTACCTCAGGGCCTTTGTGCTTTTCTCTTCCCTCTGCAGAAGCACTCTTCTCCATCCTTGTCAATTGATTGGCACCTTCCTCTCTTTTGGGTCACAGTCTCCAGATTACCCTCTTAGAGAAGACACCAGCTCCCCTTTTCCAAAGTAGCTCCAAAGCCTCCACTCCCACCCAGTTTTGCTTTATCTCATTGCCCTGTTTTTTTTCATTATTAGATTTATGTGTTTCCTTAGTTGTTTACTATCTGTATCCTCCACTGCACAGCAGTCTTCATGAGGGTAGAGAACTTATGTTCACTACTCTCTCCTCAGCACCCACAGAACTCACAGGTGTGTAGTAAAGACACAAGGAAAGAGGGCAAATGCTACTATGCAAAGTCATTCAAAAATTCACAAATTGGGAAGGAGGAAATTTCATAATCTGACATATCTTCTTCCTCTATATTTGATCTTAATAAATTTTAACTTCTATTATGGGCTTAAATATGCCCCCCCCCCACCAAAAATCATATATTGAAATCCTAACACCCAGTATCTCATAATGTGACTGTATTTGGAGAGATGGCCTTTAATGAAATCACCAAATTAAAATGGGGCATGAGAGTGGGCCCCAACCCAATAACTACTGGTTGTATTAGTCAGCTTTCTGTTATAGTAACAGAATAGATGAAAAAATAAACTTAAAAAGAGAAAAGGTTTATTTTGGATCAGAGATTGAGTCCCTGGCCTTTAAGGCCCTGTTGCTTTTTCCCTGTGATGAGGCACAACATCATTGTGAGAGCGTCTGGTAGAGCAAGCTATTCATCTCCTGGAAACTGGGAAGCAAGAGAGAGGAAGGGGCAGCATCCCACAATTCCCTTCAAGGCTGTGCCCACCTGTTCTCACTTCATCTCATCAGATCCCACCTCAAAGGTGTTCCACCACTTCTCAATGACACCACAGACTGGGGATCAAACGAGCACATGGGCCTTTGGAGGACATTTCAGATCCAAACTAAGCACTGATCTCTGAAGAAAAAAAGAGGAAATTTGGGCACAGAAAGACAGAATATATGAAGAACATGTCAGGGAGAGGACAGTTGCATACGAAAGAGAGAGGCCTCAGAAGAAGCCAGCTGCACCAATACCTTGCTCTCAGACTTCTGGCACCCAAAATTGTAAGAAAATAAATTTGTGTTGTTTTAGCCACCTAATCTGTGAGACTTAGTCATGGGAGTTCTAACAAACTAATATAACCTCTCTCAGCTTTTAGTTTTTTATCTCTAAAATAAACATAATGATAGTGAGCCCTTAATAAATGAGGACCAAATGAAACACTCTGTTTAAAGGTACATAATATAGTGATGGGAGCAGAAATCATTGAAAAATAAAAATTATGAATTGTTTTACTTTCCTTCTAGAATCTAAGCCTTTCATATGGTAAAGTTACCAGTATCATAATGCCAGTGAATTTCAAATAGAAAATGGTTTAGAATTATTCACACCTACACATAAACTGGAATATTAAATGTTTGTTGTGTGAGTTAATGAGTGAATGAATTTGTAAACATAGTATATATACTGAATTTTTAATTTTAATAGGCAATTGCCTTCAAGTTCTGTAACACCTAGGAGCACCCATCCAATGCTCCTATCAAAAGGGAAAATTAAATCCCATTACAATAAAAACAACAAATCCATCTCACCATCTTATCTATAGTGTATGTTTAGCTGTGAAGCAAACCATTCATCCTGGGAAGAAAATAATTTCTAATTTCTTTCTGAAAAAAGATTATACTGTGAATTAAGCCTTATTCTGTCTAAATCCTAGTTGTTTCTCTCAAAAGAAAATCCATCCTCTAGAAATTTTGAGAAATTCTTTACAAACAATAAGAAAGATGTAGAGCATTCCCCAACCCCCTTCTTCTGGAAAGAGCATCCTGCTTCCGAAAGTTGGCTCTGTCTAATGTCAGCACCACCTCCAGGCATGTATACCTTGCATTTCCTGTTCATAACATCCGTTGGAGGATCTGCCACATGGATGGGACACACACACACCACACACACACACATTTATCAGAGGAAGGAACTTTGAGGGTTGGAAAGGCCCCTTAATTCATGGCAGACATACATAGTTATTATCAACTTTTATCTGTATTGTAATTTGAGAATATTCCCATAAGGCAGTTTCTGCCTTTGAGAACGTAAACATGTAGATACCCAGGTAAGCTCCTGGCACACCTTTAGATTTAAAAGCTCTGTTTACTGGTTCCTTATCTGTCTATCACCAAAGAGAATCTGCATTTCCCAAATGTCACTTTAATTAGAAATACTGTGAGGGAAGGTGTTCAAATACAATCTATGTGCTCATAAAATCCTTCCCAGTACAGCTTCCTGTTTTTTAAATGTTTTTCTAGTATTAGAGATTGAACCCAGAGGTGCTCTACCACTGAGTTTCATCTATAGCCCTTTTTAATTTTTCTTTAAAATTTGAGACAGGGACTTTCCAAATTGCTGACCCAATTTTTGGCCTTGGACTTTCGTCCTCCTGCCTCAGTCTCCCAAGTAACTGAGATTACAGGTGTGTGGTGTGTGCCACTGCACCCAGCTAGCAACCTCTTTTCTTCTTGCTAAACACTTCATTACAAGAGGAAGAACAGAACAGTCTAGAAAGGAGAAAATTCTTGTTGATTGACAGTATGAAGTTTTATGTAGCATATACAGCCAAGCTGTTATTTCTTTTCAACAAATGCTGAAATTACACTCAGTTCACTGAAGGGATATAAAAACCAGATAATTTTGTGTACATTTAAAATTTCTTTACCTCATCTGGTAACTTTCACAGACCTCCTGTAAATACTTAAATATATTAAGTGGGCAAGTCATTATCAACTCTAAAGAACAAGCAAAAAGTTATTTTCACTTGTTTATTTTGTTTAGTTCGTTATGTTAACATCGGTTTATTAAAGATACATTTTCTCATTTCCTTTGTTTGTTTTTTTATTAGAACCCTAATTACTGTCATTACTATTATTATACTCTTTATAATAATATCTTACTTTTAAACATAATCTCTTGTCCCAAAATATCCCAAAACTGTTTACCACCTATTTAGCAAATTAGACATTAGCTTCAATTCACTCTCCCTACCACATACCCACTTCCTGCAGTAGAAACCGACAGCTTAGAGCTACATGCCTACCTCAGCCTGGTAGGGTTAAGGCTATAGAGGGCAGGATTGTGCCTTCTCAAACCACCCAACTGTTAGAGCTATGGTGCTAACAGGCCTCAGAGACAAGCAGAACCAAGGTCTTTTTAAAATCGTTTAAAATCAAAAGCCTTCATAGCTAGAAAAGTGATTCATCTTCTTTTCTAAACCCTTACTTCAATTAACTAGAGGTTCAAGTCTAAAAATATTATTTCTGTTAAAATTAAAGGAAAAAATTATTGAAATGTTATGAGAAAGTCAGTATCTATGAAGGTGGGAGTGAACACTATGAAGACATTTAACCTTTGAGACATTTGAACTGCGTCCAAATTCCTGTTTTCCATGCTCACCTTTACTATTCAGCATCTATGATGAGAATATTGAGAAATGTTTGAATTCTGATGTTTTTTTTTTTCTGTCCCTCGGAACATCTTTCTGACCACCATTAGCTGTATTTGGCTTCCAGATTCAACTACGTTGTCTTTTTCTGTAAGCCCCCACACAGACAGTGGCTTGGAGGCTGAAGAAGGTGTATGAACTGATCATATCCTCCAACATTTCTCTCCTCTTCCTGTTTAACAGATAGGAAGACAGTGGGTTTCTTTCTTCTTTGTCACAGAATTATTTTCGAGCGTCTACATGGAGAGCGGTAGTAATTCATCTATTTTTCCATTTTCCTCACTCACACTCCATGACAATTCATCTATGAACATCCTGAACTCTCTTGATCAGGGCTCTAGCAGATAATGCCCAGTCCCAGCCTACTACATGAAAGACTCAAAGAGGACCAAATCTACTAGGTTCTAAATAACACTAAAAGTGCTCCCTTCCTCCATCCCAAACTATCCCTCTGTTATTGCTCAATCCTTTGAAATGGGACAATGTCTCTCCAGGAGAGCACTGCACATAGTGATAGAACAGATGAACTAGAATACCACTGATTATGGATGGACCCAAAGGTCAGAAAACAAAGCGAACACCACCCTCCTCAAAATATGATTTATCCTTTTGCTGATCTTTGATAATGATTCTCAGTGAAGTTCTAGACCCATTTATCTATGCTTCTAAATGTGTTGGGAAATTATAGATGCTGATGTCAGATTTTGTTCATTAGGACATTTATTTTGAGCTAGAGGGAGTGAGAGTCTAATGGAGAGAAGATTTAAAGCTAGCAAATATACTTTGCCCTTATCTATTTCAGGGAAGCTGGAAGGTTCCAGGTAGCCTAATTTTTCTTCATGGAATTTAAAAATCTGCTGTCATAAGTTAAGGTTACTACATCATACACCAAAATTCAAATTCATTTTCATGTCATTTAATTATGGTATAACCTTTTGTTTTGTTTTTTTTTTTAATTTTTTTATTGGTTGTTCACAACACTACAAAGCTCTTGACATATCATATTTCATACATTAGGTTGAAGTGGGTTATGAACCCCCAATTTTACCCCAAATGCAGATTGCAGAATCACGTCGATTACACATCCACAATTTTACATAATGCGCTATTAGTAATTGTTCTATTCTGCTACCTTTCCTAACCCCTACTATCCCCCCTCCCCTCCCCTCCCAACTTCTCTCTCTACCCCATCTACTGTAATTCATTTCTCTCTTTGTTTATTTTCCCATTCCCCTCATAACATCTTATATGTAATTTTGTTTAGCAATGAGGGTCTCCCTTCATTTCCATGCAATTTCCCTTTTCTCTCCCTTTCCCTCCCATCTCATGTCTCTGTTTAATGTTAATCTTTTTTTCCTACTCTTCCTCCCTGCTCTGTTCATAGTTGCTCTCATTATATCAAAGAAGACATTTGGTATTTGTTTTTTAGGGATTGGCTAGCTTCACTAAGCATAATCTGCTCTAGTGCCATCCATTTCCCTGCAAATTCTATGATTTTGTCATTTTTTATTGCTGCATAGTACTCCATTGTGTATAGATGCCACATTTTTTTTATCCATGCATCTATTGAAGGGCATCTGGGTTGGTTTCACAGTCTAGCTATTGTGAATTGTGCTGCTATGAACATCGATGTGGCAGTATCCCTGTAGTATGCTCTTTTAAGGTCTTCAGGGAATAGTCCGAGAAGGGCAATAGCAGGGTCAAATGGTGGTTCCATTCCCAGATTTCCCAGGAATCTCCAAACTGCTTTCCAAATTGGCCGCACCAATTTGCAGTCCCACCAGCAATGTACAAGTATACCCTTTTCTCCACATCCTCACCAGCACTTGTTGTTGTTTGACTTCATAGTGGCTGCCAATCTTACTGGAGTGAGATGGTATCTTAGGGTGGTTTTGATTTGCATTTCTCTGACTGCTAGAGATGGAGAGCATTTTTTCATGTACTTGTTGATTGATTGTATATCCTCCTCTGAGAAGTGTCTGTTCAGGTCCTTGGCCCATTTGTCGATTGAGTTATTTGTTGTCTTATTGTCTAATTTTTTGAGTTCTTTGTATACTCTGGATATTAGGGCTCTATCTGAAGTTTGAGGAGTAAAAATTTGTTCCCAGGATGTAGGTTCACTATTTACCTCTCTTATTGTTTCTTTTGCTGAGAAAAAACTTTTTAGTTTAAGTAAGTCCCATTTGTTTATTCTTGTTGTTAACTCTTGTGCTATGGGTGTCCTATTAAGGAATTTGGAGCCCGACCCCACAATCTGTAGATCAGAGCCAACTTTTTCTTCTATCAGACGCAGAGTTTCTGATTTGATATCAAGCTCCTTGATCCATTTTGAGTTAACTTTTGTGCATGGCGAGAGAAAGGGATTCAGTTTCATTTTGTTGCATATGGATTTCCAGTTTTCCCAACACCATTTGTTGAAGATGCTATCCTTCCTCCATTGCATGCTTATAGCCCCCTTATCAAATATAAGATAGTTGTAACTTTGTGGATTAGTCTCTGTGTCCTCTATTTTATACCATTGGTCCACCCGCCTGTTTTGGTACCAGTACCATGCTGTTTTTGTCACTATTGCTCTGTAATATAGTTTGAAATCTGGTATCGCTATACTGCCTGATTCACACTTTCTGCTTAGAATTGCTTTTGCTATTCTGGGTCTTTTATTTTTCCATATGAATTTCATGATTGCTTTATCTATTTCTACAAGAAATGCCGTTGGGATTTTGATTGGCATTGCATTAAATCTATAGAGAACTTTTGGTAATATTGCCATTTTGATGATGTTAGTTCTGCCTATCCATGAACAGGGTATATTTTTCCATCTTCTAAGATCTTCTACTTCTATCTTTAGGGTTCTGTAGTTTTCATTGTATAAATCTTTCACCTCTTTTGTTAGGTTGATTCCCAAGTATTTTATTTTTTTTGAGGATATTGTGAATGGAGTGTTTTTCCTCATTTCCATTTCAGAAGTTTTGTCACTGATATACAGAAATGCCTTTGATTTATGCGTGTTGATTTTATATCCTGCCACTTTGCTGAATTCATTTATTAGTTCTAGTAGTTTCTTTGTAGACCCTTTTGGGTCTTCTAGGTATAGAATCATGTCATCTGCAAATAGTGATAATTTAAGTTCTTCTTTTCCAATTTTTATGCCTTTAATTTCTTTCGTCTGTCTAATTGCTCTGGCCAGTGTTTCAAGAACTATATTGAATAGAAGTGGAGATAGAGGGCATCCCTGTCTTGTTCCGGATTTTAGAGGGAATGCCTTCAACTTTTGTCCATTCAGAATGATGCTAGCCTGAGGCTTAGCATAGATAGCTTTTACAATGTCAAGGTAAGTTCCTGTTATCCCTAGTTTTTCTAATGTTTTGAACATAAAGGCATGCTGTACTTTGTCGAATGCTTTCTCTGCATCTATCGAGATGATCATATGGTTCTTATCTTTAAGTCTATTGATGTGGTGAATAACATTTATTGATTTCCGTATGTTGAACCATCCTTGCATCCCAGGGATGAATCCTACTTGATCATGGTGCACTATTTTTTTTGATGTGTTTTTGTATTCGATTTGCCAGAATTTTATTGAGGATTTTTGCATCTAGGTTCATTAGGGATATTGGTCTGTAGTTTTCTTTCTTTGAGGTGTCTTTGTCTGGTTTCGGGATCAGGGTGATGTTGGCCTCATAGAATGAATTTGGAAGAGCTCCCTCTTTTTCTATTTCCTGAAATAACTTGAAAAGTATTGGTATTAATTCTTCTTTAAAGGTTTTGTAAAACTCCGCTGTATACCCATCCGGTCCTGGGCTTTTCTTGGTTGGTAGTCGTTTGATGGCTTCTTCAATTTCATCCATTGATATTGGTCTGTTCAGATTGTGTGTATCCTCCTGACTCAGTCTGGGCAAATCATATGACTTAAGGAATTTATCGATGTGTTCACTATCTTCTATTTTATTGGAATATAGGTTCTCAAAATAATTTCTAATTGTCTTCTGTATTTCTGTAGCATCTGTTGTGATATTGCCTTTTTCATCCCGTATGTTAGTAATTTGAGTTCTCTCTCTTCTTCTCTTCGGTAGCATGGCTAAAGGTCTGTCGATCTTATTTATTTTTTCGAAGAACCAACTTTTAGTTTTGTTAATTTTTTCAATAGTTTCTTTTGTTTCAATTTCATTGATTTCCGCTCTGATTTTAATTATTTCTTGCCTTCTGCTACATTTGTTGTTGTTTTGCTCTTCCTTTTCTAGGGCTTTGAGTTGGAGTGTGAGCTCATTTATTTGTTGGTTTCTTCTTTTTTTGAGGAATGACCACCAGGCGATGAATTTTCCTCTTAAAACTGTTTTCATTGTGTCCCATAGATTCCGATATGTTGTGTCTGTATTTTCGTTTATCTCTAAGAATTTTTTGATTTCCTCCTTTATGTCTTCTGTAACCCATTGATCATTCAGTAATATATTGTTCATTTTCCATGTGATGTAGGATTTTTCCTTCCTTCTTTTATCATTGATTTCCAGTTTCATTCCATTATGATCAGATAAAATGCATGGTATTATCTCCACCCCTTTATATTTACTGAGGGTTGCCCTATGGCATAATATATGGTCTATTTTTGAGAAGGATCCATGTGCTGCTGAGAAAAAAGTATATCCATTTGATGATGGTTGATATATTCTATATAAGTCAGTTAAGTCTAGGTTATTGATTGTGGTATTGAGTTCTATAGTTTCTTTATTCAACTTTTGTTTGGAGGATCTATCCAATGGTGACAGAGGTGTGTTGAAGTCTCCCATAATTATTGTGTTGTGGTCTATTTGATTCTTGAATTTGAGGAGAATTTGTTTGGTGCGTAAATATTGATAATTGTTATGTCTTGTTGGTGAATGGTTCCTTTTAACAGTATATAATGACCTTCTTTATCCCTTTTGATTAACTTAGTCTTGAAGTCGATTTTATTCGATATGAGGATGGCCACCCCTGCTTGCTTGCGAGGACCGTGTGCGTGGTATATTTTTTCCCATCCTTTCACCTTCAGCCTGTGTATGTCTTTTCCAATCAGATGTGTCTCCTGGAGGCAGCATATTTTTGGATTTGTTATCCCATAACTCTTGGATGTTTTTCTCGTGATTTTTTTACCAGCCTTTCTGAGTTGGCTAGACTCTTTTCAAGATGGTATATTTTGTCTTCATTATCTGACATTCTGGTTTCTACTTGCTCCACTCTGTTAGTGATACTCTCAATTGAGTTTTTAATTTGGTTTATCGTTTCCTTCATTTCTAGAATTATTGTTTGATTATTTTTTATAATCTCTATTTCCTGATAAAGATGCTTAACTTCTTCTTTTATCTGTTTATGAATTTCATTCTCAATGTGTTCTTTCACTGCTTGGATTTGCTGTCTTGTATCCTCTTTAAGGTTCCATTCCATCTGTCTAAGGTGTTCCTTGAGTTCTTTATATGACCATTTTTCTGATGACTCTAGGTCCTCCTGAATATTTAGGCTGTCCTGCATTGTTTGTACTCCTTTTCTTCCTTGTTTTTTGAAGCTGCTCATGTTACTTCTTGTTCTGTTTGACTGCTGAGTTACTGTTTACTCCTGTAAATTAATTTGATGTTTGGGAGGAAAGGTATTTGAAGGAAGGGAAGAAGTCTCTAAGGAGAATGAGAGTAGGCAGGTAGAATTCAAGGAAAGGGGGGATAAGAAAAATGAAAAGACTAAAGAAGAAAAAAATAGGAACTAAAAAAGAAAAAAATTAACAAAAAACAAAACAAAAAAAAATAAAATAAAATAATAATAATTAAAAAAAATTTAAATTAAAATTAGTAGAAAAAAAATAAAAAAAATATTTTGTAAAAAAAAAATTAATAAAACAACAAGAAAGAAAAAAATGAAAATGAATGAAAAACCCAAATCAAAAAAAAAAAAAGAAAAGAAAAAAGAAAAGGAAAAAAAAAAAAAAACCTAATAAATGCCTTCTTAGAGTTTGATTAACTTCTCTTCCAGTAGATGGCGCTGTGCCCACCGGGTCAAGTTTCTCCTGTCAATACGCGGGAACCAATCACTGTGCAGCAGCTTCTCCCAGACTGGGCGAGTATCCAATCCTGAGTGTCTAGGGCCTCCTCTTGTGTCTAGTCACTTCCCACTTTTTCTTTGGCCAGGCCCCTCTCACCACAATACTGGCTACACGCCAGGTCTGCTGCTCCCGGGAGCCCTGTTTTCATGAACGACTGGGCATACTCTTCCAGTTTGCCGTTCCCTCAGACTTTAAGTTTGTAGAGCTTGGGGCTGAGAATCCTCAGCGGATTTTACTTGCCCTCCATTATCCACTTCCCCGTAGCTGGTGCAAGAGACCTCAGCAGTCAGCCCTGGTGGGAGCAGTAGTTCCGCGCCGCAGACCCGCACCACCTCTGATTCCCTCGGGTTGGCTGTAGCACTCACGGGAGAGCTGGGAGGGGCCCTTAAGGTTTTCCTGATGTGTGGAGAGGGAAGGCTATGGGATCACATACCTGTATCTGCCGGTTTCAACGAAGTTATCTCCTCCACAGCAGTCTGATGACATCGTTTCCCTTTGCCGGGCGACCAATTCAATGGGTGGGTCCTTCTCTCCCAAGCCCCGTTTCAAACCTGTGGCCACTACTTATGAAGGCTCTATAGGCATTTACCTTCGTATGATGAGAAGGGCTGACCAGTTGTTTCAGCCGGATGAATTAATGCCGAGTCATGGCTGTTTGTCTGCGGGAAGCAGGTGACCGGGAGTTTGAATTCAGCGGATCAGGGCTCAGTGCGTGTTCTTGGATCACTTGGATTTTATATTGTCACTCATCTTATCAGCTGTTTCATTTAATTCGGCAGCTCATTCGAGCGGTGAAGAGTCTGCTCTATGGTGCTCTGCGGGAGGCAGCGGTGGCGGCGGCAGCGGCCTTTGGAACCCCTGGGGAGGGGGTGTGGGTTGGGGCTGGTATAACCTTTTGTAATATGTAAAATAGATGAAAGGGTTGTGCCTATACAGACAGCTACAGAAAACTCACTATAAATTTTGAGGGCAAAGGTATAGTGTGCAGTTAAATATAACATAAACTGATTCCATTAAAGATTGCCATTGGATATTGTTAACCAACTTTTAGAACTATCTAAATATCTTAAGAATTCTAAACCATTAGAACTAGAATACCCAAGAATTTACATGTGTGAGTTAGATTTGATGATATGGAAAGACTTGTGTTTACATTAGTTATATTATTTTGACTGAAAGAAGAAAGGCAACAAGACATTTTAAAATAGTTTGTTGATTCTCAATCTCCCCAGTCCCTTCAGACTATTGAGCCCATGGGTTGGCACTACCAGACTTTCCAAATTCTGTACTTCGACAGATTAGAAAGAAGTCTGAAGCATTCCTCCTTGTACTTGACCTCAAGGTGTCTCTGTGATGAGCTGAGTAATCCCAGAATCTTTTGTTGGCAATAGAAACATAAGCTAAGGTTTCTGTACTTACCCAGATGTTGGAGTAAGTACATGACTTTGTTGGTTTATGGAATTAAAACATCTTTATAAATGTACTTTATCATATGAACACCTGGCCTCACAGCTAGAATACATTATCCCTGTCCAGTTGTACCAGAGGAAGAGTATGTGAGCCAGCTGGACCACACAGCTTTGTATTTTGTTGACTCAATGCTACCAGCAGGCTGAGATTCATTTGGCTCTTCACCTGGCTAATCACTTTTTTGTAGAGACTCTAAAGTCGAATCGTAAAGATTTTTCCCATGGAAAGTCTGCTCTGACAGAAATGTGACATTCACAACATCAATTGATAAAACTAAGGTTAAAGTATTAATAACACTAAAGATAGAGGAGATAGTATTTGTGGCCAAAGGGTTGTTGTTTTAAAATTTCCCAGAGTGATATACATTTTGCTCTCATTTTAAAATCATAAATAAGCAAGCAACATTGAAAATCAATAGGAAATAAGATTCAATAGAGCAAGTTATGTTTGGAGATCATTTTCCCCTATTTTAAATGACAGGGAAAATGGAGCTGCTGTTACGTGTAGTATTCTGTGCTGAAGAATGAGGGAGATATTTTTAAAAAGATCATCTTGGAAAGCATAATTCAAGTTCATTTTGGATGTCTTTACATGTGATTAATGAACAAAAGAAGATTTGGAGGATAGTGGAGTGTTTCAGTAAAAATTAAATTAGCTCATGTAGCTAGAAAGATCATTCTACCAACATTCTATCGTGCAAGCAGACCTCTGGCTTTGAGGAAAGCCAATTATTTTCCGCAAGAAAGCAGATGTGTGTATAAGTACCTGGAGTTGGTCTCAGGAAGGATAAGAAGAATATCGGAGCACACATACCAAAGAGAATAGGTTAAGATTAGATATTTAAGAGAGTCCAGAGCCAGAATATAGAAGAAATATCCCTGCAATAAAGAGGGAGTGGGTGGGTTTCCTGGATGGTTTCTCACATGGGCAGAAGCGCCTTGTTTTAAATTGTCAGTAGAAGAGCAGTGTGCTTAAGAATCTGGGGCTGAAAAGCAGATGATGTAGAAATCCTGAAGACTCTTCGAAGCCACCTTATCTCTTTACAAATGAACTGAATCTCTGACATTGGATTAAGAGTCCAGGTAACTCTGGACACTGAGGGAACTCTAACATGATACCAGGAAGGGGCCTGTGGAGATAATGATTGACGGGATGTTGCTGCTTCATAAAGGGAACAATCTAGTCACACAGGTAACTATAAGACACAAAAATGTACTATACTTTCAAGTTTACTTTCTACTTTTCACAGTTAGTGTCTCTACAGACCATTTAGTAGTAGAGAGAAATTGCTGGAACTTTTGCCAACATTTCTATTGTTTTGACAGAGAAAGAGAATAATAGGAAGGAAGGAAAGAAGAAAGGACAAGACACTCCGTGCAGCAGGCAGAGAAAGCAGACCACAGAGACTTTAGCCTTCTTGCTTCAGTGATACTGACCTCCAAGAAGGATTCCCTGCTTGATTCTACTCATTTTGGAGGTCCTCTTTGTTTTAAGATACATGGCAGACAGGTGCTGTGCTCATGGCCCGTAATCCCAGTGACTAAGGAGGCTGAGGCAGGAGGATTGGAAGTTCAAAGCCAGCCTCAGCAACTCAGCAACTCCCTAAGCAACTTAGTGAGATCCTGTCTCAAAAATTAAAACTAAAAAATTAGAATGTATAAATCTGGCAAAATTTAATGTGCACCTGACTTTTCTATTATAGTGCTGAAAATGGCTTCCAAGGAGGAGAGAATTTATTTTTGTTTGTTTGTTTGTTTATTTATTTATTTATTTATAACAGGGATTAAACCCAGAGGCACTTTACTACTGAGCCACATCCCAGCCCTTTATTATATTTTATTTAGAGACAGGGTCTCTCTGACTTGCTTAGGTCCTCATAAGTTGCTTAAGCTAGCTTTGAACTCATGATCCTCCTGCCTCAGCCTCCTGAGTCAATGGGATTTCAGGTGTGCACCATCAGGCCTGGCCTTTTTATGCGTTTTTAATACACTACTGCTATCTTCCACAAAACCACAGCTCTGGATCACATCCGGAACACATTCTTTCCACTTTCCACTGAAAATTCATGTTTTTAGATAGACTGTTGGCTTCCTCATCTCCAATTTCCCTTTCATGATGGTATAAAATTATGAGTGGTACAGCAATAAAAGGAGGATAAATTTAAGTCTTTTTTGGGCGTGGGGATTGCCAAATAGGGGCCCTGGGAAAGTTCATGTCTAGGAATAAAGAAGCAATTATTTTTAGAGAAGATTCTCTTGGTTCTAAAAGAAGTCAGACATTGAGTGACTGAGAAACTCATTAAAAAAAAAAACAACTTTAGTTGAAAGAGCAAAATAAGGCAAATGTTTACCCATTGATACTATCATGAAGTGACCATGACACTAAATTCAGATGCTTCAGAATAATTTGTTAAATGTTTAGTTTAAGAGTACAAATAGAAGTGTGCATTATTAGCTAAAAATTTCCCAAATATTTATATAATAAATATGTATGCAAGCCGTAGACTGTGTCAGCACCATACAAAATTTATTTAAGATACTAAAGGCTTTAGGCCCACTATTTTAATAACTCTTTATGGGTAGAGAGGCTCTACTGATATATTCTAGAAATTAAATTGTATATTGTTCTAATTATATATTGTAAATGCTCATACAGAGAAAGGATTTAGCTCTGTTAATCAAACAGGGACAAACAGAGAAAATTGCCACTGATGTGGAACAGATAATAGGGAATATGGATTTTCTAGACTATGAACTCGAGAATAAAGGGTATTCTGTGGGAAGGGACAAGGAGATAATGCTAACTTCTTTCACCTGGTTTTGGATCCAAACTCTGAGTGAGATATCAGTAGTACTAAAACTTCAATCAATCAATAAAAATACTTTCAATTAAGTGTGTTCAATTATATGCTTTGGCTTAGCTGAGCACTTAACTTGTTAAAGAAAATGATTGTTCTACATTTGGAGCACCTTGGTACCAGGGGAGAAAGCATCAGGGAAAGCCATTTGCCTGAAGATATGGAAATCTCTGGAACCACAAGGCTGTAGTACTATAACAGAGACAGGGATTTGGTGGGATAGTCTGGAAGTCATTCTGTTCCTGCTCCCATACCTTATTCAGATCTAATCAATGCCACCTCCAAAACATATTATTCTGGGTCCACACTTTCCAAACCACTTTGTGCCTCACCTGGACCACTCTCATAGCTCCTAACTGCTCGCCTTGCTTCCAATCTTACCTGCAATAATCCATCTCCACGTGGGGAAGTGTTTTTTTTCTTGCTCTATAAAATATCCATTTTTATTTTAGTGCCAAAACAATGTTTTTGAACTATATTTACATTCCATAATTATGAATATCCTGCATCTCTCACCATTCCACCCCCCTCTGGCTCTAATCTTTAAATAAAATTGATGCTTCTGGAAGGTGTGTTGTTCATATAATGGCACTTCTCCACTTGCTGGACTCTAGTGATTTCCCATCATAGGAACACCAAAATATAAATTGCCACCAGGCTTTGTAGGGCCTGTTTCCATTTCCTGTCACTTTTACCCTCATCATGGGCTTACTTCAGGTTATTCAGATCTCAACTCAATTACCTTGACCTCTGAAAACCCTGAGTATTCTATCACATTACTCAATTTAATTCTTGAATGGCACTTACATTTCCCTCATTATTTATTCATTTGCTCTTTGATTATTAGTCATCTGTTAATTTGTTGGGTTTTCAACTGCTTCTCCCAACTATTATTTGGATTCTGAGATATCAGAGCATCAGTTCTACCCCGTTTGCCTGGAATAGGGCCTGACATATAGTAAGTTAGTCATCAGTAAATATTAGTTGCATTTACAAGTGAGAATTTCTCAGAGATTACCAGACTTATCTTCAAAAGAGAAAGCCTACAAGATACCTCTCATGTTAAAAAAAGTTAAGAATCAGAATCATTAAGGTTTAGTCCTCAAAATAAACATCTGCTTATTTGTATCCAGTCTGGAGAAGTGGGACACACCACTTTATTATATCAGACCAGAAATTATCTTAAAATATTTAAAGCTATAACTCATTTCCATTCCACTTTTACTTAATAGACATATGGATTTGATCACATCAAATTTCCTTCTTTAAATTTCAAAGATGTATTCCACTGCCATCTCTGTGCACAATCACTTGGCAGGTAGTGGCTGCCTATCATGAGCTCCCAAAACACTTCATACATTCTTCTTTTATAGCAATGATGGAGGTGATTTGTGTTTGTTTGCAAGTGGGTCTATCCTAGCACACTGAGCTATATTCTAGCACTCAGCGTGAAACCTATTGCCTAGTAACTACCTTACATAAGATTTCAAAACCAGTCAATAAAGGATAGGCTAATACTTATAAAATAAAATATACTTTTGTAGATTTTAAATATTGTTATTTGAGATGCTCCAAAAGGGAGAAGGAAGATATGGAGTTAACAGTTTCTGCAATAGGACTAACAAAAGCATTACTTCCCCCAATAAATCTTATGATTTATTGTTACATTTTTGTATATATTAGCTAATTAGTAAAAATTAATTTATTTACTTCCTAAATGAATTTTTAAATTGGTTCAGATTAATCCAATTAGCTCAATAGTATGACTATGTCCAAATATGAATATAAAACATTTGAAGCATTAATTGAAAGGTATTTTAGGAAGAAAACCTAAACAGTAAGGGGCCAGCTAATTCAATAATATATTTGAGAAGAAAACCCTCAGTCTAACTACAGATTTATTAAACTGTGGTCTTTATTTTCATGGTATTATGATTACTCCAAGTAGTATTACCCTCTGGGGTCAGTTCTGATTTCAACCATGTACAGAGTTTCAAATCATGAGATCTCTGGAAGAGATTAATCCCTAATTCTTCTAGGCTGGACAAAATGTCTCTAGCAGATTTCAGTGATAAATTGCTGTACTCACAGCCTCTTTAGAGAAGCAACTCTAGATAGTTAAAGGCCTCAAGCCCTTTGGAAATGTAACCATCCCCATGTGTATTTCTCCTTTTTTCTTACACCAGACTGTCAAATTGATGTAACTCTGGGTGGCGATGAGTGAGGAGAAAATCTAAGGCCAGCCGCTTTATACTCTCCCAAAACAGCTGTTTCTACTCCTCATCACTAAATGTCTCTAAGGTATATACAAGCTGCAGCCACCTCTTCATCTATATGTTCCTGTCTCCTTAATTTAATGCTGAACTTTGTGAAGACAAGTATCTTTGCTTAGTCACCTCTGTATCCCTGGCTCCTGACTATGTGCATGGCACACAGCAGATGCCTGAACAAATATTTATAGCACTAAGCAAGAGCCATCAGTAGTGGCCTCACAAAGCTGCCAGATGTCTGCATTTCTCTGCCATCAAAGGATCTTCTAGCAACATCTCTCATTTCTTCCTTTCTGCTCTTGGGCTTTTTGTATAAGGGTTTGTGAATTCCAATATCTGCTATAGAATTATGAATATTACCAGGTCATGTCAGAGAGAAAAAGAACCCTCCATTTTATATTAAGAAGGACCTATCTTGGATTAAAAATAAAATAAACAGAGGGCTGGAGGTGTAGCTCAGTGGTAGAGTGTCTGCTTAGCATGCAGAACAGCCTGGGTTCCATCTCCAGCATCCCTTCCCAAATGAGTATTTGGATAAAAGAATAACAATGACTCAACCAAGAGCACAGGTTTGCCTCCTAAATGAGTAGGCACTGGGATGAGATAAACCAACATTGCCATTGGCAAAAGAGCTTGCTGCGTTGCCAGGCAGAGATCAAGCCGTCCTCATAGGCAGCGTGAGCTGCTTCAGGTGCTTCCTCAAGAGAAGCTGAAAAGAAAGAGAATGGACCTAATAGGAAACTGGGCCGCCCCCACCTACTTCATAGGGTTGCTGTTGGTTACTATCTGATCATTTTAGAGAAACCCTCTTGGAGAAACTGAGTTAGTTATCACTGGAAACAAAACGAGATCAGATAGGGCAGAGAGACCAGGGCAATGGTAAGAAAAGCACTTGATTGCACTGTGATTAGAACATTACAAGGTCAGCCTGTCAGTGTAGTGGGTGGACTCACCTGGCAAAGAAGGACCAGAGATTAGGAGGATAACCTCATGGCAAAATCCGGCTAAGGCAGAAAGATTGCAAGTTGGAGGTCAGCCTCAGCAACTTACTGAAACCCTGTCTCAAAAATAGATAAATAAATAAAAATTAAAAAGGACTGGGAATGTAGCTTAGTGGTAAAATTCAACTGGGTTCAATCTCCAGTACAAAACAACAAAACCAAACAAACCAATAGTAAGTCCTCCAAGAATATTTAAGGAAACAGTTAAAGTCACTTAAGAGGCCTTGACTTTGAATGGAAATCAGCAAGGGTTTGAAATCAGACACATGTATCCATCTTTAAGATCCTCATTCTATCCTGCTAAAAGGTACTTAATTACTTAGGGTAAGAATGATCCATAGCTTAACTATAAAAGGGCTAGTTCTTTAATCTATTTGAATCTTGGTTTTCTTATCCCACAGGCAACAATAAATGTTGGTGAGGATATGGTGAAAAAGGTACACTCATACACTGCTGCTGGGACTGCAAATTGGTGCAACCACTATGGAAAGCAGTATGGAGATTCTTCAGAAAATTGGGAATGGAACCACCATTTGACCCAGCTATCCCACTCCTTGGTTTACGCCCAAAGGATCTAAAATCAGCATACTATAGTTACGCAGCCACATCCATGTTTATAGCAGCTCAATTCACAATAGCTAGACTATGGAACCAACCTAGGTGTCCCTCAATAGATGAATGAATAAAGAAAATGTGGTATATATACCCAATGAAATATTACTCAGCTTTAAAGAAGTGTAAAATTAAATGACATTTGCCAGTTGGTTGGAGTTAGAGAATATCATGCTAAGTGAAATAAGCCAATATCACAAAACCAAATGTTGAATGTTTTCTCTAATATGCAGATGCTAATTCACAATAAGGTTGGGGGCACTAGGGAAGAACAGTGTTACCTTAGATTAGGTAGTGGGAAGTGATGGGAGGGGAGGAGAAGGGATGTGGGGATAGGAAAGATAATAGAATAAAACAGACATTATGACTCTATGTATATATGTGACAACATGATCGATATGATTTTGCAACATGTACACTCAGAAAAATGAGAAATTATATCCCATCTATGCATGATATATCAAAGTGCATAAATACATTCTACTGTCTGTATAACTAATTAAAACAAATTTAAAAATTTAAAAAAAACATTTAGAGAGGAAAAAAATTGCTTGAAGATCATCAACCCTCTGCCTGGAAAAATGCATATATCCAAAAAAATTTGCATGTAGCTCACTTAGTATCTAAAGAATGGGAACATTTACCTTAAAATTTTTAACAATTAGAAAAATTTTCTACTTTATATGACTTTTTTAAAGGCAGATGGTTCACGATAACAAATGAACTATCAAGAATTGCCATTATTTCTCAGTTAGAATTTTTCTTTTAGCTAAAATCTCTGTTTTCCCAGCATATTAATAATTATTATTAGATAATCCTAACAATATTTTGCAAAGTGTAGTTCCAGATATTTTGTGTGTGTGTCATAATTACCTTGAGTGCATGCTAAAAAGTTAAGGACTCCAATTCCAGAAATCCTATCCCAGAAGCTATGGGGCAAGTCCAGGAATGTGCATGTTTAACTTTAGAATCCACATTACTTTTATATGTAAAATTTAAGAAAAGAAAACATTTTAATTCTGGCCCACCTGGGATTATTATTAGAGCCATATCTATTGTTTCCTTTTCTAAATTTTGTTTTGCTCACTTAAAGTTGCATAATATACCTATACTTTATGTCCCACCATTTTGACCAATTCATTTGAAAGATTTCTTTCAATGGCAGAGTTATGTATATAATAATTACATCCAGGACAGGAAATCAACATAATCTAATGTTCTCAAGGGAGAAAAACAGTCAAAATACGTACCTAATATTCACGTACCAGAATTCATGTGGTTTATAGTTGGGGCTCTTCTGAATACCCAGGGCACAGCAAGAAGTCGAGGCAAAGAAAGTGAAATCAAGGAAGAAAACAAAGTTTACAGAAATTAGGCAAAGGATTATAAAAGTCTAACAGCATCAGGACTTTTGATATCGTGATAAATAGCCACAAACAGCTCAGTTGTTCTTAAGGCCATTATGTTTTAGGGCAGAGGAAAATATCAGTGTGTATAGTGATCGCATAAGTTCTTAAAAAGTTGAAAATATGTGGTTGTGGTAGAGCACTTGCCTAGCATGTGTGAGACACTGGGTACAATCCTCAGCACCACATAAAAATACATAAATAAAAATAAAGGTATAAAACATTCAAAATATGCATAGAATACTTGTTAAAAGGAGAAGTCAGAGCACAATGTACTTTAGTATATTGATATAAATATTTCATTATTCATCTCCCAAGAAAAATGCTACTCTTTGGCATTATTTGTTTTTGAAACATGAAAGGACATATTGTTCCTTACCACAAAGAGCTTGTAAGAGGTGCTAAAGAATTGATATCAATTACAGCCAGGAAAGCATAAGAAACTCCTGATAGGTATAGAAGTTTCTTTCCATCTTATATGAGGAAATCAAGTTTTCACGAAATTTTCCTTTAAAAATACACATACATAGTATGTCATGAAGAAATTTCATAATGACAGAAAAGCTTTAAGCCTCATCCAAAATGAGAGAGGATTGCCTTAATAATCAAGCAGAAGAAAACAGAATTTCAGGGAGTTAGTAGCAATGAGTAGGATTAAAAGTCCTCTGTCTATTTATTTGTTTGTTTGTTTTTAAAAAAGTAAACTGTGTATGGATTGAAGAGGGATTAGTATAATGGAGGGTAGGGGCTAGAGGTGGGGGCGGGGTTAGGGGATGAATGGGAGTGAGTTGTGTTCCAGGCTTTTGTGGTTCTATCAAGGTGTATCTTGGTTTTATATGATGACTAAAAAAATAATTTAAAAATGAAAGTTAAGAAAGAATTCCACATAATAAAAATGTTGTCTATTTAAGATTCTGCTTGGTTCTCATTGGACTGTAATCACCTGCAGTTAATGACAAACTCTGGCTAAGCTTTGGGAAGGATCCAGGAGAGTAGCCTTAGAGTCATTTCAGACGCTTGGCAGATTCTGTCCAAGAGAAACAACATAAACCCCAGGGAGAAACACTGGATGGTTTTTCTAAAGAAAGTGACATCAAAGCTGCTGTCAGGGTCATATATAATTAGTATGCCATTAAAGAGATAGTTTACCTCTTTTGCATCTGCAAAACCCAAGGACAATAGAGAGATAATGGAAGACACTAAAAGGAAGTGAAAACAGAAATTGAATATACACCCCTCAAGTAATCCTTGATACTGATGCTGTTCCCAAAAGCAATGTGAGGAAGGATGGTGGCTAGTCTTTCTGCTCCTGTCTGATGATTAAAAGTTCAAATGGGACACATAAGAAACAAATATAAAGTACCAGAAGGAGATTATTCTGAACTTGGATTGAATTACTTCCCTTTGGCACATAAACAGTATTTTCTCCTGAAATTCATTTTGGCTAACGCAGGGAATTGGGTCTGCAAGCTAGCCCTCTGTCAGTGAGTACTGGATGGTTCTGAACACAACTCATTCCCATTCATCCCCTAGCCCCGCCCCCACCTCTAGCCTCTACCCTCCATTATACTAATCCCTCTTCAATCCATACACAGTTTACTTTTTTAAAAACAAGCAAACAAAAAATAAACAGAGGACTTTTAATCCTACTCATTGCTACTAACTCCCTGAAATTCTGTTTTCTTCTACTTGATTATTAAAAGCAATAATGAGTATTTGTTCAGCCCTAGGGCTCTGTGTCTGTCCTGTTGCTGCGATTTTTGTGATCTTCCACAGAGTATTGAAATGTATTATTTCCACACCTAATCTAAGACGCTGAAGATCCTGGAAAATTTTAGGAGACACAAATTAAAATAATCTCAGCAAATTAATAACATCCAAAAGAATAGGGTAAGAGAAAAACCTAGATAGCATGAAAGGGAAGATGAATTAAGACCCTTCAAAGGGTCTTTGAGTTCAAAGCTAGATTCACCCTAAAAATTCTCACTGCTGGGTGTAATTCCACAGAGTATACCTACCATCTTTCAATACAATGATCTGAAGATTGTCCTTCCTCCAGGTAGAAAGTCAAAACCGTGTCTGCTTTGGGACAGACATCTGTGGGCTAAAGTTACTTGCAAGAAAGCCACCACCAGCATCCTGCAGAACCCCAGGTCTCAGTTGTTTTCTTTGGCCATGAAGACAGTATAAGCAGGGCACAGGAGACCTGGTGAAGGCCTCCAAATGAAATGCACTGTCTGCCTCCTCTAAGTCCTTCATTGCTACCTTCTCATCAAGAGCCTCAGGGTTATACACAATTACATATAAGAGGAAAGGAGGAGTAGGATAAAAATTATATAAGTGGAAGAAACGATTTTTAGTAGAGGGGGTGGAGAGAGAGAAGGGGAGGGGAGGGGAGGGGAGGGGAGGGGGGATAGTGGAGAATGGGATAGACAGCAGAATACATCAGTCACTAGAAAGGCAATTTGTAAATCAATGGAAATGTAACTGATGTGACACAGCAATCTGTATACGGGGTAAAAATGGGAGTTCATAACCCACTTGAATCAATCTGTGAAATATGGTATATTAAGAACTATGTAATGTTTTGAACAACCAACAATAAAAAAAAAAAATCCTTCCTGCTTTGAGAGGAGTTTCTTTTAGAGCCTATGAACTAGAATTATACAACAGAGAAGTTGATCCGTGAATAATTATCTTGCTTTTCCCTAATATTCTGACCTCTCACATTCGTCTGAAAATCTGCCCACTGTGATGAATCAGAAAGGATGAGGAACTGGAAAGCTACCCTCTAATTCATGACTCCAGCTCCAGCTGTGCTGAGGATAATGGATGCAGCCTGGGACCCTTGGGAAAATGTGTATTTTGGGGAGGAAGATGCCTGGACAGTATATCGAGGCTTCCTGTGCTGCCCTGAGTGTTTTGTGCTTTAATGAGTGTATTTATAGTTACATTACAAGTCCTTTATCATTTCAGAAATCAATGAGGCAATTTCCAAAGGAAGTCGGGGTGATTTGTAGCTATCAGCTGCTCCTATTTATCTATCATAAAGGGAAAAAGAATTCATTCATTAGGAAAAACCAGAAATGGAATAGTTTGCCAGAAGGAAAACTTGACTTCAGTAAGACTGAATGAAAAGTTGGATAAAAGTAGACACTAATTAAAACAAAAGGTACAGGGCTTCTAGTGGTTAAAGCCTTTTAAAAAATGCTTTAGATATTTTTATTTCCCCACCATGACTACAGCTTAATGCCAATAGCTACTACTAATCAAGGAATTGCTGTGCTGCCAGACCCTTGATAAATACTTCTTAAGTTTTCTTCCCTTCTAAATAGGTAAAGGGACAAAGCTGACCTCAAACCCAGTTCTGACTTGTGCTCTTATCACTACTGCCATCGAGCCACCACTGACTCTAGTTATTTGGTAAATTGTATAAACAGAGTTTTTTAACATTTATTTTTCAGTTGTAGTTGGACACAATACCTTTATTTTACTTATTTATTTTTATGTGGTGCTGAGGATCAAACCCAGGGTCTCCCATGTGCTAAGCGAGTGCTCTACCACTGAGCCACACCCCCAGCCCAACAAATAAGATATATTTTTGATCTTATAAATTCATTGACTCTGTGTTTGAAAGTACATTCACACACACACACACACACACACACACACACACACACACGCTATTTATTCATCCCTTCCACAATTACTTATAAGTCACTTGCCTATACTAAATCCTTGCTAAGCACAGGAGATGCACAGATGAAAACATAAAATCTCTCAGTGAGTTCATTGCTGAGAGACAGAAAGGACAGTATTTCTATTACAGTCTGTGCAATGATGCAAGAACAGACCAGATCATGAAAGCAGAACAGAGGCACAATCTAATTCTCCAAATACAGCACCGGAAGATGTCCCTGCTCTTGTCAAATCACCAACTGTTTTTCCAAAGCTACTGACCTCAATTCAAATTTAAGATAACAACAAAGGAGTTAAGATTGTTTACTTCATTTTAGGAAAACTCCCATCTGGGTTTCTGTCAAGCACACCGGAAAGGGTGTATTTCTAGACACGGGAAATTTCCTTTTCCCAAATTTAGAATCTCTAGGAAACTCTTCTAAATTTAGAAACCAACTTCAAACTTCAGTGCTTGTCAAGTGGGTGGGTTTAGGTAAAGCTTAAGTTGGCTGCAGTCACATATATTTCATTTTCTTCTTCCCACTTTCTTGGCAAACCTAGAATTAGATACAAAAAGACTTGAAAACAATCATTCTTATGTTGTTTGCACACAGTAGACTACATGTTTTTTGGTAGGCCAAATGTATGTTTCTCTTTAAAATTAAATTTTAAACTAATTTTATACTAATTGCAGCTTTCAGTATAAAGAGAAAAGGATTTTCAAAAGCTGTGTATTCATTGTGTGAATATTCTGTCGAACTGACTATACTAACTAGATCCTAGTGTTTGTTCTTTGCTGAAGAAGAAAAATGTCTTGTAAATATTGAGAAAAAAATGATAAGGAATTCATTCACATTGTAGATAGCATGTTGGATGTGGTGACATGACTGTTAGACTTTATCATAATGCATATTGTTGTATAGTTGACATCACACTCTGCAGTCAATCATAACTACAACCTTATAAAATAAATCAGGTAAGTTTTTCTTCCCTGTCTTCCAGTTGAGGAAGTAGAACTTTTGAAATGGCTGAGTCCTCCCAGGAGATTATCTAGCTAATAATGAAAAACGGCAGCTCAATCTAGCTTTGCCTGAATCTATTTTTAATGCTCTTCAATGTCTGATGTGCAAATTGTTGCTAGAAATACATAGCCGTCTTCCTGAGAACAAAATGAAAATAATTCCTAATTATGCTAATGAAGTAAGGCATAAGGGAAACTATTTATATTTACTTATTTGATTTGTTTATTGAAGGCAAGCCACCGTGCTAGATGCAATAACAGGAACCCAAAGTAGACAAGTGTTATAAATCTTCTTTAACCAGGAAGTCCTATGTATATTGACCTACAGCTTCACAAAAACACACCTCCAAATATAGGCTGAAATAAAAATTATGAACTAAGTACAGCTTGTATAGCTCCACTTTTGGAGATTTTGGAGGCAACTGAAAACATAGATGAACATATTCAGTGACACAAGATTTATGTAGGATCTTTTTTATATTTAATTCTACAACCCTACTCATTTATCTGATGCAAGCTTTATACTTGTCATAACTGCCCTTAGACCATTATGTCTGGTGGCTGAGGTGAATATACTACAGTTTCTCTACTTGTGTTCAGAAGTTATGCACAAAGATGCAGGCAGTATTGACACATGGGTGCCTGCTGCCAAGATTTAACTCAAAATTAGACTTGAAGATTTATAATAAAACTCTTGATAGAACCTCAGACAGGTGAACTTGATTCTACATGAGCTGTGGAATAAAAATCCTAAGGATTTATATAGGCCATTGCCAAAAAGAATACTATTCTCATATATCAAAGCCCAGAAAATTACCATCCATGTTTCTTCAGAATGCATGTGGACACTGTCCTTAACATAGGAGTCTGTAAACCTCTGTGTCTGTACCTCTCTTTCTCTTTGTTTTACATCCATCCTTGGCTCTCATTTAAAAATTTGTCCTTTCCTATTCCCCAGAAGTGAAGAGTTCTTTAAATATCTATTTCAATGCCTTTTAAATAAAGCTCTCTTTCTCTCCCAAGCACACTTTTCCCCTTGAATTCATGCTCCTTTGTGGAGTTCAGACACATCCATCAACTCATCAGTCAGAATCTTTATAAGACTCGAAATACATTCCCTGAAGGAAAAAATAATTTTGTGAAAGTACTCTTTATTATTTTCACTTTAACAGTTCTGAGTTCCTTCCCTGACCTGTAAAAATCTCATGTTTTTCTAACTTTTAAAGTCACAAACAGCTGAAATTGTCAGTGAGTGAAACATTGTTATTAATCATTTAAAAAATTATCAGAATCATTATGCAGAATTAAAAATGTTGTTATTTACATTTTCATCTCCTGTGACTTTAAACTCCTCCAAACCCTGTTGTGAAGATTAGTTTATGATGAACTATACTCTACCATGGTAGAAAACTTGTATCCATATTCTCAGTGAAACACTAAGACTCTTGTTCAGTCCAAAAGTGATATCATTTCCTTCATGGCATTTATAAAGCTTTGTTTTCAAGGAGTCATTGTGTTATTATGAATTTCATTGTCTCACAAACATTTCCATTGTCTTGGGTAGGTACTCTGAGTCTGCTAGTAAAGGCTGAGAAGGAGAAAGACAAGGCCTGAGGTCATTTATTTTTCTTACATGTAGACCCATGATTCTGGAGAGAAAATGTTGCCAGCCCATAGTTACAAACAGCAAGTAACCGGTTCTCCACAAAGCACATACAAATATATGCATTTTATTAGTACAAGAAATATTTAAGGCTGATCCCATATCCTTCACAAAGGACATGAAAGAAGAATAGAGTGATTTTGTTTTAATACAAAGAACTTGAAGCAAGCTTTAGGTTCTAGAGAATATTAAGAAATTGCATCAAGATTATTAGAAGTAATTTGACAAATGTCTTTGAATATCAAGCAAAGAACTCACATTTCAAACATATATATATATATATATATATATATATATATATATATGCATTTTTATATATACATACATTTATAAGATCATTTTAAGTATATACTTTTTAAAACTATATATATTTGAGTCATTATACTAATAACCAGCTTAGGGGCTTTTTACTGATTATTTATTTAGGAAAATCTTCAAAGAGTCATTCCCTCAACATTTTGACCTCCTTTGCACTTCTGCTGCATGCTGCTTTTTCTTCTCAATAAGATTGCAGCATTTCACACTCCGAGCATCTTTCCTACCTTCACTTTATCCATTATCATAACCTGCAACAGCTACTAACTCCCATTTTCTTACCACCAAAAAGACCAGTTATAGTGACTAATGCATGTGTTCCTTGGCACTTTAATTAAACTAACATTGCCTTAACCTAAGTATGTGACTATTCATGAAAGGAACTCTATCTCTTAAACCCAGCATAGAACCTTTTGAAGATGCAAATGTATAGTCTGTGAAGAAGAAAAAAAATGGCAGGAGATTTCAAACCAGAGAGACTGGGTCGTGCACCCTTCTGCAATAACTGCCACATTAATTTAAAGAGGTTCTGATTCTCTTTTTTCTAGGTAGCTGAAACCTGTAAGCAGTGTTCACTGTCATTTTTACTAATATGGATATGTCATAATAGATAAATTACACTGAAACCTGTAGAGGACATTTTTAATCTTATGCATAATTTATACAGATGATAAGTTGCTTTAGCTCAAAGTGGCTAAACTGCAAGAGACCATTTTTTTTCTAGTTAGATTATCTTGGAAATATCAATGGGATTTATTTCAAAGATGAACAATATTATTTATTCTCATATTTATTGAAAACTGTTTTCTTGCATAGAGTGAGAATTCAGTGACACATTTCCATCTCCCCTCAAAAATTCTGATAAAATGCAACTTGATCATCTAACTCAGCAGTCAATGTTCATGGAATTCTACTTGACTGGCTAAAACTTTTCTGGAGATTTTTCATTTTTCTTCTCAGAAGCACAACATGCAACTGGTCTTCTACCTTTGAACCAGTCATTACTATATTTACACTTGTTTGCACATAGGATACTCTCACGGGCAGAATGGGAGCTAAATTGGGCTCTGATCAGGGTTTCCTCCTCCTGAGCTCATTTTCTGAGCACACTGCATTCATAAATAGCCTGTGAGGCTTTGGGCTCCTGAGGTCATTGTGCTTCACACTATTGTTCTCAGCAGCACTACGTGAAAGACAGTGGCTGGGTTGAGGCCTGCAGTTCCTGGAATGGAGTTTTCTCAGCATTGAAGGGCTATCTCTTCTTAAACAAAAGCACCAGCCTGTGCAGGGTGACCTTGGGCATTGTTCCTGGGGCCTGTGATTTCAGAAATGGAGGTTTCTCCTGAAATGATACAACTGATCAACCTCCAAACAGATACCCTCTTGCTCCCAGGATGCCTGTATAAATAGCAAGTTGATTCCTGTAATGAGATAAATGCTTTTAAAATTTTCTCCTATTAAGAAGGTATGCAAATTAAACTTTACCTGAATACTTTTGCCTCCCATTTTCTTGACACTCCTCAGGCTTAATCCTAATAGACTTCTGAGAGAAATAAATGAAGTGTGATGATCACTCATTAAAATGAAGAATATGTTTTATAGACATATGGTTAAGTGAAGAGGTCTGAGAAAGTAGTACGGGAGAAACAAGAGGAGTGTTAATAATAATTTGTTAACTTGTTGACAAGAATACAATATTTTTCTCTATAGGTTCAGGTAGATGTATTGATTTCTTAATATTTGAAATGAACCACTACAATTTATATATAATCCATAAAAATTTATAGTATAAAAATATCTGAGAAGTTTCACTTCTGTGGAAACTGTAAATTAAAAACAAACAAAAAACAACAAAAAAATTTTATCCAGGACTCAGTAATTTTAGGTAAGAACTCCTTTTGAGACAGAGCATACAGGTGGGAAAATTTGAGGACTGAATGAACAACTCATTTTAAAAATGTATTCAAATGTATCTGGAGCCAAGTGCTGAGCTGCATGCCTGTAATCCCAGGGATTTAGGAGGCTGAGGCAGGTGGATCATGAATTCAAAGCCAGCCTTATCAAAAAGCGAGGTGCTAAACAACTCAGTGACAGCCTGTCTCTAAAAAAAAATACAAAATAGGGCTGGGATGTAGCTAAGTGGTCAAGTGTCCCTGAGTTCAATCCCTATTACCCACCCACTACCCCTCCCCCCCAATATATATATACACTTCTCTATAAGTCAGAATATGATGCCTTTATAGGTTGTGAAATAGATAAACAATTGTCATTAAGTATTTCAGACAACAAATGTAGTTTAGGGCTGGGGATGTGGCTCAAGCCGTAGCGCGCTCGCCTGGCATGCTCAGGGCGCTGGGTTCAATCCTCAGCACCACATAAAAATAAAGATGTTGTGCCCACTGAAACCTAAAAATAAATATTAAAAAATTCTCTCTCTTTCTCTTTCTCTCTCTCTCTCTCTCTCTGTAAAAAAATGTAATTTAAAATAATATAGTAAACTATTCTGATGTGATATTCAGAATAAGAAATAAAACATAACCATAGGCATTGCTCTCTTCTGAACCTCTCTAACTATATTTTCCACCATCCTTTCTTCAGACAGCCATTCTGCATTACTTTTAAATTTAGCTGATGTCAAACCCCTAAATAACTGTTTTAATGTCCTAATTGTACATATGCTGACAAAGTTTTTGTGCAGTTTAGTTTAGGATGAAGTCTATTCTGCTAATATGTCTCATTTACAGACATTAGTTAAATGTATTTTCTTGCCTTCCAAACTCAAGAAATATTTAAGAATATGGTATAATTCAAAGGAATGCTTTTTAATTTTGTCAGACAGATACTCCTGCAAATATGAAAAGGAATTTAACAGTGTCTATTTAGTTATTTATGTAGTTGCTTAACTAAGAGTCTGTCTTTTCATATGAAAATAATTCTACTCATTTTTGAAGTTCTTTATTAAAAAAAATTTAGGTCACACAGGATTATATTTGACCTGTCCTGTTTGCTTTAGCCTTACCTATATTTACACAAAGCCCTATTCTTTCTCTTATAGTTACCATTCTGTGTTTCGCCCTGGACTGCATTCCTGGGTATGGCAAACATACACACACACACACACACACACACACACACACACGTACACACACACACGTACACACACACACACACACACACACATCTGCAGAGTAAATAGTCTCAGAGTTAATATCCTAAAGACATCAAAATCACCTGTCAATTCATTTAAATCAATACTGACAGGTAATTTAACTAAATTGACTTGTGATTGATTAAGCTGGCAGGTGAAAAATCTAAATGGATACTCTAAGAAGTTTCTTGTGCCACAAAACATAAAATAATAAAAATGAAAATTACAAAATTTCTAAGATCATTATTGTGTTTCTAATTGGGCCAAACTAAACTTATTTGGGGTGGGGCTTGCTGCTTCATTCTAAAGCTAAGTTAAAGATCTCTTTTCTTTACATAATCTACAAGAGCTGTTCTACCATTTGGATTTCAGTAACATTTAGTTAAAGACATATCCTCAAACTTGGGAGCTTGTTCTTAGGATTGTTCATCTGACAAAGTTGGCAGAAAAGTTGGAGAAAAATTTGAGTGAGGCGGGGCCATGTCATTTGGCATACTGAAGAGAGCAATTTTATTTTAGAGTGCAATTAACTCCTCTGTGTATCCAGGTGCCTGGTTCTAGGTACAGTGCTGTGACTTCTAAAATATTCCTATCATGTCCCTAAATAATATAACTGACAACCTTCAGTTCTAAATGCCCTAAAATAGGTGAAATGTATTTTAAAATTCTAGGAAGGCTGTCACATTACAGTGTGAGTGACATTATGAAAACTGTTTGTCAGATTTCAGGCTCTTTCCCTTTGCATTCCAAAATACTGGTGTCATTATCCCACCTAGACACCAGGTCAACTAGAAAGAGAGTGGAAAGCACTGCTGAGCAATATCTAACCTGCAGACCTGGCAATTTATTCATCCTGCTAGGAAAAGGACAACACAACTCTTGAGGATGTCTTTCCTGCTTTGGGGGCCAGAAATTATTCTAGACCTAATTATTCCACCTTCATCATAAAAACTTCCCCCATCACTGCTTGAATTTGTCTAGGAAACTGCAGAATAAACATTTTCTAAGAATCCCTTGAGAACCCGCTAAGATACTCCAAGGTCTAAATAGGTTGTAACATTATATAAGGAACTGATGTACTAGAGAAAACACAGGCAGTCATGCAGGCTTTCTTTTGCTATGTTAACAACAACAACAAAAATTCTATCTAGATTTATTTCTCATCAGAATCCACAATTGAGTGCATCTCAACAATTGAGAGTCCCTCTGATGAACTGAAATGCTATAAATCAAGGACTGAAACTGAATTTCTGTTCTATTTTAAATTTATTGTTACAATTAGGAGGAAAAAATAGGAGCTCAAAATTATATTTTTCCTACTTTCCAAAATGTTTGACTGTATTGTCCTATGCTGGTCTACTGTAAAACCACAAGTCCACCAAGATTTATAGGGCTTTACTAGGTGTTCACTAGTTTTGATGAAAGTACTTCTGACGTGTTCAATGAGAGATCTAATGTCAATCTGAAAGGTCAAAGAGAATAATGAAGCAGACAGAGCCTGAGGGAGACCCAGGACATTTTCTACCCCTATTACCTGGGAATGAGGCAGAGAAAAAGATGGGTATAAAAGGAAATAATGTCTTATTTATTCTTGCAGGGCTACAGATTCTTTCTGAAGATTTCTACAGAGATAGAAATATTTCCTTATTAATAACGACTCATGACCCTTTCTGGTTAAAGGCCCCATAGTACTGCAGTCTTCTCCTCCACTGTACTCCAGGGAAATGGTAAAGAGCTGCCCTTTAGCCTGTGTGCAGTCATCTTTCAGGTCATTCCAGAAGAATTTCATGAAAAGCTCACGGTCTTGTTTGTCTAGGCTGATAAATACCTCTTGATACTTACTGGCTTCTCAGGATGATCATCTTCCATTCCTACTTTTATCATCCAAGGTAGGATTTTAGGAACATGTGGATTAAAACCCATGTCTTACAAAAATCACTTTTGATCATTTTGCCATTTGTTTCAAGTCGAACCTAGACAAACCATGAAGACTGTCTTTTTGTTTCCTCTTGGCCTCCTTTCTTGAATAACACTGGCTTTGTGCTGTCTTTGTGGAGTTTCAAAGATGATCACTTTTCGATCCTTTGTGTTTTTGCAGCTGGATTAAATATCAGACATAATCAAATCAACCATGCTATGACACAAACCAGATGTTAAACCCACTAAAAATTCCAGATGACATTTTCATCTCATATTTCTAGTGTTGTAGATATAGCCCAGTCCTCCTTATTTTTATTTCTCTCTTTTTACAGACATCATTTTCAAAACTTAAACATTATAATATTTTGTTTTGTTTTGCTAGAAAAATAATTTTTGAAAGTTACTTAAAAATGTGCATTAACTTTGCCCAGTTGCTTGAACTATCAGTTGCTAGATATTACAATTCCTCATCTTTCTTGTTCAGTACTTGGGATTGAACCCAGGGCTTTGGGCATGCTGGGCAAGCACTGTACCATTTAGCCACATCCCCAGCCTAGATTCCTCTTACTTTTAATTTGAGTTAACTTGTAACTATGCTTAGTCGATAGGTGTTATCTTAAAAGCAACTCTAGATTTTTGGAAATAAGATGACTTCTTCAGGGTTAAACCAGTATTACCAACTCTTTGTAGGTCAGATGAGGTCTTGACAGAAGTTATCTCATCATTTGCATGCATGTAACCCAGGTATTCCCATAAAATTAGATTCTCAGGCCTCAAATCAGAGATTCTAATTTAGTATTTCCAGTGAGGATCCCATGATTCTACATTTTTTTCCCAAGCACCTCAAATAATTAGGCAGATTTTGCAAGCAATATAATTTGAGAAACACTGAATCATAGAACAGGATATCCCATTAGACAAAGAAAGAAGAGCAGCCCCCAGAAATCTAATTAAGACTTAATAGAGATAAAAGGAGCATAGCCAAACATCCATGTTAACAGAATAGTGTGAGCAGAGAAAGAAATGCAGGAGCTTTGCATGGAGACTATAGAAAGAAATATCAAAGCACAAGAATTTGTGAACTTACACTCTTCAGAGAGGGAAAATGTCTTGATGCTCAACAGGGGCAATCATGAGTTCACTGTGATTATGTCTCTACAACACAGGTGTAAGCATCAAGCTCTGATAGAACACACTAAATTATCTAGTTTACTAAGCAAACATTCGATTATTTGATAGCCTGCTATAACTCTTTTTAAGAGACAAAAGACCAACACAAATGCTCTGATCTATTTAACAATTTTTAAATAGTGCATGGACATTTTTGTATATGTGTGTCTTTTGAATATGGTTAGAATGAGTCAGTTGCTCTAAATCTGATCAGCATCTAATAAACTACAAGTTTCTGGGACTTTGAAAGAAGACTATTAAACTCCACCGCAATTATGATCTTGTCAGCTCACTTCCCTCTTATATAGAGCTGATGTAGTAAGGCAGGGTGAGAAAGGAATGTCCACTGTCCAGTATTTAGTTTGAATGACAGTTCTGCCACTTGCTAGATTTTGCATAAAGGATTCAACATCTCTAAATACTGATAACTCTTATGTAAATGGGGGTGATACTGAATGCAAAGGGTTGTCAAAGTAATCAAATGAGCTAATGTATGTAAAGTTGCTGAAAGAATGAACAAGGCTTGTCGTTGGAGCAAATGCCCGTTTATTGAGGAACAGCTCTGCATATTTATAGAGCCAGGGGTGGTTTGACAGTTGATATGGGGTACTTTTTGATTGGAGGGTAAGGATCAGGTGAGCCAGCAGGGGCTAGTCTGATTGGTGGGTAGGATCAGGTGAGCCAGCAGGGCTCTGATTGGTGGGTAAGGATCATGTGAGCCAGCAGGGCTCACCATTGGATGGCTCTTCTTGGGGGATGGGGAAGTTAGTCTTTGGAGCTAGGCGACTCCCAACATTCTCCCCTCTTTGTTATTAAATGAGAATGGGCTTCGACTCATTCTGGCTGCTTCCTGTTGAAATGGGTTGGTATGGGAGAAAGAGAAGGAAAGTAAGGAACCCCCACAGGAGGGCAGAGAAGACTAGTATCAACGAAGGTTCCTTGCTACCACAGATCCATGATGACGTCAGTCCATTGGGCATAGGTCTCGACTGGAGGTATCATCCGTAGCCAGGAGTTGGTAATTCCTGAAGAGAAGCTGGTTAAAAGCTTGATTAGAAATTTTACCCACCTGAGTCTCAATGAACTTTATGATAGGGGGAAGGAACGGGCACAGGGAGTTTTTGTTTTTATAGCCCAAATCTAATGGGGTCTCTGGGTCTACAAGCTGCGTTGTTGGCCCAAGGGGTGTTAAGTGTTCAATCCTGAGGGGGGGGGGGTTGAGTGTTCAGCCTTGAGTGGGGGCTTGGGCATTTGGGCTTGAAGCAAACAGGTGATATAGAACCAGACAGAGGGTTTAAGAGGCCTGGTCATTCTGCAGCTAACTTTGTTTGGCATGCCCTGCAGTCCCTGCAGAGCAGCCTGTCCCGCACCTAACACCCTCAATTCCAATCTTCATTCCTAGTCCAATCTAGCTCCCTCCCCTCTTTATTAAGGCTGCTCTTCAAACTTTCTCCTACCTGGGTGTACCAGCTACCATATTTCCCTTTGAGAGCAGTCAGATCTCTCCGGGTTTTATGTGAAACACCTCAACTTTAAATACTGATACTTGGAATTCTTATGAAACTGGGAGGCCCTCTGGAGCCCTGTGTAAACTTGAAGGTGGACACACTAAGTGCAGGCTATCACACTTGGCATAGATGCTCCAGCTAACCACTGGTCTGAGCATCGAGTCTCAGTGGTACACTCCAGCTGCCATCAGAAGATGGTGACTTCTTCCCCTGGGAACTTAAAACTGAACTCAGACATGCACACACATAGGAAAAGCAGAAACTCTATCAAAGCCTGTAAGTAGCTTATGACACCAAAGCTTCTCACTCTTCTATTGGCAAATGGGCAGGACCCAAAGAAGCACCTTGATTTTTCAGAAGCAGGGTATGTGGATCACTATAACAGGGCAACCTCCACATGGGATGGAGAAGTTGAGGAAAGGAAGGATTTAGAGAGCACTTCAGACGGGGAAGACAGAGTGACGATAGAGCAGGTGGGCTGGACCAGAGCACACCCAACGCCTCACCCAAGGAGAGCTCAGGTTGCCTCCCAGGACAGTCATGGACTCACTGAAAGTAACTCAGGTAACAACTTCACCAGGAACCCAGGCATGGGAACGCTGTTGGAGGGTGGTGATGGGAACACCAGCATGTGCACATGCCCAAACTGTACGCGCCAACTATGTGCAGGGTCCTGCACACCAGTTACACCTCAATGAAACTGGGCATGTTGGTGAAATCAATCTTCCCGTCTGCAGCTGGGGTATGACCGCGGGCCTGATGAGAAGGGAAAGGTTTAGGTTTTAATGGAGTATTGGTATTGGTTTTCTGGCAGATCTGACAAGTGGAAGTGATCTGTTGTAGGAGGGTCTTATCGCATGGGAAAGGGTGAAAAGGGAGTGAAGGAAAGTAGTAAGACTCTGTGAACTAGAATGGAATAGAGAGTGAAGAAACTGGAAGAGTTGTTGGGGATCTTTGGGGCGATCCCCGATGATAACAAAGAGTAGCGGAGAGGAGGTAAAGCTCTGTAGGGCAGCTGATGGAGCCACATTACATAGTAAGTTTTGATTTCCATTAAAATTTTACTTAATATTTTTCTCTGCTTGGCAACTGGATCAGTTCACTCTTTATCACAAATTATATAAAATATAACTTGACACTGTTAGTTATTTCTTGAAATTTCAACTTGTATATATAATAAATACACAAAACCTAAATTGGTTATTTCTGAGTGTCATATGAAATTGTTTTTCTGTATTTTTCAAATCCACATATAATTAATATTTTTAATAATTCTATAAAATATTATTAATTGAATTTCTACTACTCTTTAACTTAGCTACATGTTAGACTCATCTGGGGAACTTTTAAAACTTCCAGTGCTCAGTATGCCTCCCAGACTAAAATCATTATCTGATGACAGGGCCCCTGTACTAGTATTTTTTTTTAACTCCCCAGATGATACTATCCTGCAGTCAAAGTCGAGAAACTGTGGTTAAATTTCAACATACTTAAATTTGTCCTGAAAGAGTCAAGAGATGGAACTTTTAAAAGTTTTTAAAACTTGAGGTTTAAATACAAATTTTCCCAAATGAATTACAAGTAGTTCATTGAATTTTACTACAAATCAAAACATTCAAATTCATTATGACATCTATAATATACTTTCAAAATCTAAGTTTTTATCTATTCTGTTTAGCTTAGATTTTTCTCTGGAGAAGTCTGGACCTTTGAAAAATGTGGATTTCAGTTGCTATGCCCCAAATAGAAACCGAAAAGGCCAAGATGGCCAATTCTTTGGAACACTCCAGAGTACCTGTTAAGGTATGATTATTGCCAACATCAAATTGAAGAGGAAATAACCCACCAGACCAGAAAGCCTTCTGATGGGAAGACACTTGAAGAGACATCATAGCAAGACACTGGCTGAGAAGCAGGGAGGCAGGTGGCATGACATGAGGAGACTATGACAAAAGTTAAACAATATGCAAATTATTTGCAATAGAGTCAAGAGTGGGCTTCAGGAGACTTCCCAGAAGTAGGGTGAAAAATCAAGGGATGGGGACTCCAGGGATAGAAATAGAGTAAACATGCAGGAAAGCAAATGGTCACCATGGGAGACTGGAATCAGGTAACAGGATTCAGGGATGGGAAAGGGGGACTCCAGCTCTTAAGGAACTTTAGATTTGAGTGGGTTTTTTTTTTTTTTTTTTTTTTTATTAAGAACCTGGTTGCTGATATTTAAATTAAGAGACAAAAGTTGTGAGAGTGGACTAGATGCACAAGGTTCAGTTTAGATCTGAAGTGCAGCTGGTCCTCTAAGCTTCTTAAATTTTGTCTGACAAGAAACAAAACTGATGCCATCTCCAGAGTAAAGCTTATTTTCTTGTGGAAGCAAGCCCCACCTCTGAGAAGGCCATTGCAAAACCAAGGAGAATGCATGTGGTTTGCAGGGGTGGTGAAGGGCATTGCTCATTTGTGACATCCCAGGTGAGACCTTGAGAATCATCCTTAGAGATGGCCTTCTCCCTTAGCATATCTGATCAGTCACACCCCATATCAAATCAATCACCAGCTTCTGTCAATTCTAACTCAATTGTATCACTTAAACATATCAAATTAACTTAATCCTTCTATAATTAACATAATCGAGACTGATTTAATCTTTCATGTTGATAATTACACCAACCTCCTAACTGGTTTGTGTCCTCAATTCCACTGTAGGCAAAGAAATATTTCTGAGCATGATCTTTGGTTCTGTAGTTTCCATATTTGCATTTTATTTGGAAATCTAACCTCCTATAAATGTTTTCTCTTAGAAACTCCTGGAGTTCCAGGGATGTTCCTGTCCATGTTCTACATGGGCTCATAAGCCTAATTGCCTGTGGTTCTGCTGCATGTAAAACAAACCATGTTTTTCATCTGCTGTAATCATCTCCTTCTAATACCACTATGTATTTCAGGAATTACAGCTCCCAGCTGCATATTACTACATCTACTGGAATTTAAAGAACACTAGCAGCCCACTGCTTCCACCACTTTCCCAAGTATCTGACTGATACTCTGGAGCCTTCAAGGCATAGCTAAATTTTATTTAGTAATCTAGAATTGTATCATTACTCTTTTGTAACGTTTGCAAACAAAACTCACAGGTCCAATTGCAAGTTAGTTTTCCTCTTATCTTTAATGATCAACTCTTAAAAGCCCCATCTAGCTCCTTAAGGAAAGAAAAGAGAAAAGAACTTAGCAAGGTACACTCCTTTTTTGAATATTTAGGATGAAGTAACCGCCAGGGTATGGCTAATGGGCTAACAGGAATCCACAGGCCATCAAAGGGTAGATAGATAACTGGAATCTTTCGCTGTCCCACTGTCCAACTATCTAATTTTGTTTTTAAGGGGAAAGATAGTTGTTGGGGGGTACTGATGTTACAGAGGTGGCATGAGAATTTGGAATAGGTACTTTATCTTTATAAATTTCCCTTATCCCTAGTGTAGACAAATTTAAAATAACTTGATCCTTGTTGGTGTACCTAGGGTGGTAGTTACCCAAGAAATAGGTGTTAGGCAGATGACATAGTGAATTCTTAAAGCTTTCTGGAGTTTGCTCAATCAGGCTGAGTACAAAAGGCCTTTGGGATATTTTGAGGAGAAATAAGTTAAAGATATCCCCTCCTTTTTTTTTTAATTTTTAGACTTGTCTAGGACTTATGTAGAGAATCACTAGAACGCCATTTGAAAATTGAATGCTATCTTCTAGCCCAGATTATCCAGGTTACTTCTCTTTTTTTTTTTTTTTTACATTTTTTTTATTGGTTGTTCACAACATTACAAAGCTCTTGACATATTATATTTCATACATTAGATTGACATGGGTTATGAACTCCCAATTTTACCCCAAATGCAGATTGCAGAATCACGTCAGTTACACATCCACACTTTTACATAATGCCATATTAGTGACTGTTGTATTCTGCTACCTTTCCTATCCCCTATTATCCCCCCTCCCCTCCCCTCCCATCTTCTCTCTCTACCCCATCTACTGTAATTCATTTCTCTCTTTGTTTATTTTCCCATTCCCCTCACAACCTCTTATATGTAATTTTGTTTAGCAATGAGTGTCTCCCTTCATTTCCATGCAATTTCCCTTTTCTCTCCCTTTCCCTCCCATCTCAAGTCTCTGTTTAATGTTACTCTTATCTTCCTACTCTTCCTCCCTGCTCTGTTCATACTTGCTCTCATTATATCAAAGAAGACATTTGGTATCTGTTTTTTAGGGTTTGGCTAGCTTCACTAAGCATAATCTGCTCTAATGCCATCCATTTCCCTGCAAATTCTATGATTTTGTCATTTTTTATTGCTGCATAGTACTCCATTGTGTATAGATGCCACATTTTTTTTATCCATTCGTCTATTGAAGGGCATCTGGGTTGGTTCCACAGTCTAGCTATTGTGAATTGTGCTGCTATGAACATCGATGTGGCAGTGTCCCTGTAGCATGCTCTTTTAAGGTCTTCAGGGAATAGTCCGAGAAGGGCAATAGCAGGGTCAAATGGTGGTTCCATTCCCAGCTTTCCCAGGAATCTCCAAACTGCTTTCCAAATTGGCCGCACCAATTTGCAGTCCCACCAGCAATGTACAAGTGTACCCTTTTCTCCACATCCTCGCCAGCACTTGTTGTTGTTTGAATTCATAGTGGCTGCCAATCTTACTGGAGTGAGATGGTATCTTAGGGTGGTTTTGATTTGCATTTCTCTGACTGCTAGAGATGGAGAGCATTTTTTCATGTACTTGTTGATTGATTGTATATCCTCCTCTGAGAAGTGTCTGTTCAGGTCCTTGGCCCATTTGTTGATTGGGTTATTTGTTATCTTATTGTCTAGTTTTTTGAGTTCTTTGTATACTCTGGATATTAGGGCTCTATCTGAAGTGTGAGGCGTAAAAATTAGTTCCCAGGATGTAGGCTCCCTATTTACCTCTCTTATTGTTTCTTTTGCTGAAAAAAAACTTTTAAGTTTAATTAAGTCCCATTTGTTGATTCTAGTTGTTAACTCTTGTGCTATGGGTGTCCTATTAAGGAATTTGGAGCCCGACCCCACAATCTGTAGATCGGAGCCAACTTTATCTTCTATCAGACGCAGAGTTTCTGATTTGATATCAAGCTCCTTGATCCATTTTGAGTTAACTTTTGTGCATGGCGAGAGAAAGGGATTCAGTTTCATTTTGTTGCATATGGATTTCCAGTTTTCCCAGCACCATTTGTTGAAGATGCTATCCTTCCTCCATTGCATGCTTATAGCCCCTTTATCAAATATAAGATAGTTGTAACTTTGTGGGTTAGTCTCTGTGTCCTCTATTTTATACCATTGGTCCACCCGCCTGTTTTGGTACCAGTACCATGCTGTTTTTGTCACTATTGCTCTGTAATATAGTTTGAAATCTGGTATCGCTATACCGCCTGATTCACTCTTTCTGCTTAGAATTGCTTTTGCTATTCTGGGTCTTTTATTTTTCCATATGAATTTCATGATTGCTTTATCTATTTCTACAAGAAATGCCGTTGGGATTTTGATTGGCATTGCATTAAATCTATAAAGAACTTTTGGTAATATCGCCATTTTGATGATGTTTGTTCTGCGAATCCATGAACAGGGTATATTTTTCCATCTTCTAAGATCTTCTTCTACTTCTCTCTTTAGGGTTCTGTAGTTTTCTTTGTATAAATCTTTCACCTCTTTTGTTAGGTTGATTCCCAAGTATCTTATTTTTTTTGAGGATATTGTGAATGGAGTGTTTTTCCTCATTTCCGTTTCAGAAGTTTTGTTGCTGATATACAGAAATGCCTTTGATTTATGCGTGTTGATTTTATATCCTGCCACTTTGCTGAATTCATTTATTAGTTCTAGTAGTTTCTTTGTAGACCCTTTTGGGTCTTCTAGGTATAGAATCATGTCATCTGCAAATAGTGATAATTTAAGTTCTTCTTTTCCAATTTTTATGCCTTTAATTTCTTTCGTCTGTCTAATTGCTCTGGCCAGTGTTTCGAGAACTATATTGAATAGAAGTGGAGATAGAGGGCATCCCTGTCTTGTTCCGGATTTTAGAGGGAATGCCTTCAACTTTTGTCCATTCAGAATGATGCTAGCCTGAGGCTTAGCATAGATAGCTTTTACAATGTCAAGGTAAGTTCCTGTTATCCCTAGTTTTTCTAATGTTTTGAACATAAAGGCATGCTGTACTTTGTCGAATGCTTTCTCTGCATCTATCGAGATGATCATATGGTTCTTATCTTTAAGTCTATTGATGTGGTGAATAACATTTATTGATTTCCGTATGTTGAACCATCCTTGCATCCCAGGGATGAATCCTACTTGATCATGGTGCACTATTTTTTTGATGTGTTTTTGTATTCGATTCGCCAGAATTTTATTGAGGATTTTTGCATCTAGGTTCATTAGAGATATTGGTCTGTAGTTTTCTTTCTTTGAGGTGTCTTTGTCTGGTTTCGGGATCAGGGTGATGTTGGCCTCATAGAATGAATTTGGAAGAGCTCCCTCTTTTTCTATTTCCTGAAATAAGTTGAAAAGTATTGGTATTAATTCTTCTTTAAAGGTTTTGTAAAACTCCGCTGTATACCCATCCGGTCCTGGGCTTTTCTTGGTTGGTAGTCTTTTGATGGCTTCTTCAATTTCATCTATTGATATTGGTCTGTTCAGATTGTCTATATCCTCCTGACTCAGTCTGGGCAAATCATATGACTTAAGAAATTTATCGATGTCTTCACTATCCTCTATTTTATTGGAATATAGATTTTCAAAATAATTTCTAATTGTCTTCTGTATTTCTGTAGCATCTGTTGTGATATTGCCTTTTTCATCCCGTATGTTAGTAATTTGAGTTCTCTCTCTTCTTCTCTTCGGTAGCATGGCTAAAGGTCTGTCGATCTTATTTATTTTTTCGAAGAACCAACTTTTAGTTTTGTTAATTTTTTCAATAGTTTCTTTTGTTTCAATTTCATTAATTTCCGCTCTGATTTTAATTATTTCTTGCCTTCTGCTACATTTGCTGTTGTTTTGCTCTTCCTTTTCTAGGGCTTTGAGTTGGAGTGTGAGCTCATTTATTTGTTGGTTTCTTCTTTTTTTGAGGAATGACCACCAGGCGATGAACTTTCCTCTTAAAACTGCTTTCATTGTGTCCCATAGATTCCGATATGTTGTGTCTGTATTTTCGTTTATCTCTAAGAATTTTTTGATTTCCTCCTTTATGTCTTCTGTAACCCACTGATCATTCAGTAACATATTGTTCATTTTCCATGTGATGTAGGATTTTTCCTTCCTTCTTTTATCATTGATTTCCAGTTTCATTCCATTATGATCAGATAAAATGCATGGTATTATCCCCACCCCTTTATATTTACTGAGGTTTGCCCTATGGCATAATATATGGTCTATTTTTGAGAAGGATCCATGTGCTGCTGAGAAGAAAGTATATCCATTTGATGATGGTTGATATATTCTATATAAGTCAGTTAAGTCTAGGTTATTGATTGTGGTATTGAGTTCTATAGTTTCTTTATTTAACTTTTGTTTGGAGGATCTGTCCAATGGTGAGAGAGGTGTGTTGAAGTCTCCCATAATTATTGTGTTGTGGTCTATTTGATTCTTGAATTTGAGGAGAATTTGTTTTGTGAATGTAGCAGCACCATTGTTTGGTGCGTAAATATTGATAATTGTTATGTCTTGTTGGTGAATGGTTCCTTTTAACAGTATATAATGACCTTCTTTATCCCTTTTGATTAACTTAGTCTTGAAGTCGATTTTATTCGATATGAGGATGGCCACCCCTGCTTGCTTACGAGGACCATGTGCGTGGTATATTTTTTCCCATCCTTTCACCTTCAGCCTGTGTATGTCTTTTCCCATCAGATGTGTCTCCTGGAGGCAGCATATTGTTGGATTTGTTTTTTTAATCCATGATACCAGCCTATGTCGCTTTATTGGAGAGTTTAAGCCATTAACATTCAGAGTTACTATTGATATGTGGTTTGAACTTCCATCCATGTTTGATTGTTTATCCTTTTTTTAAAAAAAAAAAAATTTAGTTTGTCTCTCCATGATTGTCTTTCCCCTTGCCCTCTGTCTTTACTGCGGCACTTCCCACTAATGGTTTTGGTTATTGTTTTTCATTTCTTCCTCGTGTAGTGTTTTGCTCAAAATGCTTTGCAATGCTGGTTTTCTGGCTGCAAATTCTTTTAACTTTTGTTTATCATGAAAGATTTTTATTTCGTTGTCATACCTGAAGCTTAATTTTGCTGGATACAGAATTCTTGGTTGGCATCCATTGTCTTTCAGTGTTTGAAATACATTGTTCCATGACCTTCTTGCTTTCAGTGTCTGTGATGAAAAATCCGTGGTTAACCGTATTGGTTTACCCCTAAATGTAATCTGTCTCCTTTCTCTTGTAGCTTTTAATATTTTCTCTTTGTTCTGTATATTGGATATCTTCATAACAATGTGTCTTGGCGTTGGTCTACTGTGATTTTGTGTGCTCGGTGTCCTGTATGCATCTTCAATTTGTATATCTGTTTCCTTTTTTATTTCTGGAAAGTTTTCTGTAATTATTTCCTTCAGCAAGTTTCTCATTCCCTTGGTTTGAATCTCTGTACCTTCTTCTATCCCGATGACTCGTAAGTTCGGTTTCTTAATGTTATCCCATAATTCTTGGATGTTTTTCTCGTGATTTTTTACCAGCCTTTCTGAGTTGGCTAGACTCTTTTCAAGATGGTGTATTTTGTCTTCATTATCTGATGTTCTGGTTTCTACTTGCTCCACTCTGTTAGTGATACTCTCAATTGAGTTTTTAATTTGGTTTATCGTTTCCTTCATTTCTAGAATTATTGTTTGATTATTTTTATAGTCTCTATCTCCTGATAAAGATGCTTAACTTCTTCTTTTATCTGTTTGTGAAATGCATTCTCAATGTGTTCTTTCGCTGCTTGAATTTGCTGTCTTGTATCCTCTTTAAGGTTCCATTCCATCTGTCTTAGGTGTTCCTTGAGTTCTTTATATGACCATTTTTCTGATGACTCTAGGTCCTCCTGAATATTTAGGCTGTCCTGCATTGTTTGTACTCCTTTTCTTCCTTGTTTTTTGAAGCTGCTCATGTTGTTTCTTGTTCTGTTTGACTGCTGAGTTACTGTTTACTCCTATAAATTAGTTTGATGCTTGGGAGGAAAGGTATTTGAAGGGAAGGGAGGAAGTCTCTAAAGAGAATGAGTGTAGGCAGGTAGAATTCAAGAAAAAAGGGGGGATAAGAAAAATGAGAAGACTAAAGAAGAAAAAGAATAGGAACTAAAAAAGAAAAAGATTAAAAAAAATAATAATAATAATTAAAAAAATTTAAGTTAAAATTAGTAGAAAAAAAAATTTAAAAAAATATTTTGTAAAAAAAAAATTAATAAAACAACAAGAAAGAAAAAAATGAAAATGAAAGAAAAACCTAAATCAAAAAAAAAAAAAAAAAGGAGAAAAGAAAAAGAAAAAGAAAAACCTAATAAATGCAGTCTTAGAGTTTGATTAACTTCTCTTCCAGTAGATGGCGCTGTGCCCACCAGGTCAAGTTTCTCCTGTCAATACGCGGGAACCAATCACTGTGCAGCAGCTCTTCCCAGACTGGGCGAGTCTCCAATCCTGAGTGTCTAGGGCCTCCTCTTGTGTCTAGTCACTTCCCACTTTTTCTCTAGCCAGGCCCCTCTCACCACAATACTGGCTACACGCCAAGTCTGCTGCTCCCGGGAGCCCTGTTTTCATGAACGACTGGGCACACTCTTCCAGTTTGCCATTCCCTCAGACCCTAAGCTTGTAGAGTTTGGGGCTGAGAATCCTCAGCGGCTTTTACTTGCCCTCTGGTATCCACTTCCCGTAGGTGGTGCAAGAGGCCTCAGCAGTCAGCCCTGGTGGGAGCGGTATTTCCGCTTGCGAAACCCGCACCACCTCTGATTCCCTCGGGCTGGCTGAAGCACTCACAAGAGAGCTGGGAGGTGCCCTTACAGGAGAGCTGGGAGGGGCTCTTAGAGTTTTCCCGATGTGTGGAGAGGCAAGGCTATGGGATCACACACCTGTTTCAACAAAGTTATCTCCGCAGCAGTCTGATGACACGGTTTCCCTTTGCCGGGAGACTAATTCAACGGGTGGGTCCTTCTCTCCCAAGACCCGTTTCAAACCTGTGGCCACTACTTATGAAGGCTCGGTAGGCATTTACCTTCGTAGGATGAGAAGGGCTGACCAGTTGTTTCAGCGGGATGAATTAATGCCGAGTCATAGCTGTTTGTCTGCGGGAAGCAGGTGACCGGGAGTTTGAATTCAGCGGGCCAGAGCTCAGTGCGTGTTCTCGGATCACTTGGATTTTAAATTGTCGCTCATCTTATCAGCTGTTTCATATACTTCGGCAGTTCATTCGCGCGGTGAAGAGTCTGCTCTATGGTGCTCTGTGGGAGGCGGCGGCAGCGGCGGCGGCAGTGGCGGCGGCCTTCGGGACCCCCGGGGAGGGGGTGCGGGTTGGGGGAGGGGAGGCGGCACCTCAGGGCCGCGCGGTCCGGGTACCGGACACGCAGGAGAGCGGGCGGGGTGGGGGAAAGAAGTTGAGATCTAAATTTAGAGACTGAGCTTGGGAGGAGAGACGGCTGGGGAGAAAGAAGCAAGGTGGAAAGGCGGAGAGGAGAAGGGGAGGGAGAAGGAAAAGGGGCTGATGGAGCCGGGCGGCTCGGGCTGCAGCCTTACTGCTCGCGCTGAAGTCGTGCTGTACTCCCTTCACCTTGGCTGGATTAGTGGCTGATTCACTCCACCTAGGCCCCTATCTTGACACGGTGCTGGGTTTTTGTCGACAGATCTCCTTTAATGATCTTTACCTCATCTTTTCAGACGCCGCGGCGCGGGGCTCAGAGCGGCTTACTCACTTCCCGCCGCCATCTTCCACAAGTCTCCAGGTTACTTCTCTTTGCTATATTTTAGGTTACTTCCTTTTGGTTTACCTAACTCTTTAGTAAAGTTTGGTTTGAACATTCAACCTTTTCACGTATATCTATCTAAGGAATACTAAAGGTGGTGGATCCATACCTAAGACAGGTTGCTAAACAAGGGTCAATGACCTCTCCCTGGAAAACCTACATCTGTTAAGGGAAAGGTAATCATCAGGGATAAAAAAAATGGGACAATGAGGGCCAGTTCCCCTCACCCCATAGGAAGCCACTCCTAGAGCATGTACACAATATTATTATGGAAGATAATAAATTGAGTCTACAGATTGGTTGGGCCTGCAAATCCTTTGGAGAACAGTGACAGAGGTGCTGGGATCCTTGCACATTTCAGAAGTATGTTACACATTCCCAGGGCTTTTCCTGGAGCAAGTAGGCTGCTATTTGAGCTCAGCATTGCAATTCCCTCATCTGAAATCAAAGACTGAATCTAACTCCACAGATGGAATAAGAAAGAAATGCAGAAATAGATGACCCAAGAACCTTTATGGTGATTTCTAAGCCATTGCCTTCTTGTGACTCTTGGGAAGGGCTTGAGGTTTTGTAATTATTAAGGAAATGTTTGATGAACAGTTTGCAGCAACTCTGAGAATAGCCTTAAGTTTAGGTTCTGAGAAAGAATGGCTCCTGCCACCTCAGCTGAGTTCACTGACAAGAAGCATCACCTGAGGCACTCTGTTTCCATGTTCTAGCCGGTGCATCTGCATCCCCTTGGTGTCCTGTCTCAACCCCATGCACATGCTGCTATCTGCTTTCACCGTGTGTTGAATTATGTCTCATTATTTCATGTTGAGCACATCTCCAGTGAGAAGATGAAGTCTGGAGAAAAAAAAATCTACCTGGACAACCCAAGTAAGTTTGCCCATCCTACAGATAACTTCCATAAAACAATCAAGAAAAAAATCCTTTCAAAGGACACAACAAATATTTGCTTTGCTTCTAATTTTTTTCTAAAATATCTATGCACTAGGTTTTTTTTAAATTATAATGAGTGACACTCTAGCAGATTTTCTTCTCCTGAATTTGGACTTTTCTTTCTTTACTGGTTTACTTCTTCACATTAACACACAAATAGACTGTTATTACTTCTGCCCTAAAAGAAGATTGTGCGTCCATGTCTACAAGACCATCTTTTTGCTTCTCTTCATGTTCCCACTTATAATAATCCTTCTATTCTCTCTTGTTTTAGTAAAATTATCCTTTTGCTCTGAATACCCCTGGGTTTCCAGTGACCTCTGTGCTACTGAATCAAGTGGTCATTGCTCAAAGCTCATCTTACTTGACATACCTACAGGATGTGACACTGCGGGTCATTTTTTAGTTGGTTTTGTGTGGGGGGCGGGTAGGGGTACCAGGGATTGAACTCTCAACCACTGATCCACATCCCCAGCCCTATTTCATATTTTATTTAGAGACAGATCTCACTGAGTTGTTAGGCTGGCTTTGAACTTGTGATCCTCCAGTCTCAGCCTTCTATGCTGCTGAGATTAGAGGCATGCACCACCGCGCCTGGCTAGGATCACTTTTTAATATGACTTCTAGGCCATCCTTTGTGCTATATTCTTCTTCTACCATATTGGCCACTCAGTCTCATCATTTTTGCTGCTTCTTTCTCCTAAAAACTGGATTAAATATTTATTTATTCAGGTCTTTTCTATCTAAACTCACCTCCTAAGTGATTCCCTCTAACTTCATGGTTTTGAAGACCATCCATACAGTGTAGATACCCAGATTTCTCTTTCTTACATTAATCTTTCCCCTGAGTCCTCATCTGTATACATAGCTGCTAATTGCATATCACTGTTTGAATGGTGTTATGGTTTGGATTTGAGGTGTCCCCTCAAAAGTTTATGTCTGAGGCAATGCAGGAATATTCAAAGGTGAGATGAATAGATTATGAGAGCTATAGCATAAGCAGTGAATTAATCCACTTGATAGATTAATAATTTGAAAGGACTATGGTACTGAGTGGTAACTGTAGACCATTAGGATATGGCTATAGGAAATAGGTCACTGGGTGGTGCCTTTGGGGCTTGCATTTTGTCCCTGAAGCTTGCCTTTCTCTCCCCACCCTCTCTGGATGTCATGAGCTAAGAGCTTTCCCTTCCATGTCATGCCCTTCCACCATGTTCTGCCTCATCCTGGGCCCAGAATAATGGAACCAGCTGACCATGGACTGAACTTCTGAAACTATAAGCCCTAAATGAACTTTTTCTCCTCTAAATTGTTTTTTCAGGTATTTTAGCCATAGCCATGAAAGTCTGACTAACAGAAATGTCCAACAGGCATCTCAAGCTTATGTCCAAAACAAACCTCTGTTTCTGACCAACTCAATTTTTTTGTTCAACATTATACCCTATTTTAGTCAGCTTTTTCATTGCTATGACTAAAGGATCTGACCATCACAACTGTAGGGGAAGAAAAGTTTATTTGAGTGCTCACATTTTCAGAGGTCTTAGTCCAGAGAAGGCCAGATGCATTCCTCAGGGCTTCAGGTGAGGCTGAACATCATGGCAGAAGAGTGTGGCAGAGGCTCACATCATGGTGATCATGAAGCAGAGACAGAAACTCCAGCTCCATATACAACATATATAACCCATAACCATGCCCCCAACCAGCCACACCTCTAGCTATCTGCCTCTAGCTACTGCTCAGTTAATCCCATCAGGGATCAATTCACTGATTGGGTTAAGACTCTCACAATCTGATCATTTCTCCTTTGAACCTTCTTGCATTGTCTCACATGTGAGCTTTTGGGGGACACCTCATATCCAAACCATAACATACCCAAATGGATAAAAAAATTTCATATTTCTACAAACTCAGACCAAAATTGATGAGAAAATTCCTTGGCTTTACTCTTGAAAATAAGTCTAGAATCTTACCATAACTTAACACCTATACTCCTACTACACTGGTCCAAGACAAGTTTATCTCTTCCCAGCAGTATGCAGTAGTTCCCTAATTCCTTCCTTCCCCCACCATGCTATATTCATTCTCTTCTGGTAAAATATTTTTTCAACTGAGGTATAATTTACATATCCTACAATTCATTATTTTAATGTACACAATCAGAGTTATTGAGCACTTAAAATGAAAAGGAAGTTACAAAAACAATTCTACTTACAATAGCATCAAAAGGACTAAAATTCTTAGTTTTTTTTTTTTTTTTTTTTTGGTATTGGAGCTTTAGCCTGGGATTGCCTTACCACTGAGCTCCATCACCAGCCCTTTTTGCCCTTTATTTTGAGACGGGGCCCAAGTTGCTTAGGACTTTGCTAAGTTGCTTGGGAATTTCTTCAGCCAGGGATGTAGAAGACTATACAATGACAACTTGAAATTTTGCTGAAAGAAATTGAAATGGAACACATCCCATGTTGTGGATAGAAAGACTATACTAGTAAAATTTCAATATTATCTACAGATTTAATACAATTCCCATCAAAATTCCAGTGCTGCTTTTTACATAATTAGAAAATCCATCCTAAAATTTGTAGAGGACCTTAAAGAAATTATATGGAATCCTGAGTACTCAAAACAATTTTGAAAAAAGAAAAACAAATTTGGAGGGCTCACAATTCCTGGTTTCAAACCTTGCTGCAAAGCTATGGTAATCAAAACGGTGTGGTTTTGGCATAAAGATAGACAGATATGCCAACAGAATATCCACTTCTGTTGAAATAAAACCTCACACATATGGACAAATAATTTCTGAAAAGGATACCAATACCATTAAACGGGAAATGACAGCCTCAACAAATGGTGCTCGGCAATTACATATCCACAAGCAAAAGAATGAAGTTGGGCCCTCATCTAATACCATACAAAAATCAACTCAAAATTGACCAAACACTTAAATGTAAGGCCTAAAAATATAAAAGTTTTAGAACCACAGGTCAAATCCTTCATGACATTGCTATGTTGGATGTGACATAAAAAGAACAGGAAAAAGAAGGAAAAAAATAAAAGATAGATTAGACTACATGAAAAAAATGTTTTAAAATATTATATCAACAGCTGGGTAAAGAGGTGCTTATAATCCCAGGAGATCCAGAGGCTGGGGATGTGGCTCAACTGTCAAGTACCCCTGAGTTCAATCGCTAGTACATCCCCCACACACAAAATAAAGACTGTATCAACAGAGTAAAGAGTCAACCCACAGAATGGGAATAATTGTTTTTAAATTACACATCTGATAAAGGATGGATATCCAGAATAAATAGGGAAGTCTTATAACTCAATAAAAACAATAACATCTGGTATTAAAATGAACAAAACCAGTAGAAGAAAATGTAGGTGAAACAATTCATGACATTGATATTGGTACGGGAAATTGATTTTTTCTTTTGCATATGACTTCAAAAACAGAGGCAATGAAAGCAAAAACAGGCAACTGGGATTACATCAAATGAAGATGCTTTTGCACCAGCGTTTTTGGAAGAGGGAGAGGAAAAATGGGAAGTTTTTGTTTAATGGGTATAAAGTTTCAGTTTTATAAGATGAAAAGAGCTATGGAAGTGAATGGTATTGATAGCTGCACAAGATTTTCAAAATATTTAATACTATTTGATATATGCTTATATGAATAAGATGAAAAACGGTCTTTTCATTTTGCTCCCCCCATGAGAGAAGAGCAATGCATAAATTTTGATTGTTTTTTAGAATAGTGAATTTTATCTGTTCATCTTTACATCTTTAAAGTAGCAAATAATAAATTTATATTTACACATGTAAATCACATTGTATTCCTATAATACAGAAATATATAATATAGAAATTGAAAGAATCATCTTTAAATCATAGCACTACCACTCTTCTACTTAAAATCCCCTAAATGGCTTCTCAAGATAAAATCCCAAATCCTTCCATCAGTGCATCTGGTCCTACTGGTCTGAACAGCTCACTTTCTCACCACACTGGCCTCCACAGGACCACTACATTTGCTGACCTCTCTATCCAGGAAGCTGTTTCCTGAGATATCCGTATGGTTGTATCTGTATTTTTGAGAGGACTCCATTCAAATATTATCTTATTGGTCAGAGTTTCCTGTCTTCCTTATTATTTATCTATCTTTACCCCACAATACTTTCTTCTTTCCTTACTTAGCTTTGTCTGTATTATTTATCATCATTTTACAAATATATAATGATTTTTTTTTTCCAGAATTTGAGCTCTAAAGCAGTCTGTGCATTTTGCTCAGTACAAAATTTTCAGTGCTGAAAATAGTGTCTGGCTCATGGTGGATATTCCTAAGATGCCTGTTGAATGGAATTGAATGAGCAATAACCTTGATCATTCACTCTGAATTGCAAATTACTGACTACAAATTGAGTGCAGTCATGTGGGATTAGTTGTTTTCATGGTTATCATCTTTAAAATGAAATGATTGAAGCTAATAAGTTAAAATGACTTGTGCAAGGCTATCTAGTTTAATGGGATGGGTTTTGAACTAGGAACTCAATTTTTAAGGTTGCAAATTAATGATCTAAGCACTGGAGGTGATGGAGTTTCATGAGTTGTTCTTGTTGTTGTTTTGTTTTACTTTGAGTGCTAAGGGTTTACTTAGCACTTGTGGTGATGTGACACACTCTTTTTCTCTTCTGATAGAACAGCATTTAGCCAAACCCTCAACATTCAAACAGTGTCTTTAAGGTCACACTTCAAGTTTGAATCATTCATTAAAAGGCACACAAATGCTTTGTAAAATAAGAATTATTATTGCTGTCAGGTATGCTTCATAAGGTTGAAAGTTTGTGGCAAGACACTAAATATTTGCTTGAAGAACATTATGAACTGTAAAATTCCATTTGAATGTAGAGTACTGAGCCATTACTTAATGATAGTACATCTTCAATGTGTATTTCTTAAATATGTGATCCCTATTTTGGCTAGCAAGGTTTGCAGTTTTCTCTTACATTTATCATTAATAATATCTCTCCTCTGTAGCCTTCACAGTCCTTTGGACGTCTTTGGCCCTTGTCAACAAAAGCAACTTAAGTCCTTTGTAGGTTCAGGCCTGTATTAGAATTTGCATTTTGATGTCTGCTCCTGGACTGGTATGAAATGAAAGCTATCCCTGGTCCAGGTGACCTGCCTGCCCTTAGTCAGTGTGTTCTCAGAGAAAGAGACTTTAATTTTAGCATGCAAACTTCATCATTAAGTAAATGACAGCCAAGGAATTACACCAGCCTTGCCTTTGAAATCCATCAGAGCATTTGAAAGCAAACTTTGGAAATGCCCTTGTAGGCTAATCACAGTTGATGAATCACTCCAAAATGTGAATTGGGGATTTCTTCCCACAAATGGAGTGCATGCTCCTCAAGATCATGTGCAACAGACTAATCCAGGGATGATAGACAACCTCCCTCCATCATTTGGATAGGTACACTTGTAACTTTTTTTTAATCCATTATTTTAACCAAAGATTTCATAATTTAATATGATTTAGTACGAACAAAGCTTTACCTTAGGAGTGAACAACAAATTAAAAAGAGAAAAACTGTAATTCAGGAAAGGAGAATTAAGGCTCGAAGAATAGGCTGAATTGTTAATATTTTATCCAATTGTTTGTTGAATAGTTGAGTTGACAATACTTATTGTGTTCACAGAGTTTTATTGCAACTGGGGTATTGGAAACTGGGAGTGCATGTTATCTTATAAACAATCTCACAGATACTAGCTAAATTCCCAGGCAATCCAGCAAAGCCCATTTAACTCACAGAGTAAGGGATTGTGAATGAGGGAAATTAATGCTGGAAAATAAGTATTTCTTATAAATATAATAAATATTTAAACTTCTCCAAATCTAAAATCTTTCAATGTGGATGCAAAATAGCAATAATCTAAGTTTTTTTAAGTATAAAATTGATGACACACTAGTTGAGTTATGTATAGAGTGTGAGGAAGATTCTGTTTGGGCCTTTGGCCACTTGCAAAGACTGTAAAGGCTGATAATGCTGTATATTTGTTGTGCCAGGTTTTGCCTTAAACTCAGAGATTTTCTTTATTAGATGAAAGTGTCTTAACTAACAACATTTCATTCTTGTCCATCAAAACATTATATTTAATGAAATTACATACACACACATATACATATAGATATGAATGTAACTGTGAAAATCCAATTGCTTCAGTAGCATGTATTGAAAACCTATTTTTCCTTTATTGAATTGCATTTTTTCCATTATTAAAATCAGTGAGACCTACCTGAGTCTATTCCTGGGGCTCTCTGTTAACTTTCAACTGATCTATATGTCTATCTCTGTCAATATTACTCAATGTTTATTACTTTAGCTACATAATAAATCTATCATTTTTCTTTTTTTAGTCTGTTATTATGATGGGCTATATTGATCGATTTTGGAGTATTGAACCAGCAAGCATTATATCTCTGAAATCCCACTTGCTCTAAGGTATATAATAATTTTTTAATATATTCCTTAATTTTATCTCCTAGTATTTTGTTAAGAATTCTTTGCTTCCATATTAATAGGAGATATTAATTTGTTTAGCACTTAAAAATAGTGTACCACTTTCTCCTGTCCTCCATGTTTTCTAGTGAGAAATTCACTGTTATTCAAATTAGTTTTTCTTCAGTATACAGAGTACTGCTTTTCTTTGCCTGTTTTCAAGATACTTTAGTTATCTTTAGTTTTTAGAATTTTAATTATTATGTGCTTTAGTATAAATGTATTCTTTTGGGGGTTCACTCAATATCTTGAATTTATAGAGTTATGTCCTAAAAAAAGTGGAGGAATTTTGAGGAATTTTCAGCTATTATTTCTTCAATACATTTTTAGCCTGCTCTCTTTCTACTCCCTTTCTGAACACCAAGGACAAGAATGTTAGACCTTCTGTTATAGTCCCACAGGTCCCTGAGACTTTTTCCTTTTTTTCCTTCTTTCATTCTTTTGTGTGTTCATATTCTCTCTCTCTCTCTCTCTTTTTCTGGCTTCCTTTCTCCCTCTCTCTCTCTTTCTTTCCCTATTTTGTTATTTGGCTCATCCACTGAGCTTTGTATTTCAATTACTGATTTTTTTGTTGTTTCTAAAATTTGTATTTGGTTCTAATTGCTGAGACTTTCTATGTCATTTTGCTATTTGTTTATTTCAAGCATACTCATGATTGCCCATTGATGCAGTTTTACATGATTTCTCTAAAATCTTTGTCAGACAATTCTAATATCTGGCATTTCTGTGTTGACATCTATGTGATGTCTTCTTGGTTCTTAACGTGATGAATGATTTTTCAACTGAAACCTAGGTATTTTTTCATATTATGAAGTTCTCAAAGTTATTTAAATCTTATAAGTTTATTTTGTTTTGTTTTGCTATTAATACTTCTCCTGCAGGAAAAAGGATGAGTGCTTATTTTAAAGTAGACCCCATTCCCAATTTGGCCTCCATGGATCCCCAAGATGGAGAGTTCCTTGTTCCAATTGCTGATCAGCTATTGGAGTTTTAGTTCCCAACAAATTCTCCACTGATACAGTGTTCAAGAAAGTTCTCATTACCAGTTAGAAGGTCCCTATTTGGTCTTCCTGACACTATCTAGGTGGATGCTGAAGCATCTTGCTACAACTTTATGAGGGTCCAGGCTCAACACTTAATTTTTCTGATCTGGATAAGGCTGTGTTCACATTTTTCCCCCCTGTGGTGATCTGCTGCATTTGATAAGCAGTTATTTAAAAGTTTTCTGTTATGCAAGTTGCTCCTTTCCTAGTCTTTTGCCTAAGATAACAATGCTTTGTTTTTGTTTTTGTCTGCCCTCATTAGAGTTTCCAGGTGACTGGGTTCTTCAGCTGCAAGTGTAGGTTATATGAGGTAGAAAGAATATACAGAGATCTCATCACTGTGTTTTGCTTCAAGTTCTGAGATCCCTAGTCAGTCTATCTGGTCATCTCCAGCTTTTAGAGTTTTCATATGGTACATGCATAGTGTCTACAGTTTACAGTACATGTACAGTGTCTGCAGTTTTTAACTACACTTAATTGAAGAGGTGGATAAATGTGTCTCTACTCCATCTTTCCAAAAGAAAAACTCCCTAAATTCCAACCACAAGATTATGTAAGTGATCCTGTAAAAGCATTTTTCAGGTTAATAACTTTAATGATAATTTAGAAATTGACCATGCCATGGAAAACCACTTGGTTTGGGGGTGTTTTCAAAAATATTCTTGAGTTTATGAAACCTTTTACTAACCATCTTGATGTAAATGTTGTGAAAACATTCACCTTAAGAATTAAGGCAAAGTTGTATGGTGTGCCCTTGACTTTTCCTGAATATGCAATATAGCCATTCCTTGCACCCAGTCAGGCCTTCTGACCCATTATACCTTGCAATTTTCATCATTTTGTGTTTCTTGTTCTTTTTCCTATTGCTATTATATCTATTTCCCTGATGTATTTGAGAATGGCAGTTTCACACACACACACACACACACACACACAAAAAAAAAAAAAAAGGTAGGACTTTATTCCAGATGAATAGTTAGTGACAGTTGTTAGTGAAAACAGGCCAGGCTGTTTACAGTGGAAGGTTTTGGTGTTTGTGTGAAGTACAGCCAATTCTTTGACAGACCACTCAAATTGACTTAGGGTTATCTAGACTCAAAGCTAAAATTTAGCTTTTGAAAAGTCTACATTGTTGAATGAGTTTAAAAAATGTCTTTCAGGGACTGGGGTTGTGGCTCAGTGATAGAGCACTTGCCTAGCATGTGTGAAGCACTGGGTTCGATTCTCAGCACCATATATAAATAAATAAAATAAAGGTCCATTGACAACTAAAAAGTATTTTAAAAAAAAGTCTTTCAAATATTGTACCAAAAAACTGGAGACAGGATCACATATTCTGGTAAAAATTTGTCAGTAATTGTCATAAAAGATATGTTTTAGATGAGCCACCTGTGCTGGTGAGACCTAAAGAGAATCCCAATTTGTGATAGGAATTTATGTATGTCCCCTCCATCCATCTGCAAGTTCCCAAGACCAAGAATCATGTTGCATTCTTCCGACGCTGACTTACAGTAGGCAATCAAAATGTTTGTGGAATGACTGAAAAAGTGTTGTTGTCCTGTAATTACTAATCTCTCTAGCAATTAATTCAGGGAAAAGGCCATTTCTATTGGCACAGTCAGAATTAAAGGACAAATTCAAAATCTCTTTTGGGGACCTCCTTGGAAAGAGCCATTATCTATCATTTCCACTCCCACAGAAGAAAAACTCCCTAAGTAAGGAATTACAGGCCCAAATTTTCCCTAAAAGTAAAAGGGATCAATTTGATAAACTCGAGTGAAATTCATCAGCCACCCTCTTCCTTCTTTAACCACGTGGGCGCCTCCTTCATTGCCTTACTGTTTACACTGGACATTTTCCAGGACCACAGCTGTGCCCTCTACAGACATGCCTTCACATTTCTTACATGGTTATGAGTCTATTGATCTGGTCAGTAGAGAGGCTGGTATGCTATTTATGCTCAACAAATGCCAAGTTCATCTTTTGATCTTTACCAGGAAACCAAATGCCATCAGGGACTTGTGACTGTGAACAACTGACCCCCTGAAGGAGAGGTTGTGGGGAGGAACAAATTATTCATAATTTCTAGCTAAAGTTAACTGCTCCCATGTCCCATCCTGGCTCCCTCACTTAGTACTGCTGCTGGTCCCTTATGTTGTCGGTGCCTCTAGAATGTGTGCTCAGCTTACTTCAGCATTTCCTGTGTACTGTGTGTATATGTGCACACACACACACACACACACACACACACACACACACACATAGACTGTTAATCCCCTGGGAACTGTATGCAAATTGATAACTATGTGCATATGTAAATTCTCTAGAGGGAGGATCTTACGAGTTTTATCAAATTTTTCAAGGAGTTAACAACCTGGATGAATGCATTGCACAATAAGCCTGCTAATGTAGAAATAGGCAGGCTAATTGTGATGGTGGAAGAAAAAAGGTGGTGATAGGAGGGGTAGCAGTTGTCAATAAACTTAGTCAATCTATTTTCTTCTGGCAAATATGGGGAATCTCAAATGGTCAGAGGTTGAGCAATTTACAGGTCTCTTCCCATGTGATCTTGATATCAGGTGAACATTACAGTAAAAACAAATCTCAGAAGGAAGTCTGCTTTACATACAAAGATGTACTGACAACAGAGATTGAGAGTGCTAAAAGAAAAATACATCACCTGACAAAAGAGAGAAGAAACTATTGAAAATCTCATGGACCCGGAATATGTGGAGGGCTATGTGACACTTCTCAGTATAGCCACAGAGAGCACATACACCCTTAACCACCTACTGCTTTAAAGCAACCAAACCACATAAATGGGGAAAATCCTTTTAACCTTACAATTTTGCAAGAAAAATTTTGTAGCCAAAATATTGTTCAATAATCTGACTCTGAACTCCACCTACTTCAGATATGTTGATAAAATTAAAAGTTAGGACCAGGTTGAATATGGCAAAAATAAAGAAGAAAGGGATTATAACTAACAGACATATTAAGTAGGAAGAACTTCATTAAGGATAATATCCAAATTGAATTTTAAAAACAGTTTAGAAAGTAAAATACACAAAATAACATATTTTTTTCAGAAATAGAAAAATACATATAAAAACAAAGCTAAGTAGGAGGGATGGGCAAAACAGAGATGGGAATATTTTAGAACTGATACCATGAAGAGTTTGATTACAGTGGAAAGTTTTAAAATAGGGCAATGATTTGTAGGGGACCAGAATATGCCACCGCATAATATGCCACTTTGGCATAAAGATTATTTTGAACTGGAGGCAAGTGGGAATTTACAGATACAAACAACAACAACAACAACAAAATAAATTTCTCAGAGCTTCCTTATCTGACCAAAGGCAGAAATTTCTGAAAAAGGAGGACTCCATGAATCCCTTCCTAAGGAAGTTTTATAGATGGAAAGTCGGCACAGAAATAGACCCATACAAACAAGCCTTCCTTCATTAGTTTCCCCGTATATTTCCCTCCCAAAATTTCCTGCCCTTAAAAGTTTAAAACTCTTTGACTTTGCCATGGATCTTATGAGTTTTATCAAATTTTGATAAAAAAAATTTGTGTGTGTGTGTGTGTGTGTGTGTGTGTGAAGATGCTATGTAAGTCCAATTCTAAAGCCTCCCTGGAGGTATTCTTTATTGTATCTTCTTTCAAGTGATGTGCATTGTAATGTCAATAACTGTTTATTTCTTGCCAATCTGTCTTTTGGCAATCTAATTTAACATGTCTCCAACTACAGATTCTAGGACAGTAGAAGAAAAATAATTTTTTTAAGCCATAGAGGAGGAAAAATTTTTCCTCTACACTTTGAGGGTCTCTGACATGGCCTAAGAATTAAAGACAAGACAGATTAATATTTTTTAAAAACATACAAATTTACTTTTATGTGACATGAGAGCACTTCTTAGGAAGTGAAAACCCAAAGAAGCTGAAGTCAAGCACATATACTAAAATGGACAAGTTTAATAAATTATGAAAACATGACCAAAAAAAAAAGGAGGTTGGGTTAATGGTGTATAGACCAGGAAAATGAGGTTCACTCTGCAAGGTTTGTTTGTGCAGATTTTTCTCAGCTCCAACTCCCCATCTATAATGATAAGGAAGTTATGTCCTCCCTGTAGAAGGAGGATATCTCTTAGATGGTGATTTTATCTCTTCCTCCCTGGAAGAAAAAGGGGAGATGGAACTTCTCTCCTGGAATTTATCATTTTTCAACTGCATCTGGCTCAAAATAATTCTTATGCCAAAGTGACATTTTTTTGGGTGTGTCAGAGGAACATCTGCCATCCTTCCAACCCCTACAGTGCTATTGAAGTATGGCTGGTCTCATAACAGAACAAATGCAGGGGACAGTGTTCAAAGTCCAGCCACCTAGGGTATAAAGATAGTGTTGGAAAGGCTAGAAGTGCAATATGGCAATGGGTTCTTCACAGGGTACTTCTTCTTTCTAGTGAGCAGAGACTCAGAGACAAAAATATGGTATCTATAGATATAATGGGCCTTAAAAGAAGCAGGAAAGGGGGAAGATAGGTCTAGAGTGAGAACTTTGAGTTATTTTTTAGCAAAATTCTTCAATAGCATATTAAACTGAGTGGTCCACAGTTCCTCCAGGCATGATGCCCATATATTCTCCTTTCATCCAGACAGATTTGGACTTTGTATGTTACCAAGATTCTAAACCACATCTGAATTACAGGGAAAGGAAGATAGCATGAAGGTCAAGGTCTATGAGGCTAAGTTGAAGATCCTATGAGAATCAAGTTCTTCCTGGACCATCTGACCATCCTTGGCACCTAAACTACCAGGGGTGTCTACATTCATAAAATATGATTGCTCTATATAGTTTTGAAAAGCAGCAGTAATCTCATCTAGCATGCAGCACAGAAGCTATAAAGACTGTAATGTTACAGTCTCCATTGTTTACGCTCATTTGAGTTTGAGCAAGCCCAGTGAATCTGAAAGGTAAACGTTCCTTCTTCTCAACTTCTCTGTGAGCAAGGAGAATGTCATCAAATGTTCCCCCTGTGAATCTGTGGCTTTGAAAATATATAAATAAGCACGGAGCTCAATTTTTTCATAAAATATTCATAGTATTAAAAAAAGAATTAAATAGTTGACATAAACAGCGGGGAATCTTGTGGATCCAGTTGCAGAAAATCATGCACACAAATTCCCATGTGGCTGGGTGTCCATGTGTAGTTTGGGTAATCATGTGTAAACAATTAGGTGGATTAAAGGAGAACAATACCAAATGTGTAATCAATTAGAACTAACAAGAAAATTATTGTTCTAGGAATACATGCTTCCTTAGAAAACCTTACAGAAGTTTTTATTACATAAATAAGTTAACAATGTTGTAATATTAAAGATCCTGGAGTAAACTTAAACTTCAGGATTCATTAGAAATGAATCTCTTATGTTCAACTGAAGGAGAATGCTTTGATATTAAGATAATGTGGGATAACCATGATCAATTTTATAATCTCTCACCAGCTCTCTTATTTCCCAACATTCCTAATATTAAAATTCATAAATATTTCAAGAGCAGGGTAATACATCTGTTTCTTATTCATTTCCATTTCATTTGTTATGATGTTTAATATGAGCTATTAGAAGTTCCAGAAGTTTAAAACTCCTGTGGAGAATGTAAACTTTTCTTTGTTTTTTTTTTCCTTCGAATAAAGGAAAAGTCCTAGTTTAAACTGCAATATGAATTCCAAAACTTCAAGTGGGATTTGAGAGTTGGCACAATGCATCTGTCCAGCACTGCATTGAAAGACCTCAAGGTGTCTTCTTTCCAGCTGTGATTACATGTTGGTGGGCTCCTGAAAGGTGAAGATTGATGTTTCATAGAATCCTGCGATTTTATTGCACAGTAGTAATATTTCTAAAATTAAATTTGAAACCTCAAATACAACCTCAGAGTCATGTTTGAGAAAATGAATTCTTGAACTGGTCCAGAGATATAGTGAAGTTTATTTTGCAAGAGTCTAACTGCTATTGTTCTCAGTACTTTAATTGATGTAGAATACATTCAACCACTCTAATGTGACAAGAAAAAAATGTAGTGTATTTCTTGTTCCTAATTTAGGCAAAGCAGAATAATTCCTAGGATTAGAAAGCCAAATGTAAATGTATTATTAAATGTTTTACTCATTTCTTAGGGTGATTGCTCTATCCTTTAGTCTTTTTTCCCCTTCATCTACAATTGATTTAGATGAGCTATAGATTATCTTATATGTCTTAGTAATAATTTCTTAATTTGCCTCACAGTCTTCCTAGCAGGTGCTCACAAAAAGTTTGAAGAATAAATAGACAAATGAATATTAATCTTTTAAAAGTAAGGAAATATGCTCTCAAAAGTAGAATGTTAGGTTACATTCAATTCTCTGCACAAATCTCCTCTTCTATGACCATTTATTTAAAAATAATAGAAGGATTTGTAAATATGCCTGGTCTCTTTTCAAAGGGATGCATCTCATATGCAGATTCTACCTAGAGGAGAGGTAGAATCTGAGATAGAGGTAGAAGCTGAGGAGCTTTGAAGCTAAAGGGACAACACAGTGGTAATAACAAAGTTACAGTAAAGCCAAATGGTGGAGAAAACAAGTTAAGTTGCTAATGACACAGCTGCTACAAGTCTTCAAGAGATGTAAATGAGAATTGGGAAGGCACATAGATTTAGCTCTACTTGAAAGTGATTATTCTAAATTAAAAATAAAAAAATAAAGATATTGTGTCCAACTACAACTAAAAAAAAAAAAGAGTGGTTGTTCTGTGCTAAGCACTATTCTAAAGATTTTATATGTATTAATTTACATAATTTCAAGCAATCTTAAGAAGTTATTCTTAGTATTGTCCTCTTCTTTTCCAAATGAATAACAGGCACAGAGAGGTTACACAAAATAATCAAAGTTATATAAACAGGGAAACTAGAATTAAATTACTAACAATCTGATTCGACAGTCTGTGCACCTATCCATGGTATGCCATGTGCTTTTCTCATAAGCTTCAGGAAAAAGACCAAAGGATGGAGGAGTGAGATTTACCAAACCTAAAAAGTCAGTTTTCCAAATATGTAAGGGTAAACACAAGGCAGAGAAGGTTTTCTGTAATTGCTGTCTTTAGTATGTTCTTTCAGCAAAAATTATATCACTCACTAACAAACAAACTGAAGAATCATTAATCCAGCCAGTCAAAATCTAAATGAAAGCTGAAGTCCCAACTTTGGGTATCATATAAGTAAGTAATGATTTGGCACCTTGGAATCTAAACAATCCCCACCCATATTTCCTGTCTGTAGTTGGCAGCTCACAGCACCACACCCACTTCCCCAAGCAAACACCTTCAAAAGGATTGCTGACTTTCCTATGGCTCACACTTACTTTTCCCAGAGGACACTAATGATCCTTCTTCTACTTCATCTGTAAAGTGTCAGTAAGACCTCAGAAAATGGTCACACTCAAGGAGCTCACCCATTAAAAGCATGGAAGGGCTCTGTGTAACTAGCATAGGAAGGTACATAGTGAAGGTGGCCAATCAAAAAAGTCACCTCCATGGTGCTCTTCCTTTCCCTTGCAAGCAACAGAATTTGCACCTAGGAGTCATCTGAGAAGTCATCCATTCCAGAGTGAGAAAACATCAGTTCACCAGAAAAGCCCAGTGCCCTGTGGTCTCACCACGGCCAACTCATTTATTTTCTACTTTGTTTAGTGACTAAGTCATCAAATTTGTTCTCCTTGAAGTCTTAAGGAAGAGTGATATGCTGATTGGATGTAACTTATAATTGAGGTTTCTGGATTCTGTAAATTCCCTCCTCTATGGTGGCACAAAATGAATTGAACAATAATTTCAGATTTATTTCTTATTTATGGTAATTAAATGCAGGCACAAAGAAGAATTATGTTCAGAGTCTTCATGTGTCTGATTAAAGCACAAAAGACCTTTTCCAGCTTCCAAAATTCACTGTGCTGTTTCTGTTCCAGTCATGCTTCCAATTGTCAGTTCCCTGGTATATGATTTTTCAAACAGAGATATGAAGATGATGTATGTGTGTGGGTGGAGAGAGGGAAGGAAGCTGGGCTGTGCAGTCCCTGGCATGGTTAATGTGAGCAGATAAGTAGGGATGATGGGAGCCTGTACTGCAGGTGACAGAGGTCCTTCATTTAAAATATCTCCCCCACTGACTATAATCATATGAAAGCTTGGTTTATTTTTATTTTAGTTTGCTTTTTTAAAATGCAAAATGTGCCTTCTGCACTTAAGCTTTTGCACAAATGTAAATAGATGAAATCTTTTCCAGTCCCTTCATTTGACTTGTGAGAAAACCAAGGCTTTGAGAGGCAGAATGACTTGCCTGTGCCTTTAGCTTGTTAGTAGAAAGAGGTTGAAATAGAACATAGGTCTCTTATTTGGCACTCTGGTGCTTTGCCCTGATTTCTTCATTGTGTGTGTGATTATCTGCCTGACTTATAGAAACAATCTGAGAGAAGTTTCTAAATATAAAATTAGGCATGCATAATGTACCATGAGCATTTCGCAAATGGGGACATGTAATAAAATTACACATGGCTCTTTTCAAGGGCAATTGTGACCTCCATGTTGCTAAATCCAATAGACAATTTTCCATCTTCATGCTACTGGAACTTTCAGCAAGAGTGGGACTAGTCCCTCATTGCCTCCTTTCATCTTAACCCCAGCAGTCCATATTCTCCCAGTTTATCTGGCTGCCTGATCCTTCGTGGTCTCTTTTGCTGACTCCTTCTCTGTTTCCTAAGCCCAAATATTGAAATTATCAAACCTTGGTCTTCTGATTTCTCTCTTCTCTGTCTACTCTCATTCCCTAGGAAATCTCATCCAATCCTGTCCACCTCCACTTATGGATAAATTTAAATGTATGTCTTTGGTATCAATCTGTCCTTTAAATTCAAGACTCATATGTGACTGTTTATTGGACTTCTCTCCAATAATATTTGGCACATCAGAGTTTAATGTTTAAAACCGAACCCAAGCTTCTCCTCTCTCACCACTCACCATTATAGAAAATGACATGTGTTTCACTCAACAGCTCACATAAAAAGGACTGGTGGACTTTAGCACCTCCAATAGTCTCTACTAACCCTACTCGTACCTCAAATATCCTGAAACTGACAATGTCCTACAACATCTACCATCCACAACATAAGCTAAGTCATCATTATTTCCCCCACGGAACTAGAGCAACCTCATCATTCTGGTTTTCCTCTGTCCCTTGCATACCACAGTTTATTCTTCACACAGATAAGAAAGAGATTCTTTAAAACCCAACTCAGATTTCATTCCTATGCTTGTAATGAAATTTTTGTATGGTTTTCTATCATTCCTAGAGAAAACAAAAACAAAAACACCATTCTTACCACATCCTGCAAGTAAGATGGTGGCTACCTCCCTGACTTCAGGACTGCCACTGCTGTCCTCACCAACCCACTGGTGTGAGGCAGCACGGGCTTCCTTGTTGCTCTGGAGCATGCCAAGTGTACTCTTTCCTCAGGTTGATAAGAAACTATATTTTTAAAAAATAGAACAAGAGTTCCAGTTGATTGGCAGGTTAAAACTTAGAAATCAATATAAATTTACCCTCAGGATGGTATTAAAATCAACAGATCTTAACAAAGACATATGCAAGCTTATTAATCAGAATGACACAAGTTATTTTTCATGCCATCATTATACTTGGTGATTCACTGGATAAGAGGGATAAAGCAAAGCAGGAACCAAAGGAGATACTTAGGTTTTTTAAACATGGTCACCAAGGAGTATGACTGTGTTCAATTTATCTACTTGGGACAAACTAGATTAGGTAGGCACTAGAGTACCTTCAGCCAAGGAGTAGTAAGTTACTACCCAGAAGTATAAACACCTGAAAAATGAATGATCTGATTACAGATAAATCCATAATTTTCAACTGGAAGATCTTACGATGGCTTCCCTTAAGTTAGACTATACCAATAGGATTGTTTAAAATCTCAAAAACATATTTTTCAATTTTGTTGAACCTCAGTAAACTAGATTGAATTTTTTTAAAAGGAAAAGGCACTTCTAATAGTAAGAGTAGGAGATTATGCCTAAATTTTAGTCATTAAGTAAATAGAGTTGGGGCTACAGTCTTGTTGGTTTCTGGAAATTAATAATATAATCATCTATGAAACAGATATTATTACCCTATATACATGTATGATTATACTACTGGAGCAACTCAGCACTATGTACAGCCAGAGGAATGAGAAGTTATGCTCCATTTGTGTACAATGTGTCAAAATGCACTCTACTGTCATGTATAACTAATTTTAAAAAAACTATAATCATCTGCTCTGTTTTATATTAATTGGGAGAGAATCTCTCAGTAACCAGAAGATCCACTTTCTTATCCTGTGACATGGATGCAATTCAGGAATGCCTGAAAAGCAAATATCTGTTAAAGGGCAGGAAACCAGAAAACTACTAAACGTGGGAATTAACTTAACAAAAGAGGTGAAAGACTTCTATAATGAAAACTATAGAACACTAAAAAATAAATTAAAGAAGACCTTAGAAGATGAAAAGATCTACCTTGTTCTTGGATAGAAAGAATTGATATTATCAAAATGACCATACTACCAAAAGCACTATACAGATTTAATGCAATTCCAATCAAAATCCCAATGACATTTCTCATAGAAATAGAAAAAGCAATCATGAAATTCATCTGGAAAAATAAGAGACCCAGAATAGCTAAAGCAATCCTTAGCAGTAAGAATAAAGCAGGTGTCATTACTATACCAAACCTTAAACTATACTACAGAGCAATAGTAACAAAAACACCATGGTATTGGCACCAAACTAGACTTGTAGAGGACATAGAGACTAACCCACATAATTACAATTATCTTATATTTGACAAAGACACCAAAAACGTACATTGGAGAAAATATAGACTCATCAACAAATAGTTCTGGGAAAACAGGAAATCCATATGCAAAAAAATGAAATTAAATCCCTAACTCTCACCATGCACAAAACTCAACTCAAAGTGGATCAAGAACCTAGGAATTAAACCAGAGACAGTGAGTTTTAGAAGAAAAAGTAGACCCAAATTTCCATCATGTAGGATTAGGCCCAAACTTCCTCAATATGACTCCTATAGCACAAGAATTAATATCAAGAATAAATAAAAGGGTTGGTTTCAAACTAAAAAGCTTCTTCTCAGCAAAAGAAATAATCAGTGAGGTGAACAGAGAGCCTACAAATTGGGAACAAATTCTTACCACACACACATCTGATAGAGCACTAATCTCTAGAATATATAAAGAACTCAAAAACTCTTAACACCAAAAAAAATAAATAAATAAATAAAATAACCAACAAATAACCCTGTCATTTTTTATATATTTGTACAATTAGTGTGTTTCATTTTAATAATGGAAATTTGATCTCATGATTATGAAACATTGTGGGCAATCAACAAAAATATCACTTCTACCAGTCAGAAGAGCATGTATCTGAAAGACAGAGTTGGTCATTGGAAAGAGAGATGATAGTCTCCCATGTTAGTTTGGGGAGTAGTGGTGGAAGATAAAGCTATGGTGGAAAGTCTTTCTAAGCCCTCCACTAGAGTTTTCCTAAAATCATTTTCTCTGTTTTAATTCTTGCCTTCCTTTTCCTACAGTAAGGTCTAACAAGCTGCTTATTTTCAGAGACTCTGTTGTCTTGCTAGTCTTTTAAAATTTATTAGTAGAAATAAAATGGTACCACGTTATATTTATTTTTTAATAAACTGTTTTTAATATTACAGAGAATTGCAAAAGTATCATGGAGTGTTCCATCTAGCCCATATCCAGTTTCCCCATTATTAACATCTTACATTAATATGGTCCATTTGTCATAATTGATGATACAAGCCCTATTACTATTAACAGCAGTTCATACCCAATTTCAATTATTTTAGCATTTACCTACTATCTCCTTTGGGATATAAGATCTCATTCGGGATTGCAGTACACAGAGATAATGACAAATATTAGATTTTTCCTTGTTTTTGATGACTTGGCAATTTTGAGGAGTACTGATCAGGTCTTTTGTAGAATTTTCCTCAGTAGGAAGAGGATGACCAAGGAGGTAAAGTGTCATTCTCAGAGTGTTGTATCAAGGATTCAGGTTATCAACATGACTTACCACTGGTGATACAAGCCTTGGTGTGGTTGAGGTGGTGTTTGTCTGCTGTCCTCTATACAGGTGTTCTTGTTTATGCCTCTTTCCATGTTGCAGAAGTCACTATGTATAGCCCATATTTAAGGAATTATGCTCCTTGAGTGGGAAGATCTACATAAATTGTTTGCAATTATTCTGTGAAGAAAGTGTGTGTATCCTTTTTATTTATTTATTTACATATATATATATATATACATATATATATATATATGTATATATATATATAAACTTATTAATTTTAAACTTGGGTTATAATCCAATACTACCTTAGTTTTTTCCTTGTTCAAATTGTTATAGTATTGGAACTGGGATTTCTTGCAAGTTTGCTACCATGTGCTCTAGATGTACTCATCTGTGTGTGTGTGTGTGTGTGTGTGTGTGTGTGTATATAAAATTACACTTTCTTACTTTATGTCTTTTTAAGATATTCCATGCCATCTATCAACACAACCTATATTTGTATCTGTATTTCTCTATATATCTGCTTCAGTCCTATTTCTCCAAAAAGTCCTTTTATTTTCTTCTCCAAAAAGGGTTTTTTTTTTAATTTGTTTGTTTATTTCTATTGGAAAAGTTATTAAAAAGCAAGAGCTGTCAGTAGATGTACTAGTTGCTACTGGAATGTTCTTCCATCTAGATTTTGCAGTTGACAGAGTAAAGAATTTTTGTCCACATACACATTCCTAAATATCACATATGTACCTGTCTTTATGTACATTAAGCTGAATGAGTTCATGATGCACCCAACACTAATTCATTACCATATAGATCATTCTGGTCTCATTCCATTGTTTATTTGTAATTTCCCAATCCTGCAGTGAGAAAGCTCTTTCCTCTCCATTTACTTAGTTATTCAGCTCTAGCATACATGTATAGTGGTTTCAGAATTGTTGATTAATTTATCCATGGGGAATAACTATTGAACATTCATAGTTCTTTTACTTTTACTCTTACAGAATAATACATTCCAGACACCTTAACACTTCCCCCCACTCCATTTCATTCATAGAGGCTGTTTTGTCAATTTGTAATATGCTTAAATTCTTTTGTAACATTTCATCCTAGGATTCTCCCAACCAACCCCCTAATATTTTTTTGTTTGTTTGAACACATTAGGTTCACTCTTTGTCAAGGTCCATGGGTTTTGACATACACATGTGTCTACCATACATGCCACTTTACTATCTATCTGTAGAATAGCTACCCCACCTCAAAATAATGACTTTGTCACCTGTTCAACTCCAAATCCTGGCAACTACTGATCTATTTACTTTATAGTTTTGCCTTTTCTAGAGGTATATAAATAAATAATACAATATTAAACATTTTTGATAAGTTTCTTTCACTTAACATACATTTATGATTCATCCAAATATTGCAAGGCTTGAGAACTATATCTTTCTATCATTCAATTGTATTTCATTGCATGCATACAACAGTTTATTTATTCATTTATTTAAGGATATCTTCATTGCTTTCAGATATTGGCAATTACAAAGAAGGCCATTATAAATATTTTATGCAGATTTATGTGTGGGAATGAGTTTTTAAATCATTTAGAAAAACTCTTAGGAGTAAAGTTGGTAGATTATATAGTAAAGCTACATTTGCATTTCCCTCCAGCATTCTTAACATTCATCATCCTTGCTATCTATTGTCAGTATTCTAAAATTTAACAATTCTAGCAATGTGTAATGATATCTCATTGTTTTTTAAATTTGCATTTATTTAATGCAAAATAATGATGAGCACATTTTCATATGATTATTTTTCATCTGCATATTTTTCTGATGTGTTTTGGCCATTTTATAATAGTCTACACTGGGATTCCATCTAATTCCAATCAGAATGACAATCATCAAGAATATAAACAATAGGCTGGGCATGGTGGCACACCCCTAGTATCCCAGCAATTTCGGAAGCTGATGCAGGAGGATCTTAAGTTTAAAACCAGTCTCTGCCAGGCCCTAAGCAATTTAGTGAGACCAAGTCTCAAAATTAAATAACAATAATAAAGGTCTGGGGATGTGGCTCAATGGTTAAACACACTTGGATTCAATCACCAGTATTAAAAAAAATAGTAAATGCTAGAGAGAATGTGGAGAAAACAGTTCGTGGGACTGTAAATTAATATAACCACTATGGAAATCAGTATGAGGTTTCCACAAAAGAGCCAACCCAGATGCCCTTCAATAGATGAATGGATAAAAAAATGTGGCATTTATATACCATGGAATATTACACAGCACTAAAAAATGACAAAATCATGGAATTTGCAGGGAAATGGATGGCACTAGAGCAGATTATGCTTAGTGAAGCTAGCCAATCCCTAAAAAACAAATACCAAATGTCTTCTTTGATATTATGAGAGCAACTAAGAACAGAGCAGGGAGGAAGAGCAGGAAGAAAAGATTAACATTAAACAGAGACATGAGGTGGGAGGGAAAGGGAGAGAAAAGGGAAATTGCATGGAACTGGAGGGAGACCCTCATTGTTATACAAAATTACATATAAGAGGTTGTGAGGGGAATAGGGAAATAAACAAGGAGAGAAATGAATTACAGTAGATGGGGTAGAGAGAGAAGATGGGAGGGGAGGGGAGGGAGGATAGTAGAGGATAGGAAAGGTAGCAGAATACAACAGTTACTAATAGGGCATTATGTAAAAATGTGGATGTGTAACCAATGTGATTCTGCAATCTGTATTTGGGGTAAAAATAGGAGTTCATAACCCACTTGAATCTAATGTATGAAATATGATATGTCAACAGCTTTGTAATGTTTTGAACAACCAATAAAAAAAAGGATGAAATACTAAATGACCCACATATTCCACTCCTCAGTATTTTTCTTAAAGAATCAAAGTACAAATTATTCTACTGTATTTCCTATCCCATTGTAATTCTACATCATATACAACCACAAGAATAAGATCCTAATTAGAATAAGTTATACTCCCTCCGTGTACGCCAAAATACATTGTACTATCATGTATACCTAAAAAGAACAAATTAAACAAAAAAGAATCAAAGTCATCATACTATAGTGATCATGTTTATAGCAGCACAATTCACAATAGCCCAACCATGGAACCAGTAAAAATGGACAAATGGATAAATAAAATGTGGCATATATACACAATACATTTTTTCAGCCATAGATAAAAATTAAATTATGGGTTTTTTTGCAGGAAAATGGATGAAACCTGAGAATATTATGGTAAGTGAAATAAGGCAAACTTAGAAGGTCAAGGGCTGTGTTTTTTCTCTCATATATAAAAAGCTAGAGACGAAAAAGGGAAAGCAATGTTGGAGGGATCTTATGAAAATACAAGAGAGATCAGTAGAATAGAGGAAAGGGTCTGGGGAGAGGAGGAAAAGGAAAGATATTGGCTGAATTATATTGTGTACATGCATGAATATGTGACAATGAATTCCATCATTATGAACAACTGTAAGCACCAATAAAAGATGTTTTGTGAAATATCTGTTTAAATATTTTTCTCATTTTCTCCCTATGGTTGCTTATCTTCTTAATTATGTATTAGTGTTTTTAATTTATTCTGTACATAAGTCTCTTGTTAGTTACACATATTAAATTTTCTCCAATTCAATGGCTTGTCCTTTTACTTTGTCTTTTGATGAGCAAATATTTTGATTTTGATGATATTATTTTTTCTGTTTTCTTCTAGAGCAGCATTGTCCAACAGAAATATAGTGTGAACCACAAACATGAACTACATGTGCAACTTTAAATTTTCTAGCAGTTGCAATAAACAAAAGCAAAAAGAATCAGATGAATTTATTTTAATAATTTAGTATCTAACCAAATATATCAAAATATTATTATTTCAAAATTTCATCAATATAAACATTACTAATGAGCTAGTTTACATCTTTGTTCTAAATCTTTAAAATCAATGCCTAGTTTAGACTTAGAACATGTCTAAATTTGGATTAGAGACATTTCAAATGTTCAATAATTACATGCAGTAAGTAGCCATAATACTAGATAATGTTGTTCTAGAAACTTGTTTGTTTTAGCGTTTAAAGTCTGTAGTCCATCTAAAAATGGATTTGTGTATGCTACAAAATAAGAGCTAAAGATTATTTTTAATATAGATACCCATTTGCTCCACAAGTATTTCTTGAAAGACTTTTCTCATTGAATTTCATTATCCCCTTTCTTGAAAATCAAGTTATTATATATCCTGTCTTTTTTATTCTACTTCATTGACTGATTTATCCAACTTTGTGCCAATATCATAGTATCTTAATTACTGCAGATTATTGAAAGTTCTCAAAATCTGGTAGTATAAATTTCCCAATTTCAGTCTTCCCCAAGCTTATATTAGCTGTGTCTTTTGTATTTTCATATATACAAGTATATCACTTACATATTTCATATACAAATCAGCTAATCAATTTTTCTTACAGCCTCAGATGGTGATTGGCATTAAAAAATTATTCTTTGAACTCTGAAAATCATCAACTTATTATTTTTAACCTAAAAGACAAATTTATTTTTTAACTCCAAATTATTAAGAATTAGGTATGAAACTATGTTAGGAAGAAATGGGAGAGTTGCATGCTTTGCAATAGTCTCCGGTCACATGTAATTACAGGAACCCCAGGCTTTCAATGTGGCTGGTCTTAGACAGCTATGTTCTTTTGTGCTTTTGTACCAGAAGAGAATGTCACATGGAGAGGATCAATGCCAAGCAAGCAGAGTGAGGATGAGGGAGATAATCAAAGGAAAGCTGATATACACCTGATTACACTGAATTTTAGAATAGTCTTTAAAGAAACTTACTTTTTCCTTAATTTTCAGAAAAGCTATAATGTTCTATAAATTAAAACATTTTCTCCCAAATATGCACACACAATAATTTTCATTTATTTATCTAATAACAGACTTTAATTTTTTAGAGATGAATAAATGAAGCATAAGAGAATAAATTACCACATGATAATAATAATAAATAATAAATTAGCACAGAAAATAAACAATTGAGAAAAGTTCTTACAAGTCTAAAAAACTGTTATGCTAAAATCTAGTTTGTTCTTTATCCTGCCAAATAAAACTTTTTGATTCACTAAAAATCCTTCATATTTAAAGAAAAATTATAATTCAAGATCATAATATTGATCCTGAGACAATAAAGAGTTCTTTCATTCACTCAGCATTATTAAATGAGTCCTAAGGGTCAGTCGTTTCACTTGACTGGTATTCTTTGGAGAAACTGAACATCAGATAAAGGTTCTTATCAATTCAATATTAGGCAATTTAAATTTATTTTTCTTGAAAATTGATAATCCATATATACACTCTTTATATGAAATCTGTATAATCCAGAATCCTCTAAGTACCCTCCCTGGGTCAGATTACAAATCAAAACTATCTTTCTTTTTGGAGGGAGGGAGAAAGAACTCATTAAAAATTTATGGTGACTTCACTCTTGGTTTTCAAAAAGCAATAGTTGGGAATGATCAGTGAAGAATCATCTCTCATCTACTTTCTGGTTTTGACTTAGTTCTAGTGCTGAAGACAAGTCCTGAGTGAAATCCTAGAAAGGAATATGATTGCTAAGCTTTTCTATGCCCGAGAATCACCAGGAGATTTTTCTTCAAAAGCCCATCTCTTGTCCAATTCTCAGAAATTCTGACTCCTAGGTGTAGTGTGGGACTGAGAATCTGTATCTTCAATTCATAATGCTTATGATTCTTTTCCCCAAATTATGAGTATTCACTGGATACCAACTGTGCCATGACATTGCAGAAATTGGAATTTATGGTAACAAGAGTGTGATAAGGTCCCTTATGTTATGAGATTTATTTCTAGAAAAGAGACATGGCAGAGTGCCGCAGTCTGGCTGGGCACAATTCAGGAGCCACTTGTCAAAAGAAACTAACTTTATTTTTAGAACTACAAACGCCAAACAAAACAGCTCCTCAGGAAAAAACCCTCAGAGCCCAACTGCCACCACCGGCTTCCCACAAGCCTCTCACCCCCACACAACCCTCACCACCTCCCACAATCCTCCTGTTCTTGAGGCTGATTGGCTGGGTCACGTGGGCGGAGCCAAAGAAGTCCCCCAATGAGCAGCTCCGTGGAGGAGCCAATCAGCTAGATGTTGCTGGGGCCGCTGTGAGCCAATCATCAGCTGGCAGTCTGAAGGGCAGGGAAACAGCCCAATGAACATCACCGCAGAGGAGCCAATCAGCTAGATGTTGCTGGGGCTGCTGTGAGCCAATCATCAGCTGGAGTTTGCTGGCAGCTGGAAGTTTGCTGGGGCCCCTTTGGCTGTGGCTCTCAACATCTCCCCCTCTCTGTTTAAACAACAAGCATGTGGCTTGGGGACCGTGCCTGCCTTAGGTTGTCCAATACTACATATGGTCCTTACCCATCTTCGGATGAGCTGACCTCAGGGCGTCAGCCTCCTGTCTTAGGTTGGTACCATTGTAATTGGATCTTACCCGTCATTGACTACCGGTCCAGTATACAGCCACACCTGTGGAGAGGTCTTTGTCATGACAAGCAGAAGGGAGGAAGATACACCAAGCCAACTGATGGCTCTTGTTGGAAAAATTGTACCACCAATGACATCATCAGCAAAAATACCCCAACACTACCACAAGTCGCTGCACCAACAGATAGTTCACAATGCATAGTCTAGGCAAGTCTAGGCAAGTTCTGCAAGTTCTGCACATAGTTTAGGCAAGTTCTGCAAGCAGTTCAGTGATGGCTATTGCAGAAGCTGTAAATTAGTTTTATCTTTGTCTTCACCGGCACTGGTATGAAGATAGGAATTCTGGCAATAATGGCTAAAGAAAAAATTATGTAACATTCCAGAAGCCACTAAAAGAAAACAATTTTCTTAACAATTTACATTATCTTGAAGAGAATTATTAACCTTTTTTGTTTACATATTAAAACAATTCTTAATAGTTATTTACCCAATTTAAATTAAACCATTTAAATCACGTGAATAAAAAAAATATTTGGATCCATTTTTTCATGAGCGCTCATCATATATGATATATGGACATACGTACATTCAAACATATAACACAAAACACAAGTGTGCACACATAATATAATACATACAACACATAACATAATAGTAAAGGCCTTATAACTTTTTACAGGTGAAATCTCCATTGCAATGTTTAAAACTCTATAGTCAAAAAAAAAAAAATAGAACTGATCAGCAAAACATTAACCTAGGTCTGTATGAGCTCAAAAAACAAAATAGAACTTCATGATATGGGAAAGGGCAATAATAAAATAGATATTGAAAAAAGCATCCTGGTTCTGTCGCAGATGTAAGGATAGCCAAATTGGAGTTTTGGATATCAGCTGTTATGGATTTGAGCCAAATTATCTTCTTTTTGGTCTGTAGAAATCGCTTTAGTTAATCTCTCTGGAATCCAAATTGGCTGCTGTTCTCCCTGTGGAAATACACAAACAGACCCCCAACTCCAGACAATTACTGGGTCAGGACCTTTCCATTGTCCTGTTAGAATATCTTTCCAAAGTACCTTGGGCTTATGTACATTTTTTGGACACATATGCCTTTCTGCAGCACTAAGTCCTGATGAATCCAAATTTAAAAAGTTTAGAGTAAAAAGGGTTATTTTAAGTTTATCTTTGGGGAATATATACCCCTTCCCAATTCCATTTTTTGCTTTAACAAGTACATTTTAATAGTTTGATGAGCTCTTTCAACTATGCCTTGTCCCTGTGGATTGTATGGGATTCCTGTTATATGAGTAATGCCAAATGATGAGCAAAATTGTTTAAAAGAGGTAGAAGTATAACCAGGGGCATTATCTGTTTTTAACTGTTTTGGAATGCCCACAGTGGCAAAATTTTGTAAGCAATGAGTTATAACATCTTTAGTTTTTTCTCCGGCATGAAGGGAGCCCATCAAAAATCCAGAAGAAGTATCAACTGTAACATGCAAATATTTTAATTTTCCAAATTCTGGCAAGTGTGTGACGTCCATCTGCCAAATATGGTTAGGTATCAATCCTCTAGGATTGACTCCAAGATTAACTTGTGGTAAAAAGGTCACACAATTTTGACATTGTTTTATTATTTGTCTAGCTTGTTCCTTAGTTATTTTAAAACGCTTTTGTAAAGTATTAGCATTGACATGGAACCTTTTATGAAAATTTATAGCTTCTTCTAGTGTAGAGAAAATATGTATGTCATGTGTAGTTTTATCTGCTAAATCATTGCCCAAACTAAGGGCTCCAGGCAATCCTGTATGTGCCCTGATATGTCCTATAAAGAATGGATCTTTTCTGTCCCAGATTAAACTTTGTATAGTGGAAAACAAAGAGAAAACAGTAGAAGAAGGGGAAATCCTACCAGCATCTTCAAGGGATACTATAGCATTAACTATATACTGACTATCAGAAAATAAATTAAATACAGAATCTTTAAACATCACGAAAGCTTGTAATACTGCATTAAGCTCTACCTTTTGAGCTGATTGTTTGGGTACTAAAAATGTAAAAGTTTGATCAGGTGTAACTATTGCTGCTGTACCATTATTTGACCCATCAGTGAATATATTTGGAGCATTCATGATAGGTGTTTCTCTTGTCATTTTTGGAAAAATTACAGGATGCAATGGCCAAAAAGACAATAAAGGATTAGATGATAAGTGGTTATCAAATGAAACATTAGATTTGCACATGATTATTGCCCAAGTATTTAACTCATTAGCTAATTCATCAATTTGATTCATAGTATATGGAGTAATAATTTTATTGGGAGAAATTCCAAATACTCCCTTTGCTGTTTTTATTCCTTTGAGTATTAATTGTCCTACAGCCTCAGGATACCTAGTAAGAATAGTGTTAGGAGAATAAGATAAATGTATCCATAATAATGGACCTTCTTGCCAAAATACTCCTGTAGGAATATTTTTTGTTGGTAGTACAATAAATAATAAAGGCAAACTTATATCAATTCTATCCAAATGCATATTTTTCATATATGTTTCAATGATTTTTAATGCCTTTCTTGCTTCAGGCGTTAACATTCGGGGTGAATTTGGATCTGATGGACCTTTTAGGATATCAAATAAAGGTCCCAATTCTCCTGTTGGAATACCTAGATAAGGCCTTATCCAGTTTATGTCTCCTAATAACTTTTGAAAGTCATTAAGTGATTTGAGTTGATCTACTCGTATTTGAATTTTTGGTGGACGGACCATGGTTGAGGATAATAGAACTCCTAAATAATTAATTGGGAAATTTAATTGTACTTTATCTATTGCTATCTCTAGATTATAATTTTTTAATAAATTTGTAAGTGTGGCATAACATTCTAGCAATGTGTTTTTAGCTTTGTGTGCTAATAATACATCATCCATATAGTGAAATATTTGTAGTTCAGTATTTTGATTTCTAAGTGGCTGGATTACTTTGTTAACATAAATTTGACACATAGTTGGGCTGTTAGCCATCCCTTGAGGGAGTACTTTCCATTCATATCGCTGATCAGGACCTTCATGATTTAGTGCAGGGATAGTAAATGCAAAACGTGGACTATCCTCAGGATGAATTGGAATTGAAAAAAACCAATCTTTAATAGCTATAACTAAAACATACCAAGTTTTTGGCAAAGCAGACAATTGAGGAATCCCCAATTGAGCAGGTCCCATAATGACCATTTCATTATTAATGGCTCTTAAGTCTTGCAATAATCTCCATTTACCAGATTTCTTTTTGATGACAAAAATGGGAGTATTATGGGGAGATACAGAAGGTTGTATATGTCCTTCTGCTAATTGTTGTTTGACCAGATCATGGGCTACTTGTATCTTTTCTTTAGTCAAGGGCCACTGAGGAACCCATACTGGTCTTTCTGATTTCCATGTAATTTTTATTGTCTCAGTGGCCCTTTGTGAAAATCCAACCCATGTATGTCTGTTCCTTGATCTATTTGTATTGGTGCTGCTATACCTTGTTCTTGTTTTTCTAATCTTTTTCCTTTCCTAAAACCTTGTCTAGCCATAATAGTGGGTGCATTTTGATTGATGTTATTTGTTAATGTCAAACCTAATTGATCTAAGACATCTCGTCCCCATAAATTTACGGGAAGATGATCCAATACATATGGCTGTATAGTTCCTTCACATCCTTCAGGATCCTTCCAATCTAATACCATTGCGCTTCTATCGGGATTAGTCGCCACTCCTAGGCCTCGAAGCGTTTGAGTGGCTTGTTGTAATGGCCAATGTTTTGGCCATTCTTGACGAGAGATGATGCTAAGGTCTGCACCTGTATCCAGTAGCCCATTAAATTCATGTCCTTGAATATTTACTTTTAGCATGGGGCGAGAATCTAAATTTAAAGAAAGCATAGCCCAATCTACACCTGTGGAGCCTAATCCCTTGGAACCTCTTTCTACAGCATGACTGGAAAATTTATTATGTAGGCTTGGTATTATTAGTAACTGTGCTATTCTATCTCCTGGTGAAATTACTGATATACCCTTTGGAGAACCGGCTATAATTTTTATTTCACCTTCATAATTGGGATCAATTACCCCAGGACTTATCAAAAGTCCTTTTAGAGTAGAAGAGCTGCGTCCCAATAATAAGCCTACTGTTCCTTTGGGAAGAGGTCCTTTTACCCCTGTGGGAATGATTTGAACTCCCATCTCTGGAGTTAGTACTGATCTGGCAGAGGCGCAGATGTCCAACCCTGCGCTCCCTCTGGTTTGTCTGAAGAGGGATCTGATGGACAATGTGTCCTGTTCACTACACTGATGGGGTTGCTGGTTTCCTCCAGTGCTCCGTATATTTGTGGTTTGGGGCCCCGGAGCATTGGGGCCCCCTGTCCATTTTTTGGCAACGGAGCCCAATGCCTTTGTCCACGATATTGTGGATAAACACCTTGTCCTTGTTCGTTTTTTGATAATGGAGTACCCTCTATGGTGGTTTGAGAACGAACGGCATTCATTAGCCCAATGTAATGGAGTACCCTCTATGGTGGTTTGAGAACGGCATTCATTAGCCCAATGTCTCCCTCTATGGCATCATGGGCAAATACCCGGTATTCTACTCCTTTGATACCTAGTTTTGTTAAACCCTCCTCCTATGGGGCAATTCCTTTTAAAATGTCCTGTTTGTTGACAATTGTAGCATGTTCTTGGCCTGGTATATAAAGCCTGTTTTACTGCAGCTGCCACAATTTGCCCTTGTTCATTAATGTCTTTGGCATCTAAAGCCTGTTTTACTGCAGCTGCCATGACTTGCTCTTGTTCATTAATGTCTCTACATAATTTAATATATGTGTTTAAATCTTCCTGTTTCCATGGTCTAATGATATCTCTGCACCAACGATTTGCTTGGTCATAAGCCAGTTGTTTTTTTAATGGCATTGCTTGTTCTGTATTCCCAAAAACTCTGGTAGCTGTTTGAATAAGCCTATCTACAAATTCAGCATAAGGTTCATTAGCCCCTTGTATTATCTTAGATAATTGACCTTGTAAACCTCCATGTCCTTGTAAAGTCTTCCATGCCTTAACTGCATCTACAACAATTTGTGAGTATACGCCACGATCATATGCAATTTGTTGCTGCCAATCCTCATAAGGTCCCTTTCCTAACAACATATCTAGATTTCTCTGAGAATAACCAGCTGCTGCATTTCGCCTAGCCATCTCCTTGCAAAATTCCTCATTGGCAACCTTCCATAACAGGTATTGTCCTCCATTTAGCACAGCTTTACAAATATTAGCCCAATCTGCTGGCATCATGTTTAAGTTGGTAATGGATTCGACCAAGCTTACAGTGAAGGGTGCTTGGGGACCATAGGTTGTTACAGCCTCTTTTAGCTCCTTCACTGTTTTGAAATTTAAACCCTGGTAAATTCGCTGCCCTCCTACCTCAAATACAGTGCATACTTGAGATCCTGTCTCAGGATCCCAACTATCAACTGCGGGGGTTGGGAGCCTCCTAGCATATGGAGGTGGTGCTGTTGATTGGACACTTATGCCCTCTGGTGATAGAATGCTGTTAGTAGCAGTCTCCTGTAGAGGTGGTGCTGTTGGTTGGACACTTACGCTCTCTGATAGAAAGGTGTTATTAGCAGTCTCCTGTTGTAACTTTTCCCCTGATGGCTTTTTCTGCTCTAAACTTCCTTCCTCTGTCTCACTAGCTTGAAAGAACTTCTCTTTTACTTGAAACTTTTCCTCTTTCTGACTAACTTGAGAGACCTTCTCTTTTACTTGAATCAATATGTCTTCTCCTTCCTCTACCTTTGTCTGAATTGAAGGCTTTGGACTAAGCAAACCAGATACGAGTGTCCACAATGGCAATGTGCCAACTGGCAGAGTCCCTGGGTTGTTCTTTTCTATTCTTTTTAAATCTTCACCATGATGGTTCCATTGTGATATATCTAACAACTCCTCCTTAAAAAGCCATGGGCTACATTGTTGTATTGTATCAACGTATGCCCTGACTATTCTTGATTTTACTGAGATGCCTCCTTCCTCTAACAATTTACTTAACAGTCTTTCGGTTTGTTTTTTACTAATTGCTGATCCCATATTTCTGCTATAATACAACCCAACAAGATGACGCCAAACAAAACCGAGACAGAATGAAATAAAAATGGAACCATACAAAATCATTATATCAACCTTTCTATCCTCCTGAAATGTCCATCTGTCCTTTCTCCCTATCTGTTCCTCAGACGCAAATAGTTTTTCCTCAGATGTGAGCGGTTTTTCTTCCGTCTCACTCATCTCCAGGGACAGGCAAGCTAAAACAAAAATGAAGCAAAACAAAAGAGGAATCTTAGAATGGCTACCCATCCTCTCGCCCTGCCCTCAGGGGCGAGCAGTTTACTTACCCTCAGTCGCTCCCCGTGCGAGCCACCAAATGCCGCAGTCTGGCTGGGCACAATTCAGGAGCCACTTGTCAAAAGAAACTAACTTTATTTTTAGAACTACAAATGCCAAACAAAACAGCTCCTCAGGAAAAAACCCTCAGAGCCCAACTGCCACCACCGGCTTCCCACAAGCCTCTCACCCCCACACAACCCTCACCACCTCCCACAATTCTCCTGTTCTTGAGGCTGATTGGCTGGGTCACGTGGGCGGAGCCAAAGAAGTCCCCCAATGAGCAGCTCCGTGGAGGATCCAATCAGCTAGATGTTGCTGGGGCCGCTGTGAGCCAATCATCAGCTGGCAGTCTGAAGGGCAGGGAAACAGCCCAATGAACATCACTGCAGAGGAGCCAATCAGCTAGATGTTGCTGGGGCTGCTGTGAGCCAATCATCAGCCGGCAGCTGGAGTTTGCTGGCAGCTGGAAGTTTGCTGGGGCCCCTTTGGCTGTGGCTCTCAACAGCAGAGAATACATTTACTGAGAACCTGTGCGTCTGGAGTTCTCAAACACACAGAGTTCCTAGTGGATACTCAGCCGCTGGATGGGTAGAGCCAAGGAGCAGAGATGGCTAAATTCCCACGAAGCAACCATAGTGTGTCAGAGGTGTTTCCTGATGAAGGTGGGCTTGGAGCATACTCTAGAGGAATTGTGGGCTTTGAATGAGCATCACAGAAATGATGACCCATCAAATTTAACTTTATAGCACATTTCTGCTTTCTTTCCCTTCGACTTGCTCCATCATTTTCTTTCCACTTGTGGAACACTGGAAAAAGTTGCTGGGCTTCATGGCTTCTGGGGATTTTAAAGTAGGTTAAGAAATTTTGTGTACATTTCAAGTAGGTGTTTTTGTTGTTGTTGTTGTTGTGTGTGTGTGTGTGTGTGTGTGTGTGTGTGTGTGTGTTTAGGCATACCACATAACTTCTCTTGAAATTTTTTCTAAGTTTTGTTTTTCCTGTTTGTTCTATTTTCCTTAGAGAGGCATTGTAGGAAATGTTGCTGTTTTGTGTCATGGGGGCCCTCAATTAGAAAGAGCATAGGTGGCCAGTATCCATGTGAACAGAAGAAGTCTTGGCTTTAGAACATAGAATGACATAATTATTTCTACTTAGTATGACCCTCCTTGCAGACAGATAATACTAAAATAAATTGTGTGGCCTAGAAACACTGCTGTCAGTTGTGGATTCCAACAGTTTACTATGGAAGTTGTGTGAAATAGTGAAAAACAAACAGCAAAATTACAATATAATTGCATTAGTTCTATCATTCTGACCTAACCAGTGAAATTGCTCTTAAATATATCTGTCCTGACAATTTTGATTAAACAATAATAAATAACTGGCACCTGTAGAGTACTATTTATTTCAACTGATTTCAGGGAAATCATTACTCAACAATCTCCTGGTTAATATGAAATTATCTCTCAGCTGTGCTTGGAATAACCACCCAACAGCATTTTGGGAGTTTATGGTAATATAAGAATATAAGCCAGGTGAAATTGCAAATTATTTTAAGAAAACCAGCTGTAATCAACTCATTGATATTTTCCCAAGAATTTTAACTTTCCTGACCATTCAATAACCCAGATATTTGCCTTATTTTCCTCCTTCCTATGAAAACAGTACTGAGGAGATTTTTTTTAAAATGTACTTACAGCTTCCAAATCAAGTGCAATATTTTAAGATCTTATCTATCTTAAGTTCAAGTTAAGGTTAAGTTTAATGAGTTGGGAGAGTTCCCCCCTTCTTTATACCTTTGCTTGTTCAAACCTGAGACACATGAGTGAGAAAGTTATCTTCAAAAATTTTTTCAACACAATATGACAAAAATGAGATTATAGTCATTCCAGAAGTTAATTGAAATGGGTACTAGACTGACAGCTCCATTCCACTGTTCCCTCTACTTTCTGCCATCTGTGCCATCTGATGGATCTCAAATGACACAGAGAAGCCTGGCAAGTCATGATACATAAAGACTCTCTCTTCATTCCAAGGTGCTTGTTTAAAATTTATAGACAGTATAGTGCATAGCAAACATACAGAAAAGCAGAACTCAGCTGAGCATCCTCAAAATTTAAGGCCTGTCACTTGTCATTTGCAACTCAGATCTTCCATGGATCTCAGTGTTTCTGATGTCAAGTGGGTAATGTTCTATATGTTTCCCCACAGAGTTCTGAACCAGAATTCCTTGGAAGTACTTTCCATCCACAAAATCATTGTTACAGTGACAGTGAACACAACGTTTTATAGTCTCACCTCAGTTGCCCAACAGGGAAGAAGCTTTACGATTATAATACTCATCAATATCTGATACTCTATTTTTATGTTACACATTTGGAGTGAAATAAGGAGATAAATCTCCTTTAATTACTTCATTGCAAGGGGAAGAATTTGACTCTATTTGGGATGGTTTATATCAGAAAAGTTTTTTTTTTTTTTTTTAAGTTCTAGTGTCTCGGGGGCTGTGCATCTTGCTCTGAGTTCAAAATTCAACTTCATCCCTGGATGAAACAAATGTACATGTCACAAGTCTGAGATAGGATTCCTTCCTCTATAGAAGTTCAAAAACATATTTTGTATTGGCACAAGAGATATTTAATCATATGGTTATTTAAAATAAGTAATTTTTTAAAAGAGTGTGTGTGTGTGTGTGTGTGTGAGAGAGAGAGAGAGAGAGAGAGAGAATTTTTTAATATTTATTTTTTAGTTATCGGCGGGCACAACATCTTTGTTTGTATGTGGTGCTGAGAATCAAACCCGGGCCGCATGCATGCCAGGTGAGTGCGCTACCGCTTGAGCCACATCCCCAGCCCAAGTAATTTTTCATTTTAAAATAAAATTGTGAATACCAAAACTTTCTGTATAAGACTTTTTCAATCCTTACAGGGGCCACTTCTAATAATAAGATGTGACTCAGTGGTAGAGTGCTTGCCTAGAACATATAAGATGCTGGGTTGGATTTCCAGCACAAAACAAACAAACAAAAACCACTTGTCATCTACACATATATCACATACACAAACACACACATAAACACACACACACACACACACACACACACACACACACACACTGTGCCTATGTGTATGTATTCTCCAGTTAGGTTTAGTTGTTTAATTAACAACTAGGTCAGGTTGATTGACGCTATTTAAATATTCTCTAATCTTATTGATTTTTTTGGTCTATTTTTCTATTAAATACTGAAAAAGAGGTTTTCAAATATTTAACTGGGAATATGCCTTTTTCTATTTCCCCTGTATTTCTGTCAGATTTGTTTAATATGTTTTATAGCACTATTTTTAGGTGTGCACAAATTTAGGATGGCTATACTTCAATGAATTAATCTTTTCACCATTATGAAACACCCCACATTATCTCTGGTAATGCTCCTTGTCTTTGTGTCTAATTAGACTGCTGCCAAGATACTTTATTATATGGCTTAATATTTGAAGGAAGCAAGGATTTTTTTATTCTTAAAGCCTTAATCAATTTTGTTAATACTGACTTTTGCAGAGAGTGGATATTTGGTTTTTGCTTTTCTATTTCATCTGCAAAATCTGTGCTTGTCATATGGTTGAGTTTGAGTATACCATTTAATTGTTTTTTTCTATTTTTTTCCATCCAGTATTTTAGTTTATTTTTTGTTTTTCTGTTGATCCTTTCCTTCTCTTCATTTATTCCTGAACTCGTTCCCTTCAGCCAAAGAATTTAGTGAAAAGCTGATCAAAATTAATTATTTCAAATTTTGTTTTCTGAATATTAGATCCTAATTTCATCGATATTTAATTCAAGATTTTGTAGGAGAGGACACTTTAGAGATGTTGTGTTGATAGAGAATTATCTTTCTTTGTCTTTTAATCTACTATCTTTTTATTCTGGCTGATTTAAATACTCTATATTTTCAACTTTCAGTGGTTTGGCTTGGTTGTACTTATGAATTATTTTCTTTTAACCTATCCTGCTTGGGGTTTGCTGAACTTCTTAGATCTATACAAGAAAACTAAAGAAAAATACTCTTCAAATATTTTTGAAATATTATTTCAAATATTTTTCTGCCCTATTTTCTCCTGTCCTGTAATTTTGTTGCAGATTTATTGAATTACTTGATACTTCATTCATGTTTCTCATTTTTTAAAAAATCCTCAGATTGCATAACCATAATTTCTCTTCATTTACTTCAAGTTTGCTGATTTGCCATTTCTTACCTACTTTTAACTCAACCAATTATTATTTTTTAAATGTCAAAATATTTTAATTTTACATTCTATAATGTCCCTTTAATGTCTTTTGTGGGGGAGGAGGTAAGCAGTAATAGAACCCAGGGGTGCTTAACCTCTAAGCCACATCCCCAGCCCCTTTTTAGTTTTTATTTTGAGACAAGGTCTTGCTGAGTTGCTGAGGCTGGCTTTGAACTTGTGATACTCTGCCTCAGCCTCCTAAATTGCTGGGATTACAGGTGTGTGCCACCATGCCCAGCTTCAATGTTGTTTTATAGCTTTTCTTTTTTTTTCTGCCTGGTAAGATTTCCCATATGTTCACCTATTTCATCCATTTCTTCTTTCCTCTTCTTTTTTTAAGAAAATATTTATTCTAATATGTTATATATGACAGCAGAATGCAATTCAATTCATATTACACAAATAGAGCACAATTTTTCATGTCTCTGGTTGAACACAAATTAGAGTCACACTATTCGTGTTTTCTTTTTTAATTGATTTTTTATATATGACTGTGGAATGCGTTACAATTCATCTTACACATATAGAGCACTTTTTTATATCTCTGGTTGTATATAAAGTATATTCATACCAATTCACATCTTCATACATACACTTTGAGTAATGATGTTCATCACATTCCACCATCATTTCTAACCCCCTGCCCACTCCCTTATCCTCCCACCCCTCTGCCCTATCTAAATTCCTCTATTCCTCCTCCCCATCCCTACCCACTATGAATCAGACTCCTTATATCAGAGAAAACTTTCAGCATTTGTTTTTGGGGAATTGGCTAACTTCACTTAGCATTATCTTCTCCAGTGCCATCTATATATACAATCAATCAACAAATATATGAAAAAATGTTCATCATCTTTAGCAATTAGAAAAATGAAAATCAAAACTACTCTAAGATTTCATCTCACTCCTATCAGAATGGCCACTATTATGAAAACAAATAACAATAAGTGTTGGCGAGGATGTGGGGGAAAAGGTACACTCAATATATTTCGGGTGGGACTGCAAATTGGTGCAGCCAATATGGAAAACAATACAGAGATTCCTTGGAAAACTGGGAATGAAACCACTATTTGACTCAGTTTATCCTCTCCTTGGTCTATACCATTTGGGTTTTCATACATGTACTTAGGGTAATGATGTCTGTCTCATTCCACTGTCTTTCCTACCCCCATCCCCCTTCCCTTCCCCACCCTCCCCTTTGCCCTATCTGAAGGTCATCTATTCCTCCCATGCTCTGCTGCCCCCAATCCCCATTATGAATCAGCATCCTTATATCAGAGAAGACATTTGGCATTTGTTTTTTTTTGGGGGGGGGGTTGGCTTAATTCACTCAGCATTATATTCTCCAATTTCATCCATTTATCTGCAAATGCCATGATTTTATTCTCTTTTAATGCTGAGTAATATTTTATTGTGTGTGTGTGTGTGTGTGTGTGTATATATATATATATATATATATATATATATATATATATATATATATCACATTTTATTTATCCCTTCATCTACTGAAGGGTATCTAGGTTGGATCCACAATTTAGCTATTGTGAATTGTGCTGTTATAAACATTGATGTGGCTGTGTCCCTACAGTATATTGTTTTAAAGTCCTTTAATGTTTAAAAATCTTTGTTTGAGGGGTCGGGGTTGTGACTCAGTGGTAGAGCACTTGCCTAGCATGTGTGAGGCACTGAGTTAGATCCCTGGCACCACATTAAAAATATTAAAACAAAAACAATATAAAGGTATAAAAAATCTTTGTTTGACAGTTCTAGTACTAAGGTTACTTCTGGGTCTGTTTTTATTTATTTATTTTTATTATAGCTTACATTTATTTTCTTCTCTTCATGTCTGTTTTGTTGCAACTAGTTCAAGATGGTAATGATACATTGCTTGAAGTCCATTTTACATCATCTTTCTTTTAAAAAAAATCTATTTTTATTCTAACAAGCAGTTAAATTGCTAGGAAACTTGATCCTTTCTATTTTTATTTTTATTTATTTATTTTTTTAGGGAATATCCAATCCCCCACCCCCTTATTTCTAATGTAAGACCCTTATTCCATGGAATGTTTCTGACTTCTGAGGTGTGAACATTTTGGGATTTCCACTGAATGCTTCTGGTCTCAATAAATTCTCTTAGTTATGACTGTGCTGCAATTTCCAGAACTACACAATCTCTTGAATCTCCATTCAGTACAGATCCCCAAGGAAGAACTGCACCTGTTAGACCTCAAAGAGTCTAAGGTACATACATAGTGCAGCCAAGGACTGTGTATAAGGTTCTTCAGAGAAAAAGAACAAGCAGGATTTATGTCCATATCTATTTAGATTTATTTTGATGAATTGACTCAAAATGATGAGGGTCCATAAGTCCAAACTCTCTAGGGAAAACCTGCAGGATGAAAACTTACACAGAATTTCTAGGTTACAGACCTAAGGCAGAATTTCCTCTTCTCCAGGAAGCCAGGTTTTACTCTTCAGTCTTCCAATGATGGCGGTCCACCTACATCATCAAGTGTGATGTCCCCTAAGTCAAATTATTATAAATGTTAATCATGGCTACTAATGTATTCACAGAAAAAAATCTGCTTTTTTAAAGTTTGTGTGTTTTATCTTTTGTTTTTGGCAATACTGGCAGTTAAACCTGGGGCTTCACAAATGTTCTACCACTAAACTATGCTCCCTGTCCTAAACTAGTGTTCGACCAAACAACTAGACAGCAGACCTAGCCAACTTGACACAGAAAATGTAACTATTAAAGATATGGTGGGTACCTTTTGGGTATCAAAAAGACTTTTAAGATAGTCATTCTGCACAGATTCCTCCTTTCCAGTATCTGTTGGGGATTAAAAAGACAAAACAAAACTTTTGGCTTTCTCCTCTTCATGACTTTCCCATCTTTAAACAACCTGCCACTTATGTAGCCCACTCTCCAACACAACCTCCTGAGCTTAGTGAGACCTCTGTGAGCTGTTTGGTCATCACCTCCCAGCACCACAGCTGGAAAATTTCCTGGGCAGACAAATGGAGTCAAGGTGGGGATTACCTTAGACCACTTCTTTACATTTTTTCATTGCCTAAAAATTGTCAGCTTATATTTCTAATGTATTCTGCCCATTTCTATGGTGGTTTAAGTGGGAGGGCAAGCCTATGCCAGTATTTCTGTAAGGGCTAGAAGCAGAACTACAGAAATGTGTAACTAGTTCTCAATTATTTATGTTGATAATGTTGTAATTCCTTCTTTGGGATGAAGCATAAGTTGTATCTTAGCAGTTTTCTGTTATATATGTGTATTTTAATTAAAAATAAAAAAAATGAAAGTATATACATCCTTTTAAAACTTTCCATTCTATCTGAAATTTTTAATTTAATGTGATTGTCTTAGAGATAGGAGCCTTTACTAGACTTTAATTTTTCCAACATAGCATGAATGCAACCCAAATCCCTGAAAGCTTGAACATTATTTAATAATACATGTCTTCTTGGAAATAGTTACAGAAAGAATGGGTTAGAAAAATAATCAATAACAACATTTTCATTGCACACAAAACATTGTATTAGTAGCTGTGGGTAATGCCATGTTGTCTAGAAATTTAGAGTGTAATAGGAGAGCCTGGACATTCAAACATACTATGTGCCATACTTAATTTTATTAAATATAGTTCATAAGCAAACACTATGTTCTTGTGTCTTTAGGTCACCTGAATGCCTTAAGAACACAATACTTGTTTATTGGTGTATTGTTTTTCAGAAATGGACAAAATTCGGACTCATTTACATGAATTCACATTGTAGTAAGCATTCAAATAAAAGAATTTGGTAAACATGAATATGATTGGTCTATACCTAGTAAAACAAAGCCCAAAGTTTCATTAGTTAGTCTTTTCAGGTTCCTTAACAATCTCTTCAGTCTCTCTTTGAGAGAATTACCATAGTAACCTTTGCATTATTGTTCAGGTAAGTTTTATAAAATCAAGCCAGAAAATGAATCAAAAAGAAAGTGAGAAAGGTGGGAGTGTGAAAGAACACTGTGTCTGGAAACCTAGGTAGTTGAACCATTTTTAAAGGCCCACAATGGACTTTATTGATTTATTAATTTATTCACAAAAGCTCATTAAATCCTTACTGTTGGTCAGAAACCCAATGGGGAATTGTTGACACAATATGCAGTTGTGAAGCATCAAGGCTTCCCAAGAAACAGAAATAGACATCCCACCGCTGACATTAGAGTTAAGTCAAGTTCTCTGGGTTATATCTAGACAAGGTTGGAAGAAAGGATAACTTGCACTTACTGAGAGTCTCAGAGGAATCAAAAAGAGATAGAGCAATAGTTGAAGTAAGTCCAGTTATCATTTCAGTGGAGAGCAGGGAGAATCCATCCAGCAGTTTATCAAGTTAAAGAGGTTGAATGGCTAATACAATGGATAATACATGGATTTCGGAATTCCAGTATGCTGTTATTCATACAGGTTTTGCTCTCCTTTGATCACTAAACTTATATTCTTGAAAACAGCAAAAACAAACCAATTAAGAATAGAAGCCTACAAAAAAAAATAGTTCTATTGTAGGGAAGAATTTCAGTCCATTAGGTAAACACAATATCTAATACATCATAATTAATAGTAGTCCAGAACCACTCTCTGTATGAGGCACTTATAAACCAGAGCAGAGGAATTTTCAAGATGCAGTTAGAGATTGGAGACAAGAACTTCAGGATCTAATGTTCTTCAGAGTTGTAAATCATTACTATTGAGGGCATATCTCTCCTTAGGTCGCAAACCCCAACCAAGGTTGAATATTTAGAAACAGACCTTAGGCATTAAATAGATTGCAACAGTAGACACGATTTTAAAAATAAGGCTCAAACAGAGACAAAAAAAAAAAAAAAAGAAAGCTGCTAAAAAACGAGATTCAAGGTGGTATCTGAGTCATAACTGGTAGAACACTAAGTTGCAGAACAAGATTTTGAGAACAAAGCTGCATCTTTTGGCTCCAACTGGAGCACCGTGAATACCTCCAGGTGGAACCAAACTTATACTAAAAGGAGGAAGCTGGTCAAGCTGGTAGATGGTAAAATTCAGGGACAAGGAACTCACTGAGACATACCTGTCAAAGAGTCCTCTTCATCAACTTGAAATTGACTTTCTAGAAAACAATCAGATCACATAACCTAAACATTAATTAATTTTAAAAGATGAGTTCATTGGTGTTAGTTCTACTGTCTTAAGCTCCACAGAATTTCCCAAGAGTGTATTAACCGACATATGGAGCTTGTGGTCCTCTGCTCCATCCATTCTAATCTCTGCTCTTATAATTTCTTTTCCTTCATTCTTCTCTATTTAACCCATCATCATCCACTTTCCCTAAAATCCCGAGGATCTTTATTACAGTATTTGTTATATATCAGAATCTAATAATTAATGTCACAGAGCGCTTTGGAAGTAGAAATTGGTCCTTGGTTTGCACACTTTACGTCCTAACACTGTGCTTGACACAGTACTTAGTAAAATTTATTAAACAAATGAATGACTGAACAAATATTCTTTTTGTCTTTTATTTTTACAAAGGATGGATTATACCATTGAATTAAAAAGTGGACTCCAAATTTATGCTTTCCTTGGGTACTGTGTTACCTTTGGATTCATCCCTTTACTCATTGTGTCCCTTCATATCACCAAGGACTCCTAAGAAAATTTATTGTTGGAGAACTGCCACTGACATTATTGCTCCTCAAAGGAAGAAAGTTATTTAAATCTGAAGGAATTTTACTCTGTACCTTTGATGTGAAAATCGTATCATCTATTTCTGGTAAAGCTTGCTACATTATATAAGAATATAAAGAAGGAAAGGAACACAGGCTACCAGTCTCAACTTTCACAATCTGCAGTTTTCAGCTTCAAAGCAAAAACGACAGATTAAGTTCTCAAGTCTTGAATTTTACTTGGAAGGAAAACAACATTCAGAACTATTCACATCTGATGGCTCAGTTTTATAAATGGCAAAGCTGTAAGCCTATGCACAGAACTCAGTCTGGGCCCTGCATCTGTACTCATGCAGTACACCCCTCAAGGGGTGAGGAGCTTTCCACCTATAGCTATCTGCTTCTTAAAACCTGTCACTTGGAAATGTGTTACTGCAGACAGCATGTGCATGAGAACTTTCAGCAAAAAACCCTGCCATCCTTGGTTGTGTGAGACAATGTGCACTCTGGTAATTAGAATGCCAGTCTTTCTTTTGTGTGGGGTCATAGCTCAGAATGTCAACACCTTCCTTGTATTTGGACTACCCCCATATTTCTTTCTTTCCTCAGCACCACACAGCTCTGCTATTCATCTTTTGTTTTCCATCTGTGAGCACAAGTGTGATCAAAGTTGTATAAAGTTATATTAACAGGTGAGAAATCATGCTATTATCTTTTTCAGGAATTATATTATTTGTAACCTAAAAGGTTAAGAGTTGGGAAACCAATCACCCCAGGTGACATCTTATGTAAAAGGCACATCTAATTTTATTATGTTAAATGTTTACGAAGATGATTAAATATGTGAATTTTTCCACAGAACAGATACATTATGACCAGTCACTGCCAACCCAGTTTTTAAAATTTATATATGCAAGTTTATATATATATATATATATATATATATATATATATATATATATATTATACATATATAATATATATCATATGCTATGTGTACTCTTGATTTATGTATGTATACATATATATGTACATATATAATTATATATGTATATTTTATATATATATATATATATATATATATATATATATATATATATATATTTGAATATGTAGATACCTCTCTCCTCCTTGGCAAGCCACATTATTTCTGCTCTAAGAAAAACAAGTTGGGATTAAGTCTTGGCACAAAACCAATCATGGATATCTTATATTTGCTTCTTTTCCTCACCCTACCTATCTAAGCAGATGCAGCAACTGAGCTGCCATTTCTGTGAAGCAGAAATATGTCTTTGGTGGGGAAGCTTGATTACCCTTCACCTAGTCTCAGGTAGGTTGTCCTTCCCTATTGATTAACTGGACTTACAGTTATCTTTCCAAGTTTATGTTACTTTCAAGTCTTCTGTTTCCTGGTTCTCCTGTAGCTCTTCATTTGCTTCTTGCTTAATTTTCCTCTTGGCTGGCCCTGACTTGCAGATGAACCTATCAGTCTGCGCAGTCTCAAGGACACAAGTTTGTTGTTATATCTTCTGTTTCTACAGTAACAAATTCTGAACCGAGCCAAAACGATCTCTGGGCAGGTACTTTGTTCTCCATGGATCACTGACCTTTGGGAAGGACTCTACTGTGTTCTGGCAGCTGGCAGCTCTGTGAGTTCAAGATGGTAATGAAGAAAGATGTCAGAGTCAGGGATGTGGGGAAGGTTCAGGGTAATTATTTATTAAATACAAACATTCAACTTTCTTTATTTCTCTCTAGCTTCAATTCCTCTAGACTGGTTGATTTTTGCCGTACCTCAACTCATGGTCCTGAAAAGGCTGCCAACAGCTCTTGGAGCTATACTTTCATCATTTATATCTGCAATGGAAAAAAAAAAAAGATTTTCCTTGACTCAGCATTCTAAGGAAAAATTCTGGGGTAGTGGAGGTCATCTGCCTCATGCTGACTCTATCTCTCTGAGCTAAGAGATGGAATGATCTGATTGGTTTCATCCAGCAGATTGTCTCCCTGCTACAGAAGTACAGTCAAGTCTTTTGGAAATCCATGGATTCCCATTTGGGTCTTGAGTCAATGGATGAAGGCAAAGAATAAGGTGGTGCTGGCAGAGGCAGCAAAATGTCCACTATGCCCAAACATACTGGGCAGTGTCCTAGCAATTGTGGAATGTAACAACCTTCCTCCTTTCAGTTTCTGATTTTTAACCTTCCCTATGCAGATCACTTGGATTTCTGTGAAAAAAAAATATTAACAATGAATGGCTCAATCCTTCTCCTCTCTGACCATCCTTATACCTATTTCTCCAGAAAAAAAAAAAAAAAAGAATTCAGATCAGAAATAACAGGACACATTTGATTGAATTTTGATTTGAAAATTCTAATGGGCAAACATATATTGCATAAAAGACAACGTCCATCATTTGAGGACTATAAGTTAATTCTTTTTTATTTGAAATATTTCTTTGTTTTACAGGAAATAATATCTTAGTCATTCAGGGTGCTATAACAAAATACTATAAATTGAGTGTCTTATAAAAAAAGAAATTTATTTCTCACAATTCTGGGGTGGCCAAGGTCATCGAGATCAAGGTGACAGAGGATGTAATGTTTGCTGAGAGCCCACTATAATGCAAGATGGTATCTTCTTTCTGTGTCCTTATATGGTAGAAGGGAAGAATAAACTCTTTTGAATCTCTTTTATAAGGTTGCTAATTCCATTCATGAGGGCTCTGCATTAATGTCCTAATTACCTCCTAAAGGCATAACTCTTAACACCATCACTCTGGGGAGGTAAAAGACCTCAACATATGAATTTTAAGGTGACATAAATATTCAGACCATAACAAGTAATTTTTTTGTCATAAACTTGGGCATGCTTAATAATATACATTGAAAAAAATCTGATCTCTGTTAAATAAGCTAATAGTTTGTGCTTTTCAAGTGGATGTTTACAGTTTCCTGGAGCATAGAATACTTCTAGAAATAAAAATATCCAGCTCACTCCTGCAGAGTTCTTGGTTTTTCAAAAGAACTCCATGCTCGGCATACAGGATAGATACATCTTGTCAGAGTTACATCAGAAAACATTTAGTTAACCATGCAAGTTAAAATGCTGTCACTAGAGCAACACACAAGCCAAAAACTAGCCTACTTTCATATAGCACACATGTGGACACAATGAAACAGACACAACTAATAAAAAAAATGAAAAAAAAATAAAATAAATAAGGAAAAACAACAACAACAAAAAAAAACAAACAAAAAAAAAAAAAAAAGAAAAGAAAACTCCAGGGAGATGACAGTTACATACCACAGCATAGTGCAGGTCCCAGAGGAAGTGCAAGGTGGGCATAAAGTGAAGGAAAACATAAAAACTCCACAGCTTGGACAATGGGTCCTAGAGCAACCTGAGAGTCCATTTTCTCTATCTATTCATTTCCAACGTGTGTATCAATTCCAGTTGGAAAGGAAGCAAGACAATGTGAATGAAGAGAGATGAGTTGGATTAAAATGCTGGCAGTCTTTCCCTTCTTGAGTTTACCAACGTCACCAATGCTTAAAATTTCCAGGCACACTTGGGTCCCAGCAGAAGCTGCCAGAGGTGAGGCCAGCCCTTTAAGCGCTTGTGACACATCTGTGTCCTTCAGCAGCTCTGGTTCAGCCTCCTCCTTACAGGTCCTGCCTCTGCGGTCATCACAGTAGCCACAGCTTCCTGCTGGAGAATGCCCTTGGTGACCCGAGGACTCATCAGCACTCTGTCCTTGCTGTGGCTTTGATTGCTGCTGAGACTTCAGCTTGGCCCAAACTCAAGAGTTTCAGTCTTTTGGACAGTCTTGGGCCACAGCCTCATCTGGAGAGGAAGTGTTGGGAATCGTCTTTTGTCACAGATAAGACTTAATAAGCCCAAAGGGTGTGTGATTAAAGGAAGCCTGCGGGAAGTTGAGCTGAAGTGTTAGCTGATTGTTTACAAGGCGTTCACCTGGCCATTGGACTAAAAAACTAAACACACGAAAATTAAAGGACAACTATCTGATTCAACAGTTATAAAGGTAAATCCACTGAGTTTGAGCATAGAAAAGGGGATGAAGAAACAGAGGAGAAAAAAGGTACAAGAGGAAAACAAATAGTTATTCATAGTTAATTACTGCAAACCCAAATGTATCAACCAGCTCCTAATAAATTAATAATAAAGATTAGCTAATTATTTGATATTGTGATACCTGTGGCCAAAACTACTAAATTCAAAACACAAAAAACAATGCACCTTCTGTGTTGTATATGGGAGGCAGTACAATGAAAGGTGTGAATTAAGGTTTTGGGAAATAAAACACAAAAGAAGGGTTAAATACCCTTAAATAAACAAACCCATAAATATACCCTCATAGGACTTTGATAACCTAACATCACAAAGTTAAAATGCGTAATACATGGAGATGTTTACATGGGCACAGTTACCAGAGCATATGAGAACCAGAGATAATTTAATACTTTCTTTAAATTAGCTATGTTGCTACCAGCTACATCAAAGACCATAATTCTAAAGACATTTGTAGTAAACGAAGACTCAATTTTCCTCAGTGTGCTGTCATTAGGCATGGTGTGGTGGGAAGGAGTGAACTTTGAGTCAAGAAACCTGGGATCTGGGATTAGAACTACCACTTTGGTATTCTGAGTCCTAGTGAAAGCCACTTGTCCTTCCTGGAAAAAAAAAATTCTCTTTTTTTTCTATGTGTCAAAAAGGGATTGAATTAAATGTTCTTCAAGAAACATTCTAGCTCTAAAATTCAGTATCTAATACATAAAGCCATGATTAGTATTCGATATTGTACTTTTATTTAGTTGGTTAGAGAAAGTTAGTCAGATTATTTGAATAGAAATCAAATTCTTATTAAAAACCCAAATGGCTAAGCATACTAGTTGGACCTATTATATGTACGTTAGGTAAAATGTAATTATTAAAATTCTTTAAGAAAAGTTTTGTGACTGGGTCTTCATTTGCAATAATTTAACAAGAATCCCACAGATTGATTCCTTAAATGGCAAAAGATTATTTCTCAGAGTTCTGTAAACTGGGAAGTGCAAGATCAAGGTGATGGCAGATTCAGTGTCTGCTGAGCACCTGCGTCATGGTTCACAGATGACTTCTCCTTGTGTCCTCTCTTGTCAGAGAGCAAGATACATCTCTTGGTAAAACCCTCATCTGTCATGAGGGCTCCAATCCCATGATCTAGTTACCTCCCAAATCCCCGACCTCTTACTACCATCATATTGGAGTTGAATTTGGGAGTGACATAAACATTTTCTCTATAGAAGAATTAGATTTTATAGGTGAAGAAACTGAGGCTAAGATTCTAGCCTGAGGTTACAGTGCTAATAAATGGGAAAGTTAGGGATTGTTTTCAGGAATTGCTTCAAAGTCAGTGTCCTCTTTCAGAAACTACATGTCTACAGTGTCTTTAGGAAATGGGGCATAAGGCATAAAAAAATCATGATTCTCCATCTACCTGACCTCCATCTGCAAGCCTTCCCCCATGTATAGGCTAACAGAGGTCAAGAATCTTGCTTAAACATCCTGGGCAGAAGTTGCCTTCAACTTAAGGTGTATTGAAGGGTAGAGCTTTATACATTCCCATCATTATTTTAAGATATGAAACATCAAGACCTGAAATCCCATTCAAAACACAAGCATTTCTTCATCTGTGCATATATTCTGATACTTGGAAATGCTGTATTTCTTCTCTTATTGATTGATTAGTGGATGTCAATCAGTTTACATGGTAGTCAGAAAGCATGTTATAATGAAATCAACTGATACCTGGAATTTAAATCTATTTTCTAGAATTTGATTTGACATTTTTTACTTCAACCAACCCTATATTTTAAATATATATGTATATATTTAAAATATATATATTTATATATATATATTACTTTTCATATATATATATATATATATATATATATATATATATATATATATATTGGAGTAAGGATGAAGTTACCAGCTGCCTTTTGAAAATTTCTGGTTACCTTTCAGTGAATCCCAACTATTTCAGTTGCCACCAGTGTGGGAGGGAAGTGAACAGAGAGTAGAAAGAACTTCACTAGCTTCAAGCAGGGCCTCAGTAGATGTGCTGTGTGGTCACCAGTCGGTTTGCTTGATTTATTGTCCACACCAGCTACCCTCCCCAAAAGATGTAAAAAAGGCAAGTATGCTAACTTTTTAAAAATTATATGGGATCCAACATGGCCGCCGGCGAGGAAGCAGCGATTCCAATGTCTCCACATTAACGGGATCAGAAAGACCCATTGGAACAGCGGCAGTCTACCTACTGAGGAACTTCTAGCAAAATTCCGTGAAGAGGGGACCTGCCGGGAATTGGTAGGTCAGTTTGTCCCAGACAAGTGTCAGTTTGTCCCAGACAAGTGGATCTTGACCGGCCACGCGGGCGCGGAGGTCAAGTCCCGCAGCCACCAGCCGCTTCAGAAAGCGGCCGGAGGCCCCGAGCGGCATGGCCCGCCCGAACCCGCAGACGGCACCCGACACCTCACCGTCCCGAGAGGCCCCACTCTCGCTCAGCGAACGGCCACTCCACCCGCCCGGATCTTAGCCACGCAGCCGCAGCTGCCCGGCTCTACAGGCAGCCCGGCGCAGCGAGAAGTGTCCCCGCCTGGCCCAGCAGATAGCCCGTACCCTCCGGCTCTAATAACAGCCCCGCCCACCTGGCGAACGGCTCCCCCCCCTGAGACAGCGTGAAGGGAATATAACCAACCCTTTACGAAATAGCGAATTGGGAACTAAAACCAGAGATTGTGTCAGACCAGAGACAAGCCAGTTCCACCCCTCCCTTCGGACACTCCGGCAAGGAGCCAGGGGCCCGCCATAGCAGAGAGGGGAAGTCACCAAAGTTCGGCCAAAGAGATTCCTTCCCAGCAGAATCTACTTTAGCAGGTGTGTGACTCCCACCCACATCAGACACAAACAACTGGGAAACTTCAAAATCTCTCCGTGGGCGTGACCCTAAGGGCCAAAGGACTCTCGACCCCCAACTCCCCCTACTGCCAGTGACGAGGGCGTGACTGTAGGGGCAGAGGGAAGCAGAGAAGACTCCCCACCCCCAAATCCCCCAACCTCGAACTGAGAGGGTGTGACGGTAGGGGCGGAGGGAAACAGAGGACACTCCAGACCCCCAATTCCTCCTACCGCCAGCAGTGTGGTTGTGACTGTAGGGGCTGAGGGAAGTAGAGGGGATCCTAGACCCCCAACTCCTATTACCACCAGCAGCGACACCAATGGTCTTAGCTGCCAGATTCCGAAGGTGTGCCCACCAAAGGGGTCCGGAAAAATTAAACAATTGACTACCAGACCACAGCTCCACAGCACTGGGGCTTAGATGAATGACAGAGAGAGTGCTCAGTCGTTAGGGAAATAGAGCACTCGGTGGGGCTGAAAGTGTAACCAAATCCTTGGTGAACTGCCTCCGGTGAGCAGGACCTGGCTGGCTGGCAGGAGGATGGGGAGGAGGGGCCATAGAAGTGAAACGGCTCTGGACCAACAGGATTGAGAGACTCCCAGGAACCGCCTTACAGGGATTGTTGTTGACATATTGAAGGCAAAACTCAGCCCAGAGGGCACAGCTTTGAATACGGGAAGAGAAGAAAATGGATCTCTAAGGCCTAATTTTATTTCCTATTTCATTTTAACTTTTTCTCTCCCTTTTCCCTCTCTCTCTCCCCTTCCAAGTTTTATGGCTCTTTCCATTCTCCTCTATGCTATCTATCTCCCTCTCCTTCTTTCCTTTCAAGAGCACCTACCTTCCCCTTCCCCCCAACTTTCATCCCAAGCATTACGTCATCCATTTTGCGTAACTGTCTAAATACAAATAGGTGTGCGCCCTTCCCCCGTGCCTGCAAGGTAGCCGGACCTGCAACCCACCAGCAGGTCAGGCCCAGCAACCTGGGAGTGGCAGAGCCGCCCCACGCGCCTACAAGGTAGGCACACCTGCTACCAACCAGCAGAACAGGCCCAGCAGCCTGCCGATGTGGTAGGCACAGCGCCCCAATTGGAGGAGGAGCAGAGCCCCTGCCCGCGCCTGCGCGGGAGACTTAGCAACTATACAAGTGTAATACAAATACATAGGGGGAAAATTCAACAACACAACAGTCTCAGTAAGCAGAAAGAAATGCGAACAGTATGAAGAGACAAGGAAAGAAAGGACCACAAGCAATGCAGGTCAACTCAACGTTAGAAGAGGTAATTTCTGCAGCAGATGGAATGTCAGATAAAGAATTCAGGATATACATGCTTCAGATGATCTGGAGTCTCAAGGAAGACATTAGACAGCAAAATCAGACAATGAAAGATCTCTTCAACAATGAAATACACAAACAAATCCAGGAAGCAAAAGATCAATTATACAGGGAGATAGAAGTTATAAAAAACAAACAAACAGAAATCCTAGAAAGGCAGGAAGCAATAAACCAACTTAAAAACTCAATTGAGAATACTACCAACAGAGTAGAACACTTAGAAGATAGAACATCAGACAATGAAGACAAAGTATTTCAACTTGAAAAGAACATAGACAGCTCAGCAAGACAGTTAAGAAACCATGAGCAGAACATCCAAGAGATATGGGATAACATAAAGAGACCAAACTTAAGAGTCATTGGGATACAGGAAGGCACAGAGCTCCAAACCAAAGGAATAAACAATCTATTCAATGAAATAATACGAGAAAACTTCCCAGACTTGAAGAATGAGACAGAATCCCAAATCCTAGAAGCCTACAGGATGCCGAATGTGCATAATCATAAGAGATCCACACCTAGACACATTATAATGAAGATGCCCAACATACAGAATAAGGAGAGAATTTTAAAAGCTACAAGAGAAAGGAAACAGATTACATTTAGGGGTAAACCAATCAGGATAACAGCTGATCTCTCAACACAGACTTTGAAAGCTAGAATATCCTGGAATAAAATATTTCAAACACTGAAAGAAAATGGGTTCCAACCAAGAATTGTGTATCCAGCAAAATTGAGCTTTAAGATGGAAGATGAAATTAAAACCTTCCACGATAAACAAAAGTTAAAAGAATTTGCAGCTAGAAAACCATCTCTCCAAAAAATCCTCAGCAAAACATTACAGGAAGAGGAAATGGAAAATAACAATGAAAACCAACAGTGGGAGGTAGAACAGTAAAGGGGGGAAAGTAATCAAAGAGGAAAACAAACCATATTCAGTAACATAAATAAACAAATATGGCTGGAAGGATAACCCATCTCTCAATAATAACCCTAAATGTTAATGGCTTAAACTCACCAATTAAGAGACACAGGCTAGTAGAATGGATCACAAAACATGACCCAACAATATACTGCTACAGGAGACGCATTTGATAGAAAAAGACATACATAGACTGAAGGTGAAAGGTTGGGAAAAATCATATCACTCATATGGACTTCGGAAACAAGCAGGAGTGTCCATACTCATATCAAATAAAATAGATTTCAAGCCAAAGTTAATCAAAAGGGATAAAGAGGGACACTACATACTGCTCAAGGGAACCATACACCAACAAGACATAACAATCATAAATATATATGCCCCAAACAATGGTGCAGCTATGTTCATCAAACAAACTCTTCTAAAGTTCAAGAGTCTAATAGACCACCATACAATAATCATGGGAGACTTCAACACACCTCTCTCACCACTGGACAAATCTTCCAAACAAAAGTTGAATAAGGAAACTAAAGAACTCAATAACACAATTAACAACCTAGACTTAATTGACATATATAGAATATACCACCCAACATCAAGCAGTTACACTTTTTTCTCAGCAGCACATGGATCCTTCTCAAAAATAGATCATATATTATGTCACAGGGCAACTCTTAGACAATATAAAGGAGTAGAGATAATACCATGCATCTTATCTGATCATAATGGAATGAAATTGAAAATGAACGATAAAAGAAGGAAGGAAAAATCATGCATCACTTGGAGAATGAACAACAGGTTATTGAATGATCAATGGGTTAAAGAAGATATTAAGGAGGAAATTAAAAAATTCTTAGAGATAAATGAAAATACAGACACAACATATCAGAATCTATGGGACACATTGAAAGCAGTTCTAAGAGGAAAATTCATTGCATGGAGTTCATTCCTTAAAAAAAGAGAAAACCAACAAATAAATGATCTCATACTTCATCTCAAAATCCTAGAAAAAGAAGAGCAAAGCAACAGCAAAAGAAGTAGAAGGCAAGAAATAATTAAAATCAGAGCTGAAATTAATGAAATTGAAACAAAAGAAACAATTGAAAAAATTGATAAAACTAAAAGTTGGTTCTTTGAAAAAATAAATAAGATCAACAGACCCTTAGCCATGCTAACAAAGAGAAGAAGAGAGAGAACTCAAATTACTAGCATACAGGATGAAAAAGGCAATATCACAACAGACACTTCAGAAATACAGAAGATAATCAGAAATTATTTTGAATCCTTATACTCCACTAAAATAGAAGATAGTGAAGGCATCGATAAATTTCTTAAGTCATACGATCTGCCCAGATTGAGACAGGAGGATATAGACAACCTAAACAGACCAATATCAATTGAGGAAATAGAAGAAACCATGAAAAGATTACCAACTAAGAAAATCCCAGGACCGGATGGGTATACAGCAGAGTTTTACAAAACCTTTAAAGAGGAACTAATACCAATACTTTTCAAGCTATTTCAGGAAATAGAAAAAGAGGGAGAACTTCCAAATTCATTCTACGAGGCCAACATCACACTGATTCCTAAACCAGACAAAGATACTTCAAAGAAAGAAAACTACAGACCAATATCTCTAATGAACCTAGACGCAAAAATCCTCAATAAAATTCTGGCGAATCGAATACAAAATCATATCAAAAAAATTGTACACCATGATCAAGTAGGATTCATCCCTGAGATGCAAGGCTGGTTCAATATACGGAAATCAATAAATGTTATCCACCACATCAATAGACTTAAAAATAAGAACCATATGATCATCTCGATAGATGCGGAAAAAGCATTCGACAAAGTACAGCATCCCTTTATGTTCAAAACTCTCAAAAGAGAGCCAGACATGGCGTGTGGCTTCTGCAGATCCATTGCCAGCCAGCATCAAATAAATTTATAGGAATAAACAGTAACCTAGCAGTCAACCAGAACAAGAAGCAACATGAGCAGCTTCAAGAAGCAAGGAAGAAGAGGAGTACAAGCAATGCAGGACAGCCTAAATATTCAGGAGGACCTAGAGTCATCAGAAAAATGGTCATATAAAGACCTCAAGGAACACCTTAGACAGATGGAATGGAACCTCAAAGAGGATACAAGACAGCAAATTCAAGCAGCGAAAGAACACATTGAGAATGAGTTACATAAACAGCTAAAAGAAGAAGTTAAGCATCTTTATAAGGAGATAGAGATTATAAAAAATAATCAAACAATAATTCTAGAAATGAAGGAAACGATAAACCAAATTAAAAACTCAATTGAGAGTATCACTAACAGAGTGGAACAAGTAGAAACCAGAATGTCAGATAATGAAGACAAAATATACCATCTTGAAAAGAGTCTAGCCAACTCAGAAAGGCTGGTAAAAAATCACGAGAGAATCATCCAAGAGTTATGCGATAACATAAAGAAACCAAACTTACGAGTCATCGGGATCGAGGAAGGTACAGAGATTCACACCAAGGGAATGAGAAACTGCTGAATGAAATAATTACAGAAAACTTTCCAGAAATAAAAAAGGAAACAGATATACAAATTGAAGATGCATACAGGACACCGAGCACACAAAATCACAGTAGACCAACGCCAAGACACATTGTTATGAAGATATCCAATATACAGAACAAAGAGAAAATATTAAAAGCTACAAGAGAAAGGAGACAGATTACATTTAGGGGTAAACCAATATGGTTAACAACGGACTTTTCATCACAGACACTGAAAGCAAGAAGGTCATGGAACAATGTATTTCAAACACTGAAAGACAATGGATGCCAACCAAGAATTCTGTATCCAGCAAAATTAAGCTTCAGGTATGACAACAAAATAAAGATCTTTCATGATAAACAAAAGTTAAAAGAATTTGCAGCCAGAAAACCTGCATTGCAAAGCATTTTGAGCAAAACAGTACACGAGGAAGAAATGAAAAACAATAACCAAAACCATCAGTGGGAAGTGCCTCAGTAAAGACAGAGGGCGAGGGGAAAGATAATCACGGAGAAACAAACTAAATATTTAAAAAAAAAAAAAAAGGATAAGCATTCAAACATGGATGGAAGTTCAAACCATATATCAATAGTAACTCTGAATGTTAACGGCCTAAACTCTCCAATAAAGCGACATAGGCTGGTATCATGGATTAAAAAGACAAATCCAACAATATGCTGCCTCCAGGAGACACATCTGATTGGAAAAGACATACACAGGCTGAAGGTGAAAGGATGGGAAAAAATATACCACGCACACAGTTCTCGTAAGCAAGCAGGAGTGGCCATCCTCATATCGAATAAAATCGACTTCAAGACTAAGTTAATCAAAAGGGATAAAGAAGGTCATTATATACTGTTAAAAGGATCCATTCACCAACAAGACGTAACAATTATCAATATTTATGCACCAAACAATGGTGCTGTGACATTCATAAAACAAACTCTCCTCAAGTTCAAGAATCAAATAGACCACAACACAATAATTATGGGTGACTTCAACACTCCTCTTTCACCGTTGGACAGATCCTCCAAACAAAAATTGAATAAAGAAACTATAGAACTCAATATCACAATCAACAACCTAGACTTAACTGACATATATAGAATATATCAACCATCATCAAATGGATATACCTTTTTCTCAGCAGCACATGGATCCTTCTCAAAAATAGACCATATATTATGCCATAGGGCAACCCTCAGTAAATATAAAGGGGTGGAGATAATACCATGCATTTCATCTGATCATAATGGAATGAAACTGGAAATCAATGATAAAAGAAGGAAGGAAAAATCCTACATCACATGGAAAATGAACAATATGTTACTGAATGATCAATGGGTTACAGAAGACATAAAGGAGGAAATCAAAAAATTCTTAGAGATAAACGAAAATACAGACACAACATATCGGAATCTATGGGACACAATGAAAGCAGTTTTAAGAGGAAAATTCATCACCTGGTGGTCATTCCTCAAAAAAAGAAGAAACCAACAAATAAATGAGCTCACACTCCAACTCAAAGCCCTAGAAAAGGAAGAGCAAAACAACAGCAAATGTAGCAGAAGACTAGAAATAATTAAAATTAGAGCGGAAATCAATGAAATTGAAACAAAAGAAACTATTGAAAAAATTAACAAAACTAAAATTTGGTTCTTCGAAAAAATAAATAAGATCGACAGACCTTTAGCCATGCTAACGAAGAGAAGAAGAGAGAGAACTCAAATTACTAACATACGGGATGAAAAAGGCAATATTACAACAGATCCTACAGAAATACAGAAGACAATTAGAAATTATTTTGAAAACCTATATTCCAACAAAATAGAAGATAGTGAAGACATCGATAAATTTCTTAAGTCATATGATTTGCCCAGACTGAGTCAGGAGGATACACACAATTTGAATAGACCAATAGCAATGGATGAAATTGAAGAAGCCATCAAAAGACTACCAACCAAGAAAAGCCCAGGACCGGATGGGTATACAGCGGAGTTTTACAAAACCTTTAAAGAAGAATTAAAACCAATACTTTTCAAGTTATTTCAGGAAATAGAAAAAGAGGGAGCTCTTCCAAATTCATTCTATGAGGCCAACATCACCCTGATTCCGAAACCAGACAAAGACGCCTCAAAGAAAGAAAACTACAGACCAATATCTCTAATGAACCTAGATGCAAAAATCCTCAATAAAATTCTGGCAAATCGAATACAAAAACACATCAAAAAAATTGTGCACCATGACCAAGTAGGATTCATCCCTGGGATGCAAGGATGGTTCGACATACGGAAATCAATAAATGTTATTCACCACATCAATAGACTTAAAGATAAGAACCATATGATCATCTCGATAGATGCAGAGAAAGCATTTGACAAAGTACAGCATCCCTTTAAGTTCAAAACATTAGAAAAATTAGGGATAACAGGAACCTACCTTGACATTGTAAAAGCTATATATGCTAAGCCTCAGGCTAGCATCATTCTGAATGGACAAAAGTTGAAGGCATTCCCTCTAAAATCCGGAACAAGACAGGGATGCCCTCTATCTCCACTTCTATTCAATATAGTTCTCGAAACACTGGCCAGAGCAATTAGACAGACGAAAGAAATTAAAGGCATAAAAATTGGAAAAGAAGAACTTAAATTATCACTATTTGCAGATGACATGATTCTATACCTAGAAGACCCAAAAGGGTCTACAAAGAAACTACTAGAACTAATAAATGAATTCAGCAAAGTGGCAGGATATAAAATCAACACGCATAAATCAAAGGCATTTCTGTATATCAGCGACAAAACTTCGGAAACGGAAATTAGGAAAAACACTCCATTCATGATATCCTCAAAAAAATAAAATACTTGGGAATTAATCTAACAAAAGAGGTGAAAGATTTATATAATGAAAACTACAGAACCCTAAAGAGAGAAGTTGATGAAGATCTTAGAAGATGGAAAAACATACCCTGTTCATGGATAGGCAGAACTAACATCATCAAAATGGCGATATTACCAAAAGTTCTCTATAGGTTTAATGCAATGCCAATCAAAATCCCAACGGCATATCTTGTAGAAATTGACAAAGCAATCATGAAATTCATATGGAAAAATAAAAGACCCAGAATAGCAAAAGCAATTCTAAACAGGAAGTGTGAATCAGGCGGTATAGCAATACCAGATTTCAAACTATATTACAAAGCAATAGTGACAAAAACAGCATGGTACTGGTACCAAAATAGGCGGGTGGACCAATGGTATAGAATAGAGGACACAGAGACTAATCCACAAAGTTACAACTATCTTATATTTGATAAAGGGGCTAAAAGCATGCAATGGAGGAAGGATAGCATCTTCAACAAATGGTGTTGGGAAAACTGGAAATCCATATGCAACAAAATGAAACTGAACCCCTTTCTCTCGCCATGCACAAAAGTTAACTCAAAATGGATCAAGGAACTTGATATCAAACCAGAGACTCTGCGTCTGATAGAAGACAAAGTTGGATCCGATCTACAAATTGTGTGGTCGGGCTCCAAATTCCTCAATAGGACACCCATAGCACAAGAGTTAATAACAAGAATCAACAAATGGGACTTAATTAAACTTAAAAGTTTTTTCTCAGCAAGAGAAACAATAAGAGAGGTAAACAGGGAGCCTACATCCTGGGAACAAATCTTTACTCCTCACACTTCAGAAAGAGCCCTAATATCCAGAGTATACAAAGAACTCAAAAAATTAGACAATAAGATAACAAATAACCCAATCAACAAATGGGCCAAGGACCTGAACAGACACTTCTCAGAGGAGGATATACAATCAATCAATAAGTACATGAAAAAATGCTCACCATCTCTAGCAGTCAGAGAAATGCAAATCAAAACCACCCTAAGATACCATTTCACTCCAGTAAGATTGGCAGCCACTATGAAGTCAAACAACAACAAGTGCTGGAGAGGTTGTGGAGAAAAGGGTACACTTGTACATTGCTGGTGGGACTGCAAATTGGTGCGGCCAATTTGGAAAGCAGTTTGGAGATTCCTGGGAAAGATGGGAATGGAACCACCATTTGACCCTGCTATTGCCCTTCTTGGACTATTCCCTGAAGACCTTAAAAGAGCATGCTACAAGGATACTGCCACATCGATGTTCATAGCAGCACAATTCACAATTGCTAGACTGTGGAACCAACCCAGATGCCCCTCAGTAGATGAATGGATAAAAAAAATGTGGCATCTATACACAATGGAGTACTATGCAGCAATAAAAAATGACAAAATCATAGAATTTGCAGGGAAATGGATGGCACTAGAGCAGATTATGCTTAGTGAAGCTAGCCAATCCCTAAAAAACAAATACCAAATGTCTTCTTTGATATAATGAGAGCAACTATGAACAGAGCAGGGAGGAAGAGTAGGAAGAAAAGATTAACATTAAACAGAGACATGAGATGGGAGGGAAAGGGTGAGAAAAGGGAAATTGCATGGAAATGAAGGGAGACCCTCATTGCTATACAAAATTACATACAAGAGGTTGTGAGGGAATGGGAAAATAAACAAGGAGAGAAATGAATTACAGTAGATGGGGTAGAGAGAGAAGTTGGGAGGGGAGGGGAGGGGGGATAGTAGGGGATAGGAAAGGTAGCAGAATACAACAATGACCAATAGGACATTATGTAAAATTGTGGAAGTGTAACCGATGTGACTCTGCAATCTGCATTTGGGGTAAAATTGGGGGTTCATAACCCACTTCAGTCCAATGTATGAAGTATGTTATGTCAAGAGCTTTGTAATGTTGTGAACAACCAATAAAAAAAAAAATTTAAAAAAAAAGAAACAAAACAACAACAAAAATATCCCAGTTATAAGTAATCATCATCATGAATGTTGACGTGTTTTTTTTTAGATATATTTCTATGCAGATATACAGCCAGAAAAAAAGGAAGATAGAAAGGAAGACTTGATGGACATACCTTTTATAAAAACTGAGTTATGTTGTAATGAGTTTTTATTTTTAGGGTTTCTTAAATTTTACAACAGAAAATGTCTAGCATTAAAGTATAATGTTATGAAAAAAAAACTCTCAAAAAAATAGGGATAACAGGAACATACCTCAACATTGTTAAAACAATCTACGCTAAGCCCCAGGCTAGCATCATTCTGAATGGAGAAAAATTGAAGGCATTCCCTCTAAATTCTGGAACAAGACAGGGATGCCCTCTCTCACCACTTCTGTTCAACATAGTCCTTGAAACACTGGCCAGAGCAATTAGACAGACGAAAGAAATTAAAGGCATAAAAATAGGAAAAGAAGAACTTAAATTATCACTATTTGCAGATGACATGATTCTATACCTAGCAGACCCAAAAGGGTCTACAAAGAAACTATTAGAGCTAATAAATGAATTCAGCAAAGTGGCAGGATATAAAATCAACACGCATAAATCAAAGGCATTCCTGTATATCAGCGACAAACCCTCTGAAATGGAAATGAGGACAACCACTCCATTCACAATATCCTCAAAAACAATAAAATACTTGGGAATCAACCTAACAAAAGAGGTAAAAGACTTATACAATGAAAACTACAGAACCCTAAAGAGAGAAATTGAAGAAGATCTTAGAAGATGGAAAAATATACCCTGTTCATGGATAGGCAGAACTAACATCATCAAAATGGCAATATTACCAAAAGTTCTCTATAGGTTTAATGCAATGCCAATCAAAATCCCAATGGCATTTCTTGTAGAAATAGAGAAAGCAATCATGAAATTCATATGGAAAAATAAAAGACCCAGAATAGCAAAAACAATGCTAAGCAGGAAGTGTGAATCAGGTGGTATAGCGATACCAGACTTCAAACTATACTACAGAGCAATAGTAACAAAAACAGCATGGTATTGGTACTAAAACAGGCGGGTGGACCAATGGTACAGAATAGAGGACACAGAAACCAACCCACAAAACTACAATTTTCTTATATTTGATAAAGGGGCTAAAAGCATGCAATGGAGGAAGGATAGCATCTTCAACAAATGGTGCTGGGAAAACTGGAAATCCATATGCAACAAAATGAAACTGAATCCCTTTCTCTCGCCATGCACAAAAGTTAACTCAAAATGGATCAAGGAGCTTGATATCAAACCAGAGACAAGGCATCTGATAGAAGAAAAAGTTGGCTATGACCTACACACTGTGGGGTCGGGCTCCAAATTCCTCAATAGGACACCCATAGCACAAGAATTAATATCTAGAATCAACAAATGGGACTTGCTCAAACTAAAAAGTTTTTTCTCAGCAAAAGAAACAATAAGAGAGGTAAACAGGGAGCCTACATCCTGGGAACAAATCTTTACTCCACACACTTCAGATAGAGCCCTAATATCCAGAGTATACAAAGAACTCAAAAAATTAGACAATAAGATAACAAATAACCCAATCAACAAATGGGCCAAGGACCTCAACAGACACTTCTCAGAGGAGGACATACAATCAATCAACAAGTACATGAAAAAATGCTCACCATCGCTAGCAGTCAGAGGAATGCAAATCAAAACCACCCTAAGATATCATCTCACTCCAGTAAGATTGGCAGCCATTAAGAAGTCAAAGAACAACAAGTGCTGGCGAGGATGTGGGGAAAAGGGTACACTTGTACATTGTTGGTGGGACTGCAAATTGGTGCAACCAATTTGGAAAGCAGTATGGAGATTTCTTGGAAAGCTGGGAATGGAACCACCATTTGATCCAGCTATTCCCCTTCTGGGTCTATTCCCTAAAGACCTAAAAACAGCATGCTACAGGGACACTGCTACATCGATGTTCATAGCAGTACAATTCACAATAGCAAGACTGTGGAAGCAACCTAGATGCCCTTCAATAGACGAATGGATAAAAAAAATGTGGCATTCATACACAATGGAGTATTACTCTGCATTAAAAAATGACAAAATTATAGAGTTTGGAGGGAAATGGATGGCATTAGAGCAGATTATGCTAAGTGAAGCTAGCCAATCCCTAAAAAACAAATGCCAAATGTCCTCTTTGATATAAGGAGAGTAACTAAGAACAGAGTAGGGAAGAAGAGCATGAGAAAATGACTAATATTAAACAGGGATGAGAGGTGGGAGGGACAGGGAGAGAGAAGGGAAATTGCTTGGAAATGGAAGGAGACCCTCAGGGTTATACAAAATTATATTCAAGAGGAAATGTGGGGAAAGGGAAAAATAATACAAGGGGGAGAAATGCATTACAGTAGAGGGGGTAGAGAGAGAAGAGTGGAGGGGAGGGGAGGGGAGGGGGGATAGTAGAGGATAGGAAAGGCAGCAGAATACAACAGACACTAGTATGGCAATATGTAAATCAGTGGAAGTGTAACTGATATGACTCTGCAATCTGTATACGGGGTAAAAATGGGAGTTCATAACCCACTTGAATCAAAGTGTGAAATATGATATATCAAGAACTATGTAATGTTTTGAACAACCAATAAAAAAAAATTATATGGAGGGCTGGGGATGTGGCACAAGCAGTAGCGCGCTCGCCTGGCATGTGTGCGGCCCGGGTTCGATCCTCAGCACCACATACCAGCAAAGATGTTGTGTCTGCCAAGAACTAAAAAATAAACATTAAAAATTCTCTCTCTCTCTCTCTCTCTCTCTCTCTCTCTCTCTCTCTCTCTCTCTCAAAAAAATATATATTGAAATGTGTGCAATATAGGAAAATAATTCCACTGTCCAGGAAAGATAAGCAAAAAGGGGAAAACAAAATTTGATTAATTTCCACTTTGATTTGCATCTCCATGATAACAAAATAAAACCTCTTCTTGCTGTTGCAAGGAGGAAAACAAAACAAAACAAAACAAGGGGTGGGGCTGTGGCTCAGTGGTAGAGCACTTGCCTGGCATGTGTATGTGTGAGGCACTAGGTTCAATCCTCAGCATGACATAAAAATAAATCAATAAAAATAAAGGTATTATGTTCATTTACAACTGAAAAAATTAAAACAAAAACAAAAAATAAATATTATGATTAACGTAACTTCTCCCTGATATTAAATGCAACTATTGAAAAATATTCTGAATTTATTGGATAAGAGATATTTTTAGCCTAAGAGAAACTATCACTTTATAACTATAACTTGGAGGCACCTATTTGAGGGTGAAAATTAAATAGATAAGCATGCCTGAGAGGAAATATGGCATCTGCTCCTACATCAGTTTGCAAATATATTGCACCAAGTACTACTCAGTGCTGTACTATGAACTGCAAAGCTACCAACACAAGTGTCCTATTCCTAGTTGGAGTCTCTGGAATGCAATGACAGTGGGCTTCATAGACACCTACATAGACTCTATACACCCCTGAGCACTGACACACTGAGAAGAGGATGTCCTAATAACAGGGGTCACTGCCAGCGATCAGTAGTCCCTGCCAGGATCCAGTTTTACTTTCCATGTTTTCAGTTACCCACAGTGAACTATGGTCTGAAAACACTATACTAATATTTGTCTTGACTCTTTCAAGAGCTAGAGAATAAATTTAAAGAACTTTTGTTTCAGTATATTATTATAATTGTTGTATTCTATTATCACTTATCATTGTTAATCTCTTGCTATTTTGTGCATATGTATGGGGGAAAAAACAAAGTAAGTGTAGGGTTCAGTACTGTGTTGGTCATGTTTCTGTCACTATAATAAAATATCTGAGATAATTAACTTATAATAAGAAAAAGTTCATTTTAGATCATAGTTTTGGAGGTTCTAATCCAAGATCAGACCCATTGCTTTGAGCTTGTGGTGGGCTTGCAGTGGCAATGGCAAAAATCATCTGGTGGAGAAACTGCTCACTTCATGGTCAGGAAGCAAAAGGATCTGCCGTAAGAACCCACCTCTTAAAGTCTGCCACCCCAATAGCACCACCTGGGGACCAAGTGGAAAACACATGGACCTTTGGGGGACATTCAACATCTAAACCACAGCAAGTACCATCTATGCTGTCAGGCATCCATTGGGGATTGGAACGTATCTCCTGAGGATAAAGGAGGAATACTGTATTTTATAATTAGGGTATGTCCTGGCAGGAGACAGATGAGTTTTCAATATTTTTTTGATAGACAACAAATTTAGATTTATTTATTGCTGTAGCAATGGAGTTCACACCTCAGGGATAACAGTGGGACAGACACCTCAAAAGGGAAAATAGAGAAAAAGAAAACTTAAAAAACAAACAAACAAGTTTTACTTTTAGTTGACACAAAATAATCATACATAATTATGGGATACTCAGTAATATTTTTATACATGCATAAATTATATAATTATCAATTCAGCATTAGCATATTCATCATTTTCAACTTATTTCTTTGGAATGAAACATTCAAAATCCTCTCTTCTAGCTATTTTAAAATTCACAGTACATTCTTCTTAGTTATTGCATCTTATTCTGTGATAGATCATCAGGACTTACTCCTCTTAGCTAACTTGACTTCGTACTAGTTGTCCAAACTCTCCCCACTCCTCCCCTCCTCAGCCTATAGTAACCACAATTCTATTCTCTATTTCCATGAGATCAATTCTTTTAGATTCCACAGATAAGCGAGATCATATGGTAATTGCCCTTCTGTGCCTGACTTAACACAATGTCTTATGAATTTACCAAATCGCAACTGATCTTTTTTTAAACACCTGCTTTTTGTCAAACTTAATATTTTGAGCTCTGGAGCAACAATTGTTCAAAGGCACTCTACCTACAGCTTCCTGGCTAGTGTTATCAGTCCCCAAAGATGGGTCTGGAGAAGGCTCAGGGAGTCTTTACCTGTTGACTCCTCCTCAGAGGCACATGCTTCAGGTATCCCGGGGCTTTGCCACAGGTAAACCACCACTCTTCTAGGCAGGTTTCAGGACACATTTCACAATTCTGTGCCAGGAACCCTTTGAAAGTAGACTGTAGGGTGCAATTCTGTGGTGACCAAGACATTATTGTATAAAAGCACAGACAACTACATATTAAAACAAAAAAATTCATAAAACCCCACGTGTGTACTGTTTAAGCTTTGTTGATTTACTTCTGTAAAGTGCACTCCTATTCTTTCTCACTGTTCATGTTTTTTGCCTTCTTACCTTTCTTCTCATGTTTTTCCCCCATATTTTTATTGGTGCATTATAGTTACTTTCTCAAAGTTTTAAAACATGTTGTTTCCACTAAATAAGTCTATAAATAAGGGATATTAATTTATTTCAACCAAACTTTCAACATCTTTTGGGGGAAAAGAGAGTGTGTACATTCTACACTACATACCTAATTGGAGTTCTTTTTCTCTGTCTTTGAATGGGTATGTGTGTGTGCCAGAGATACCATTTTAACCAAGAAGCTTTCTTCAGAGGTAGCAAGTTCCCCATTAATCAAAGTGTTCAAGTATAAAAAAGTTGGCTACTTGGTGTTAATGATGTTTCAGAGAGAAATATTTTAGCAATAAATAGCCCTTCACATATATATCCAAAGTACTATTTAACCTTTAATGTGTATTAAGTAAAATGTTACATTATAGAGGTTGTTGACTATTTAAGTTGACACATAAGAATTCCAATTTTCTAAGGTATACTTTTGCCTTTTTCCTTGTCTCATCTTTAATTCTATAAAGTTATATAGTATATTTGATGAAATATGATATCAATATTTCAAAATATGACATTAACATTTAAGTGTATAACTTATTTAATGAAATGTTATTAGATCTAATATATATCATATATATATTTACCTATAATTGGATTCTTTGCTCAATATTTTTCTATTAATAGTGGCATGAAATCATTCTCTTTATTTCACTAAATATATGTTAAATAACTATAGAATTAAGTAATTATTGGATATATATTTTTAGGCATATGAGGTAGGTAGGTAGATAGCATGGTCAGTATTTAACTTGTCAAGTCACACAATACACTTAGGTTAAAGAGTTCATAGTTTACAACATAATTTATACTATAAATATAAATCTATACTTCAAATAGTTTTTTATTCATTTGAAATTTTGATTTATTGCTTATGAGATCTCATTATTTCATAAATGTTCATGATGTCTGCTGTACTCTCTTGTGCCCTACCCCTTCCTAAACCTGAATCATCAATATTATTTTAAACTCCCAATTGTCCATTTGTAACTAGATAGTATGACATGAAGATAGATTCCACTGGCCTCCAGCTACCTGCCCTGTGTCCCAGCAAGCAGAAATCAAAGGAATAGATGGATCTGTGCTGCCAGGCCTGCAGTGCAGCTACCCTCTCCTGGCCTCCCTCTTGGGTGTGAAGATGAGCGGGACCTACAGCCAATTCAGGCACACAGAGCCCTGTGTTTAGAAGTGACCCAGGAATGGCACAATGCCTGGCTATCAGAGTCCTAAAATTCTTAATAATTGTACCTTGAACTTATGTTTTGTCAACTGCTGATGTGAAAGGATTTTCTTTTAAAAATAATAAAAAGAAATGTTTTGGGCATTTGTGAAGAGATAAAATTATCTTTCTCAAAGATTTGGGGAGAGATGGGAGGGAAGCACTAGAATGGAATGGGGTGATAGAGTAGGGATCCCTGGCAATGTTGAGGCTTGCTTGGGGAATTTTAATCACAATTTGTCATAATGTTTGTGCATTTTTCTCTAGCCATGTTCATCCACAAGGATTTAAGTGAGGAATAGCTTAAGAGTTAAATTTGAGCAGAGCTGAAAACTTCCTAGGCAAATACAATAAAGAGAATAAAGAAAGTGTGCGAAATCTAAGTTGGGTAAGAAGGAAAGTGACTTGACCTCAAAAAGGGAGCCAATGGTGAGTCCAGATGGGTTTGATGAATTGCTCCCATTGGTGAACTAATAAGTTGGAAACATAAGAGAATCTAATGAATGGGGGTGGGGTTGGAGCCACAGTTAACCAGTAACTAAAAGGCTCAAGATTTCAACCTGAGAATGCTGGGGTGTTGGGGTGGAGCACAGAAATAAAATGCATGTGGAATGGTCCAGGGGCAGAGGCACTCAAATGGAACGGAATGATAGAGTAGGGAGCACCAGGGTGGGTGCTAAGGATTTTTGTATTTTCCTGATGTTCTCCTAAAGTAGTGACAGCAATGCTGGGGAGAGAAAGGAGGCAAATGAGAATCTTGGCAGAGTCTGGGGTATCTTTGCCTGATTCTGATGACTTCAAAAAAGCTGGCTGGCTGGAGTGGTAGATACCCATCACTAACACCACCTGCAGGGAGGTAGAAATTCCCTTCATGCTGTGAAGCAAATATGGTTCATGATGGGTAGGGGATAAGTGCTCTTCTCTATCAAAAAGGAAGAAGTAAATGAAGAGGGAAGAAAAATAAAGACTTTTAGAAGTCATTTAAAATGTCTTCACACTGGGTGAGATGGTGCACACCTGTAATCCCAGAGGCTGAGGCAGGAGGATTATGAGTTCAAAGCCAGCCTCAGCAAAAGCTAAGCAACTCAGTGAGACCCTGTCTCTAAATAAAATACTAAAAAGGGCTGGGGATGTGGCTCAGTGGTCAAGTACCCCTGGGTTCAAATCCAATCACCCAAATAAATAAATAAAATATTTTACATAGTCATGCATATTAATTCCCTCAAAGATGAGGCCTGTCACAGTTCTAGTCAGGGTCAGGAAATTGTATACTTCAGATTGTCTTTGCCAACCTTACTGTTTTTTTTTTTTTTTCTCTGTATTATCTTCATGTCAACAGGTTGAGAGGCCATGAGGATCATCATTAAGACCGTATTTTCCATGATAGTTTTGCTCTAGTCCTGTCATCATAGTTTAAACATGGAAGAGAAAAATGTTACATTCTTCCTTCAGCAGGCAAACAAGCATCTCTTGGGAATCCCCTGAGTGTGAAGCTGTATGCTGAGCAAGGGGAAACACGAGAATGGACTGAATGCTGAGCCTGCCAGGAGGACTTTGTAGACTCCAGAGAGTGAAATGGTATCCAGGCAATTGGAAGCCCTGGTATCGACCCACAATCTAACAAAGAGAGGAAGAGACTACATTTCACTGCTGGAATTTTCTCATTTCCAGTCTCTAACTGATACCATGTTTACCTCATGAGATTGAATTTGAAAGGCCAAATTCCACCCCTGCAGGGAAACGCTGGGCTTCATCTGAATCTCAAAGTAGCAGAAAGGTCCACAGTCCCTGGAAGCAGCTCAAGTTGAACTTCAGTTACAGAGCCTCAGGGTTGTCTGAAGCAGCCCCAATGAGGACACAAGACTCTGGTGCTGTCTATCAGGGCTCTCCACTGAACTGCCAGGTTTCAGAAGCAGATGAAAAGAAGATCTGTGGGGAATCTCAGAAGGTGGACCCCATGGAGAGCTGCTTCTCACTTCTTAACCAGCACTACCATTTCCTACCTCAAGAAAGAATTTAATCTTTTTGTCATTTACTCCTTGTAGTGGCTCCAAGGCTATGTGTGTATGCCTTTGTTTTACTATGTCTGTCTACAGGATTGCTATTGACATTCAAATATTAAACAGGAATCTAAATTCTTTGCTAGGATAAGCACATGAAGCACATCTGCCCAGATTTTCTGGATTATTGACCACATTGCCAAGGTCATCTGTATTTTCTGGCTAAAGTGTTTATCTACCACAAATGTGCATTTCTGTGATATGGCATAAAAGATATCTCAATGGACCATAATTTAGAATCTCCAAAATACTGAATGATAATAGATTTAGCATGCTATTTTAAACAAGAAATTAACTAAATTAACTTGGGTGCTGAGGGAATAGATGTTTTAAGCTTTTCAAAGGTATTTACCTTTTATCAGAAATGCTTTCTATCCCTCTCCCAATCTACTACTAACTGAAATGGGCCATGATTCTGTATGTTCTCTTGTAGAATCACATTTTTTTTTTCCGGGGGTGGGGAGAAGGAGCGTAGATCTAGAAAATAACTTAGAAATGACGGTGCTTAATTAATTGACTTACCAAAATCACATGGCTGGCTAGCGGCAGAAATAGATTTAAGAATATAAGACTTCACAAACCATAGAAAATCTTTGATCTTTGGTTTTTTGATATATTGGCTTATTTCACTTAGCCTTGTCTCCGGATCCATCTATTTACCAGCACATGTCATAGTCATTCTTCTTCTTGGCTGAGCAATACTCTCTCTCTCTCTCTCTCTCTCTCTCTCTCTCTCTCTGTGTGTGTGTGTATGTGTCACATTTTCTTTATCCATTCATCTGTTGTAGGGCACCTAGGTTGGCTCCATAGCTTAGCTATTGTGAATTGTGCTGCTATAAATATTAATTTCACTGTGTCACTGTAGTATGCTGATTGTAAATCCTTTGAAGGAGGTGTTATTAGAATCTCAGTGGAGTAGACAAATGGGATTGAAGGGAAGGGAGAGGGTAAGGAAAAAGGAGAGGCAGTGGAATGAATCTGATGTGATGTTCCTATGTACATTTATGAATATACCCTAGTGAATCTCACCATCATGTACAGCTATAAGAACTTAATTAAAAAAACTATGGGTAAATGGCAGAAAGGTCAATACAGGGAAAGGAGCAGAGAGTGGTAAAGGGGAAGAGGAAGAAGAGATAGCGGAGTCTGAATTAGAACAAGATATATTCCAAGCTTGTGTAATTATGTCAAAATGGATTCTACTGTCCTATGTAACTAAATAGAACCTATAAAAAAAAAGAATATACGACTTCATGTAAAAGCCAAGAAGACCCTTTACTACATTTCTTGCAGGAATGCTCTTGTGTGAATAGCCCTTTCACTAAATATTAAATAAATATATTTCAGACTATTTGGGAGTTCTGGTAGGCCACAGAAAATGGTAATTTTCCTACAACAGACATTTGAAGATATTTTCTGTTCGTATTATTTTTAATTTTAGCCAATATAATTTTTTATAAAAAAGAAAAACAAACAAATAAGAAATAACAACAACAAAAGCAGTCCAAAGCAAAATTAGTGTTGGCAATAAGCAAAAGAAGCAAGGTTGCTTTGAGTTTTCCATGGACTCTTTGATGTTTTTGTCAATTTAAATAAAAGTTATACATTTTCCTTTAGATGACAACTACAAGGTCGTTCCTTATGGATGAGTCATCATGCTGCTACTGGAAAATGACTTTAGGAATAAACCATAGGGAGATTTGCAAGAGCCTGTTTCTCACTGTGACAGTTATGCAAGTGGAAGGAATCAGCCTTGAATCCAAGGAAAGGCCATTTCAGCAACTGAACAGAATATTTACCTCCACAAAATGAAGCTGTTCATTTCCACCATATAGTTTTGGCTTCCTGTTATTTATTTGCTTCCTGGTAAAGGGATTTGCCAAAATAATTTTAATTACTATGAATATGCTCTTAGCTACCAGGATGTTGGCTGTTTTGTCATTCACAACCCTAACAAGGCAGATGTCAGTTTTAGTCACAAACCCCTATAGTTTGGGGCTTTGGAAGTATGAGTTTATTATTCAACACTAAAACTTCATTCCAGAGAAGGGGTATTCATGGAAATACTTTATTTGTTTAACAATAAATAAATAGTTTATTTATCTATTCTTTGGAGGGGATAGTGCTAGAATCCATACACATCAGATTTTATTGTTGTAGTCAGTATTCCTGGGACATGGGAAAGAACTGGATGCTTCAACATAAGAACAAAAGGGAATAGGATTTTTCCTCACTACACAATGTATTACTATTTTCAAAACTTCTCTCTAATTTTTTTAAATTAATTTCTTAAATGATGAATCCAAATGAAATTTGAGTTTTCCATTAGTATTTGTATGTATGTAATAGACTACCTGCTATTGTCATTAGGTAATAGCTACTTTGTTTCCAGTAGGCTGTCATAAACAGTATTGTTAAAGTCTGGTTATCAATGGAGAATGTCCCTCAAGGTAATTTTCTTGTGTTGTGAGGTTGTTCCTAGTGTGGTGGTGCTAAGAATGGTACCCTTAAAGAGGTAGAGAGTCCTTAGAAAGTCCTTAGATTATTGGGGACACTTCCAGTGGAAGAGGGCACTATGCTCTTATGGCCCCTGAACTCTCCTGAGAGCAAGTTGCTAAAAGAGTGAGACCAACCTTTGAATCACTCTCTGGCTTAGTGTTTTGAAACATGACCCCTTCCTCCTACAAACACTTGGGCAGCTATGATGCTATCTACCAGGAGGCCCTTACCAGAAGTCAAACCAAAGTGGACACTTGATCTTGGAGTTTTAGCCTCCAAAGTTAACCTGTTTCAAGAATTTTCTTACACTAACAAAAACCAAACTGATACAAGTACTAAACTTTTCTTATATTCATTATTTGTTGCACTAATGTCATATGGGTCCTAAGGCAGGATCTGGGTACCACCATTTCAGTGCTGAATAAATAAAAGCTTAGGAGTCACAGGATGTGATCTATAAGTTTGTTCCCCTTCTAAATTAAACATAGTGCAATTTTGATTATTCATGGAAGTATGTGGATATTTGAGCCTTTATCTATAAGGATCTATTTATTTAGAATAAATGAGCCAAGTTAGTGTTCATTCTACACGTTATTTGTAACTTCCAAATTTTATCATCCTCTTAGGAATGTGTCTAAGGAATTCTAAGATATCCCTTAATTCTCAGGAACATTATTTTATACTTCAGAGAAGACCTCAAGTTAATATCAAACTCTCCCTGCAGATAGAATCAGCTTTCAGGATCTGAGCAAAAATAAGACCATTGCACGGACCAGGACCATGATCAGAGTGTTGTCCTGCTGGATGCAGGAAGCAGTCAGTCATCTATTCCCAACTTCCTTAAAATCTCTTCAGAGCTCTAAATGATCATAACATGTTCCTTAGAATGTTATTAACAGAATAGAGTTTGGAAAATGTCCACATCTTCAATTTAAAAAAGAACTCTGAGACAGACACTGAGGAGGTGAGGGAACTCAACCAACAGATACTGAGTCATAGGTCCCTGACTTCCAGACTTGCAATCTTTTCTTACATAATGATAACTGGCTTTGGAAATGTTTCATGTTTATTTACTAGAAGCTTTTATCTAGAACCTATAGTCATCTTGCAAAGTAAGTCTCTTATAATCTCTTTCTTATGGATAAAGAAAGAGAGGCATGGATACTAAAAGGTTTACATAAGGTATGTCAGCCAGTAATTGGTGGAGCTAAGCTATGAGGCATGTTCTTTATAATGGCACAATCCTTCCTAACAGTTAGTGACTATTAACCATAATCACCAATTAATCCAAAAAATCCTTTTATCAAGATCATGAGTCTGAACACAATCCTCATACAACATTTATTATTAACCAAGTATATGACAAGTAGAGATACTCATTAGTTTAGATAGTCATTAATTTCAAATAAGATAAAATTAAGTATAGTTAAATCTCTTTATTCAAAGTAATTATGTTCTAAAGAATATTCATAAATGATGAATGAACAAATATTGAATTTTTGCTCCATAGTGGAAATACAGGTTTAGTTTTCTGCCAGTCTCGAGTGACATTTATATCAAAGAATTATATAGCCTTGTTTTATATGTGTTTCTATTTAAAGGAAGCATACTGAATATATATTGTTGATTAATTAACATCAAACTCATGGTCAACAGTGCATAACTCATGCCTGAGGGAAGCATATGTAACATGAGTATTTTTGTGGGTTCTTGCACTTGGAAACCCTGGAGAGCCATTTAGCACTCTACTGGTGACCATTATAAATAGCAAACTATTAACAAAAAGCACAAAAATGCAAAAGAAAATATGTGACATTAAGAGATCACCAGAAGTATTCTTGTTTGCAGTAGGAGATCTGAATCCAGAAAGCAAATTATGACCTTGTTCAGCTTCAGCGGGAACCTTGGCCAGAGATGTACACATCAGGAGACTTTGCTTTGTACACATCAGGCAACTCACTTTTCCCCATTCTGTATATGCCTATGTCCAGGAATGACTACTAGAATGTCAGGAGTATTGAGTTTAAAGTTACAAAATAAACTATAGCAAGTCAATGAATTCTCAAATAGGAAATCCATGAATAACGAGGATCAACTACATTAAAGTAATATTAAATGTAGTTTAAAATTCTTTTAAAACTATTATTAAATGTAGTTTTTAAAATTCTTAAATAATTAATAAATTCAGGTTGAAGATACAATAAATTTGAAGTAAGATTCATTAAATATACATTAGTTTAAAATAAAACAAAATCTGATCTCTTTTTTTTTTTAGGTAGTTTGCAATCTGGCTCCAGAGGGACTAGATGCATAAAAACAAATGTAAAACGTGTGGCCTTACGTATGATTTATATAAAGGAAAAGAATAGGGCATGATGGAGTGCAATGCAAAATTATCTGGAGTTTAGTTTCCAAATTGACCTGGGAAGTTATCAGCAGGAATGTCAGCCAAGGAGGAATTTGGTGAACCTCCTTTTCTTCTTCTGCCTCTTTGTCACCTGTGGGGAGGATAGCAACACTTCACAGCTCATCCTGAAGAAGCCTTTCTTCGAGGCATATATACACATATGAAGGCTGCTCACAAGAATTAGCTTTTCTCCCTACCTCTCAATCACACACTGTCAACACCACTGTGTTCCACACACACACTCACCCTGCCATTCTCTCTGCATTTCACTCCTAAGTGCAGGAAAGGGATGGGACAATGTGAACATCTGTTTGTGCACCTATTGATTAAGGGTTACTCAAGTTGATTTTTGTCCAAATACAAAGACACATGATTGATTCAAGACTTTTCTAAGAAACCTATGAGAATTTTATAACAGAAGCAGATTAATATATCAGAGAGTTGAAATGGGCTTTAGAGATATTTTATTCTAGCCATCTCATCTTGCAAAAACAGGAGCTGAAGTACACTTGTCCAAGGTTATGAAGAGAATTATGTGCAGAATATGGATAAAATAGATCAGATTTAGATGACAAATTCATAAGGAAGGAGAAATACACAGCTATGTCACAGGCCTTAATAAATTATTAGTGTTTGATAAAAGCTGAATTATTGAAATGTAAGTGTGGTATATTTAAATGTCAATTGAGAGCATTTTAAAAATTTAAAAAGCCAATACAACTTTGGTCAGCGTTTCACAAAATCAACTTGAGGCATGAAAACAAGACTGCAACAAGATTATAAAAAAGTTTGAAGGATTGTATAAAAAGTCCTCTATATTAGCTTTTATCCTTAATGTGAAAATATCTAGATTCTACCTGAATTGATTATATATCAAAACACTTCAAACTAAGTAATAGGGAGCTTAAAAATATGTTAAGGATGACAATAAACAAATAACTTACCACAAGCAAATAAAAAGACAAATTAACTAAGAAAAATTTTCTGACATATCTCAAGTGATTAATAGCCCTAATATAAAAATAACTTCTAGATACAAGGAGGAGGGCATTTAACATCAAAGAAAAATTGACTAATTTTATGAACAGGTGGTTTACCACAACAAGGGACTTACAAAAGAATGTTAAGCATGTGAAATTATGGTCAATCTCACTAATAAGAGGTAATTAAAATTAAAAGTAATTTTTACTCATCAGAAATATTTTTGCCTATCAAACTTGCAAAATTTTATGTATAGGGAAATATGCACATTTGAAAATCACTGGTGTCAAACAAAATGATAAACACCTCTATGAAGGGAACTTCAGAATACCTTTCAAGATTACAAATGATTTTACCCTTTGCCAGCAATTTCATCTTTAGGAATCCACCTCAAAGTAATCTGGAAAAAGTTGCAAAATTATATATTTACAAAGCCTTTCATCACTGCCTTGTTTGCAATAGCAAAGGACTAATAATTACCAGAATGGCCATTAGTAGATGTACTATTTTTCGAGGGTTGCCATAGCAAACTACTATATATCGAACAGCTTAAAATAACAAAAATTTATTGTAACGTATTTTTGAAGCGTGTAAGTTTGAAATGGAAGTGTGAAGGTGTCTATAGTGCCATGCTCTCTCTGAACCTTGTAGTAAGGAATGTTTCTCTGTCTCTTCTAGCTTCATAGTATTACTGGCACGTAGCTATATAATTCCAATCTCTGCCTCCATCTCACATGGTCACTTTCTCCCTGCATGTATCTCTTTAAAGATCACCAATAATATTGGATTTAAGCCCACCTAATATAGGAACATGACCTTGTATGAACCTAAATACATTTGCGAAGACCCGGTTTCCAAATAAGATCACATTCATAAATGCTGAAGGTTAAGACATAAATACATCTTTTATATATGTAAACAAAATTCAACTCATAATAGTAAGGGACAGATCACATAAACTATAGTACAACACCACAATGGAAATTTATGTACCTATCCTATGAATGATTAATATGTATCTATATTCTACTCTGGAGCAATCTCTAGAGTATATGGTTCAGTAAAAATGTGTATACTATGCCATGATTTGCATTTATATTTAATTAAAATTATAATAACAACAATGATAATAATAAAGTGCTACCTATTAAGAAAGAAGCAATATAGAGGTGACAAAAACAGAAATAAAACTTCCATGAATATAAGTTGTTTTATAGATTTGATTTCAGAACCACATAAATATCCTATACAATTATAAAAAATTGAAATTTAAAATGTAAACCATAAATATCAAAAGCAAAATGTATGGACCTCGTTTTATTCTTCCACATATAGGTATCCAATTTTCCCTGCACCATTTGTTTAAAGGGCTATATTATCTCTAACACATGTTCTTGTCACCTTTGTTGAGTGTCTTTATGTGGGTTTGTCTCTGTGATTTCCCTTCTGTTCCATTGGTCTTCATGTTTACCTCGAATCCAATACCATGCTGTTTGTATTACTCTAGATCTATAGTACAAGTTCATATCAGGTATTGTGATGATCTTCTTGTTCAGTGTTCAGTGTTACTCTTCTTGTTCAGTATTGCTTTGACTATTCTGGATCTTTGATTCTTTTATATGAAATTTAGGACTTCTATATTTCTATCAAGAAAGTCATTGGTATTTGATGAGATTTGCATTAATTCTTTGAGTGCTTTTATTAATATGGCCATTTTGACAATATTAATTCTACTTACATCTTCTAAGTCTTCTTTAATTTCTTTCTTCAGTGTTCTATGGTTTTCATTATAGAGATCTTTCACCTCCTTGGTTAGGTTTATTTTCAAATATTTTCTCCTTCTTTCTTTCTTTCTTTCTTTCTTTCTTTCTTTCTTTCTTTCTTTTTCTTTCTTTTCTTTCTTTTTCTTTTCAATACTGATGATTGAGCCCAGTGGCACTTTACCATTGAGTTGAGTCTCCAGTCTAGTCCCCTTCTTAAATTTTTATTTTATTTTTTAAGCTTTAAAACAGGGTCCCACTAAGTTGCTTGGGACCTCACTAAGTTGCTGAGGCTGACCTTGAACTTTCAATCCTCCTGCTTCAGCCTCCAGATTTCCTGGGATTATAGGCATGTGCCACCACACTCAGCTTATTTTCCATTTTTAAGGTTCTTGTAAACATAATGATTTTTCTTATTTCTTTCTTAGAAGATTCATTACTTCTCACCCTGCACAAAAGTCAAGTTAAAGTGGGTCAAAGACTTAGGAATTAGACCACAAACTTTGCTAAAAGAAAACAAAGGGTCAACAATCCAACATATCTGCACAGGCACTGACTTCCTTAACAGAATCTCTAAAGCTTAAGAAATAAAACCAAGACTCAGAAAGTGAGATGACATCATATTAAAAAACAAAGAGATATCCTACAGAATGGGAGAAAAATTTTGCCAGCTATTCCACCAACAGGGCATTAGCATCCAGAAAATATAAAGAACTCAAAAACAGCACAAATAAAATCAACAAATGGGCAAAGAACAAAATGAACCTTTCCTTTCTCAAAGCCAGAAGTAAAAATGACCTAAAATATGTGAAAAGAATGTTCAATATCCCTATCAATCAGAGAGATGCAAGTCAAAGGTACACTGAGATTTTATCTCATTCTAGTTAGAATGGCAATCATCAAAAATACAAATAAAAATAAATGCTGCCAAGGATGTGGGGGAAAAGGTACATTCATACATACTTTGTTGGTGGTGCAAATTAGTATAGCCACTTTAGAAAGTATGGAGATTCCTCAAAAGACTAGAAATGGAACCATCATCTTTCCCAGCTATCCTACTTCTTGGTATTTACCAAAGAAACTAAAATCAGCATATTATTCAGCTATAGTGATATAAGATATCAATGTTTATAGCAGTGCAATTCACAATAGTCAAGTTATGGAATCAGCATAAGTGGTCATCAACAAATTAATGGATAAAGAAAATGTGGTATATATACATGATGGAGTTTTACTCAGTCATAGAAAGAATGCAATCATGCATTTTCTGGCAAATGTATGAATAAGTGAATTAAATGGAGAATAAGTGAATTAAGCTAGATTTAGTCAAAAGTTGAGTGTTCTCTCTAATATGTGGAAGCCAGCCAGGGGTGAACCCATGAAAATGAAAGGACATCAGTAGAGTTGAAGGAAATTAATGGGGAGGAGAAGGGATGAGAATAGGGCGGAACTGTGGGATGAAATTGACCAAATTATGTTGTGTACGTATATGAATATACTACAGTGAATTTTGAGTATCTATAAATCACCAATTAACAAGCAATAAAAAATGAAAGGAAGACCTGTGGAGTAGAGGAAGGGGTGCAGGAAGTGAGGAGGAGAGGGAAAGTGGAAGCACTGGGGATTTAAATGAAGCAAATTATCTTCCATGCACATGTGAATATGTGAAAATGAACTCTGATACTATGTATAACTGTAATGCACCAACAGAAACATTTTAAAGACCCACAGAACCTTGTCAAACTTAAAAGATAATCATTCCTTAATGTAATCTAATGCCCAGCTAAACAATTTTTTAGATTATCTTATAAATGATTTTTTATTTCATCAGATATATGATTTTTGAACATTTTCTCCAAATGAGGAACCTGTGTTTTCATTTTTTCAACTATCTATGTGGAAGAGCAGACTTTTTTTTTTAACTTTTAAAAAAAGCAAAATGTGATAATATGAATCTGTGTATTCAGTTGATGAAACTAAGAGCTATTCCAAATGACTAAAACACAGTAATTTGATATCATATCTATAAGCACAGAGAGAACTGTGAAAAAATGAACCAAAATGCATTCTGCTGTCATGTATAACTAATTAGAAAAAAAAACCTTAAATGGTTTTTCACATATTGTTGGAAGTAATATTAAGCCTGTTATTTCTGCCATATATTCAAAAAAGAAATAAAGCACTTGAGTGATTTATTTAGCATTATTGAAAACTAAGATTTGGGATTTGGAAGGAAGATTGCTAAGATTAAGTATAAATTTTGTAGTTCTTAATTATAATTGAATGTATTTGTGTTTAAATAATACTTATTTTATAACTGTATCTACCAAAATGTTTTAAAAGATTGAACTAGTAAAAATAAGGTTCTAGTTATTCATCTCTAAATACCCTTATTGCATAAAAGAGAATCAAGAATATTTTAAAAGAAGAGACTAGTTCTGGGTTTGAAATTATATTTGACTTTTACTATATTGATATACACTTTGACTATCTCTTGTCATGATACTGAAAAAGAAAGCTATCAATAACTTCTAGATTTACATCTACTTTTTTTAGCAGGTTTTCACTGTCCAAAGTTGGGTGGGGTAACATAGGCATCAACAAAGAATGATAACTTTAATAAACTTTACAAATTAGATATATTTAGATCTATTAATTCTACTCAAAAAGAAAATACTATTGACTACCATCAACTCATTGTTTTTAAAATTGATAAATAAAGTATTTATTCACATACAAATTATACCTCAAAGTAAATAAGTAGTTTGATCAGGGTAAGTTTTATTAATGAATAGAGAAGATGTGTAACCATTTCGCATCTCATATTAAACCAATGGACTTAGAGAATAATTATCAATGGCTACTAATGTTAGAAAAGAAAGACAAGCAGATATTATGTCATTACTAGAAGTGATTGAAACATTTATGAAGAATTGCCAAAATATTGACTTTTATACCTATAGATAGCTGTAGGTTTACAGAAAAGGTACATGTTAAATGCTACCAAGAGTACACAATAATGTAAATTCCAGGATATGGAAGACAGCACAAGACAAGCAACCCATTCTCCTTGACAACCAACAAAAAGAAGCAAACACTTCAAGAATAATAAAAAGATAAAGTGGAACATTATAGCAAACCATTCCCAACATGCATGTTAATGACTTCCAAAATACACAACACTTTTAAAATTCCAATTCAAAAAAAAATAAACTGCTAAAAAGTAATGACATTTGTATGACAATTGAAGATTGAACCCTGCTGGATATTTGGTGATACTAAGAAATTAATTGTTGATTTAGAGTGATGAGGGGCAAAGAGTGAAGTGGGTTCCTAGTATTGTGGTTATATTTAAAATGGGGGTTCTTGTCTTTTAGAAGCAAATGCTTAAATACATATATAATTATATCATGTCTGAGATTTGTTTCAAAATAATTAAGAAGGGGTCAGGGAAATGGGTGGAGGTACAAAAGAAACACATTGATTATGAACAGATAATGATTGAGCTGGACTAAGGGTTCATGGGGATTTCATTACATCATTGTCTCTACTTTTTGTATGTTTGAAATTTTTCAGAAAATATTTTTATATATGAACTGTATGTGTTTTATACATATTACATATTCTAAACATATCTCTATTCAAATATTTATACAAAAATTGATGTATATAAGCCTAGTAGATTTGCTTAGTGATAGTGTACCACTGGGTTCAATCTCCAGTCCTGCAAAAACAAAACAAAAGAATAAGATTTTGTTGGTGTTTTGTCTTTGGGTAGTGACCTCCCCAGCAATTGTCAATCACAGTCTCCAAACTGAGCACAAGCACCTTACCTGGTTATCTACACATATCGGAGTTCCATAGGAAGATAATATACATGCTGATGATTCCCAGTTTTCTATGTAATACCTCAGCCACAATCACTCCAGGTTTCCTGAGTCCCAGCTTGATGCAGGCATGACAATCACAGCAGTGTGTGGATCACGAGTGTTCTTTCTGGATTACTGTAGTAGGGTTGGAATATGTCACTGTGACACCTGTTTCTTTTCCAGGCAACACCAGGTGCCTGGGGGGTTTGCTGTTCTTACTCAGATAATTTTGTGCTCACAGGATTAATTTGTTCATGATTGAGGAAGTTCAATGACTCTCACGTGTGGTGATGAATCAGCTAAATTGCCCCCTTACTGTAGAAAGGAGTGAGGATTTGGGGAGTATCCTAGATCGGCAGTGGAGTTTTGCTCTGTGGAAGCCCTTCTGTGTGGAAACTTGAAGCCAGAGAAATGGAAGCTCCAACTTCACACTTCTTTTCTGAGTCAATGCTGAGTCTTGTAGCTTCTCCTTTCTCATTTCCATGCTACACACTTATTTTGTGTTTAAATGTGTGCGTGTGTGTGCATGCGCGTGTGCATGCACATTTACTCATGTCAGGGTTTAAGTGTGGATTGATGTGAGTAGAAGGGACATATTTGTTTTCCCTTGAGCTGTGCATAAGGAATAGACTCCTGTTGTTCTCAGTCTTCTGTTGCGCTCTCCATTCTAAGTTTCCTCCTTAAATGTCTCAGAATAGGACCCTTGTGGGGAAAAGAAGAAAAGAAAAAGCTTCAATTATTATGGCTGCCTAAAGGGTAACTTTTATTACCCTTTTTGGGGGACTGCTTAATGCTAAGAAAAACTTTATTTTTCTTTCTTGGGAGTCTGGAAAGTATGTTACCATCAAGACCCTCAACAAGAGGATCTCTGGACCAGAGATGATATGCTAGAAACCAAAAGTAGGCTGCCAGGGTTAAGAAAAACCTGCTAGGATTTAAATGCAAAATAAATGTTTTGTGTTTACATAAATCTTTAAGAGTTTACATTCTTTATGGCTAAAATTTTTAACTCTTGGATCGGTTACTATTGACACTGTCTTGAGTTTATGCCATGTAAAATTATGTGAACTAAAACCTTGGCCAGGAGCTTCTCAAAAAACAACCATGCCCAAGCGGCCCCAGCATTTAAAATAAAATGGTGAGTGGGAAGTGGTGAGTGGTGGGTTATGTTTCCTCTAAGAACAGAAACTTCAGTTGGCTCTTCCCCAACCTAAAATTATTTCAAATTTTACCATCTCTCTTTTCTACTATTACTAAATGCATTAACTCCTTTCTCAAACTATTTCAACTCAAAACTCAATACACTTGCCAAAAGCTTTTGGGTCTGACTTCCCCTTTCTTGGAGCTGAGTTATAATTGAAGCAGCTCTCAGAGTGAGGATACTTCAGGAGGACATGTAAGTAAGACATCACCTAAGGAGGAGCTGGACAGCACTGAGCACGTGTCATTGAGACCGGAAGGTAATCTGACCTTTAGGTACACCCTCCTGTCATGAGCTGTACCAGTACATAATGAAAGTAAGTGAAGTTGTGTGTCAGCTTCTACACCCGTGACAAGTAGGACGGTGACTTCAGGAAGTGTAGCTAAAATTGATGGGTGAGTGAGACCATGCACGGGCATTGTTCTTCTATTCTCCTTGTCTGCGAATGACATCAAGACCGTGTGCTCTCCTGTATCACAGGATATAGTCTCAGTTTCAAGAAAGGAGGGTTGATAACTCAGAGAGGATTCACGATAACTATGAAGCCTAATAATGTCTGCACATGTCAGAGTAGCAAAGCATAAAGCAAGGTGAACTAAGTTCATCTTGATATTCAGGATGGTGTTTCCGAGTGGGAGCACCAGTAGCCAGAATGATGGCCTTCCAATGATGCCGTGTCCTAATCCCCAGAATCTGTCATTGTAGTACCTGACATGGGAAAAGGAATTTTTCAGATGAGACTGAGGGTATGGGAAGAGTGTCCTGATTTCTAGCTTCACACAACCTAATGGCTTTCTTTACATCCTTGCCAGCACTCATTATTTCACTTACCCTCATCAATGGTGACCATTCCTAGCTTTGCGCAGAGGACAATGTGGCAGAGAAACCAGTCAGAGAGCTTCAACGTTACTGGATGTGAGAATGCAGGAAGGAAGCCAATGAGCAAAAGAATCTTAACTTCTCCAGGAGTTCTGAAAAAGGTAAACAGATTCTCCCCAGAACCTCCAGAAAGAAACATAGCCTCTGGACACCATGATTTTAGTCCAGTGAAACCCATGTCAGCAGAACTGTATGATGATAAGTTTTTCTCAGCCATTACATTTGAGGCAATTTGTTACAACAGCAATGAGAAACTTACATTGAATATTATTGCTAAACAAAGCAAATGCAGTCCTCATGAATCTGCTGCTTCCATATGTCCCATCTGCCTACTTCTCCTGTATTTTATCCTAATCAATTCTCTGTTGAAGATACAGTGGTCCCTGCCCACATCACTACCCTATTTAAAATCTTTCATAAGCTCCCTATCATCTTCCCCCCAAAAATTATTTTTAAGTTAAATTTATTTTAACTGTTAGATAAAAACACAAAATTATACATATTAATGGAGTGTTATACAAAGTTTCAATACATGTATACATTGTATAATTAGATTTTTTTAAAAAAATCTGTCTCTTCAAATACTTCTTTATGGTGAAAACATTCGAAATCCTTTCTAGCTTGTTCAGATATCAAGTACACAATCACTATCCACAATCACCCCACTATGAAATAGCACACTAGGAAGTTCTTACTCCTGTCTAACTACAGTTAGTGCCCATTGATCAACCTTCCCCATCCCTGCCTTCTTCCTTCCCAACCTCTGGTAAGACCATTCTATTTTTAACTTCTGCAAGATAAATGAGTTTTAGATTGTGCTCATGAGAGAGAACATATGGTACTTGTCTTTCTGTGCCTGGTTTATTTCACTTAACCTGTCTTCCCTTTCCCTGTTATCTTAAACAGAATTTCATACATTTTGCAGTCCAATAGCATTCCACAGTGTATATAGGCCACATCTTCTTTACCCATTCATCCATTGGCAGGCACTCAGGTTGATTCCATTTCTTGGCTGTAGTGAAGGAATATTGGAGGCAATAAACAGGGAAGTGCAGATGTCTCTCCAACATAATGCTTTTGTTTCCTCTGGATATGTACCCAGTAGCAGGATGGCTGGATCATATGATAGTTCTATTTTTAATATTTTGAGGAATGTTCACACTGTTTTCCATAATGACTGCATTAATTTATAGTCCCAACAAGAAGGTGCAAGTCTTGGCTTTTCTTCACATCCTTGCCAGCACTCATTATCTTTTGTTGCTTTGATAATAGCCTTTCTTACTGAGTGAGGTGACATCTCCTTGTGGTTTTGCTTTGTTTTCCCTGATAAGAGAAGTTGAGCCTGTTAGCCATTTGTATGACTTATTTTGAAAAAAAAAATATGTCTATTTAGATCTGTTGCCCATTTTAAAATCAGTTCTTTTCTATTCAGTTTTAAGAATTCCTTATATATTTTGAATACCGTGTCAAATACAGAGTGTATAAATATTTTTTTTCCCATTTCCTAGGTCTTCTCTTCACGCTCACCTTCATTTCCATTGCAGAACCTTTTTAGTTTGATATAAACCTTATCCACTTTTGCTTTTGTTTCCTGTGCTGTTGGGGTCTTGTCCAAAAAAGTCTTGCCTATTCCAATGCTCTGAAGTGTTTGCCCTATGTTTTCTCCTAGCTTTTTCATTGTTTTGAGTCCTACATTATGTCTTTAACCAATTGATACATTTGTAAGGAAAAGCATATACATCGCAGACCCATATGTTATGTACCTCTCCAACTTTACTTTTGGCCACTTACGTGCTGCCTTCCTTGCTCTAAGTCAGAGATTCCCAAACTTCCTTAGTTAACAGAGTCCTTGGTATCTAATATTTTTTTATACTATCCTTAGGCACAAATAAATGCCCCAAAGTTCTCTTTATTGCATTCTTTATTACAAGTTGTTACATCCAAACAGCTTAATGAGTATTTATATCCTAACTTAGTGGCCTGTTGAGACAAAATTCATAAAATATGAAGGAGAACTTTTTAAATGTTTTCTTAAATAGTCACAATTATCTTTCAATGGAATGTGTGTGTGTGTGTGTGCTGTTGGCTAGGGAACAGACTTTGGAATCAGATTGAAAACTCCCACTCTTATTTTCTGTTCAACTTTGATTTTCTCAAGCACTTGCTTTATCATATTGATACCCAAGAGCCTAGCTTCACAAATATATAATGTCATCAAATGAATGTATAAAATTTGGAGCTACATTTAGTTGGTAATTTGTGTGGTAATGCACAGACACAAACCATCACTGAATTTTCCACTATGTACCCAGTCATTCTGGGGCACAGTAGCAAACTCCCTGGGGACAGAACAGAATGTTCAAAACGTCCATAGGAAATGCAATGATACTCAAGGTCCAACAATACTTATTCAGTGAATTCCTCTGCCCATACCTACTTTGGGCCTTTCCGAATTTCATGCCTTTTTGTATGCTGATTCGATTACTTACAGCATCTTCTTTCCCCAGATCCCTTTTTCTGTTCCTCTACTCACTAATTCACAGCCAATTCTTAGAATTCAGCTTAAATAAATGTTACTTCTTTTCCTCTGGGAAAACTTTCTTATGCTCCTATATTCCAGGAAGCCTCCTGTTTGAGAATTTATCACACCACACTAAGATCACTTCTTAACTTGTCTACCTCCTCCACCAGGCACTGTCTCCTTAAAAATCAGGTCATCACATTCACCACGTAATCCCAGAATCTAACACAGTGTGCCGGGCACACTAAGGGTCTCAGCAAAGGCTTGTTATCTAAGGAAAGATGCCATGGTAAGTACACAGGTCTTAATAGGAGGAGGATCTGGGGCTGTCTTTAGTGATATCTAGATGTCTCAGACTGGGTTTCCCCAGAAATAAATCCTGCAATAAGGATTTGGGTGTATGTTTATTAGTGAGATGTTCCCAGGCATAAGTAGATGATACAGAGAAGGGAAAGAAGCTAGGAAGATTTGCATTGTCACTCAGGTTACTACAGTGGACAAAAGGGGCTCAGATCCACTGGGGAATTTTGGGAGATCAGGTAGAACAGGATTCAGAATTAGGTATGAGCCAGCTGGACTACTGATCTGCAGCTCCCAGGAGTCACTAGTAGGCTGCTCCCAAGAGATAGGAACTCTTGTGATTTTTGCATGTGTCCTGAGCAGGCTGAGTGGTCTCTGGTAAGAGAGAAAGGCCTTGGAAAGAGTCTCAGAACTCGCCACTGGAAATCACTAAGCAGGGTGGACAGGAATGGTGAGAAAAAGGCTAAGACAGGCCTGTGATACCATCTGTGACATGTGAGACCCTTGGATGAGAAAAAGAAAGAAAATAAGATATTTAACAAGGGAATTTATGTTACTATCCTTTGTATCTTGTCAAATATCCACATGTTGATTTTTCTTTTATTTGACAAAACTATTTTAACATAGAATGCCATTTTCTTGATAGTACTCAGTATATGCCAGCTTACCTACTACAGAGAAGTAGTCTCCTCATTTAACCTTAAAGTCAAATTTCTTTATTTGTACTCTACAGGGAAACTGTCATTTCATCCATGAATTAAAAAGAAAGAAAGAAAGAAAGAAAGAAAGAAAGAAAGAAAGAAAGAAAGAAAGAAAGAAAGAAAGAAAGAAAGGGAAAGGAAAAAGAAAAATAGACTGTTTATAAAGAAAAATTCCAAAGAAATAATGAAAGTGGCTTCCCTTTATAAATAAAATTATTAAAAATATGTGATAGGGTCAGACTTACCTTCAAACTTGGGGATTTTTATAAGCTATAGATTCTATAATTGCTCAAAGTGGTTTTGATCTGACTGCTGGGTTTCAGCTGCCTCAAATGGATGTTCACAGTCTCACCTATACTAAGTTAATTATTTTTTGTTTATAAAATTGTCTGATAATTCATATGGTTTCACTTAAATCTGAGGAAGTATATCAACATTGGGGATAATTAGCAATTTAATTACAGATCTCAATTTAAATCCATGTTCTATATGTCCTAACTACATGACCTTTACAAATTGTACTCCATATCACAGTTTTTCTGTGCAAATATAGAGAAAAAAGTGCCATCAATTCAGAAAATGAGAAAGGCTTACATGGTGAGACACATTAGAAGTGCTCAATACAGGCCAAAGTGTAAGTAGGAATTCAATTAAAAGTATCATTAGACTTAGGTTTGCACTATCATCAAGATTTTCATTCTTTCACTTTTGAATATGACCCAGAGATTTTTTTTATTTTTTTATTATTTTTTTAGTTGTAAATGGACACACAATGTCTTTATTTATTTTATGTGGTGCTGAGGATAGAACCCAGTGCTTCACACATGTGAGGCAAGCACTTTGCCACTGAGCCCCAGCCCCAGCCCCAACCCAGAGATTTTAACATCTTACATTGAAAGCTGGAAGAGAAGAATAAAATCCATATAGATTCATAAACATATAAAACATCTAACATATAAAGCATATATACTTTGTACTAGAGCTAAGAAATAGCCAGGGAAAACTTGCTTGCAGTATTATATGTTGCAAAAGAAAAATTAAAAACAAAGCTTTCACAATCTGTTTGCTTCATGGCCTTACACACGTCAACATTCAATTCAAGATGATATTATTTGTAATATGGACTTTCATTGCTAAAAAAAAATTAAAATTTGGAGAAATTATACATTTGTGTTTTGTTTAAACCAGCAGTTTTGTTGGGAAAAAATGTCTATCTCATTTTCCTAGATTCATTTTGACCTCTCTCTTGTTGCCCATCATGGTTGAAAACCCTATGTATTGGCTGCTTTAAGTATCTAGTATGTTCTCCTGTATAAAAGAGTCATGCTAATATATGAGTCATACATATATCAGCAATATGAATAACTTCCAGTAATGTAAAAATGCTAATTTCTTGGTAAAAGTATGATATAGTCCTTGCTTGTGTACTAACTGTAAGGTCTGAGTAATTACCTGTAGTAGCACTGATAAACACCTACAGCTTTCAGATTAAAGATTAGAAAATGATCTATTCTCTATTTTGGATAATTGTTTGTGGAAAAAAAAGAATGTCAGCTTATAATATTTCAAACCTGTTTGCAAATAAAAAGAGATCCTAGATGTATATTTTCTAAATGGAACAGATATGAAAAAAAGAAGCATCTGCAGGCCTGATTTTGTGGGAACATTTGTCTCTTACAGTCACTATGGACCTGAATATTCTACAATTCTGTAATATTAACTCTTGATTGGGAAGGAGGAAATTTAACAAAAACAAAACAAAACAAAATTTTAAAAACCCAACATATTTTATTCTTAAACTTTACCTGTAACTTCTCCTGTTAAAGTTAATAATACTATAATATTTCTGGCTTCAAATGTTAGTGTTAGTTATTTGACCTACTTTCTCCATCTCCATTACCCAGTCAACTTTTTGGACACTAAATACTATTGATTCTACTTCCATCGTGTCATTCATATCAATTTCCTTATTTCCAGATTTGCAAAACCCTGATTCCAGCTCTTATTGCCTCTCATGTAGCCTTTTGAAACAATTTGTTGCATTTGTCTCTTGTAATCCTTTCTACACATTGCTGTTACTAAGTTACTATCTGTACCCCCCCCCCAATAGTTTCAATCCTACCAGGTTTCTGACCCAAATAATTGATGCTTTTGTCGATCCCCAAATTCTAGAGCTTAGCATATGAGACTGTTTCCAATATGGCCACCATCTTCCACACCTCCCTTTCCCTCCCTTCCATACATGCTGAATTTCAGACACATCAGTTACTTTACGTGCAAACAATACACATTGTTCATCCAAACCACTTCATATCCAAACAACACACACAGGTCCTACTCTGAGTCTTAATTTTGTTGTTCCTTGCCTCCTTATAACAGCAGTTGAAGCTCTGAACCACCCTTCTCTGAACCACCCTTCTACCTTGTGACTACCTGTCTCCTGCTTTTCCCCTCATTACAGTAGCACCACTAAATGCAAGCATCATTCTTTCTTCTTAGGTCATCTCTTTCTGAGAATCATTCTGAATTTATATCCATACAGCAACACTGACAGATTTAATCTAATGCTCAAGATAAAATTATTTTTTTATCATTTAAAACCTTAATGGAGTTTGACTTAAATAGGTGGTAGATATGAGATAGATTTCATTGGATTTAAGGAAAAGGAAGCAATTAAGATTAAAATGTCAAAAGCATTTGTCCAGCAGGCAGAGAAGTGAATTTGGTCCCTGTGTGGCAGGGAGAAGCTATGTATACATGGGCATAATCAAATCTACCAAATAAAACTTATAGAAAAAGAAAGACTAAATATGCCATGGTTGATTAGAGAGGAGAGAAAGAAACTTTGCCTAGACTGTTTCAGGATTCTTGCAGAGATTCCTTTGCAATGCTCTGTGGTTTGGGTAAGAACACTATCAACCAATCCAGAGACTCAGGCTCTCCAACCTCTGTATTTGAGTCTTGGTAGGACCTTGGACACATCTTTTATCCACAATTTCCTTATCTTTCTATAAAATGAAAGGACCAGTCCTCTCGGTGTCCCCACTATCCACATCAATTGCATTATGATATATAAATTCTACAGAAAAAAATTATTTTGATGAAAATACTTAGAATATTGTACAAACCCAAAGGAATGTTCCTACACTGGTGTGTGCTTAAATATTTTACAGGGATTTCTTCTTGATATTTCTTTGATGACACTGAATGTCGGTGATTATAAAATGCCTACATTAATTATAAGGTGCCAAATTGATAGTTCCTTTTCAGGCCATCCTCCCTTTTCTACACTAAAATGAATCTTTCTTACTCTGATCATAAAGAGCACGTCCTTCTTAAACATCCATATATTTGACAAGAAAAGATTCTTACCTTGCTGTTTTTCCTATCTCATTAGCTAGCTCCTAATTCCTATAGATTCTAATATACACCATTGTTTAACTCCAGTGTTTGCTCTGTACTAAAGGTAATTTAAAAGAAGATTTCTTTTTTTCAGAAGAAGAATTTGTGGGGCTGGGGTTGTGGCTAGAGAGCTTGCCTAGTATGTGTGAGGCACTGGATTTGATTCTCAGCATTGCATATAAATGAGTAAATAAAATAACAGTACAACAAAAACTAAAAAAAATATATTTTAACAAATATAAAAAAAAGAATTTGTGTCCTAAAAGCAATGGAATTGACATGAGGCACAGTGGCAATATGCTTGTAATCCCAGCAAGTTAGGAGACTGAGGCAGGAGAAGTTGGACCGACCCTCAACAATTTAGAGAAAAACTTATCTCAAAATAAAAAATAAAAGAACTGGGTGTGTAGCTTCTGGGTTCAATCCCCAGTGTCACTAAAAAGTTAAAGAAAAAAAAAAGCAATAAAAGATAATGCCTCTTTTCAGTCAAAGGTCTCTTGAAACTCTGGGTTCCCATTAAGCTATTTTTATTTACTCCATTCTTCCTCCATTTCCATTTTGTTTTCAACAGTCTCCAAAATGGTGTAGTAGAGAAAAGCAGACATACCTAAATGATACCTAAAATGACTAAACTGTGAGATATTTGGTAATTTTCATTTAACATCTTGCATTTACATAGCAATTAATTAACAATACCTAAAATCCTCTGAGTTCCCAGAATGATATTAATAATACATTTTCTACTAATGGCTATGCCTATCTAATTTTCTCTCAGGCAATTCAGAATGTTTGTTAATTTAATTGAAACCATCCATGAACTTTTTTTTTTTATCACCAATCTTTTAAAATGTAGACATGTTAATTATCAAGTGATTTCTAAACCACTAATAGGAAACGCCTCCTCAACTTCATTTGTCTCACTTTTCAGTGGTCTTGAATGTCCTTTCTGAAGAATGTTGGTTCTGCCCATGGATGTGGGGTGACTCACCTCTTATGGAAAAGATCTGTGCTTTGTTTCGGTGAAAACATTCATGCCCCTTCATTTAATTTCCTTGAGAGAAGAGCAACACTCCTACCTCACTGTTGAAAGCATACTTCTTTATAATTAATGGCAAAACTCAAAATAGCTGCCCTTCAGTCATTCTCCAGAAAGTTGAAGTCAAAAACACATTTCAGATTAATGATATTCAAGAGACAACATTAAAGTAGCATCTATGTCAAGTTTTCTCTTTCTTAGCAAGTTGTGATAAGCAATGCACTTAGACTGCATTCCCATAATTCCCTTACAATCTGCCTCCAGTACCAGTAGACCAGCTGTCTCCTCCAAAGGTTGCTCCCAACTGTATTTGGTACCACCACCGCATTAGCCACCTCTGCCACTTCTAGCAGAAACTGTCTCCTTCTGGATACCACCAGCTTTTACCAGAAACCACCCACTCTGTTCAGTGCCACTGCAAATGCTGCCATTCAAAATGCTGATATTCTAAAAGTATAATACCCATGGGCACCCTGTTCTCTAGAAGCTACTGGGTGCCAAAAAAAAAGTCTTGATCAGCATGAAAATAATATTCTGATGGGTATCTCCCAGCCATCTGTCAGACATGCTCAGACATTTTTTTTGATCCAGCAGAATATTCCATATGGGTTCAAATATCTCACATTGTTATTTTAAATATAAACAGCCTCAACTCCTTTTTTAGAAGCAGGGAAGAAACATTGCAAATCCACATATATGTAAAAGTCTGTATTCTTATTCGTAGGAGAAATGCAGTAGAAGCTGTGATTGGAGCCAAAATAAACAGGTTATTACATGATATGCTAAGGGTATCCAAATACAATTTACAGAAAGTAAAAGAAATAACTTGTGTGAGCATAAAATTATACATGTTAAATATGTTGAATTTGGTAATAAGGAAATTATTAAGATGGGAAAGCTTGTTTCAAAAACATTTGAGAAATGATATAAGCATTAAACAAAGCAAAAAAGGAAAGATGGAAGATTCAGAATAGATTTCTGTTAAATTAAAACCTAGGGAGCAGTGACATCATAAACTTCAAGGTTAGATTTCCTGCTGTACAGAAATGCACAATATGTATTTGGATACAAATCAAATCATGAATAACAACTTAAACAATTATAGGCTCCTAGAGAATTAGATGATCATGTAGAAATCTTGTTAAACAGGATTTATAAGGCATCTCGGATTTGACTTTTAAATACTTCAAATTTTGCTCTTCTACCTTAGGATAGGAAATCAAGACTAAGAAAAAATTTTCTCACCTGCTATAATTCTGTAAATGAATTTCTCTCTCTTTAAAGCTCCTAAAATAAGCTAAAGTCCTTGGCAAGCCAGGAAGTAATCTTTGCCCTCTTCTGTGAATCAGGCATTTCAGGTACAAGGCTGATTTTCCTGTGAAAAAAACTGACTTAATACATGAAGTCCATCTTTGCACCTTAATGGTGGGCTTGTTATGGCTGATTAAATGAGCATTGTTAGTCTTTAATATTCTTTACTACCACACACCAACTATGGAGATTATTGCACACACTATTTTTCTTTTTAATATAATGAATTCTTATTTAACCTGTGCAAACAGTACTTTGACATTATCTTCAACAAGATGCAATAAATGTGTTTCAAAATTCTGAGAAATCAGTGAGAATCAGGCACCATTTTTTTTAAAGTCTCACTTTAGTTCCAAAAGCATGACCTACAAGTTGAGAATTAAGAATAAAGGAAGAAGAAAGGCACAGTGATCCTTATACACCAATAAGTAATAGACCATTAGCAGTATAAATAATATATAAAGAGCAATTATAGTTTTCCTTTATCAACTCATTCAGTAATTCACATTCTGTTGGATTGTGGGTCTACAGTCTTTGTGAATAAAATCATTTTTTTTTCTAACTAAAGACTCAGTTTGCTGATATGGTGAGAAAGCTGCCTAAATAATTTTAGATTCAGGATCTGAAGCATATACTCAGATAGTTTTTCACTGAAATATTAGTAATTAGGAATACTGGGTTCAGTCCTTTTTATAAGGCCTGAAACTATTCTACTTTCTTGCAGTTACACGTTCTAACCTGAAGCATCTAGCAGAGCTTTCAAGCACGAGACAGAACTCAGAAGTTGTCTGTTGACATGGCTGAAGGACTGTTGCTAATTTACTACAGTAATTAATAATCACTAAATGGAAGGAAACGAACTGTTCTGTTGGGGCCTTATTGGTGTCTGAACATTGTTTCCTCTGAGGACAAGAACATCATAGATAGTGAGGACATTGACAGACACCAACACCATCTGGTTCACTCTGTAAATTATACCATCTTTGGAACATTTATATTAATAAATTTTATGCTTCAAAATCAACATGGGGAAGGCCACACTTCTATTTTTATTTACCGATCTTTTATTGAAGCTGTTATAATAGTGTTGAATTAATCAAAGGACATTGAATCTACCAATTTACTATCTATTATCCCTTTTTTGGCAGGTAAAATAGTAAATGCTAGGAATTTTCCAGGAGCCTACCAGGAAATCTGAAAGATGGTTTTTCATTTTTCTAAATTTAGAAACTGATCTTAGAAAAGCAAAAGAAAAATGGCTATGTGAAGATATTTGGTTTCAAGTAGCTTAAAACAATAAATGGTTATAACTTACTACCTTTTAAAGTCACAACACATTGTTAAAAAAACACTTATACAAACACTTGTTAAAAGGATAAGGCAGACTATTCAAGTGGAGCCATGGTAATAGGTATTACCCCAATGGGATCTTCCAGTAGAGAACAGAGACTGCATTCTTTCAGATGTGCTCTCATGTATTCGGATTAACTTGACAGGGTATTTTGGAGAAAAAAATACTCTCTCTTTCTTTTGACAAACAAACAAAAAACCACCTGATTAATTTTCAGATTCAGTTGAATATCTTTCTAAGCTCATCCATTAAAAATTATCAATTGTCTACATCTACACATGTATGTAGTTATGTGCGTATATACATACTTTTCCTGCCTACTTTCATATGATTCATATATGCATTCAATATTTTAAATTAAATATGGATTCTGATTAGCATATCAAACTGACCTGCTGCACATTAGTATTGATATAATTACAATGATGCAAAAATGTTATTATTTATTTAAAACGACAAACAAATTTTTAAAAACAAAATAATTTTTAAATAGAAAAAATTTAGTGTGGAAAAAACTTTTTTAGAATTATATACCTTTGGGTTGACTTGTTAAAAACATGTTGCTTCATTCTATCTTTTTATTCTATTTCCAAATTTTAGATAGTTTTTATTAACAGAGGGTATGCCCTATGCTCCAATTTTCTGACGTCCCTTTGACTTTGCAAACAGTTAAGGAATGAATTCTGGATGCAGATCCCTGGGCCACAGTTAGAGAAAAGGACTGTGGACACAAAAGAAGGAACCTGCTTTTCCACACAAGTGTTGAATTTTCATGAGTGAATCCTTAACTTACCTGAATCTCAGTTTTCCTATTTTTATAAAGATCATTTCAATATATTCTTATTGACTTATATTAGATGCTCAGTAATTGAGAAATTCCATTATCACTATAATTGTTATTGTTTATAGGTTTTGGTCATTGTCCTTAAGGAGAATATCATCCAGAAATGGGAAACAAAAATATACAGAGGTGGGGGAGACATCAGAATATCACAGAAAATTACTGTCTTTGATTAGCAGGTATATATGGAGAGCCCACTGTTCTGGGTAATACAGAAATGGTAATGTCAACTGAAGTTTTGAGGCTAGAGAACATTTGATTTCTTTTGTAGTAAATAACAATTAGTAAGATCTGATAAAAATAGGGGCAGTTGGGCTGGGGATGTGGCTCAAGCGGTAGCTCGCCTGGCATGTGTGTGGCCCGGGTTTGATCCTCAGCACCACATACAAACAAAGATGTGTCCGCCGAAAACTAAAAAATAAATATTTAAAAAAAATTCTCTCTCTCTCTCTCTCTCTCTCTCTCTCTCTCTCTCTAATTTTTTTTAAATAGGGGCAGTGTATTAAAAACATTCACCTTACCAGTATATCTCATAGAAATGGTTGGCCATATCACACAGTCCCAACCAATGAAATTTAAGCAAATGACCTTAGATGGAATTTGAAGAACACTCTTTTGAAAAGAACCAACTCATTTTGTCTTTCCTTTCTCATTTTCCTGCATGGGTTTTAACATGATACTCAGTACGGCAGTTGCTACATTGTAACCATGAAAGCAAAAGCCAAGTACTGAAGACCACAGAGCAAACAAGGAGCTATGTTCCTTAAACACCTCACAATTCAGGGACTACCTAACCTATGATATGAGAAAAAGTGGATCCACATTTATTAAGTTAATGAGATGGCATCCCCAATACATGTAACCAAAAGCAATACCTAATTAATATATTAGCTTATAAACTGCCCTTAATGTGAAAAACATGGAAAAAATCCTCAAAACTAAAACTATGTTACTTTGTCAGTATAAGTTCAAAGAGAATAAAGTATTATACTAACGAAAAAAATTAGGGGCGGTAACACGGATGGGAAGAGAAATTGCATCACTTTTTTCCGATTATTTAATAGTTAGATAGTCTGTGCAAGGAACTAAGAAAACTGCCTCCCTCCTACCTACCCACTCTCAAAAATCACAAAAGAGAAATTGATTCTGTGTAGATAAGAGGATACCCACTAGTTCTGAGATCTAGTATGGGAAACTGGCATATAACACAAAGAAGCAAGTTACCTCCCAATTTTCCAGGTGCATCTGGAAATATCTAAAGTACCAATGCTTCACATAAGGTAAATTGCTTTTGTGGAATGAAGGTCCAGATAAATTTCTCTTAGCATCCAGATGGTGTTGCACACCATGCTTGATATTTTCCTAAAACCAATAATAAGAGCTGATATTTATTAAACACATAATGTATAACAGGAATAGTGTTAAAATCTGCATACATTTTTTAAGTTTTAGGAGTATATTAAGGCTCAAATAACTTACCTTTGTCACAAAGCTAAGTAAAGGTAGTATGAGAATTCAGCTCCAAATCTCTTTAACTCTGAAGTCCGTTCTGTATACATTGAATTTACTGTGGTTTTCTTAAACAAACTTTTCAAAATAATTACTTATTCTATCTCCTCTATTTTGAATACTTCCCCCAAGAAAAGAAAGGTGTATTAAATAGTGGTGATAGTACCATGTGATTCAACCATATTTCATGAAACTAAGTACCTGAAGATATTCATGAGCATTTTTCTGAATTAGTGTGCTGCATGTGCCTATTTCTATGGATAAGAACAGAGTTTCACATAAACACCTACATGAAACTAATTTACATAACTATTCACAAACTCATGCATTAAGCTAGTTATTGACTTTGTATGATTGACTCATGATTATGAGGTAATGTTAAAAAAGTTTATAATAACAGCTAGAATATAATAAAAAATGTAGTAAAGAAGTAACTGGGTTTCTGCTTGCTTGTTGAAGAGATATCTTAATAAGGTGCTTGGATCAAAAGGTATTTCCATAGAAGATTAGGTATCAAGGAAAAGACCTAACTGCTATTGTGTTAGAAATAAATAGTGGGTTAGGAGAGGGATGAAAACAGAAGGAAAAGGATCTAAGTGATAAAAGTGAGGTTAGTTATATGCTGTGGTACAATGATCAAGAATTTTTGATCACAGTAATATCTAAGAATTAGTTTTAAGTTACTTTTATTTGTGGGTCTCAACACCATCTCTCTCAAACCATATCAAATTTTCTCAAACTTTCAGTAGAACTCATTAGGTAAGCTCTCAAACTTTCAGTAGAACTCATTAGGTAAGCCTTGGTGCACATGTATACTCATACATGGGTATGAATATACTCATGTGGGAGATAGGGGTACAAAAGGCCATGGTGCTATGGAGAAGCACCCTACAGATGGTATTACTTCAGAGAAAATAAGAATTAAGAATGAGAGATGATTGTGATAACAGAAGTCCCTAAAAGTTGCAATAATAAAATGGTAATAAAAATTTGTCTGTCTAGTTTTCAGAGTCAGGGTAAACACTGCTGATAAAGCATAATGGTCTGAATGTCTTGCCCTGCCCCCACCTGCCACGCCCATACACACACACACACCCCAATGCATATTAAAACCTAATATCCAATGTGATAGTTTAAAAGACAGACTTTGGGGAATTAGTTCCCTTGTGAAAGGGGCCTGAGGGATCTTGTTTACTCCTTCCACTATAGAAGAATACAGCAAGACCATGCTACCTGCAAAGCAAAGCACAAGACCTTGCTAGATACTCAGTATGATGGCACCCTGATCTCGGACTTCCCAGCCTCCACAGCTGTAAGCACTCAACTTTCACTGCTTATAAATTTTCTAGTATAAAGTATTTTGTCATAGCAGCCCAAGAGGAACTAAGACACGGAAAAAGACTGTTGGAAGGAAGATAACAATGTTTTATGAGAATAAAATTTATCTTGAGAACTCATCAGTATCTGTCAGTTTTTTATTTAACCTAAAGATGTGCTTGGTTGTGAAATTTAGCAGAACACTATGCCTACATGAGTAGATTGATAGAGATGGTCAGACTATTAATAGCACATCAAAATAAAGCTAAAAATTTCACATTCTACGTGAACAGAATAAGTTCTCTGATCTGTAGCCAGTTGCCATTTTTTAAGAGAACATGGTTGGGTGGAGAGTAATGAAGCCATCTTCAGTCATGGTGGCTCTGACATGTGCTTTCAGCCTATTCTAGAGTCACGGCTGGCTTCTTGTTTATACCCCTCACTGGAACAGGCTTTCACTGGAAACGCAGGCTAGAAAATTCCCCGAAGACTTTGCCACCCTGAAAACACTCCTCTCACCATGTAGAATGACAGTCCACTAGGAGCAGGGCCTGGGTAGGACAGCACAGTTGAGCTACATGGTGGCCACATATGACTCCAGTAGCACAATGTGGTGCCCGGAATGTGTCCATTTTCATCATGCCCCAGCTCTTGAGAAATTATTTCATTCAATATTCTCTAAAGTCAACTTCTTTACTTTGGGTATCAATTGCTGCTCTCCTGATCTAATACGTCTAACATGAATTAGGGCCTAAGATGTATTATAATGGACTCTCTGAAAAGATTTTAGTCCAAAAAGGTGACTTTTCTTTAATCAGTGTAGAATTTAATGGATATTTTCTGGGCTTTTACATTTTCTTTTTAATATTTGGGTCTGTTTATGTTAGAAGAATAATAGTTCATCACCCAGCAAATGTTTTTATTACATTACATCTGTTTCAATGCTGTTCTGTAGACACTTTGAATTATTCAAGTAGCTTTAAAAAGATATTTAGTTGAGGACCATCCATGATTCTTTCTTTTTCAACAACTTAATTGTCATAATATGTGATTTAACAGAAACTTTAAAGTCCTTGCTCTGAACTGTTATTAAATTTCTGAAAGTGATTTGCTTTTCCTACATGGCTCTCTTCTTGCTTTCTTCTTTATCACTTATGTCATTGAGGGATAAAAATTGAGACCAAATAACTATTGAATTTTTTAATGCAGCAACTGCAAGACAAAAACAGAGTACTTTGTTCTTCACATCTTAAAATTACAACTATTTTCAGCTCTAATTGCCAAAATCTTTATTTAGACTCTGACTTATTTTAAGTGGTACCACTTTTTAACCACCTTCCTTTTCTGTCAGAATAAAGTGGAGGGTGACTGAGGCATCCTCTGATGACTGCTTCCTTGCTATTGTGATCTCTGTTCTCAGTAACACGTAGGAACTGGCGCTCAAGTTGTCCAGCCCACATAAGCCAACTGTATCAAAATCTGAGTGTCATTTCTATGCCTCACTTCAAAAAAAGCACTTTTTCAAAGGTTGGAACAAGGTTGTCATGTTAGAACCCACAGCATCCTGGTACAGACTTGGGAGTTCTGTAAATAGAGGATAGTCTCTATCTTTGGCACCCCAGAATGTCTTTTCCAGTGACAGACTAGGACATATGTAACTGTTTCAGCTGTCTGGGGGAGAAAACAGCCTGGTTTGTAGCATTTGCTGGTTTCAAGGGTATAAATACCACCACCATGGCTGATTTCAAACTACCAATGTGATGTCACTGAGCACGGAACTGGGAATAGATGTGCAGTGGCCCACCATTACACTCCCACCATTGCAGATACTGTAGCTGGAAACAATCTCAAGAACATAGTAATAGTAAAATGCAGGAATGTAATTAGAAAAGAATAAATTTTTACTATGAACTGCCTTTGTTGTTAATGTAACTAATTTTAGAATTATAGGATTCAATTTTAGTAATAAAAGTATTTAAATCTTGGCTCACAACATTATTGGTAAAATTTTTTTTCAAGAGTTTTTTTTTATTGTTGGTCGTTCAAAATATTACATAGTTCTTAATATATCATATTTCACAGTTTGATTCAAGTGGGTTATGAACTCCCATTTTTACCCCATATACAGATTGCTGTATCACATCAGTTACACTTCCATTGATTTACATATTGCCATTCTAGTATCTGATGTATTCTGCTGTCTATCCTATTCTCTACTATGCCCCCTCCCCTCCCCTCTTCTCTCTCTACCCCCTCTACTGTAAATCATTTCTTCCACTTGTATTATTCTTCTCTTACCCCTCATTTCCTCTTATATGTAATTTTGTATAACCCTGAGGATCACCTTCCATTTCCATGCAATTTCCCCTCTCTCTACCTTTCCCTCCCACCTCTCATCCCTGTTTAATGTTGATCTTCTTCTCAAGCTCTTCGTCCCTACCCTGTCCTTGGTTACTCCCCTTATATCAAAGAAGTCATTTGGCATTTGTTTTTTAAGGATTGGCTAGCTTCACTTAGCATAATTTGCTCTAATGCCATCCATTTCCCTCCAAATTCTATGATTTTGTCAATTTTTAATGCAGAGTAATACTCCATTGTGTATAAATGCCACATTTTTTTATCCATTCATCTATTGAAGGGCATCTAGGTTGGTTCCACAATCTTGCTATCGTGAATTGTGCTGCTATGAACATCGATGTAGCAGTGTCCCTGTAGCATGCTCTTATTAGGTCTTTAGGGAATAGACCGAGAAGGGGAATAGCTGGGTCAAATGGTGGTTCCATTCCCAGCTTTCCAAGAAATCTCCATACTGCTTTCCAAATTGGCTGCACCAATTTGCAGTCCCACCAACAATGAACAAGTGTACCCTTTTCCCCGCATCCTCTCCAGCACTTGTTGTTGTTGGACTTCATAATGGCTGCCAATCTTACTGGAGTGAGATGGTATCTTAGGGTGGTTTTGATTTGCATTTCTCTGACTGCTAGCGATGGTGAGCATTTTTTCATGTACTTGTTGATTGATTGTATGTCCTCCTCTGAGAAGTGTCTGTTCAGGTCCCTGGCCCATTTGTTGATTGGGTTATTTGTTATCTTATTGTCTAATTTTTTGAGTTCTTTGTATACTCTGGACATTAGGGCTCTATCTGAAGTGTGTGGAGTAAAGATTTGTTCCCAGGATGTAGGCTCCCTGTTTACCTCTCTTATTGTTTCTTTTGCTGAGAAAAAACTTTTTAGTCTGAGTAAGTCCCAATTGTTGATTCTAGTTGTTAATTCTTGCGCTATGGGTGTCCTATTGAGGAATTTGGAGCCCGACCCCACAGTATGTAGATCATAGCCAACTTTTTCTTCTATCAGACGCCGTGTCTCTGATTTAATATCAAGTTCCTTGATCCATTTTGAGTTAACTTTTGTGCATGGCGAGAGAAAGGGATTCAGTTTCATTTTGATGCAAATGGATTTCCAATTTTCCCAGCACCATTTGTTGAAGATGCTATCCTTCCTCCATTGCATGCTTTTAGCCCCTTTATCAAATATAAGATACTTGTAGTTTTGTGGATTGGTTACTGTGTCCTCTATTCTGTACCATTGGTCCACCCACCTGTTTTGGTACCAGTACCATGCTGTTTTTGTTACTATTGCTCTGTAGTATAGTTTGAAGTCTGGTATCGCTATACCGCCTGATTCACACTTCCTGCTTAGCATTGTTTTTGCTATTCTGGGTCTTTTATTATTCCATATAAATTTCATGATTGTTTTATCTATTTCTACAAGAAATGCTGTTGGGATTTTGATTGGCATTGCATTGAACTTATAGAGAACTTTTGGTAATATCGCCATTTTGATAATGTTAGTTCTGCCTATCCATGAACAGGGTATATTTTTCCATCTTCTAAGGTCTTCTTCTATATCTCTCTTTAGGGTTCTGTAGTTTTAATTGTATAAGTCTTTCACCTCTTTTGTTAGGTTGATTCCCAAGTATTTTATTTTTTGGGGGGATATTGTGAATGGAGTAGTTGTCCTCATTTCCATTTCAGAGGATTTGTCACTGATATACAGAAATGCCTTTGATTTATGCGTGTTGATTTTATATCCTGCCACTTTGCTGAATTTATTTATTAGCTCTAATAGTTTCTTTGTAGACTCTTTTGGGTCTGCTAGGTATAAAATCATGTCATCTGCAAATAGTGATAATTTAAGTTCTTCTTTTCCTATTTTTATGCCTTTAATTTCTTTCGTCTGTCTAATTGCTCTGGCCAGTCTTTCGAGGACTATGTTGAACAGAAGTGGTGAGAGAGGGCATCCCTATCTTGTTCCAGATTTTAGAGGGAATGCCTTCAATTTTTCTCCATTCAGAATGTTGCTGGCCTGTGGCTTATCATAGATTGCTTTTACAATGTTGAGGTATGATCCTGTTATCCCTAATTTTTCTAGAGTTTTGAACATAAAGGGATGCTGCACTTTGTCGAATGCTTTTTCTGCATCTATCGAGATGATCATATGGTTCTTATTTTTAAGTCTATTGATGTGGTGAATAACATTTATTGATTTCCGTATATTGAACCAGCCTTGCATCCCAGGGATGAATCCTACTTGATCATGGTGTATAATTTTTTTGATATGTTTTTGAATCCGATTCACCAGAATTTTATTGAGGATTTTTGCATCTAGGTTCATTAGAAATATTGGTCTGTAGTTTTCTTTCTTTGAAGTGTCTTTGTCTGGTTTAGGTATCAGGGTGATGTTGGCCTCGTAGAATGTATTTGGAAATTCTCCCTCTTTTTCTATTTCCTGAAATAGCTTGAAAAGTATTGGTGTTAGTTCCTCTTTAAAGGTTTTGTAAAACTCTGCTGTATACCCATCCGGTCCTGGGCTTTTCTTAGTTGGTAGTCTTTTGATGGTTTCTTCTATTTCCTCTATTGTTATTGGTCTGTTTAGGTTGTCTATATCCTCCTGACTCAATCTGGGCAGATCATATGACTTAAGAAATTTATCTATGCCTTCACTATCTTCTATTTTATTGGAGTATAAGGATTCAAAATAATTTCTGATTATCTTCTGTATTTCTGAAGTATTTCATCCCATATGCTAGTAATCTGAGTTCTCTCTCTTCTTCTCTTCGTTAGCATGGCTAAGGGTCTGTCGATTTTATTTATTTTTTCAAAGAACCAACTTTTAGTTTTGTCAATTTTTTCAATTGTTTCTTTTGTTTCAATTTCATTAATTTCAGCTCTGATTTTAATTATTTCTTGCCTTCTACTTCTTTTGCTGTTGTTTTGCTCTTCTTTTTCTAGGATTTTGAGATGAAGTATGAGATCATTTATTTGTTGGTTTTTTCTTTTTTTAAGGAATGAGCTCCAAGCAATGAATTTTCCTCTTAGAACTGCTTTCAATGTGTCCCATAGATTCCGATATGTTGTGTCTGTGTTTTCATTTAACTCTAAGAAGTTTTTAATTTCCTCCTGATGTCTTCTAAAACCCATTAATCATTCAGTAACCTATTGTTCATTCTCCAAGTGATGCATGATTTTTCCTTCCTTCTTTTATCGTTCATTTTCAGTTTCATTCCATTATGATCAGATAAGATGCATGGTATTATCTCTACTCCTTTATATTGTCTAAGAGTTGCCCTGTGACATAATATATGATCTATCTTTGAGAAGGATCCATGTGCTTCTGAGAAAAAAGTGTAACTGCTTGATGTTGGGTGGTATATTCTATATATGTCAATTAAGTCTAGGTTGTTAATTGTGTTATTGAGTTCTATAGTTTCCTTATTTAACTTTTGTTTGGAAGATCTGTCCAGTGGTGAGAGAGGTGTGTTGAAGTCTCCCATGATTATTGTATGGTGGTTTATTAGACTCTTGAACTTGAGAAGAGTTTGCTTGATGAACATAGCTGCACCATTGTTTGGGGCATATATATATGATTTTTATGTCTTGTTGGTATATGGTTCCCTTGAGCAGTATGTAGTGTCCCTCTTTATCCCTTTTGATTAACTTTTGCTTGAAATCTATTTTATTAGATATGAGTATGGACACTCCTGCTTGTTTCCGCAGTCCATATGAGTGGTATGATTTTTCCCATCCTTTCACCTTCAGTCTATGTATATCTTTTCCTATCACATGCGTCTCCTGTAGGCAGCATATTGTTGGGTCTTGTTTTGTGATCCATTCAACTAGCCTGTGTCTCTTAATTGGTGAGTTTAAGCCATTAACATTTAGGGTTATTATTGAGATATGGTTTGTTCTTCCAGCCATATTTGTTTATTAATGTAACTAAACCTGATTTGTTTTCCTCTTTGATTACTTTCCCCCCTTTACTGTCCTACCTCCCACTGTTGGTTTTCAATGTTATTTTCCATTTCCTCTTCCTGTAATGTTTTGCCAAGGATTTTTTGAAGAGATGGTTTTCTAGCTGCAAATTCTTTTAACTTTTGTTTGTTGTGGAAGGTTTTAATTTCATCTTCCATCCTGAAGCTTAATTTCGCCGGATACACGATTCTAGGTTGGAACCCATTTTCTTTCAGTGTTTGAAATATGTTATTCCAGGATCTTCTAGCTTTCAGAGTCTGTGTTGAGAGATCAGCTGTTATCCTGATTGGTTTACCCCTAAATGTAATCTGCTTCCTTTCTCTTGTAGCTTTTAAAATTCTCTCCTTATTCTGTATGTTAGACATCTTCATTATAATGTGTCTAGGTGTGGATCTCTTATGATTTTGCACATTCGGCGTCCTGTAGGCTTCTAGGATTTGGGATTCTGTCTCATTCTTCAAGTCTGGGAAGTTTTCTCGTATTATTTCATTGAATAGATTGTTTATTCCTTTGGTTTGGAGCTCTGTGCCTTCCTGTATCCCAATGACTCTTAAGTTTGGTCTTTTAATGTTATCCCATATTTCTTGGATGTTCTGTTCATGGTTTCTTAGCAGTCTTGCTGAGCTGTCTATGCTCTTTTCAAGTTGAAATACTTTGTCTTCATTGTCTGATGTTCTATCTTCTAAGTGATCTACTCTGCTGATAGTATTCTCAGTTGAGTTTTTAAGTTGGTTTATTGCTTCCTGCATTTCTAGGATTTCTATTTGTTTGTTTTTTATTACTTCTATCTCCCTGTGTAATTGATCTTTTGCTTCCTGGATTTGTTTATGTAGTTCCTTGTCAAAGTGATCTTTCATTGTCTGATTTTGCTGTCTCATGTCTTCCTTGAGACTCCAGATCATCTGAAGCATGTATATCTTGAACTCTTTATCTGACACTCCATCTGTTGCAGCTATTACCTCTTCTAAATTTGAGTTGACCTGCATTGCTTGTGGTCCTTTCTTTCCTTGTCTTTTCATACTGCTTGCGTTTCTTTCTGCTTAGTGAAACTGTTTTGTTTTTGAAATTTTCCCCCTATTTATTTATATTGCTCTTGTATAGTTGGGAAATCTCCCTTGCAGGGCGGGTAGTGGCTGTGCTCCTCCTCTAATTAGGGTGATCTGTCTACCACGCTGGTCGGTCGCAGGTCTGCCCACCCTGCGGGCGCTGGTGGCAGCTCTGCTCTGCCCCCACTCCAATTGTGGTGACGTAACTACCACGCCCTCAGGTCGTTGGTCCTGATCCGGATGTGGGCGGCAGCTCTGCTCGGCCCCTACTCCAGTTGGTGTGACGTGTCTACCACGCTGGCAGGCCTCTAGGCCTGTTCCACTGGTGGGTCGCAGGTCTGCCTACCTAGTGGGCTCGGGTGGCAGTTCTGCTCAGCCCCCACTTCAAATGGTGCTACCTGACTGCCTCTCCAACGGGTCGCTGGGCCTTTTCCAGACACGGGCGGCGGCTCTGCTCCACCCCCACTCCAACCAGTGTGACGTGACTGCCTCGGTGCTATGTGTCCACCACGCTGGCAGGCTACCGGGCCTGTCCTGCCAGTGGGTCACAGGTCTGCCTACCTTGCAGGCTCAGATGGCGTTTCTACACAGCCCCTACTCCAAATGGGGTGACTTGGCTACCGCGCCGTCGGGTCGCTGGTCCTGTTCCAGGCGTAGGCGGCTACTCTCTTCGGCCCCAGCTGCAGTTGGGGTGTCGTGATACCACGCCGGCGGGTCACTTGGCCTGTTCTGGCCACAGGCGGCAGCTCCCCTCTGCCCCTCTGGCCCCCACTGCACCCAGCAGGACCCAGACCGAGAAGCAGTTACCGTGGGGTCCCCGTCCCTGGGCCAAAGCCGCTCCGGGAGCCAGAACCCGGCCTCTCCGAGCCCGGTGCATGCTCCGCTAGGAGCAGGCTCCAAGGAGCGATCTCTGCGGGTTCCTCAGCCCTAGGCCAAAGCAGCTCCGGGAGCCAGAGCCCGGCCACTCCAAGCTCTCCGAGCTCGGTGCACGCCCTGCTGGGAGCAGGCTCAAAGACGCAGTCCCCGTGTGTTCCCCAGCCCTGGGCCAAAACTGTTTCGGGGGTCAGAACCCAGCCGCTTCGAGCTCGATGCATGCTCCACTAGGAGCTGGCTTCAATACGCAGTCTCCGCGGGTTCCCCAGCCCTGGGCCAAAGCAGCTGCGGGAACCAGAACCCGGCCGCTCAGAGCTCGGTGCACGCTTTGCTAGGAGCGAGCCCCAAGGAGTATTCTCCACAGGTTCTCTAGCCCTGAGCCTGAGTGATCTGTCTGCGAGACACAGGCAAATGCCAGCCTGAAATCACCTGTTCCATAGCTGAATGAGCTGAGATCAGTAGAAAACAGGGATGATTCCATCAGCTTTCCAAGATGGCGGCCGCTGTCCTCCTCCGTGGTCCGACCGGTGTCGAGAACTGAACTGGACCGCTTCTCTCCTCCATCTCAAAGCCAGAACTCAGCACTAAGCACGGCCATTGCGCCGCTGGCAGGAGCCCCCAGAATCCGCATCGCTGCACCCCTGCTCCGGCACCTTGCCGCTTCCCAGTGCGCGCCACAGACTCCAGCCGCGGGGCGATCTGCCGATTAGGCACTGCAACCCTCCGTGCGGAGAAATCGCCCGCGTCCGAGCCCCCACAGCCGAACCTCACGCGATGGAAATCTCTCTACTAGATTCTGGAGCACCTCAATTTCGCTGGAATTTCCCAACAAGACAGCCTTCAGCTGTTTCACCTCGTCTTTCTCCCGCACAGTGTCGCGGTGCACGGGGGTGATGCACTCCCTTTGCCGCCATCTTCCGCAAGCCTTGGTAAAATTTTTAAATATTTATTTTTGGTACTGGGGATTTAATCCAGGGGTACACTACCACTAAGCTATACCCCTAGCTTTTTTTTTTTTTTTTGAGAAAAGTCTTTCTAAATTGCCCAGTCTGGTCTTAAACTTGCCATCCTTCTGCCTCAGTCTTCTAAGTATCTAGAACTGCAGGTGTGCACCACTATGCAAGGAAGTTTATAATATTCTTGAACAACTGGTTCTTGCAAGTTAGTAAATTCCAGTTTTAGCATACCACTAATCCTTTTCCTCTTACAATTCCTGCTTCTTCTCAACTGGCCGAGGTGGGAGGAGGATAAATAAGTAAATATTTATTGAGTATCTAATATGTTCAAAGCATTCTGTTTAGCCATTTATTTATCTTAACTTATAAGTTTTATAAATTGTAGCACAGTTACTATAAGTAACACTAGGTATTAAACACTGGGTATTTCATACATATTACCTCATTTCATACCAAAAATAATTTATGAAGTGGGCATTAGTATGCATTTTACTGATGAGGATCCAAGGCTCCCAAAGGGAAGAAACTTCTCCAAGGCTACTCTTTCTATAATAGTAATGAGGAAGTCAGGATAAATATTCAGATATATTAGATATCACATTGTTTCTTTGTTATTTGTCCTTGTAGCTTTTTGACATAGAGCTTACTATTGCTTTCTACAGATGATGGAAACTGAAGTTCAAAAATGTTAAGAAATATTTTCAAGGGCACCTGCATTGTAGATGTAGAACATTGTCCATTTTTGCCATCTATTTTCTAATCCCACAACGTGCTCTCTACCCCTATCTCAACATGCTTCTTCTGTTGAAGATGAAAGTTATTTGGTTTACAAAGTCATGTAAAAGTTTAGGAATTAAAGTGTTAGCTCTTCAACACAGGATTTATATATTAAGATTTGTCCAAAGCAGAGGGTAATACTCACAACAAAATAATAGATCTTTCACCATAAAGTTTGAAATAACAGCTGTGAGCCAGGGAAGGTCATGATTTTGACTATTTGGGCCTTCTACTACTTTATCAGCAATATTCCATATTCCATCCACCAAAGATGTCGCTACTGAATATTTGAAACAATGAGTTGAACCTGTTGCTTGCTTAAACAAGTGAGTGTTGTTTTTGAAATTTATTGTCTTTCTGGGCAAAAGAGATGACTGATCTTGTATCTGCTTGACTTCATTTTTACTTAACATAAGTCTCCACAATGTGATAGGAAGACAGCTCATGCAGTCCCAACTTTATAACCTTATGATGTGTGCTCCAAGAGATAAGAAATGTTCTTTCTACTTCTATATACAAGAAACTCAATAACAACTGTCTCTGGTTGCTTGATTTGAACAGCATGCTCCCTGCTGGACCTATCACAGGCTAGAGGAATGAAATACTATCATAGGTCAGGCCTGAGTCAAAAAGTAAAGTTCTTCTTACTATGTTATAGCATGTTATAGAATACTGGAAGTCTTTTATCCTGGTGTTATGGTTTGGATGTGAGGTATCCCCCAAAAGCTCACATGTAAGACAATGCAAGAAGGCTCAGAGGAGAAATGATTGTGTTATAAGAGTCTTAACCCAGTCAGTGGATTAATCTACCAATAGGGATTAACTGAGTGATAACTGAAGTGATAGGGCGTGACTTTAGGGTATATATTTGTATCTGGTAAGTGGAGTCTCTCTCTCTCTCTCTGCTTTCTGATCATCATTTGAGCTGGTCCCCTCTGCCACACCTTGAGCCTCAAGGAATGGATCTGGCCTCTTATGGACTGAGACCTCTGAAACCCTGAGCCTGCAAATAATTTTTTCCTCCTTTAAAATTGTTCTGGTCAGAACCTTTAGTCACAACAGCAAAATAGCTGACTAAAACACTCAGTTAATTTGGGTTACTGTAAGAAATATTGTACACTGGGTGCCTTAAACAGCAAACAGTTATTTCTCACAGTTCTCAAGGATGGAGAGTTCAAGATCAAGGTGCAAACAGTTTTGGCATCTTGGGAGACGCTGTTTCTGGTTTGCAGGAGAGATTATCTCTCTGGTATCTCTTCATATAAGAACACAAATCTCATTAATGAAAACTCCATCTTCATGACCTAATTATCTCCCATTAAAGGTCTCATCTTTATATATCATTGCATTAGGAATTAGGTCATTAACATTTTTAATTTGGTGGACACAAAGACATTTAGTCAATAACATTCTGCTTCTGATCTTCCAAAATATTCTTCTCAAATGTGAAATGTGTTAATTCCATCTGTTTATCGAAGGTCCGTAAATCACTCCAGTTCATCTAAAGTCTAAAGACTCACTTAAATATCATCTAAATCCAGATATGGGTGAGAATTGAGGTAAAATACATTCTGAAAGAGTAGACTTCTCAAACTGGAATAGTGATATTTAATAGAATTTGGATAATTTGAAGTACTCCAAATCCCAACAACCACCAAGGTTTCCTAGCAATCAGAAGCATCCTCTCTCTGTTTTCCTTCCTTAGGAGGTTGGTTCATGACTAGCTTGAAGATACTATCATGACTTCTTTATTGTAGTACACTGCCAAATATGCTTCCACCTCAATCCTGCTTTCTTCAACTGCTCCAGACTTAGAATCACATTTCAACATGTCTTAGCTGACCAGATACAACATCTAACCTAGAGGAAGAACACGAAAATGATAAAAAATTTTGAAAGACTTTTTTAATGTGCACCAGTAAATGTCTGTAAAACCTTTGTGAAAATAGATTAGGAGAATGATATGGCCAAAAAAGAGCATGTTTTCAATAAGGATGGATTTTTCAAGATTTATGAGCTTATCATAAATTCTGAATTCAATATGCTGAATCTGGGTGCAGTTCTCATTTCTGCTCCATGGGTTAAACTTTTGTCTCAAGTCCATTTAGCCTACTGTAATAACATGCCATAAATTGAGTGGCTTGAGTCACTGAAGTTTATTTCTCAGAGTTCTGGAGACTGGGAAATCAATCCATCATGGTCAAGGTGCTGGAAGACACAGCATCTGATGAGGGCCAATTTCCAGGTTTCCCGAAGGCATCTTGCTGTGTCCTCACAAGGTAAGGAAAAAAGGGATGTCTCTCAGGCCTCCCTCTCTTATAAGGACATTAATCCCATTTATGAAGAGTCCGATCCCATTAGTTAGTTGTGTCCCCAAAGTTCACCTCTTTGGAGGTGAGGATTTTACTATATATATATTTGTTAAAGGAGTAAGGGGAAGACACAAACATACAGTCTACAATAGGTGGCCTACAATATTGAATGAGCCTAAACTCTTTGGTAAAATTTAGAAAAAGCAAAGACTTAGGATATAAAGATGCTGGATTGAAATGAACATGTCAAACTACATTTTAATTTTGTCCTCTGAAAGGAACTCACTCCTCAAAGACATTGGGAAATACACTAGAAATGGAAGCAACAGATGCAGATGTCAGAGAACAGAAAGCATCACTGTGGCTTGGGTGGAGGGGTAAAGAAGGAGCACAGGATGAGTGATTATCACCATGCTTCAACTCAACCATCTGGGGAGTGACAATTCCTAAGAAAAAAGTATATAGGCAGTCCACCATAGTTCTACTGAATCTGTATAAATAAAGAGTGAAGTGAAACAAATAGAAGTCAACCAAATGAATGCATGACTTGAATCACTATGGTAGGAGATCATGGTCCCTTGGCCACTGACCACACCTAAGCTTACAATCCAAGATTTCCTTGAATTAATGAGATGTTGAGTATCACTGAGAAATAGTGCTGTGATTCCTCAAATATTAATAATAATTTTTTCTTCTAGTCTTTCCTAAAAGGAAAAAGGCATGAAAGCCAATTATTTTGTTTGCTGGAGTGAGAGGTTCTGATTGTTACAGGGAGATGGCATTACTGCTAAACGAGTGATTGGATCCTCTGAGGGGTTACCATTAGTACTTCCATGTCCGGGAAGAAAAGATCAAATAGAGCAAAACCACTGAAGACTCAGATCCCCTCACTAACGAAGGTTTCAGTGCCTCTATGGGGTGTACACTGGAGATGTAAAAAAACTCTCCAAGTGAAGGGGATCTGGTATAGACAATGATTAAAGAAATTTTAAGTGCTACCTTCTGCATGTTGTAGAAATAAGTAGTACAGTAACTTGCCATATTTATTCAAGTATGTATTGGTACACCTAGTACTAATGTTTTTTTTTTCACCTTTACCCTCTATTTCATATAGGTTTTGTTGTAAGTGGCTAACTTCCTAATTTACTCAGAAGTTACAGGATATCAAAATTATTGTGATGGAAACAGGAAAGAAATGAACATTCATGAGTAATGTATTTACTGAGGAGGGGGGAACTGGTCTTCCCTTTGAAGTAATTATGACACCATTTTATTTTGTAGAATAGTTGGTTGGATACAATAGGTACAGGGATGTATTTGTTGTTTTCCTTGTTGTTGGCAGGATTAAGTATAAGCAAGGATAGGTAAGGCGGACTATGCTAAACCTTCAATTAATCTACTTTCTAATGTACCCTCCTACAATTCAGAGCCTGAAAAGTTAAAAACTGTTTGCTACATTCTCTTGCAACAGGTTTAGATTGTGACAGGTTTAGCTAATTATCAGCACCCTCAAAATATTTGGAAGTGGAAATAAGAAAGGGGCTACATCTCTGAGGTTGCTGTTATAGAGACCCTGAGGATTTTATAGATGATGTTAGTAAAATTCTCACTGTCAGGCAACAGGTTTTGTGGGTGTCAGAGGTGGGAAGTGGGCATCCTTTCCTTCTTTGGTGTGACATTACAGTTGCCATGTAGCTCTGGGCCAAGAGTTGTGTCATTAGCTTTTTGTTTGCTGGGCCACAGCAAAACCAGTGTTTCTAAACTCTAAAGTTCCCTGTTAGCTCCTTCTCTAACCCCTCTTTGGTTTTGTTGAGATGGTTCTGTTTCTGGAACCCTAATCTAGAGTCCATTTTCAGTCCTTCCAATGCTTTTGTAAGCAATTAATTCCATATAGTCCCTTCCTACCTAAAATCTACAATTGAACTCTTAATTGACCCTTAAAATGCTAAAGTAATATATGTACAAGCATTACTGTCAGTTTTCCCCCTTTGTAATAAAAACCAGTACTTAGGTAGTTTATGCAAGAGAAGCAACTCTACAATGTAATAGGTGCATGCTCAAGACTGCCACACTTGGCTAAACTGGGTGAGATTGTACTCAGAGAATGTCTGTGTGGTACACAGCGTCCTCACCAGAGCCTCAGAAGAGCTCCTTGAGTATTAAAAGGTAGTTAGAGAAGGAGGACTGTGTTCAGTACAGCCTAATTTCCACTTGAAAGATCATAGTACTGCATTATCCCAGTCTAAAAGCAACATATATACACATAAAAATTCATGTGTGTGTGTGTGTGTGTGTATATATACAGTAAAAAATCTCCTTTTTGTCCCAGAAAGGAAAAATTTTTTCAACTTCTTTAATTCAACAGACACTCAACACAAGTCCATTGCTTGAAAACTCCCCTAACCAGAAATAGAAATTGCTGCAAAAAGGGTTAATTGTAAACCACATGTTTCCATTCCATGAAAGCCACTTTTACATAATAAAATGCAATAAAAACCTGAGAATCACCAGGCATAGTGGTACATTCCTATAATCTTAGCAGCTTGAGAGGCTGAGGCAGGGAGATGGAGAGTTCAAAGCAACCCCGGCAACAATGGCAAAGTGCAAAGCAACTTAGTGAGACCCTGTCTCTAAATAAAACTAAGAAAGGAAACAGGGCAGAGGATGGCTCCATGGTTGAGTGCCACTGAGTTCAAGCCCCCACTCACAACAACAACAACAACAACAAAACCCTTAGAATCGAAGAATCTTCAGAAACTGATCTCTTCATAATCACTCGGCGTTCTTCTGTTTTTTGTTTTCACCAACAAAATCCTAGATGTATAAACCAAGCACTAATCTGAAATTCGGTGAGATTCTGAAACCTTGATTTGGGTGCCCACCACTCCTCTTGGAAAGATGCTTATATGCTTGTGTGGGAAGTATAAAAAGGGATGGGTGGGCACCTGTGGACTGACTTGGTGAGGATAGTCACCCATTCCTAGTCCCCCAGTGCTATTCTAGCCAAGCCAGAGACTCTTTTGACTCACAGTAATGTTTGCAAGGAAGTTGTTTCAGTGCCAGGTTTTAATATTTCTTTACCATATGCTGAAATTTTGCAGGCTTAATGGATGCCAAAGACTTCTTCAGATTCTTCCCCACCCCCCTTTTGAAGTTAGGGAAAACAAAATAAAAATACTTGGAGAAAATTTTATTTAAAAATACTGAAATGAATAGACTAATGCAAAGTAGTGTTAATGAAAATTTTCTGGTGCCTCTTGAGAGTAACGTTTGTGCTCAGTAAAGAACATTCAGAGACTTACTTTTGTTTAAGACAGATATTCAACTTATTTAAGTTTTCAGGCCCATTGCTTGAAAACTTCCCTAATCAGAAATGGAAATGTGCCCAAAACGGTTGAATTGTAGACTGCATGTTTCCATTCCATGAAAGCCATTTTTACAGAATAAAATGGAATAAAAACCTGAGAATCACCAGGCGTGGTGGTACATTTCTGTAATCCTAGTGGCTTGGGAGGCGAAAAGTTAATTATTTCTTAAGGTTTTAACCTTAGCCACCAAATGTCACTTTGTGTCCAGCAATTTTTAAAACTTACTTTGTTGAAAGAGTTTCCATTTAAAAACTCAGTTCAAAATGTGAAGGTAATTTTTTATGTTTCATTTTCTTTTCAAGTGCTTCTCTTTTCTGAAATAAATAAAATCTTGAATATTAAATTACAATTTGAAATCTAATAAATTTAGAAAGTATGCTGGAACTTAGCATTATCACATGTTTTGAAACAGTACGTAAGAAGCATTTCCCTTAAGATCATAAATTTTAATTAGTAATTCAATTTGGGTTTAATTTGAATTTAAAGGATGATTACTCTAATAAGCATAGAGTCTGTTAAAACTATTGAGAAAACTATGCATTTTCTTATTTCTTCTTAAAACAAAAATATTTATGATGTGGTCTGGATTTTCTTAAATACTTTCATACTCAATCTTAAATGTATGTGAAGTTGAAAGAATTATCATCCAAGTTAAATGGGATCACTTTGAACCAATAGTGTTAGACAAGATCTGTGGACACCAGTGCAATTCTTGTGGTCAATCACCGAGGAAAGGAGTGTAATATTATCAGTTGTCTTTTCAGCCCCCTGGAGGGTATTAACAACCAGAGTTCAGCTGAGACACCTTCTGGAATCTTGTTGACAATTCTGAACAGCTTGATGATTGCTGTGCATGGGTTCCAGGATTTTGAGGTGATGTGGTAGGGCTGTTATACAGCATTCTTCTTCCCTTTATTCAGGTTGAAAACATCATTAGATTCAGTTATAAAATTAAAGCTCCAATGCAGGTTTACTACTCAGATTTCTTTGGCTCGTATGGTACATAAATGTCAACAGTAAAGACCTTGAACTTGATGGATTCTTAATTTTCATAACCAATTTTCTTAGTGCAGTTCAGTTTCACATGGACAGTATTCTCTGGTAACATGATGAATCTATTTTGATATTTCTGACCTTCTTCTTTTCCTTTAGATAAGTCATTTTGCCCCTTAGTGACACAATCTGTCTATAACAGGAAGCCTCTCAACTTGTCAACAACCTCACAGTGATAGAAATAATGAATAATGTCCCAGGCAATTCCTATCAACAGGACCTCACCTAGGAATATAGTGTTGTGAGCTATGTTAACAAGCCTCTGGTGAGAGGCTCAAGTCCAATGGTAAGGACAATGGACAGTGGTAGCAGGTCAGCTATTTATTAGTGAGTGAACTTTGAGAAGTCCCTTGACCTAACTTCTTTTTACCTGGGGTTCACTCCATCTGCTTCACAGGAATGTGTTGAGGATCAGAAGATTGACTATATGTGAGTGGACTTGTGATATGTGACATGTCACATGAGCATATGCTTTAGAGTACCATAAAATGTGAATTCCTACATTTCACACCGATTCCCAGCTCCTGAGCCCCCACCGCTTTGTTTACAGTGCTTGTAATGTGTCTGGAAAAACACACCCAGACCTCTATATTATGGTATCAGAAAGATAAATGCCTTGATAACACATTTTATTTTTCTGCTATCTTTAACTCACTATTTTTATAAAAGCTTAAAGGAAAGATTTCTGGTGCACATGTAGTCAATTGTTCTTATAAATTTTGCCTGGAATTTCAAACTGAAGCAACTTGACAGTGCTGAAATGAGAGTTGTGAACAAGTATCTCAGCTAATATCTTGTCTTTCCCCAAAGTCTTTCACTTATGTTTGTTTCCACCTTGATCCCTCACTCAAATGCAGGTTTTGGAGAAAAGGATCAAAAGGAAAATGAGAAATACTAGTTAAAATTTAATGTAAATTCAATAAGAAATTTTATTCTAGAAAAGTGTTTTTAAAAAGACTATATAAACCAAAATACAGAAACTTAAGTACTGGAAGATTAATAAACAATAGTCACCAAGGTTAGAGATCAGGAATTTAAAAAAAAATAAATTTGAAAGAGCTATGAATACAGCTGTATTGCATGATAAAAATCAATGGATAAGAATTTGAGGTGAAGATGGACAGTATCACTATGGTACATCATGAGAAAACAAATACAGAATCTACACCATCATGAAATCATGCTTTGGGTTGTATGTCTTTGATCATAGCATCACTTGAATAGTCCCCTAGCACACAGTAATACAATTAAAAACCTAAGCTGGATGTTGTGGCACAGTTTTGTAATGCCAGCTGCTTAAGAGGCTGAGAAAGGAGGATCACAAATTGTAGGCCAGCCTGGGCAACTTAGTGAGATCCTGTCTCAAAAAATAAAAACCCTGGAGGTGTAGCATTGATAAAGCATTCCTGGGTTCAGTGTTAAAGCATTCCTGGATTCAATCCCTAGTACCATAGCAAGCAAAAAAACACCCAAAAGTTCATTTATATTACATATCATGAACTAAAGAATTTTAGACATTTAACTTCTCTCCTCATGTTGGTGTGGTAAACAAGCGTCACAGTCTAACTTTAAAGGTACATGTTAATAGATTTCAAATTCCCAGTTTTTTTTTTCATTTTTATTCATGAAAATAAACTATGAACCTTAACATATTGCTTTAAAATGATAGAAACAGGGAGGAGAAGTGATTTTGTCATTATTATTTAAGAATTAGACTACTATGTGTTTTGTCTACTTGGAGTCTTACAACTAGAGATACATGTAGGAAACAGATTGAAAACCAAGGGTGAGTAAAAACAATAGATGGATTAGAAATCAGGCCCTGTAAGTAAATATTTAAGAAATTGTGGTTATTTAACTTGGACACAAAAGGACTGTCTTCATTTATTTGAATGAAGAAGATTGACTAGTGGGTTTCATTTCCGCCAGGCCTGAAAAAGAGGAAATAAGGAAGAAAGAAGGTTAGTTATGAGGAAGAAGAACTGTCTGCCCCTAAATGTTCTTAAACACCAGCTAAGATTACCACAGGAAGGCGTGGGCCAGCCTTACCAGGGACATTTTTTGTCAGGAAGGAAATCATGTATCAGGGAGTTTATCACATAAAGCCAGGCCATGTTTATCCTGAACTCTTTTTCCAGCTGCATCTATCCTTGAAAGAAATATTGCACTTTCATAGGGAAAATGTTCTTTATCATGCTTCTCCCACTTCTTAACACCATACCAAGAAGATACTTTATATCCAAGTAATTTTTGTATCACAGTATGATTAAAATTTCATTAGTCATAAAATACTGTTAATATTCTTCTCTCTCAGGGATGAATAGTCAAAGAAAAACAAATGCTAGGAATGACTCAGAATTGAACTGTTTCCTTGGGAGGCTATTCAATAAATGGAATCATTCATTTCTAATGCACATAGTGAAGCTTTTATTTCCATTTCTAGAATTCAGTTACTAGGAAACCGCCTTGTCTCCTTAGTAAGCCTCACCAAGGTAGACATTTTTGAAGGACATAGGGGAGAGATTAAGAGAAGAAATGGAAGCAGCATAATTCTAGATATCAGCAGGGCCACAACCTGTTCTTTGGCTGTCTGAATGCCAGCTGGGTATGACAGTGCACCCCGCCCACTCCTGTGATATCAGCCTCCATGTCAATGTTGAACATATGGTCTTTCTGTGCAAACTGCCTGCTCTGTGACTCTTCCCTGGTGTCTCCAAAGAACATCATGTTCTTAGATAAAAAAGAAAAAAGAAAAAAAAATTGCTCTCAAGTTTTGATACCCCAAGCCTTTGGGCTTTGTTTACAAGTTTGAGACCCAAACTATTTCAAAAGAAATCCAGAGCCAACTTTTTGTCTGCAGGAATATATTTTTGTGGCATTGTTACTAATAGCTATCTGGAATATGTTCCGAATCTATGGATTATATATGATTGGCTTGATAAGAATTATGTCAGCATGATTACAGAATTGTTACATTATTCTGAGTGTGTGTGTGAGTGTGAACACTAAAACTTTAGTTAACTATAAATGCATTTGGAAGGCTGGTATGGAACGGACCAACTGGAGCTTGATTTGAATGAAACTTGCATAATGGGTGAAAAATAGTGATTTGTCTTTAGGCAGTTGGGGAGCTAAGGCCAGTTCCTGGTCTCCATGAAAGAATATTAGAGATAAGGATATACACTGTAGTGACAGAGATAAAAGAGCACTAGCTTTGTCCAACATAGGAGATATTATGGTTTAGACATAAGGTTTCCCCTAAAAGCTCATGTGTGAGACAATGCAAGAAAGTTTATAAATGAAATGATTGGGTTATAAGAGGTTTGACTTGATCAGTGCATTAATCCCCTAATAGGAATTAACTGGGTGGTAACTATAGGCAAGTAAGATGTGACTGGAGGAGGTGGGTCCCTCAGGGAATGCCTTTAGGGTATATATTTTGTCCTTGTTGAACAGAGCTCGCTCTCTCTCTCTGCTTCCTAATGTGATGTCCTGTGTCACTTTCCTCTACCACGATTTTATGCCATGATGTTCTGCAACACCTCAGGCCCCAAGGAATGATCTGCAGACCCCAAATAAATGTTTCCTCCTCTAGTTGTTTTGTTGAGACTTTTGGTCACAGCAGCAAAAAAAGCTGACTAAAATTGGAGGAAAGACAAGAGATAAGAGAGCTTAGAGGGGGCTGTGGTTGTGGCTCAGCGGTAGAGCTCTCACCTAGAGTGTGCGAGGCCCTGGGTGTGATCCTCAGCACCACATAAAAATAAATAAATAAAACAAAGGTATTGTGTGCAATTAAAAAATAAAACATAAAAAAAGTTAGAGGAATCAGCACAGTAAGATGTGTTTCCAGTCCACTGATAATACAATCCTCGACCCACAACTGGGATGTGACTGCTATGAATTCAAAAAGCCTCATGCTAACGAGGAGCTGTACTTCCAAGGATAAGGTAAAACCCAAGACAGCTGAGAATCTGTCATGAAAGACCTATGACTGGTGCTAGTTCCTAACCTCAGTCAAGTGATTTCCTGAGCCAAGCTAAAGAGCCTCAGTGTGATAGGGACAAGTCAACTGGAGACAAGGAAACCATAGCCTTTAGAGCACATGGGCCACTGCTGAGTTTTTTTTTTTTTTTCTTGCCTGGAAAGAGGAAAAATTAACTCACAAAATTTTTCAAATTTATTCAACATCAGAGAAAATTACATGATGAACTTCTTTGTACTAATAATGAAGCTTCAATAATTCTTCACTCATAAAGCAGTATAGAGATTCTTTGGAAATCTGGAAATGGAACCACCATTTGACCCAGCTATCCCACTCCTTGGTCTATACCCAAAGGACTTAAAAACAGCATACTGTAGGTACAGAGCCACATAGATGTTTATAGCAGCACAATTCACAATAGATAAACTGTGGAACCAACCTAGATGCCCTTCAGCAGATGAATGGATAAATAAAATGTGGTCTATATACCCAACAGAATACTATTCAGCATTAAAAGAGAATAAAATCATGACATTTGTTGGCAAATGGATAGAGTTGGAGAATGTAATGCTAAGTGAAGTTAGCCAATCCTCAAAACCCAAATGCTGAATGTCTTCTCTGATGTAAAGATGCTGATTCATAATGGAGATGTGGCGGGAGCATTGGAGAATTAGACAAACTCTAGATAGAGCAAAGGGGAGGGAGGGGAAGGGAGAGAGGAAGGAGGTAGGAAAGATGGTGGAATGAGATGGACATCATTACTCTAATTACACGTATGAAGACACGAATGGTATAACTCCACTTTGATAACCAGAGATATGAAAAATTGTGCTCTCTATGTATAATATGAATTGTAATGCATTCTGCTCTCATATATAACAAATTAGAATAAAACACACACACTCACACACACACACAAACACACACACATATACACACAAAAAAATTCTACACTCATGGCCAAACTTGCATCGATAATTTCCATTTACCATCTTACCCTGGGTTTTGAAGCAAATTCTAAACCTTTTATCATTTTACATACAAGCATTTTTATGTAAAGCATCTCCAAAATAGGGTTCATTTTTTTTAAAGTTAAAAATATTAATACTTAATATTGTACTTTAAAATCCACAATAATTGAAGCTGAGGATTCTGAGATAAGTGAAATTGAGACTCCACAAGTTCTGAGCCAGATTACTAAATGTGAGCATTATTATGACCTTCTTTTACCCTGGGTTGTTTCAGTCTATAAGTGAAGATTTAGAGACACATTGTAAGAGGATGCAGGTGTTTGAATTAGGTACCGTGTTCTGAGAATGTGTTAGCAGTAATGGAAAGAATTTATCTTCACTCAAGAAGAGATCACATCCTTTGATTTTCTACATGTAAAGGGAGACCAATTTCAGCTTTTGTTTAGTATGGAACTTTTTCTATTGACCCAATGGGTAACACAGAGAATCTATTGCTTTTACCCATAAAATGATGATAGGTATGTTTGGTTTTACATGTTAATGTGATACTCTATAATAAGCTGGGTAGGAAATGCTTAAGAGAATGGAGCCATAAGACCATCCATCTCTGTACATGTTACTGAAGCTGTCATGTTTGGGAAGCCTGCAATTCTATTGGGCAGGATATAACAAACTCTAAACTTATAAGAAATCAACTCAGATGTATTTGCTCAGGCTACCATAACAAAATATCTGATTTATAGGCTCAAATGAAATAAATTTATTTTCTTATAGTTATGGAGACTGAAAGTTCAAGATTATGGTGCTGGTATAGTTGGTTTCTGGTAAGGAATCTCTCTTTGACTCACAGATGGGTGCCTTCTTAGTAAATCCTTATATGATCTTTTCTCTGTGTGTATACTCATGGTATCTCTTTCTCTTCTTAGAAGAACACTAGTCCTGTTGGATTAGGCCCTTACCTTTATGACCTCATTTAATCTTGATTACTTCCTTAAAGATTACCTCCTTAATCTTAATCTCCAAATACAGTCATCTTGAGAGTTAGGGCTTCAACATGAATTTGGTGGGGACAAAATTCAATCCAAAAAACTAGCTAATTCTAAAACCCTTAGAGAAATAATCTGTGGTTATACTTCTTAAATGATGATCTTTCACTTGAAATATGAGATATAATGATTTAATTACTATTCTTGCTGTACTTTGAGCCTCAAAATATATCTTTAAAGTATTTTTATAATTTAAAATTTTGAGGCTATACTTATTGACTAACTTATATGCAGATGCATTTCACCTATATAATCTAGACACAGTTTGAATGACATCAGGAAACATTTAAATTCAGTACCTTATTTAGACATTTTCCCCCAAGGGGTCATGAATTGCTCTCATTCCCTATAGGTGCCATGATTCATCAAGTGCTTCCACCAGTCTTTTCTACGCCCATCATTTTCTTTAAGATTACTTTGCTCTATAAGTCAAGTTATCATTTCCAAAGCCCTTCCAATGTTGCATGCTTTGAGGAAAACTTGTAGGCAGGACTATTTTATATAGCATTTTAGATAAAGCTCCCCAGTCTACCCAAACTAAAGAAAAATCAATGGTTAATTGGCCAGCAACCTACAAAAAATGCTGGCATGCTCCAGCACTTCCCTGCCCTTATTATGCATATTGGCAAATACTGTAAGAATCAGATTGTTAGCAGAGAAGCTACAGCTTCAGTCCCATGAAGGGAGGGGAGCCAGGATTTGCTGACAAATGCCACTTATCTCCTCTGTACCACCCCCACCCCCCCTTATCCTGATTCTCAACCACTGTTAGGGGGACTTTACCCTCCTTTTCTAATTGTAGGACTGTGTTACCCTACAGACAGACTGATGAAAAGGCTATAAGGTTCTCTGTGTTCCAACAAAATGACTAACCTAACTCAAGCAATTCTAAATAGCTTTTTTTTTTTTCCATGTAATCCATGTTTAACCCCAAATAAAAGCAAACTAATTTTAAACCAGCCTATTTGTGGATATCAATTTTTTATTCCTATTTTCCAAAGAGTTTAAAAATTTTGTTGCTTTTATTCCCATTATAGTAGCCACCCCCCTTTACATGCAATTTTGTTTTCTAAGGTTTTAGTTACTTGTGGCCAAAAAAAAATAGATGTTAAGTATTTAATAAATATTAAATATTAGTTTCAAAAATAAATAATTTATAAATTTAAAAATTGTACATCATTCTAACTAGGGTAATGAAATCTCCACTGTCCCAGTTGGTCCCACCCAGGACATGAATCATCCCTTTGTCCAGTACATCCAAGTTATATATTACCTCTATATTATTAGTCACGTAGTAGCCACCCCCACTATCACTTGTTGCACTATTTCAGAGCTTGTGTTCAGATTGCCCTTATTTAGTAGCACAAAGTTTTTGTCATATACCTTGCTTCATCTCCTCACATAGGCATTGTATCATCTCACATCATCTTAAGAAGTAAAAGCATGAGCACAGTACAGTAAGATATTCTGAGAGACCATATTCACATAATTTTATTATAGTATATTGTTATAATTATTATATCTTATTATTATTTATTGTTATGAATCTCTTACTGTGCTTAATTTACGAGTTAAACTTTATTTTAGGTAATTTATATAAGGAAAAAATAGTAGGTATAGGGCTTGATACTATCTGCAGTTTTAGGCATCCATTGGAGTCCTTGGAATGTATCCTTCACAGATAAAAGAGGACTGTTATGCACAAGGAATTTTGTATCTTCAATAAATTATTATCAGGACTTATTTTTTCAATTGAACCAAATATCTTAGACCAATTAATCTAATTCAAATTAAGTGAAGCAAAGACTTTTACCAGAGCTTAAAATTCATACAATCATTTCGTGATAGCAATTGCTATAACTTGTCTGACATTGTATGCATCCCCTGGGTTCCTAAGAAAATAGAATAGGATAGCAATGATAATTGTATCTTTAACACTCATTGTAATTTTTTCATTTGACTTCAATACAATTTTATGAGTTGGTAATTTGGTATTAATTTACAAAACTCTTTGAACTTCCTTACAAAGTTCATTAGGAGAAATAAGAAAGAATTAAAAATTCAGTTCTTAGGAAACAGAGTTTCTATTTCGTCTGTTCTAAGAATGCTTGTAATTCCCAGGAACTGCAGAAATGCAATGTGCTTTTCACCTGATTTGCAAATTGACCAGATCAGGGCAATGCTTGTCACTGGAGCTCCGACTCCAAGCCATCAGCAGGGGCAATCCTATAGGGACTTGGCACAGATCTGTGTTTGGATTTGATCAATTTGCTGCCAGTACAACCTGTAGTGTTGAAAAAAAATTTTCTGGGGTAATCAACTTCTAGAGAATAAATTAAGGCAAACTCTTACCACGTTTGCCTTGGATATTTCTGTCTTATGAGAGCTCAGAAAAAAAAGAAGGAAATAATCAGGAAGCTTAAAGAAGGATATTGAATATCTGAAAAGAATGTTAAAGAAGAGCCAAAACCAAATAATGAATGTAATTTTAGAGTCAAATGGACAATCATTTTCAGAATTCTGAGTCAGTGAATCATTTTGTAAACATCACTCTTCCCCCAAAGAGCCCCCTTTAAAATGCTGCAAACAGGAAGCTGTTGAATCACTACCATGAGCTTTTAGCATACAGAAGCACTTTATTTCCGTGGTTATTATTGTTTTGATAGAGCAGAACCAACTGTAACTCTTCCAAGATGAAACGTTTTGGTCAGAAAATGTTTTCTCTGGCTCATACGTCACAATTCTACGTGATAGGAAAAGAACATAACAAAGCAATTGATTGAAAAATAACTTCCCCTTAATCAGTACCTCCAACAGGGTACACCATTTTACCTATAAGGTAATGTTTCCTTGGATGTCATCTTCATTAAAAAATAAAAACATATCTTTGAGTAGAAGGAATCATGGGGTGATACAGATGATGAGTTTCTATACCTGAGCTTCATATTTCTTTGTCCTTTGCTAAGCCTCTTGGTAATTGTGTTGAACTTAAGTTTCCTAATCCAACATTTAGAATAGCAATATTTAAAGTTACACGGAAGCTCCCTAGCCTACTAGAATAAATATATGAGAGGCTGAGGGCAGCTCTCTTCCTTCTTTGAAAAATTCTGTCTCTTGTGCCAAGGGACACAATAGCTAGACTATGTCATGTACTTACCTTGATAACTTTGTTCTCAAGTCAAAGGTTTAATGAGGAAATTGAGGACAATGTGCTAAGTTTTCTTTGAAGGTAAGCAAACACTTTACTCTTCACTAACTCTTTGGATTTTATGGCAATAATGAATTATTTGTATTTCAGCATCTTTACTTTGGAACGTTAAATGAAGACAAACTGCAGGTAGCTGTGGAATAAATCTGTCTCATATTGAGCAAAAATTTCTTTCTGCCACTGCCTCTGTTAGTTACTAGATGCAAGTTGTCATTTGAAGGATATTACCTCAGGAAAAGCAGGTCTCTGCTGGTGAGGCAGACCAGGAAGCAGCCGATGGCTAGATGCCGTCTGCTGACTGTGCTCACCATAGCTGGATGATGAATCCTTCGTGGGCTAGGAGTCTGAGCAGTGCAGCTGTCTGTCTTTCACAGCTCACCTCTTGAGCCACACAGATTTACTTCCCATATATGTTAGGGCAGCAGCTCCTTCAAGGTTCCATGGGGCCTCTCTTCCTAAGGAAAAACAGAAGTGGGAGGTCAGTAGGATGAATTGTAGTTCAAGAGCAGCCACTGCAGCTGGTCTTGAACTACAATTATTACTTATTATTTCCTTTCCCACAGTTGAATCTAAATTTGCCACATTCTCAGCTACTAGGTTGGCTGGGACATGGTCCTACCCTCATCACCCAGAGGTTCTTGTTTTTAGTTACCATGATTTTGTAGGTCAGTTACTGAATCTGTTCACTTGTAGTCCCAACTGAGCATGGAAATATCAAGAGTGGCCTAATAGATCACCTGAGTGCCAGACATATTTTTTCCTGCCCCTATTTTGTAATAGCTACTTTACAATCTCCTAATGATCTGTGTCGTTTATTGCCAGCAAGGTGGTAACTTCTTTCCTTATTTGCTATTCCCTTGAAATAAGGAGCTCCAAATTTTCAGGTAGCTGCTATAGCTCATAGTATAATGAGATTCTTTCTCTATCCCCTGGTAAAAGTGTTTACCCTTTGAGGACTGGGACCTTTGGCCCAAAGTTGGAAAAGGAAAAGTTAAATTTCCTTGTTGGGTCGTTGGATGTAATACAAATGGGGCCACCTCTGCTTTCACCCTTTTATACTGTTTATTTTGTGGGATACAGACCCAGGTAAGGTATTTTATTCAAAATGTGTAAGTGTGCATACCTGGAAGGAGGTTACCCCAACCTTGCAAAATAGAGCTGGTAGCTTTGCAGAGGTGCAGTGTGTGATGTGATTAGTGAGTGCCTTAGTAATGACCCTCTTTCTGCAGGCTTTTTGCTAAAGATTTACCCCCTTTTCTGACAGTATTGTTTGGAATCCTTGCTGGTGAGTCAAATGTCCTAGAAGACTTGGCACTGGCTGTTTTAGTTAGCTTTTTCATGCTGTAACCAATACACCTGCCAAGAACAATTAAAAGAGGAAAAGTCTATTTGGGCCTCATGGTTTCAGAGGGTCAGTCCACAGTTGGTAAACTCCATAGCACTCAGCCCAAACTGAGGCAGAATGTTATGGTGAAGGAGTATGGCAGAGGAGAGCAGTTCAGGATATGGTAACGGGAAGAAGAGAGAGCTTTGTTCACCAGGGACAAAATATTTGCCTTAGAGGCATGCCCCCAGTGACCTGTCTCTTCTGGTCACTCCCCACCTGCCTACAGTTACCACCCAGTTAACTCATTCAAGTGGATTAACCCACCAATTATGTTAAGGCTCTCGTAATCTGATCATTTCACCTCTGAAAATTTTTACATTATTTGACACATGAGTTTATGGGGGACACCACATATCCAAACCATAATACTGGCTAAGCCTACTTCGCAAGAAAGGACAACCCACACCTGTAATATAAGTCTCGTTCTGTGAGAACAGATCAGGTTTTCTAAAGTTGAAGGGACCCAATGCAATCATTCTGCCACCAAGAGACTGGTGGGCCTCCTTGAAGAGTAGTGTAATTATAGGTTTTTCAGTCAATATGTTGCTGTTAACAGGTTGCCTTCAGCCATGGCACCAGCTAGCCTATGAGAGTGAGAATGAATGCTGACTGGTTGGTGTCTGGCCTCTATCTTTGCCATCATGGCCACCTTGTTCACATGCTCATTATCCTACCACTGAGTTGGCTGATGACAGAGCCTGGCTGAAGCCAACTGATGAAGATGTTTGCCTCCTTGGTTGTTGAGAGCCTCACCCATGGTATATACTCTTTAGTGGATACTAAGATTTCCACAGTGTGTGCCCACTCCCATATGTCCAAGCCCATTCCTCTGCCCAGATCTTTCCCAACCTTGCAAACTCAGGCCCTTCCTCAGCTGACCAGACCATCCGCCACTACCCATGAATCTGCCCAGGAATTAATATATATTCTAATTTCAGGCCACTTCCTCCCACAAACTGAACAATCTGTCTTTGGGAGATCTTTTTTTTTTTTTGCCACTGAATTTTAGAACTATTTCTGAGTGAAGTTTGACATAGCTGAAGTCAATTTACAGCCACCCTCTCTCTGTCCAGACTGACCCAAATTTACCCTTCTTCAGCTTATCCACTGAAATGGCACCCCTTCTGAACTGCTGCTGTTGTGCGGTAGATTATCCCTAGGCCACGCCATCTTCTAATTTGGTGGGGCTTACAGGACCCAGCTCATGATGTGAAGTTTTGGACTTATGGTCACTCTGGAGCCCATGCTCAAGGGTTTTATCTCTACCAAGGCCTCATCAGAGGTATACACTGGGGTTTATATTAAAAGTAACTCCAGGAATATAATGCTAAGTGAAGTAAGCCAATCCCAAAAAACAAATTGCAGAATGTCTTCTCTGATATAAGGATGCTGATTCATAATGGAGATGGCAGGCGGAGCATGGGAGGAATAGACGATCTTTATATAGGGCAAAGGGGAGGGAGGGGAAGAGAGCGAGCACGGGGGTAGGAAAGACAGTGGGATGAGAAGGACATCATTACCCTAAGTTATGTATGAAAACAGGAATGGTGTGATTCTAGTTTGTGTTCAACCAGAGACATGAAAAACTGTGCTCTATTTGTATAATATGAATTGAATTGCTTTCTGCTGTCATATATAACTAATTAGAATAAATAAAATTTTAAAATTAAATAAAGAAAGAAAAAATAAAAAGTAACACCAGGACACCTAGAAGATATAGAGAGGAGTGAAATGGAGAGCAAAAAAAAAAAATAAGGAGGTAGATTTATTTATTAAAATAAAACAAGTACTAATGCTGGGGGATAAATGATATATTATCCACTGAAGAAGGCCATGATCTGGTGTAAAATTCAGGTGTCAGATTTACCTCACCTGAGCAATGGTGAAACTGGATTATTGTATAATGACTCTCGTCAATCATTAGTTGAAGGCTGTTTCCAGACAGGCATCAATTTCCTACCTCTTCCAGCCTGCCTTAAGAGCAAAGGCAGCAAAGTAAACTCTAGAATGTGGAGAAAATCCCTAGACAGAGAAATGCACTGTTATTTTGTCAGAGTGCACCAAATAGGTAAAGGTGAAGGGAGATGGGCAGAGTACCAAGAGCATCTAATATAGCTCATCCTTTATCCTAGAAGCAATTGTTTGGCTATTTCTTTCTAGAGAAGGTCATTCCAATTTTTTGAGATTATGAAACTTAGTATCATCCTTTATTTCAATGAGAAGATAGTTTATTTTCTTTTTCATTTGCTTTAAACCTTGTCATAAACTAAAAGATATACTAAGAAAGCACTTTTCATATTGGGTCTTGGGAGGAAAAGTGGGGAGCCCTGGATTAAAATAACATACAAGATTTTTTCAAACCACATGCCAAAGCCCACAGCCCCATTTTGGAATAACTCTGCCCCTCTATCCCCAGGGAAGCTATGCTTGGTGCAAGTAATGAAGTTCATTGTGTATGTCAGGCAGGTTGAGACAGTGAGAAAGTAAAAATCATTATAGGGCTCAAATGTAAACAGCTCAACTGTCATAGTTTAAACAACTCAACTCTCATAGTTTAACCTCAGTGCTGAACAGGAAAAAATGATTTTCTCATGAAACAGATGTCATAAGGAGCTTTGACTACAGTAGTTGTTTCCCTGGTAGATCTGACTTAAGCTACCATTCTAAATAAATATTTTATTTATCACAGAAATAATTGCTCTGTTAATTAAGTGGAGCCATATTGATAGCTTATAATAAAAACCATGGCTTCTGCCCCAAGCAGAGGTGTGATGGATGGGGGAGGGGAAATTGTAATTCTAGGAACAATACCCGATAGTAAAGAACACTAGCAACTTTGCTTGGCATTTCGTTTTCAGGGTGTTGCCATGGTTTTGAAAACTCTACGGGAATAAAATATTTTAAAAGTTGATACACTTTTATAAGAATAATTCCTAATGGAACACCAAAATTCTCACTTTCTCTTTTTTATATTGAATTTTAAGCTGCATTCTTTTGGCTTTATGTTTATTCATCAGAAGTAGGGCTGCTTGTTAATTGCTTTAAATCTTACTTTCTAACAAGTAAAGCACACCTAAACAGGCACATAGAAGACTTATATTCTTCCAAGATAAAATGCCATGCTATTAGCAGCAGAGGACAAAATTACCTTAGGTGAGAGACTAGAAGATTAAATGTACAAAAACTAGGAGTGAGTTGAAAAAAGAAAATATCCACTTTATTTCTGTTGACTGACCCATATAGAAGGAAGAATAATGTACAATTACCAGTTTTTAAATCTTACTTTTATTGGAATAAATTTTATAAGCAGATTTTCCCAAAAAATCTCTTTCCTAGGACAGGCAAGCAAAGGACTGGCAGAAAGTTGTGGTTACAACAGATGGCATTCTCCTGCCCAAGGGGCCATGTCCTCATTCGGTGTAAACTTGGAAGAAATATGTGCATCTAGTTGTAAGTTTTTGCAGTGGGTAGAGGTTACTTCATCATGCCAGGTACAGTAGCATCTTAGGAAATCCTCTTACCTTATATTTTGGTTACTATACTCTTAAACAATAATACACAAATAAAGTTAGGTTAAGAAAAGGGATAAATAAAATTATTATTAGGATAAACATTATTATCATTTATTTCTGTTATTAGAGGTGCTGGAGATTAAACCCAGGGCCTTATGCACTTATCACAGAGCTACATCCCCAGCCCAAGGGTAAAGTTAGACTTAGTGCAAGTTTTTTTTTTTGTTTTTAATCAATAAAAGCACTGACTTCTTAAATCAGCAGATAATTACTTAAGGCCTCTCATGTATATAAATGTTGAACATAAGACTTTTACTAGCTAAAATTCTTTGTTCCATTATGTATTCCGCCTACTGTTGCTATAACAAATCACCATAAATTTCATGATTTTAAACAACATGACTTAAAGTTCGAGAGGTCAGAACCAGTCTTACTGGGTGAAAATGAAAGTGTAGACTGGGCTGGATGTCTATAGGAGGCTCTAGGACAGAATCCTCCTCTTGTATTTTCCAACTTCTCGAAGCCACTGTGACCCTTGGCTCACAGATCCTTCTTCCATATTCAAATCCAGCAGTAGAGCATCTTCCAATCTTTCTAATTCTAACCTGTGATTCCCTTTTATAATGATACTTGTGATTACATTGGTCCTCATGGATAATCCATGGGATAATTCCCTTTCAATATCCTTCATTTAATGACATCTATGAAGTCCTTTCTGGTATGTACTGCAACTGTGCGAGGGTTCTAAGAATAAGAATGTGGCCAACTCTAGGGGTGGGGACATATTCTGCCTGCCCCATAGAGAGATATTATAAAGATGGAAAAAATAGGTTAATATTTAAATAACAATTATTCCTGCTCAGGCAACAGAAAGAAATAATATAAAATGATTAGCAACAACAATGATTAGCAGATTTAGTAGATTGCTTATGTTTTTAAATGTTTTACAATTCTTACAACACCTCTACAGAGTCAGTTTGTCCTACTCTTATAAGTCCAGCAAGTTTAGTCTAGGATGTTAGACAAAGCCAGGCCAGGAGTTTGTCTTTTTGATTCCTAAATCATGCTCTTTTCATTGCTTCTTATGTGTCTGTGTACTTTGTTACACTATCCTGACACTGAAGAGAGAGCCAGAGCCTGCATTTTCATAGTGGAGAGAAGGAACTTCTTAGAAGACATTACTCACATCTACTCAGAAAATGTTGACTGGATTTTGTAGCCACAGTCTCTTCTCTAGAAAGGAGTACTGTCATTATTTGTAGACTTTCTCTTGAAATGTCCTTGTTTCCAGTGTGAATGAAAAGGGGAGAGGAAGCCACAATGGGCATAGAGAAGATCAATTTGTCAGTGGATCTTAAATGTAGATTGCATGTCCAAAATAGGGGATATGGCACTCTACACTTAAGGAAGAATGGTATTTGCAAACATTCTTTGAAGCAGAAGCTCTAATCTTTGGACATGAGAGCCTCAATTTAATTTTTTGTCACTTTGTCACACAATTTCTTTTTTGACACTGGACAAATTCCTAACTTTTAAAATAGACAGAGGTAAATTGTCATAGTAAAGATTAAATTATTATTATTTTGAAACCACAAATCTGAATTGGATACCTTCCTACTAAATGGATTTCAATGGCTTCCTGTTGCTTAGGGACAAAACTAATGGATAACCTGTGTGGTCCAAGGAGGTACCTGCAGTGTCCACCCAGGGTTCCCAACTAATCTCTCCTCGTGCTCCACTAGCACATGACCCCCATTCTGTTCCTCCATTTTCCCAGGCTCTTTCCAACCTCAGGCTCTTCATCCAGACTCTTTCTTTTGCCTGGTATTTTCTCCCTCTACTACCCACACCATCAATTCCTGCATGTCCTCCAGATCTCAGCACAAGCAACACTTCTCTCTGTTTTCTAATAGGCCTTCCCCACCCACTTCAAGTCCTGGAATGCCTCCCTCTCGCCACTTTTGCTGATTACCAAACATCCTTTAGCATTCAATTCAAGAGCTAGCTCCATTGGGAAGTCTTCTTTGACTGCTGTCCCTCTGAGTTGGTGAAATCCCCTTATTCCACTTCTCCTAGCACACTGTGCTTCTCCTTAATAGAACTTATTGCAATTGGACTAAATTTCCCCACTAGAATGCATGTTTTTGAGTAATGAAGTGTTGTCCAGTTTTTCACCCAGCATAGTGCTTAGGCAAGTATTAGGATACTCATTTAATGTGTGCTGAATATCCATCCGTTGTACATTAAGCATTTAAAATTATTCTCACCAAGTTAAATGTTCAATTAATCACATCTTTTAGATAATGGACCAGTCAATAAAAATTAAAAATCAAAAGAAATCCTCATGTATTAGTTTTTCAATTATTCATTTTGAGCAACCCTTCTCAGGCATCTACTCTGGGCAAGGCATCACACTAAGAATGGCATCAGTAAAAAAAAAATTGAAGATAATTAGTCCTCTCTTGTAAGAGATTATCAGGTCTGAGAAAGTAATAAGTAAAGAGTTGCTTTAATCTGAGATAATGTATGTCAAGAATCATGACACAGCCCAACCCCCAAACTATGGAGAAATTAGATGAAAGAAATAAAATGTCTGGCCTGGGATTGAGAAAGATTGAAGAGAAGACATAGATTTTTGTGGACAGAGAGAAATTTCAGGGAGTAAAGCAAGCATAGCTCTGAGTAGGGTATTCAGAGGAAGAATAAGCAAGGGCAGATGAATATATGATTTACTATATGGCATAGGTAACTGTTTTCCAAGTAAAGTGTCCACAATTTGGACTGAGTCTGCCATATAGACCTAAAAATTAACCAGAATTATTTCACATTATAATAAATATGTCTCTATTCTGAGCATATCCATGTATTTTGAGATAAATATGTGTTTAATATCTCACCTTTAGTTCAGAGAATCCTGAAAACTTCTGGTATTTTTAAAAGACAGAAGAATCAAAAGAACATACCTCTATCTACTTTGATGGCTTTGGGTTCTTTTAGACTAAAGATGTCTACACAGTTCTTGGAAACTTTGCCTCAAGTTCCGGGGTTCAGGTCCCTGCCCCTTGAATATGAGCAGCCTCAGTTACTGATTTCATTGACAGAATAAAGCAGAAGAGTGGCTGTGTCTGTTTCTGAGTCCAAGTCTTGTGAAATGAGCAACTTCCACTTCTTGGATCTTAAATGGTTCTGGGGAAAGCCAGCACTATGTAAGAAGAAGTGCAGCTGCTGAGACCTCCATGTGGTAAGGAAGTTGAAGCTAGGCATTTTGAAAGGCCACATGGGGGGTGGGGATATCAGTCATTCCAGACATTTCAGCCATCACAGGCCACCTTCCAGACCTATGAGTACAAATGAGACAACCAAGGGACTCACATATGATCCAGAACCAAGGCAGCAGATAAATGACCTCAATGGAACCTCCTCCCAGCAGAGGCCCCCAACTGTCATTATTTAAGAAGGGCTGTCCCTGTGATATTCTAACCAATTTTCTGACATATGAAACTGGACATAATTAAATGACAGTTGTTGTATACCACTAAGTTTGAGGACGGTATGTACATAGAAATAGATATCCACAGAAAATATTTTCAAAATAAGATAAAATATGTATTTTAAAATGAACATAATAAAAAATTGTTCTCAGATTTCTAATATTTCAAGTTGTCACTTTGGAGAAAGATTTATTTATTTCAACAATTTTCCTTCTTGGAAATACTTCTGAAATGTCTTTCATGGAAGCACTTTTTGCACCAAGAAGAAGGAGTAGGAGGAAGAAAAGGAGGAGGGAAGAATAAACGAATGAATCAACAAAAATTAGGTTTGCTAATTTATAATTACATTTGGAGTTTGATAAAAGCAACTGTTACTGTATTGTCCAGACTTATCTGTAGATAGGTTTTTCCTTTTTTCCCCTCCACATTTTCCAAAATCAATCATCAAAGACTGGAGATTTATACCACTGAAAATATTAAAAAGAAAGTGGCAGGGATTCTCCAGGCAATTCAATGGGAAGAGTTGTAGAAAAATTTTGGCTCATTTTCTTGATGTTGAGCATCCCCAAGGTGTCTGTTATAAAAGGACACCAAACTAATGTAGAACCACCTGCTCTTATGAGCTCAAAAAATCAATTCCATTGTAAAGGGCAACTAAAGCAGAACAGAACAGAACCGTTATGACAGTAAATTGGTTTGCTGCACTTGTTCTTTCTGCAATGTCAACAAGCCAAAGTTAATTTATCTACATAGATTTGTCCTGAATCTTCCTGCTATTGTGCAAAGAAAGAATTTATTTTCAAACAGTGAAGTTTATAGAAAGATCCCTGTCCCTTAGTAGCTCAATGGATAAGCTGCTCATGTCTCTGAACTTGTTTTTGTTTTTTATGTGTAAAAAGAGAAACATAATCCTCACTAAATAAAGCCAATTTGTAGAAATAAAGACTATTTCAAACAACTAAATCCATACCTCACACACAGTGGGCTCTGAATCACATGCATTCTTACACACTAATAACCAGAACTTTAAGCTTATTATTACTGTACAGTTATTTTTATTTTGTCTTTAAGAAGGAACTATAACTACTTCCAAGGTAGTCATATCTATTAGGGGTACATACAAGATTAACTCCCCATTTAAATATCATATATTTAATTCTAAATGCAGAAAATGTTTAAATTAAAGAGGAATAAAGTCAATTAATGTATGTCATTCCCAAAGAAAATCAAAAGACATCTAACTTTACTTCTTTCTTTGTTTGAGAGTAGAAATGAACAGGAGTAGGATATGAAAATAATGCTGTTGGTGTGATGAATAAGGCAATAATGTTCAGACAACAGGAAAATGGTACTATGATAAAGTATAGTCATTAGTTGGTATTATGAAAATGGGCTTTGGGGAATATTCTTTATACACCAACATAACAATCTTGTCTTAAGCAAAATTAAACAAACCACTGTTGTTTGTTGGACATTATTTATGCCACTTCCTGCTCAGCATGATAAAACAGACTTCTTTTTTTTATACATCCTTCCATTGCATCTGCTTGTGACTCTGAACTTGACAAATAACTATTTCCTCTGAAATTTTAAGTATTTCATAAGCTCTTAAATATTGTCACAAAAGAAGACACATTTCAGCATTTCTTGTGTCATAGAATCCCTCAGGCAGTCATAGAAAAGCTCAAATTAAAAAAAAAAATCTGAAGATTATCACAAAGTGATTGCCAAGACCTAAGTTTTGGAAATGCCACCTACAGAACTTGGGAGGAGTCCCAATGTACATTCAACAGCTTCTGGATCTTGTATCATGAGAAGAGAGCTTGAAGTCTACATAACAGATGCTGTTCACCCTGGGATGCCAACTATAATTGATCACCAAGGGAACGGTCTGAATAATAGACCATCCTGTATTATTAATGTCATTCTTCTTTTCTGGCAAGAATATTTTTGAAAACAAGGAAATTTCCTCTGGACTATAGATTTTAACTATAGGTCTCCTCCTATTGCACATGACTCCAGGAGTGCATTTGTGTGGGGGTAACTGGCAGTGCAAATGAGGCATTCTGCTGCCTTGTGTCATTGATAAACTGTGTACACCATGTGCTTCTGCTAGCCAAATATCCTGCTACATATCTGCCAGGATTTGATAGCAGCTGTAATGAGGCATCACATTTTCAACCAAATGGAAGGGTGGCCTTCAACCAGCTATCAATACAATTTGAAAATCTGATGAAAGGAAAAAAAACCCTAAAACTAAATAAAATTTCAGTCACTGTAAGCTTTTCTAACACTTCTCAGAGACTTGAATATAAGCATATACCATGTTCAATACTTTCGAGAGTGACAAATCTATATCACAGCTGTTCATACTATTATCTTTGATTACTTAGTACTTAAACTTGTTTACTATTTTGTAGGTGAATACCTTACTTCTGATATTACAGTGTATTTTCATCCAATATTGTATTTTGGATCTATGAAGCAAAAATTTTAATTTTGAAAATAAGCTTTTCATTGGCCACCTTGAACCTGCTCCCCCACATGACACCCACCAGCTGTACTGAGTACCAGCTGCAGACTGTGGAAAATGCAGGTCCTATGATGAGGACCTGGACAGTCACTTCCAGGCTCACTTATTAAGCTGCCTTACAAAGCTCCTGGCAGTGTCTGCGTCCATGACTCATACACTCTGCAGTCCTGTTGAAGCAAAGATACAATTACTTTCCCTGTTCTTTGGAAATGTGTTCTCATTACTTCTCATCTAAATTACAAAATACCACAAGCAGAATGAACTTATAAATGTAACAAAAAGAAGTTAAAATAATTTTACACTACTAATCAAAGAAACAACAAATATACAATATGACCGTTTACCATGATCACATTAGCAGAAACCAGTCAGACTCTGATTTCTCCTTACTGGCACTAATGGCAGTGTGATTTGGAATATTCCTCTAGAAAGTAATTTTTCATCCCAAGAAATTCATTCATTCACTCATTCATTAAAAAATTTGATGATTATAGTTATTTAACAATTACAACATGCCAGACACTGCTCTAGGTGTAGGGAATACTTTTAATTTTCGTTTAGACATCTCCAATAAAGAGAACGAGATAAATTACAAACAGAATAAATAAAGGAAGGTCTATATAAAATGCTCTGGGATACTGAAACAAATATACAGAAGAAATGAGATTTAGACTGGATCATATATTATTGATGCATTCATTCATTTATGCATTGTATCATTCATAAAGTATTGAATACCTCTGTATGTCAGGAACTGTTATAGGCACTGGAGATATAGTAGTTAAAAAAGAAAGGAAAATTGCTGCTCTCACAAAGGTTACATTCTAATCAGAGATGGACAAGAAACAAGATAAATAAACAATATGTATAGTAGGCGGATAAGAAATGTTAAGTAAAAAAAAAAATTCAAGAGGGATGAGAAGTACCAGGAGAGAGTCGACATCTTAATAAATCTAAAGGAAGTGAGGGATTGAGCCACATTGAGCTTCTAGAAAGCACATTGCAGGGTGAGGTGACAGTGAGTGGAAAAGCTGTGAAGAGGAGATGTGTCACAGGACATGTGAGGAATGACAAATGGAGGGAGGAGGACATGAAGGATGGGAGATAGTGAGGATCCAGGGTATTTTGGTTGGAGTAAAAACTTAACTTTTTCTTTGAGTGTGATGTCTGGTCATGGGAAATTTTGAGTAGAAAAGTGACAGAAACATTCTAGTGTATGTTGAGCAACTCACTCTGCTCTGTTGGGGTTAAAAAAAGAGAGAGAGACAGGTGGGATGATCAGTGATCTAAGTAAGAGAGATGATGTCAATTTTGACAAGGGTGGAAGTCTTTGAGATCAGGAGAAACAGTATTATTCAGGATATATTTTGAAGGCAGTGCCAACAGAAGTTGCCAATGGATGGTGTGTCAGGTTTCCTCAGAACCACCCCCAAGTTCATGATGTTCTGTGAGGACTCATAGGACTCAGCAGGTGGCTGTACATACATCTTAGGTTTACTACAGCAAAAGGATACAGAACAAAATTAGCCAAGGGAAAAGACACATGAGGAAAAGGCTGAAGGAAATGGGGTACAAGTTTCTAAGCCTCCTCTCCCCACGAAGCCACACAGCACAGAATTGTGATAATGAATCGAAACATTTTCTACCAGGAAGAGCTTTAGAGACTCAGGGCCCAGGGTTTATATTGAGGGATAGCCAAGTAGGTACCCTTGCCAACATGCACCAAAATTCCAGACTTGCTGAAAAAAGTATAACAAACAGCAATAGAAGGGAAGAACCTGAGGTGGTGAGCAGCTTGGCCCTAGCAGGCTGCAGGAAGGTCAGGGTATCAAGAGTGCTTTAAGTGAACAGGATAATGGTGAGAGAACGGAGTTGTTTACTCTTCCTGTGGCCCCCATTCTGCCGTCTGTAATTGACTGTCTATTGACATCTCTGGCAAGGACTGGCCCTGCTTCTTTTATTCGTTCAATACATATGTGTTGAACATTTACTAATGCTAATCATGTGGAATGGAGTTCTCAGTGCTAAGGTGTTTTCAGTTCAGCACAAGAGAGTCATTTAGTCTGGGTGAATTCCTTTTTTTTCACATAAATTTCCCATTCCTCTTAATTTCTACTACCTCAAAACTAAATCTCTGTCAAGCCTGGATTATCACAAGATTCTTCTCAGTAATCTTCACTCTCTCCTAATCTCTCCTTCAGTCTCAAACCAAATTAGGTTTCTGAAAATCTGATTCAAAGATGATCTCTTAATGCTTAAAACGTTTTAATATTTTCCCACTTCTCAGACTGTGTTCCCAGACCAGAAACTAGCACTGAAGACCTTCATACTTACATGTGCGTGCACACACACACACACACACACACACAAACACACACACAAACACAGACACAGAGGTGTATACAGATTTCCTATAATAAGCTTGCTCCTTTCTATCACCATCCCATCTGATCATATCCCTTCCATCAGGAAAGCCTCTCTTGAATCCATTCTAATTTCTTATTTTGTGGGATACTTTAGGAGACATCTCACAAGTCATTAAGCATCTAATTTGTTTTATAATATCCTTCTTTCTATCATTCCTAATATTTACAGATGTAAGCATATCGTTTCATGTGTTCTGCTCTGTGCTTTTAAAATTTTAATTTCAGTGCTATAATCATGATGCTCCTTGTTGGATCAGTCAGTTGCATTTAATTAGCTTTTTTATGCAACCATAAGAGTCTGCCTGGATCCTTGACTTACAGATACATATCAATTGTCTACTACTGTATAACAAACCATCTCAAAACTTATTAGTTTAGTATAATAAAAAATATTTGTTATATCTACAATCTTTGGATCAGAAATTTTGAAGCAGCTGAGCTGGATGGTTCTGGCTCTGAGTGTCTCGTGAGAATGCAATCAAGATGTCAGCTAGGACTGCAGTTACATGAAGGCTTGACTAAGCTTGCAGAATCTGCTTTCAAGTTGAACCTTTCATGTGGCTTGCAAATTGGAGCTATCTGACAGTGGTTTGTGACTTAACTTGCAGAAGTCACACACTATTGCTGCCACAGTACAGTATTTGTCCAATGGGTCAACAATATTAAGTGAGGAAAAATAATACACAAGGGCGTGGATGCCAGGAAGCAAGAGTTACTGGGGCACATCGGAGACTCATTGGTACACTTTAGGAGATTAAATTTTACTGCTTAGGGTTTCCTTTCTATGCAAAAGCGCATAGAAATCCGACATGAAACAAACGAAAATGCCAACACAATGAATAATGATTTGAAGCTTTTATTTGACATTTTTCAAAAGATGCATTGAAAGCTAATTTCAACCTCTTAGTATTACACAGATATTTTTCCTTTCTCTGTTTTTTCACTGACCTTCAGACATAGCAACTTCTCTCTTTTACCATTTCACTTCAATCTTGACTTTCCAGCCCCAAAACACAGCCTTTCTTCTGTGTGAACAGAAAAAAATAGCCTGTGGGGAAGGATGTTAATGGAATTAAAATCTTCCCCACATCAAAATGCTCCCTCTACCTGCTCACTAATGCCTAACATTTTGCAATTAACAAACAACTCTTTTTTTTTGTTTTCCTTTTTGAAAGGTGATTTCTTGTCTTCAGTTTAAAATACCAATATTCTTGAGTAAAGGAACACATTACGATTTTAACTGCTATCTGCTCATTAGTATGAGGTTTTTCTATATAGCTCCTGAAAACAAGTTTTCAGAATTAAGTAGAAGTAAAAGAACACAGGCGAGAGGCAATTCCCTAGAGGGCAAAGTCAGAGTACAGAAGAGGAACCTCATAGGGTGGAAGGGTACACTTCCTCACAATTTGCCCCAAATCAATTCTTCACTGAAACTTTACAACTGGTAGAAAATCAAAGGCCTTTCACATCATTCTTATACCAACAAAGCTCACTATGCTAAGCCATTTTTCCTTTGTGCATCATTTGCCAAAAACCTTCAAAGTGAGGAAAACTCTTAAAAAAAGAAAGAAAAAGAAGTGAGTGTGAATGGAAACCACAGAGATGACAATGAAGAGCTGGGAATGCAGTTCTTACCGAGTGGCTAGCTTATTAAATCTTGAACTAAACCTTGATTATTTTAATGATGACTTTGGTCTGTAAACCCTGAGTCCTGCTATTTCTTCATAACCTTACAGGGGTCGTGGATTCCTGATTTGAAAGTACAAAACTGAGAAGCAATTTGCACATACCAGGTGTCTAGACAAATGCTCTCCTTTATCTGCATAAACCAGATGCTCAATAACTTGAACGAAATTGAGCAGAATGCATATTGTTCATTCCCAAGCTGGCATCACACTCCTACAGCAGCACTGGGTTTTGCAAAGGCTATTCTGTAGCTTTTATCAATTATGGGGAAACCATTGTCAAACACACCATCTTTCCTTGATGATGTATGGCTAGCTGCAATGGTTGGGCTGTTTACTAGAATTTAATGGCCTCAGATTTTCTTATGATACTTAAAATATGCCCCTAGGAAGACAGATTGAGAATACAGACACGAAAGCCAGGTTTTGCCCCTCATCAAAGCAATATTTTTTTCATATTATTTGAGCTGATTGCCATGAGAAAGAGAGCTAACACTTTTTAACACACATACTGTGGACCAAGCATCATGTCTTAAGAGCTTAAATCATATTCCTTTATTTAACAACTGATTGGATCATGAAATATTAAATCGGATTTGATCATGAGATTCAGGTTTTTTTTCTTTTATCCACATTAGACTCTCTGATTCCCATATTTTTATTGCTAGAACAGACTTCTTTGACATCAACTGAAACAAAATTCAGCCTCTACCTCTGAAAATGTTCACAGTCTCACCTTAGAGTGTATTTGTGCTCTTACATATAAGAAAGATATGTCCATGGTGCCTATATCTCTGTGCAGAGCAAATGATGCTGGGGGCTGTGAATTGTCAAGGAGATAAGCAAGCTTAGAAGACAGAATTGGAAACTGAGATCAGTCAAGTGTGAGTGAGCAGTAATACAGACACAGACATGTGGCCACTGTAAACAGAGAATGAAGTCCACTATCAGGCATAGTTAGAGGATACAATTTTCAGAACCTGAAGAGGGTTGCTCAGTGGATTTCTAGGATGTCAAAACAGGACAGAAGGCCCAAGGAAACTTGGCAAGACTATTCAGACCAGAACTCAGCATGCAGAGTACAGAGCCAGGCAGGAGGAGTAGCTGGATAGCTAGGAGAGTAGAAAATAAATAAAAACCAAAATTGGGCTATAAGAGAAAGATCAAAGTGTAAACTAGGCGAAGAGAAAAGAATCAAGAACCTGAAATACACAAGTGATAAGATAGAATGGCCTACATCACCTGGATACCATGAATGAACTTGTCAAGCAGATTGACAAGTCATACTCTGGAATGGGCTCCTCATCACTTTAACACCTTGAAATGGACCTTGAAAATAGTGATCTGGCATGTCTGTATCAGAGAGAAGAAATTTTCAAGAAGGATATTTCTTAAAAATAAACACCATTTACTAACACAGAGTTCTCCATGTGATGTAGAGTGGCCTGATGAAAATGCACGGTAGGTATGCCAACAGATCAATCCTCTGCCTAGGAACATCTGGTAAACAGCTGTTTTCACTTGTGTAATACTATGATTTTATGTTAGTGCTTTAACATAAACTTCTACAGACCTGCACTCCTCAAACTTTAAAGAGCATACAAATCACCTGGGGTCCCTGGCTAAAATCCAGAATCTGATTCGATAGGTCTAGGTAAACATGATAATTTTCACTTCCAACAAACTCTCAAGTGATATGGATACAGCCAGTCCTGAGACCACACTTTAAGTAGTGAGGCCCTAAATGAAGAATATATGAGCCTGATTTTTGTTGTAATAATTGTTATACATAAGAATTCAGGAGCAGTACACATACGACTGCAAGAAAGAATACAGATCCTTGTTTTTGTCATCATCATGGTTGTGGTGATGATGGTGGTGATCATGGTGATGGTGGTGGTGGTATGTATGATTGGATAATTGTTTCCATTAATTAAAGACTTAATTTAAGAATTTATTCATATTGCAAATAGTAAGTTAAGGATCTCCAGAGAAACGGTAGCAATAGCATGTATATGCATACACACGTGCATGTGTATGTGCACGCACAGAGAAAGAGACAGGGACAGAGATGAAAGACAGAGATATTGATTATAAGGAATTGGTACATGCGATCATGAAGGCTGTGAGATCCCATGATTTGCTGCTGTGAGCTGAAGACACCAGAAATCTGGTGGTGTCATTCCAGTTCAAGTTCAAAGTCTGACAAACAAAATCCCCAATGGTGTAAGTCTCAGTCTGAGAACACAAGAGCAATGTCCTAGCTCACACTGCCAAACAAAGAGAGTGAATTATCCCTTCCTTTGCCCTTTGTTCTATTCAGAACTCCAATAGTTATTTTCACACTGGAAAGGGAAATCTGCTTTACAGAGTCCACCTGCACAAATACTAATTTCACCTAGTAACACCCTCACAGATAGGCCCAGAAATAATGTGTCCAAATATCCAGGCGCCCAGAGTCTCAGTCAAGATGACACATAAAATTATCCATCATACAAGCAAGTCACACACACACACACATATATATACAGGATGTGTATGTTATATATTTATGTATATATAATGACATATATATAATGACATATATATATTATAACATATATATTATGACATATATATAATATAACATATATGTATATCATGTCTATAAGAGATCAAAATTCCACAGAAACAGACAGACTCCTTCACTGCAGGTTGTATGACCTTTGGCAAATTGCTTAGTCTCTTTGAGCTTCAGAGAGGTGATAAAATATAAGTAATAATAGTGCTTTAATTAGCTAGCACAGAAATGAAATGTGAAGATGAAATTGTTTTTAAAGCATTTAGAATAGTACATGAAATATGGTAAGTTCTATTTTAGTATTTATTCAATGAAAATACATTAATACATTTATAATAAATAGAATTTGTACAAATTCTACCATTTGAATGACATAGTGTTGTGCATTTTAGTTGATCCTGTAAAGGATGTTTGATCTTCATTTGACATATCAGGAAATGAGAAGAGACATTTAAAGAGACACTTGGGATTAAACCTAACATTATCTGAAATCTTGAGACAAGAGTAAGATGGAACTCTACTAAATTTGGATGGCTATACACTGATGGAGCTTCAGTGTTCTACATGGACCAGCATTGAAGGTGAAAAACTCAGACTTTGATTAATGTACTCTGTCTGACTTGGACTAATGTACTGTTGTTTGACTGGTCTTCCTATCTTGGGGGCATCTATAAGGACATGCTCCATCCCACTGGGTAGGAGTGAGCTTTGTCCTAATGTGGATGGATGCTGCTACCATTAATAAACCTAGACAGAAACAAAATCTGAAGAAGAGATTGAACACTATAGGGTCAGGATTCAAAATGAGATAAGGGGGAAAAAAACCTCCAATTTCTATGTCTGAGAGTTAATCATGTTTGGACTCCAGTGTCTGGAGACATTGAAGCTCTGCCGGTGTTGAGTGTGCTGCCCCTGCCACATGGACACAGGCTGCAGTGAGATAGGGAGCCATCTCAGAAAGGGAACAGAGAACTGGCTTAATATTTATGAGCTATTTCTGGTGATGAATTTCCTATCCACTATTCCTATCACTGTTTATTATGTGTTAATAAAAATACATAAACATATATATCCTGGTCTCTGTTTTACATTGGAAGTTGAGAGGAAGGTCTTATTTTTTGACTTGAGAAATAAGAGATATTTTAATCAGCCTTTTCACTGCTATGACCAAAAGACTTGACAAGAACAATTAGAGGAGAAAAAGTTTATTTTGGAGCTTACAGTTTTAGCAGTCTCAGTCCATAGTTGGCCAATTCCATTGTTCTGTGCCCAAGGTAAGGCAGAACATCATGGTGGAAGAGGGAGGTAGAAGAAAATTGCTCAGAACATGACAATAGGAAGGAGAGAGAAAGAGAAAGAGAGAGAGAGAGAGAGAGAGAGCGCTCCCCACACCATGGTCAAAATATATGACCCAAAGGCATATCCCTCGGCCCAGCTCCTCCTTCCACACCCTACTTGCTTACAGTTATGGTCCAATTAATCTCTATGAGGGGATTAGTGTATTGATTAGGTTAAAACTCTTATAACCCAATCATTTTACCTCTAAACTTTCTTGCACTATCTCATACCTGACCTTATGCGAGACACCTCAGATCTAAACCATAGCAAGAGATAAGAGTAATGTTGGTAACTATAAGGATGAACAGAGGAGAGCTGGCCATCCATCACCTGTGAAACTTCAGAAGAACTTATCTGAATAACAAAGGTCAATAGGGCTGTGACCTGGTGAGATCCACCGCATAGTGTTATCTGGAGAGGGCCTAGAGACATGGAGGAATACAAATCCCATGCAGAATAATCAAGGAACGCATTCACATAAGACTATCACAAATCCAAAAGAGCCAGTGGGTTAACATTTTTATCATAAATAGGGTTATGCATGTTTACTATGCAGGTGAACACAAGAACTGGAAGCCAAGATTCCCCAATTCGAGCCTACTAACATTTCCAGTATGTCACAAAATAATCATTGTCATTATGAAAACCCTAAGAAACATGATTTATTTTTATGTGTATTATTAGCACAGCTTGAAGTTTTGAAAGTTACCAAACCATTGTTGCATTTTGTTTGTACACTTGTTTCAAATACAAGCTACAACTAAAGTTGACTAAATTGCTGGTTTTTTTTTTTTTTTAAGAGAGAGTGAGGGAGGAGAGAGACAGAGAATTTTTAATATTTATTTTTTAGTTCTCGGCGGACACAACATCTTTGTTGGTATGTGGTGCTGAGGATCGAACCCGGGCCGCACGCATGCCAGGCGAGCGCGCTACCGCTTGAGCCACATCCCCAGCCCCTAAATTGCTGTTGATCAAAAAAAAAAAAAAAAAAAAAAAAAAAAGAAGAAGAAGAAAAAATACATCTTCCTACTCAGTTAAATCGACCAAAGCCAGTTTTAATAAATAACTCAAGCACTGACAATTGATTTTGGTGGAAATACATGGGTAACTCAAAGAATAGTCAGGAATAATTTCCAGTGTGAAAGAAAAGCACTGGATTAAGCCAAGTGACTCTATCTGATAGGGCCACTTGTCACCTGTGGATCCTTGAAAGGGCTTTTGGTCCTCTCTGAGTCTCTCAAACTCTTCATGCCTTATATGGCGAAAGTAATTTATATTTTGCTTACCTCAGGGTTGCCATCAGCCCATGACACACATTTGTGAATATTACACATCTTCTCTGGGAAAATCTAGCCTGATGTAGGCTCATAACATAGCAGTCAGTATAGGGATGGGGTTTGAAGCCCCACATGTGCCCTCATCCAGATGCTCACATGCAAAAACTGTCACGCCCACATCTACTGGCCATGTCCTCTCTCAGAGGATGATTGATTTTGAAGGTGAAACAAAGGCACTTGCAAAATATGAAGTGCAATACAAATCTAAGGGAAGGCATGCATGCACATGGATATCATCAATAACCGGCATCTAACAGGACATTAGGAAGATACCATAGCATACAGATCCCTCAAAAAAATTAGGGATAGAATCAGTGACAGAATATTTACTTAGTTCTCAGCCAGGGTAAATGGCCAGAGGCTCCTGAAATCTATTTAAAAAGACTTATCCAGGCCCTCTTTTTCTAGAGACGTCTGAGTCAGGAAGTCTGAAATAACTCTAGCATTCTTATTTTATGAAGATACTCAAGTTTTCTTTGATGTGTACCTTTTTTGAGCATTATTAACTTGAACAATTCAAGTGTAAAAGCTAATCCAGGTATTTTAAAATGATAATCACCTAAGCTCCCTCTTTTTTCTTCCAACTGAATTATCCAGAGAGCCATCTAATGAAAAGGAAAGCAAAAGGCATAAAGGACAATAATAGAAAGACTAAAGAAGATGCTGTGTTTTCCATTAAACAAATCAACTAGGATATTGCTCAATAAGTTGATATCTCATAAAATATTTATGGAATTTACATTCCAGATCATATAAACACTTGGCAAAAAGAATCTCTGTGCAGTCCCATTGGCTGGGCCACTAATATAAAAATCCTAATCATGTCTCCATGTGGTGAGATCCCACTGAGATGCAGTGGAAATCCCAGATGAGCATGTCTTCCATCAACTCTGATATCAAATGAGGCTACCAGGCACCATGTCAAAGTAAGCAACTAGCAATAATTTAAACCCAAGCACTTATAATGAAAAACTATAAATTGAATTCTTCTTAAAAGCACACTTTTCACTTTCCACTTAGATACTGAGGCAGTTAGTTACATTTTTTTTTCTTTCCCTTCTCTTTCTCTGTGTTTCAAGAGCCGGATGAAGAAATGGCACTTAGCACCTCTTCTTCTAGGTTGTATTATTAATAGCGGAAGTAGGGGAAGCAATAAGGTTTAGAACAAAATGTAAAAAAACTCACTTCAATCTACAAATAACAAGCCAGTGAATTTTCCCCACGGTGACACATTAAAGTGCTACATGTAGGATGTGAGCACTGTACTCTTTTAAACCTCTAGAATTGTATCTAATAATTTCAGAAAAGTAAAAAAGAGAACAAATGCTCAGGTACTCTGAGTTTTGAATTAACGTAATACATAGTACCTCCTCTAAACTCACTAAACTGTCATCCTTTACTCAGACTGTTGACACACAAAATAATGAAAAAACAGTTTGGAGACTGATGTGTAATTCATTCTAAAATATCGTGAGAAAAAAAAAGTCATCTATACATGGACAATTTGATTAGGCATATGAAGCCTTCTTATGTAATAGAGTTATAAAATAACAATTGATAGATTTTGACAAGACTAAAAAAATAGGTTTCTGGTTGCCATGACAACACAGATACCATATTACCACCCACCCCAATAATAACACCTAAATCACACACAGTATTGAACCCACACAGATGTGGGTAAAAAAAAAAAAAAAGAAAGAAGTCAAACTGCAGATAAAATGATACAGTAAGTGACTTATGAATAATAAAGGCATTTTCTTAATATAAATCTTAGTCTGTTAAAATCTAGGATGGTTCACGAATGTCCATACTGTGCATATCTTAGTAGACATTACATTGTCATTCCTACACTAGTAGGAAATTACTGCTGAAAATTTTGCAGAATGTTTATCAGAAGTGAGAAAAAGTTTTAAACTTCACCCATCATGTAAATGAATGGTACCAGGTATGAACATATAGTTGAAACAATAGCTAACCAGGCACAGTGGGGCATACCCCTAATCCCAGCCACTAGGGAGGCTGAGACAGGTTGATCTTAAGTTGAAAGCCAGTCTCAGCAACATGGAGGTGCTAAGCAACTCATTGAGACTCTGTCTTTAAATAAAGTACTAAATAGGGCTGAGGATGTGGCTCAGTGGTTGAGTGCCCTTGAGTTCAATCCCTCATTCCCCCCCAAAAAAAAAACTATAAAAAGAGAAGCTAATGAAAACATTCTGCTTTAAATTGTGAATTATGAGAAATGAATATATCATCTTTAACTGTAATGGAGGAACAGACCTAAAACCTACATAATACACAGGTAAAGTGAAAGTATAAACTACATAGCATTAACCACACAAAATTCCTTTAAGTTGTACCATTAATTTTTATATGAAAGAAAAATTTTGTCAAGGCACATATTAATTTTTAGAATATTAGAATATGACAAACTGCTTCTTAGAGGCAACAAAATGTGGCTTGTATGTATGGATGTATTCATATGTAACTATTCCTATAATTTAGTTTCATTCATTCACCAATTTATTCAAGGGATACTTTCAGTACCTCCCATGTACCAGCTATCTGAGTAAAGTACAAGTTTTACTTTAGCAGTCTGTAGGTGTTATTGTTTTCATGAACCCTAAAAAAAATCTCATCAAGTAGACAAACTGACAATTGTGATAAAGATTCTGGGGTTCAGAATGAATATATTTTGAAAGTAACTCAATAAGGCAAGTTTCTGGCTAGTGTCACAACACCTTTCCATGCAATAAAAATTTATATATTTTTAAAATTACAAATGTTAGTATTAAAGGCTAAGAATCATAGATGTGTTTATCAAATTATATTGTGTATATCCAAATTATAACATCATCAACCCAAAGTTTAATTATACATTAAAGTGTTTACTATAAAACAATATGATAAATTTTGGATGGGGCTCAGACTAGATCATAAATGCTGTGTAATTCCCAACTAGCTGAGCAATTACGTTCATTTCAGTTCACAATAAACCTGCCTGTCATGGGGCAGTTTCTTGTCCCCATGTTCACCTCTCATCTTCCTCCTAGTGGTTGCACACAAAGATATTACAGAAGCTCTAGGGATCAAAGTTATATCCATCAAAATAATTGCAATATTTCCAATAAATTTGATGGTGTAAGTTAAAGCAAATGCAGGAAAGCCCCAAAGAAGCAGCCATTCCCAAGTTTAAGATGTTCCTACTTGAGTGTTTATTTTCAATGAAAGATAATGCAAATTAAACTAGACCATGAACCTATTCTATGTTCAGCCTCAATCCAGGTTTAAATACTCTTTGCCTCAGTGCAGAAAGGGAAAACAAGTAATTCTTTCCTGGCCTGTAAAATGAACATGTGCCCTTTTGCTAAAGGCCAGAAATATGGAATCACGGGAACTCAGCAGATGAGATGATTCCTAGCAAAAATGCCACCAGTAAAGTTTGGAACTTCTCTGAGACCCAGTGTCTGTACTGCTAAGTATATGACCCAAACACAGTTCCGAATTTGTACAGTTGTCAGTTATGCTCATAAAAAAATCAAAATGTTAATTCTTCATCCTTACTAAGAAAAGTATACAATATAGTAAAATGTCACTGTTATAATCTAGATAGATGGGCATTCACCTTGCTGTGTGCTTGGAACTTTTCATAATAAACTGTTGGGAAATAAAGAAAAAGTAGTTTCAAAATGAGTGATCCTTTGAATGGCACAAGGTCTCCTCCTTCTTGAGACTCTCTAGGATCCAGAACTATGAGAGGTCAGAGATTTTACCCTTTTTTGCCTTTAGCTGATGTAGCTGCATGGATGCTGTAAGAAGACATAAGATTTTCTGATACAGAGACAAAGGATGTTACTACTCACAGCTATAGCACTAGGCAGAGTATCAGCCTGTGCACCAGTTCCCCAGCCCTCAGTTCCCACAGGAGGAATTCAAAGAGGGCCAGGTAATGTTTGCACAGGCTGTGGACTGTGATGCAGAAGAAGAAGCCCAAGTTCAGAAAACCCAATGTCACTCTAACAGGCAGTAAGCCTGCTTGGTGTTGGCCCCAGAGGAAGACACCTTCATTGTACCAGATGTAAACAGACCTATGCCTTGTTCCAGAGGGAGATGCTAGTTCTCTTTTCCAGGCTGTTTGTTTAACAACACCTTTGCACCTTTGAAAAGACAGTCTGGACCAAGAGACTGGATAGTCTGGAGCCAGTGCCTCTGTTTGCCAGATGTGCAGAAAAACCAATTGACTCCAGATACTACACACACACACACACACACACACACACACACACACACCAAATAAAAAGAGCTTTAATTTAGCTGATATTTAAGTATATAAAAAGCAAACATTGTGCCAAATTTTCAATTATAACAGTAAATTGACATCTTAAAATCCTCCAAAGTGACTTCTTTGAAGAATGAAGAAAATGAAGATGCCAATTGAGTGAAGTCATACAACTAGGAGCCATGATACCATTAAAGAGTAGTGTTAGAATTTGAACACAGACCCTATGCTTTAAAAAACATTTTTTAGATGTTTATGAACTTTTATTTTATTTATTTATTTATATGTGGTGCTAAGAATCGAACCCAGTGCCTCACACATGCTGGGCAAGCACTCTACCACTGAGCCACAATTACAGCCTGAAACTATGCTTTTTTAAAAAATATTTTTTAGTTATACATGGGCACAATATCTTTCTTTTGTTTATTCATTTTTATGTAGTGCTGAGAATTGAACCTAGTACCTCACATGTGCAAGGCAAATACTCTGCCACGGAGCCACAACCCCAGCTCCCTGACTCTATGCTTTTAATGACCATATTTCACTGCCACTTTTAAACTATATGTTTTATATATGTATCTCTGTACATGCTTCATTACTTTGCAATTAACTCTTCCTGGATCAGCCTTCCTTGCTAGATTACATTCTTCAAGGTTGTAGACATTTTTTTTTTTAAATTTCTGAAGTGTAATAGTAACTGGCTAATTTGTACTAGATATTCAAATAATGTTGGGTAAAATTTTTTAAAAAATATTACCCTTTAATAAATTTCTCTCGGAATAAGGAGATATTATTTCACATGGCTCTTTTTTATTGTATTTTTTTAGTGTAGATGAATACAATACCTTTGTTTTCTTTATTTATGTTTATGTGGTGCTGAGGATCAAACCCAGTGCCTCATACATGCCAGTCAAGTGCTCTACCACTGAGCCCCAGCCCCAACCTAGACTTCATACGATTCTTGGTGTTCTAGGAGCGAAATAATTTTCAGATGAATATACATGATGTTACAAAATAAACTAAACATTTTATCCTTACTTTATAGATAAGCTGGATTGGGGTTTTTTATGATATATTTCAAATGGTCTTTCCTGCCAATTTTTTTTTTCTAATTTATTCTGGAAAATTCTCAAGCTGAATTTCAAAAAGAACTTGATATGTATATTTATTGAAGTTTTAACTTTCAGAGCAGAGTATGGGCATATTTAATGCACCAAGGAATCTTAGAGATCATTTAGTTCACTGCTAACATAGAAATGGACAGAGCAGCTACTTCTCCAAACAAATGTCCAGTGTATAAAGGAGGTAGAAGTGGAGGTTCTAGTTAAAGTGGGCATAGCAACATGAAACCTCACTTGAGTATGTTGTTTACTTTCTATCCCTGTTAGTGACCTTTAAGGAGTCCCAGGGAAGCCCTAAACTTTCTGAGGGACACAAGTTGAGGCTAGCAGTTCTAGTCCTTTCTTTTCATCTTTGAGATAAGATACTTAAAATCTATAGAAGTTCAGCCAAGATCTCTGCTTAGTGTTTGACTTTCTCAAAGAATCCAGATTTTCATACCCATTTCAATGCTTATTATTATTCCACTGTCCTCAATTATTATAGAAATGGAATAATGTGGTAGCCTTTGTTTTATCTAAATGAAATTATTATAAATGACAAGAGCTAGAGCCTGATGTGATAGCCCTATGCTAGCAATAGTCTGAGGCTAACTCAACCTTGGCAAGATGATGTTATGAGTCAAAAAGCCCACATCTAATCTTTTCCCCTTGACTTGTATGCCGCATGTCTAAACATCAGCCCCTTTCAGAGATGGGTATTTCCTTTTTTTAATGCAGGAAGTGGTTTGCTCCACCTTTTTCTCCCCTAAGGTAACTGAAAATTTGGTGGCTTCCTAACAACAAAAAAAAAAAGAGATTTGTTTTGATAATACTAAGGATGTCAACTCTTGGAGGGGAAATTCCTAAGTAATATGTAACTTCAAAGTTAAGATTTTCATCAAATATAAACAAGAAAACAGTGCCTGCCAGCATGCTTTCCAACTTCTTTCCTCTGAAGGACTCTCATGTAAGCCCATGGCAGCATTAATCTCTCTGATCTGAGAGGGGTAAAACCCTTGATCTATCATCAGTCCCGGAGGTTGTGTGTAAACGGTTTATTTTCATTTAAATCTCCATTCCACCAACTGACTCCTTTCCTCCCTAAACCATGAGAAAGCTCTCAAAGATCTAAAAACATTCTCTAAGATGAGGACAAGTTGAGGCATGCTTTACATAGGGGCAAGAGCCACAAGTCAGCAATACATGACATCCACTGTGAGCTTCATATCTACCATGGCCTTTATATCTGCACCCCCATACTCCTATAGACAGCTCCTATGCCCAACTTCAGTAGTTGGAGTTTTCCCCCCAAGAAACCATATCAGAATAGAATGAACAACGTTAGTAATAGTGGCAGGAAAGTCTCGAATCATCTCTAATTTATTTTCATCTTTTTTTTTAGAGAGAGAGAGAGAAAGAGAGAATTTTTTAATATTTAGTTTTCAGTTTTCAGTGGACACAACAACTTTATATTATTTTTATGTGCTACTGAGGATCGAACCCAGCGCCCCGTGCATGCCAGGCAAGCATGTTACCACTTGAGCCACATCCCCAGCCCCATTTTCATTTTTTAAAACTTATGTTTCAAAAAGAATAATTCACAAATGACAGAAGTGACAGTGCCTCACTGTTATTAGTTACTTGGTTTGTGACATTATCTTACAACTGATTGTGACATACTGAAAGTGTGTTAAGAACTACTGTTCTGGGGAGTGGTTTGCAAATCCTACATAGCTACAGAGCCTGAAAACTAAGCAGTGACTCAATGTATACTAAAAAGAAAAAAAATAAATGGCCTTCAAATGATACATGGATGAGTACTCAGTGCGGCCCAATGTATCTTGTACATTATTTATTATATGTGGAATTTTCTCAAGATAAATCAGAATAAGATTACTGGACTATATGAATGGAGAAGAATAAATGACATTTCAACAACAAGTAGAAAAATACATCAACCTAGGATAAATGCACATTGCTTTGGATTTGATAGTTGAACAGATCCCGGTAGTAGGGCCACCTCAAGGGCAAAGAAAATCACTTTATTCACATCTCTGTCCAGAGTCATTGCCCTTTAGGGACGCTTTCTCCCATTGATATAATAATTTCATTGACAAACTTCAATGAGCCTCCATGAATTGTCAGCTATTATAAGCTTTGGGTAACTATGGGGGATGTGTCAAATGCCAAACCATCTTTCCAGAGAGCATGGGAAATAAAAATAAAAATAAAAACAGATGAATACAATATATCATGGGGGTTTATATGAAAGGAGAACCAAAGATTCCCAAGGGAACACAAAGCAGCAATACCTGGCTTAGACACTGCAGGTCTGGGAACCCTTCATGGAGAGAGGAATGTGTAAATCAAGACCAGAAAAACCCGAAAATCTGGCTTTGTACATATTTCTCCAAATGCCAAGACTGTCCTCTCTTCACACTTCATTAAGGCAGTTCTCAGCATTGTCCACGATGCAGTTTAAATGTCACTTCCTTGGGGACACTGTCCTTATTGTCTACTTCACTTTCTAAACACTAGTGGCACCTCTCATTATCACTTAATGCCTCTCTCTGTGATCATTCTGAGAGTTGGTGCCTGTTTTGTTGTAGGTGATTTAGACTTGAGGTTGGTCAGATAAGAGAATAGAATCACAATGGAACCAGACAACTGAGAATACTGACAACGAAGTAGTTAGCTGGTGGAATATGAATCTGAGGACTAAAACATATGCTCCCACTAGCAGAAAGCAATCGTTGACTATTTTTATAAGTAAGACAATATGCCAGTAAAGAGAGGAGGGAACTTAAAGAGGATAAAAACAAAAGGTCAAGAAGCTCCAGGTATCAATGATGTTGAAGAACACACAGAAAGGGGGCAACTGAAGGGAGACTTTGAGGGGCATCTATTAGTGTTGAATTCAAGGAGAGAGATTTTTCTTAAAAAGTTTGGAGTTATGACAAAATACATGGATTGTCACAGGGTGGTGTAACTCCAATGGGGAGGAGATAAAAATAGCAGTGATGTCTAGAAAGACACTGAGAAATTGGATATTGACTGAATTACCCATGAAATGCAAATGTGGAAGAAGAAAAATCTGAAAATTAAAGCAAGGAAAAAAGAGCAAAGAATAGCATAATATAATGGCAGTTTCAAAGGATCAGGAATTCACACAGAAATAAATGAATATAGATCTCCAGTACTTGGAGGGGGAAAAAAGGGAGGAAAGAAAGGAAGGGAGGGAGGAAGAAAGGATGAAAGGGAACATTATAGCTTGAAAATAATGCGTGGGTACAAGGAGTATGCCAAACCTACACAAATGAGTTGACAGTGGTCCTCAAAAAGGTATATTCATGTCCAAATCCCTGGAACCTGTGAATATTTCCTAATTTTTAAGAAAAGTCTCTGCAGATTTAATGAAGTTAAGAATTTTGAGGTAGGGACACCATCTTGAACTAGGTAAAATCCATGAGGAAAAGATAGAAATAATCTGGCAGGAAATTAGGCAAAACTCACAAATTAAAGAAAAGAGAGGGAAGGCCGATATTTATTTCAAATGATGTTTACCTCAGTATAAATCACATAAATTCAAATTTTAAAAGTCAAGGGTACTCAATTTTATATTCTATACTGGCAAATGTAAAAGTTCGATAATACTGAGTGTTAGAAAGATGTGAATCATTAGAAATCTTATACCCTTGGTGTGTAAGTTGATGGAAATATAACTTGGTTAACCACTTGGAAAGTCATTCAGTACTATCTCAAGTTAAATATTGCATACTCTATGCCTCAGAAATTCTGCTTCTATAGAAATTCTTGTACATGTGTCCCAAAAGATGATGCAAGAATATTTATAATGGTGTGTCTACTGCTGGAAGACAGTGTTTCAGCTCAGAACCTGAAAATGGAGAAACAAGAGAAGGGTTTCGTTATTACATTCAGAAGGCGACATTAAGTCATGGATTCACCAATAGAAAAGTTGTGATGTATTAATTTATTAGTCTTTTGTGCATGCTATGCATTTGATAAAGTCAGAAAATAGAAATAAGCATATTTTGTCATATTGTCCTCTCCATCAATTCTAAGATGTATCATTTTAGCTTATATCAAAACAACAACAATAAAAACTATTGCAATTAAGCTATTTAAAGGGCATCCTAATTTTAGAGATGTGAAGATAGGAATTGATGCAATACAGTAGAGAAAGGGCAAACATAAACTTTCATCTGCCTGTGATTTCTGTTCTATCAGACCCTGAAAAATCCATTGTCACAGTTCATAGAGGGATTAATCAGACCCTGGAGTATCTTTGGAAAAACTGATTATGTTAATTATAAGGTTTTTTTTAAGTAACCACTGCCATAACTAAACCATAGACTGATTAAAAATATTTAATGGAATAAAAAATTAATACATGCTTGATGATGATGATGATGATGATACAAAGGACCTAAAAGGTAATCAGAAGTATGATTTGAGTCTAGGTTCTGTTTACCAAATAATAATTAGAATTCTAGGGCTCTTCTTACATAGTGTACATTCCATCTCCACTATCACAATGAACAAGTTCTCATTTCAAATATTCATAAATCTTAATGCACCAAGCATAAGTAAACCAAAGAAATCTCTTATTCTCTTATTTTTAAGACCATTTCAGTCATTGTCTCATGTGATTATACCACATTCTAAATTTCCTTATGTTCATTTACTATCAGTTTACTAACAGAGTTCCTATTTGCATAAACAAAAGAAGTTTCTGTGTGTTGACAGTAATCTAGTTCAGTATCTACACACATTTTTGAAAAAAAAATATATAGCTTTTAATTATATTGCCCAAATCTAAGATGTTTGGGGTTCACAAAGAAGAAAGTAATCCTACCAACTAAACATATTTTGGTTTAAACTTTCCTGAGAGGAAATTAGTACGTGACTCACTTCAAAGATAGAGAGTACAATAGGGTGGCCTTTAAGTGAATAGAGCCTTTTCTTCATATAATAGTTTAAGAGGTCAAAGCCATTAACTTTATTTTTTTCTGTAACTTAAGCTGGGCACACTTGGAAGGGCACCTCAAACTTGTCACATTGCTCAAGCAGACACTAGAAGCTCAAATGCACTAGAGCTTAAAACCCTTTCTGATCTGGGATCTTTCACAAGCCCAAACTATGGAGAGTCAACAAAAGACATATTGGGATGCCCTTCATTCCCTGTCTTTCATTTCCCAATTATGTGCTAAACCAAAAGTATGTATGAGACACAAAGACAACTTCTACAATTGAAAAATATTAAATCACTTTTGTCTTTCTAAAGATTCATCTGGTAGAGACACTACAAATTTTTCTTCAGTTAAATACAATCCATTCACACTACGGAACAATAAATCGTAATAAAGACATCCAGTGTTAGAAGGTCAAATTTCAACAGCCACAGACAAGTATGTCAATGCAGAATTAATTTGACTGGGCAGCTTTGATGTTGTTTTCAAAGTCAGATTGACATTGGGCCAAATTCTCATGAGATACATGTATTATCATTTGTTAATGTGCCATCAAATAGCCCGTACAGACTGAAATATGCAATGAATTGGAAAGACTTTTCTTTGGGGGGATCATCTTGCCCTGTATTACTTTATGTTTAGCTATATATTCTTCATTTAACTTTAGAACAAAGGCATATTTGAATAGACATGATTGCTGCATTGTTATTAAGTTTAAATAAAACATATGCATAACAATTTTTGACCAATAAAATATTATGATACTTTTCTTTAATAGTCTTCCTAAATTGTTTTTATGCCCTATGAATTACATTTTTTCTTGTTCCTTTCACTCATCTTCAGAACTAAATAGGAAGAAATTATATAGAAAATTTTTACTCTTTTGATAAATAATCATAGATAATAAATTTACTTGAAATCCTTATAGTCCTGCATTAAATCTATTTAAAATAAAACTCTTGCATAGAGTTCTAATGAATGTCAGTGATCTAGGTTAAGAACTCTACTGAATGTATCCATGGCATCCATGTTTTATGATCAATGATTAAATTTTTTTTCTCACCATTTTAATATCCACAATGTATAGTATTTACATAAGTTGTGAATGAGGGAATATTAATTTTTGTGAAATTGACAGGATAAACATAAGATAGATTATATATATAAATAATATGTATGTGTGTGAACAATTTTATCCTGGACACATCTCTCTACCTGAACAAATGGAATCCTAAAAACCCACATTTAAAGATAGCTCACCAAGTCAGTGATGCTGGACTGATAAAAGCAAGTGAAAATTTGGTGATACCCAAGAAGGTTTCAGACAGATCCTTGTTTATGTCACTACCATGAATATTTTCTGGGCTACTAGTTCTTCCATAGAAATGCTCCAGGACCCTGGCAAATATTACTCCCTCTCAGTCATTTTAAAACATTTGTCCTAAAGAACACAAAAATGGTCGTTTACTGATGCAATATGGCAAGCCATTGTTTGTTACAGGACTTTATTAGTGAATTTGAATCAATAAAAAAACAAAGAAATTAAAAGTAAAGGAAATGAGAATTTTAACATTAGCCCTGAAAAGAGTGAGAAAGCACTTTACTTAATCTTCACATTTTTTTTTTTTTTTTTGTGGTCTCTGTTTCCTTACCTAGCAAACAAAAGAGAGGAGTGTGGAGAAAGGATGAGCTCCTCTGTGGTTTGCATGAGGCGCAGAGGAGGGCAGAGGTAGTGTAGTGGATTATCCTGCCGAGCTTTATAAAAGAAACCAGCCACACACTCATTGCCCAGAGTCTACTATCCCTAATTATTCTTCCCTTAGCAATGGCAACTTAGCTGCTACTAAAACCGGAAGGAGAGGTACTAAAAGAAAATCCAGATTAAGGTTATCTTATTACCCATGGATTGAAAAAATATGTTGCCAAGTCAATACACAGTATTTTAGTATGATCATACTTGATTATTTCTCTAATAAGTAAACAGTTTACTTACATGTTGATAAAGTTTGGTTTAAGGTGGAAGACATATAGTTGAACAGATTCTTATAAAGCTTGAAAAATCTGCATGAAAGTGTAGAGAAAGTCCTCAATGAGTAAAATGAATATGTTTTATCTTAAAAATTTACTTGGAATAAGAACAAATCACACCAGTTGTATCAGAGGAGTCTAGCCCTGCAAACTATCACCATACCCAGGGAGTATTTGGTCAACTAGAGCAATAATGTTAATGACCCCAGTGACCCACACTTGGCTACAAGCCAAAGGTGACTACACGTCCCTCCCAAGGCACTCTGATTCAACCTTTAATTATGGTAATAATGTTATTTATAACTTGTCACCACCAAACGGCCTTGAGGCTTGACCATGTTTAAGGACAACCCTAAAATAGGACAATGGACAGTAGAAATCCCATATAGTAAAGTAAAATTTCAAGTAGAGTACTGTGACAAAAGTGCAAGGGAGAGTGTGAAGTTTGTAAAAGTTGGTATTTTTAAGAGATGAAATAGCCAATGGGAAAGACTGGGTAGGCATATCATGTTAAAGCTGTGCAAAAGCCTTCATAGCAATGGCTCTAAGTAAAGTGACAGAATTTTCAAGACTTTTAAAAATACTTATTTATTTTGCCTGGAATCATACTAGTTGAAGTTTAAAATTATTAAGAGAGAGAGGGAGAGAGTGGGGGGGTGCAGAGAGGGAGGGAGGGAGGAGCTGATAACAGTGAGTATTGTGAATTTCAGGTCCTGGAGCTCATAAAATCTATGGGCACAGTACAACAATGTTGATGATAATAATAATGGTCTCAGCTAACATTTATTGAGTCTAACTATAAGCCAGATACCTTAAATGCCTGCAACATATTATCTCAATTAATTCTTACAGCAACATAATGAGATGCACACTATTATCTCCTGTGTTATTGATTATAATACCTAGACCTAAGATATCATGTAACTTGCCATAATTAGTTAGTTTTAATCAAAGCTTGGGCTCAAAAACAGATCTGAGTTTCTTTACTTAACCATCACTGTGGCCAAAAGGTACAAGCAATTATATCGTCTTTATTGGTCACTATGAAGCCTTAAACAACCCCATACTTCTGCTTAATGTGGACTATGGAAATTTCCCTTTATGTATTAAGAGCATGTCCTAAAACCCTGAGACTCTGAGCTCTGTATTAGCCAAGAGAAAATTGCAAAGTGAACAAAAGACAGTTTTGCTGCTCTTGAAATACTCACTAGGCAATTACAGAAAACACAAAGGACAAGCACAAATAAATGCACGTAAACCTAATTACAAGTGAGATAAACATGAAAATAGGATTATAAGAATGCAGAGACACTATGAAACATAGAGACATTACCAGAAATGGTAGTGGGACTAAAATCAAAGGCTGATAAGGCTCTCCTAAGAGTCTTGATCGCTGGTTGACTCTCACTTTAACTTTCAGATTCTTACTTCTACATGAAGACTGGTGCCTTGACCTAATCCCTCCATATAAAATCTTACCTTCGCATACTCACAAAGATATTCTGATGGCATAAAGGAAGAAAATAACTATAGTGTTTTGCCTGTCTAGCTATTTGTCCGATTTATCCTCTGCTCATTTTCTGTTTAGAGGTTCCTATCAAAGCTTAAAAATCATTTGGATGCTTAGCATTCTCAATGATTAATAATTCCAATATCAGAGAATATTAAGGATATTATGCAAGTGAAACTCTTCCCTTGATTTCACAATTTTGGCTTGAATGCAAGCTTGTTCAGGCTGTTTCTTTTGGATTTGAACGTCAATCTCCTTAGCAAGGAGAAGAAGGAGTCCAGCTATTCTTCCTCCTTTATTACTCTCTTTTTCTTTGAAGGATCAACAAATCTCTAGGCCACAGTGTTATCTAAATAATTAATTATGGAACAACTCTCATGGACCCTGAATCACTTTTGCTACCTAGTTTTATACTGAAATTGGTTTTATTTATGGAGGTAGAGCTAAAACCCATTAAAACAATGACTAAAAAGTTCAATATGTATTTTATAGCCTAAAGTAAATACAAAGGTTACCCAACAGTCTAGAAACATGTTATTAAATTGGTAATGAATGAGGTCAAATATTTTATAAACTTATGCTGCATATCCTGAAAAATCAATTGGACCTACAATTTCCTGCATTTGACCACTCAGAACAAAAGAATAAAATATTACCATTTACTTAGAGCTAAATTAAAAATAGGCTACTCTTTATAAAAAATTCACATTATGTATTATGCAACAGTTAAAAATCAGGGTGTCTCTATAGATACTGCCATTTAGGAATCCACCCTAAACAACTTCACAGCCCAATACTCATGATGCTTTGGTTTTGCAGATTTGACAAGGTCAAGGAGTTTATGGGAGTGCAGTAATGCTGATGTGATTTATTTAATAAAGATGAGACCTATCATCATCCAGGGATGTGCTGTGCAGTGGGTGTGGGGTGGAAGGAGCAAAGCCACCTTGCTCTGGCAAGCAGAATCAGCAGTGATGTGTCTATTTGTTGGACATCTTCACTGTGGACTTGGCAGGGCGCAGCCATCTAGTCACAAATGCAGGGCTCAGGATGGATAGTGACCCAAGCTTTAGGGATCATGGACAAGATTGCCCAGACTGCTTTCAAGCAATCTCACAAGCTTAGCCATCATCACTGAGCTGACAATGATTTACTGATACCCAACCCAGGAATGAAATCATGCTTCTGCCTCCAAGAGGCCTTCTAGAAATGCCAAAGTTTTGGCATACAAGGAAGGGGAAATCTCTATATGTTTTGGAGACATAATATAAATAAGATGGTTTGAGGAAAAGTAAAAACAACAACAACAACAACAAAAAAAAAACCAGACTGAAAAAAGGGATATATATCATTCTGCCTAACAACATTCAAGGCTGAGCATGTTAACCAGCTTTCTGATACTGTAACAAAAACCCAAGATAACTTATCGAGAGAAAAGTTATGTTTGGGGCCACAGTTTTGGAGATTTCAGTCTATGATCAACTAGGCCTGTTACTTGGGGTCTGTTGAGACACATCATAGCAGGAGTGATGGCAGAGCAGAGGAGCAGAGTTATTCACTCCATAGCCAGGAATTAAAAAAAAAAAAAAAAAAGGAGGAAAAGAGTGGAGTTTCACAATGTCCTTCTAATGACATGAAGTCCTGCCACTAGGACTTCTTAAAGTTCCCACTTCTCCCAATACCAACAAGCTGGGGGTCAGTCTTTAGCACATGGATCTTCAGTGAATATTCCAGATACAAACTATAGTATTTGATACAACAGATTAAAGATGGACACTCATCCTGATACTGCATGCATGAAGAGAATTTATTTCCCTCCTCCTCGAACGGAAGTATGATAAATCTAACCATCATATAAAGAAGCCCAATCTAGTCACATAGAGGAATGACTTAGAGAGAGGTCTCAGCATCCAGATATCTTTACCAATCATCAGATGCTTGAGTAAGCCATTTAGACTTTCCAGACCTGGTTCCCATTGCACTTTCTGGGCAGCAGAGACCCCTCACAAGAATCCTGGAAGATTTTAAATGATAGGTGTTGTTTAAAGCTACTATGTTTGGGGATTGCTTTTCACAGAGTAATAGCTGAAATAGCAAGATTAGTAAAAACATTTTTCTCCACCGTTGTATGGAAATGCTGATGAGACTATCACAATAAATTGATTCAAGCCAACAAATGAGAAGACCTGCCAAATAAGTACTGGGTCCATTAATTTCTTGGACTTTGATGCCTAACCAATGACTTCTTTTGTTGTGGACTATTCTTCTTCCATGTGTGTTTTATTTATTAATCTTGGCATGAAGCCCAAACTGAGTTTGCAAAAGGACAATTTTAAGTTAAAAATTTTTAATAAGAAAAACAGTTCTAACAATGGCTTCTAATCTGTGGAACTAGTCCAGAACAAAATAGCTACAAATTGAAGAGGGTGGGGGAGTGTTGGCTATGTATCAAGAGCTGCACTGCCCTGAGGCAACATAACCTGTTTTTTTGTTTCCAAAATATACTCTTTTGCCTTTGCATACTGTGAAAGGAAGATTTCTGATTTTCACTACAGAGGATAAGTGCAGTGTACAAACAATTTTATTTGTGAGGAACTTCAAGCAAGTCCATGTGCTAATAATTCCCAGGTGCGTGATCATACTTGGGAATTCTCTGCTCCTTTACTACCTATATACCTATATATATTTTTTATCTTCTATGCTCTAGGCTTAAATAGTTCCCAAATAAACTTCCCTGATGGAAACTGAATCCATGGCCTATGTGCAACATAGAACTATATTCCTATTTTTATGAACTTTCAATTCTACCTCCCCTTTCATTAACTAAAAAAGTACTTGGGAAAGATTGAGAATATATGTTAAAACCTCAATTTAAATATAAAAATATCTCTAATGTTTATAATAGAGATAGTCAAAGTAGTTGTGATATAAGTGTTATTTCATCATAGAATACTAATGTACTGAGGGGACCAAGTTCACACGCTGTTACTGAGTCACTCTGTTTCAGCAGGTCAAAGTAGAAGGATGTTTGCTTATATCCTTAGCTGCCACTTTAATATTTTTCTGCCTGTTGTCCAAAGAGCCCTCAATCCACAGAGCCTGTCATTCTGGGATACCACTGCCTTACCTAGTACATTGAACAGCTGGTTACCCACACAGGCTCTTCTGTGAGACCTGGTTCTTCCCAGAGGTATGTGGACTCCAAAAAGAGTGATTCTCCCTCTATTCACTCAAGCAGTTTTTCTGCTATGTCAATTGTATGCATGTGCAACTAGAGGCTCAGAAAAGATTAGTCATATCCCAAGATCACAAAGCTAATAAATGATAGAACTGAGATTTCAGTCTGTACCTGCTTGACTTTAAACCCTACTCTGACATAAATATTTGCAATAACCATTTTATCATCCACCTTGTTCCTTCAAGGATTCCAAATGTAAGATGGCATAAGATAGTGTTTTCCACGTGTTGGAGCTTCTGCCTTTTCAAATACATATAAGGATTTCCAGCTGAAGAAAATTTGAGTTGGGTTGTTGTCTACCATGAGCTTGTGAGCCCTGAATAATATATTCATGGTGATTTTGAAGCCTTTGGAAAATAAAAAGTGTGCCCCAATAAGATGGTTGGGGAGCCAGCTGTAGTAGATAATGTATTCATAATTAAATCATGGGTTGGATAGAGGTAATTGGAGAATAGTTGAGACATTTTAGGGATCTCTAATTTAGAGCAGCTTGGCAATCTTGAAAGAGATTTTGCTATTGTGAAAAATGATGTTTCCCCACATACTTTCCACCTTTTAAAGAGCTACAGGTACACTCTCAAGTAATTATCTATGAGCATTAAAAAAACCCTAAATTTAAATTATTTTTACTGATAGCTTTTACCTTTTATCAGTTTTACCTCTTGCTTGTATAATGTGTTTTGTGTAAAATGATGCTTTGATATATTTTCTCTACTGCTCACTCACATGAATTACCCAAGTTTGGAAACACGGAAGCAGTTGTGTAGTTCAGGACATGAGTGTCAGAGACAGGAAGTAAATAATGTTTCTTACCAAAGGCTGCTTAGTTCTTTAAGTATTATAATATTTAAAACATTTTCTTTTTCTTGAATGCTAAATCAGTTGGGTTTCCTGGGACATCTGAAATCTCAGGCAACAGTCTATCAATTACAGGTGAGAACAGTCACAATTCATGTTTAAAATATGGAGGCAGCAAGAACACTTTGAACCAATGGTATAGAATAGAGGACACAGAGACTAATCCACAAAGTTACAACTATCTTATATTTGATAAAGGGGCTAAAAGCATGCAATGGAGGAAGGATAGCATCTTCAACAAATGGTGTTGGGAAAACTGGAAATCCATATACAACAAAATGAAACTGAATCCCTTTCTCTCGCCATGCACAAAAGTTAACTCAAAATGGATCAAGGAGCTTGATATCAAATCAGAGACTCTGCGTCTGATAGAAGAAAAAGTTGGCTCCGATCTACATATTGTGGGGTCGGGCTCCAAATTCCTTAATAGGACACCCATAGCACAAGAGTTAATAACAAGAATCAACAAATGGGACTTACTTAAACTAAAAAGTTTTTTCTCAGCAAGAGAAACAATAAGAGAGGTAAATAGGGAGCCTACAACAAATTTTTACTCCTCACACTTCAGAAAGAGCCCTAATATCCAGAGTATACAAAGAACTCAAAAAATTAGACAATAAGATAACAAATAACCCAATCAACAAATGGGCCAAGGACCTGAACAGACACTTCTCAGAGGAGGATATACAATCAATCAACAAGTACATGAAAAAATGCTCACCATCTCTAGCAATCAGAGAAATGCAAATCAAAACCACCCTAAGATACCATCTCACTCCAGTAAGATTGGCAGCCACTATGAAGTCAAACAACATCAAGTGCTGTCGAGGATGTGGAGAAGAGGGTACACTTGTACATTGCTGGTGGGACTGCAAATTGGTGCGGCCAATTTGGAAAGCAGTTTGGAGATTCCTGGGAAAGCTGGGAATGGAACCACCATTTGACCCTGCTATTGCCCTTCTCGGACTATTCCCTGAAGACCTTAAAAGAGCATGCTACAGGGATACTGCCACATCGATGTTTGTAGCAGCACAATTCACAATAGCTAGACTGTGGATTCAACCCAGATGCCCTTCAATAGATGAATGGATAAAAAAATGTGGCATTTATACACTATGGAATATTACACAGCACTAAAAATGACAAAATCATGGAATTTGCAGGGAAATGGATGGCACTAGAGCAGATTATGCTTAGTGAAGCTAGCCAATCCCTAAAAAACAAATACCAAATGTCTTCTTTGATATAATGAGAGCAACTATGAACAGAGCAGGGAGGAAGAGCAGGAAGAAAAGATTAACTTTAAACAGAGACATGATATGGGAGGGAAAGGGAGAGAAAAGGAATATTGCATGGTAATGAAGGGAGACCCTCATTGCTATACAAAATTACATATAAGAGGTTGTGAGGGGAATGGGAAAATAAACAAGGAGAGAAATGAATTACAGTAGATGGGGTAGAGAGAGAAGATGGGAGGGGAGGGGAGGGAGGATAGTAGGGGATAGGAAAGGTTGCAGAATACAACAATTATGAATAGGGCATTATGTAAAATTGTGGATGTGTAACCGACGTGATTCTGCAATCTGCATTTGGGGTAAAATTGGAGGTTCATTACCCACTTCAATCTAATGTATGAAATATGATATGTCAAGAGCTTTGTAATGTTGTGAACAACCAATAAAAAAAAAATTTTTAAGAAAAGGAAAAAAAAAGAATTCACACATGAAAAAAAAAAGAATGCTTTGAACCAATTCAGTGTTGCTTCTACACTTATTTATTCCAACAGCAGCTAATAAGGATTGTGGAGAATCCTCAAAGGTAAAGATAAAGTGGGTGAGTATGAGCCCCATTGTCTTTTGAGTTGTCCATGCTAAGAGTCTGCGAAGCTAGATGGTAAGAGACATCCACATGGTTCTAGCACCATGTTTGTTTGCTTGTTTTTAGAGCTAGAGTCTACTGGCATCTAGAAATAATATATTAATAATAATATACAATGTATAATAATATATATTGTTCAGGCAATAGATCCATGATTTATTGTGCCACACAAGCTGCACATTCAGGCTCCAAGGGAATGTGTATCTTGCCAGCACTGAGCAATCTCCCCTTCCTGCACCTACACTGCAGGGCCCAAGAAGATCCTGCCACTGTCCACCAAGACAGATTTAATTGCCAAGCTTGGTCAAGAACTTCCCTCACAAGTACCTAGTTATTGATTCTTTCTCAGTTACTGATTCTCAAGGAAAAGTAATAAAAACTGGTTACTAAAAAGCATGCCAGTCCTGTCTCACACATCCAGAATTTTACATCTCACCTAATTCCTTTAACTTGGTGGGTAGAAGGACAAATCTAATTTTTGACTACAAGATTCATCAAATAAAGCTGCAGATATTATCCTATTGTCTCCTTCATATGAATAACTCTTGCTCTTTCTTTAACTACTAGGTAAAATTTCCTTTAACTTGTGGAAAGATAGAAGGATACATTCTTGTGTCTGTGGCTTAAGAAGGCTTTATGGGCAGTATTTTTAGTAGCAACCACAAAACCTGGACCATAGCCCAAAAGATGAAAATGTTTAAGAAGCATTGCTTTAGATATACACTGTATTCCAAACAGAAGGCTCATTTGTCTGGCTCAAGGGTGAGGATCTGTATTAAGTTCCCATCCTGGGGAATGTTGCCAAAGACTAGGATTTGGGACTCATGAATCAAGTGAGGCAAACCTATTTAGACTGAAATTCTATCTCTCAGGGCTGAGGGGTTTTAAATAGGCTAATCCAGCAATGCAATTTTCATAAATGCCAGTGGTTTTACTTCAATATACATATATTTTTATGAGTTTGAAGTAGTGTCAAATTGTATAGAAGTGAAACTGGATATTAAAACCAGAAATAAAATTTTCTAGTCAATATGGCTTAAGGATTTTATAGAATGAAGGGAATTTGACATTGTTAGTTCTTGGACATGTCCCGAAAACTTATGTTATTATCTTCCACACAGCAAACATGGAGACTTTTTTCGCTTCAAAAAAATGGAATATAAACAATAGCTTACCTGCATACTTGCAATCTAACAGATATTTTTCATACAACAATCATAAATTCTGTCCTGCAAATAAGATCAGTGTATGTTTAGTTGAATAAGGATGGTGCATGATATTCCAGTCTTACAGCAAAAATGAAAGTGACATAACATGCTGACTATAGTAGATGACAAAAATGCCCTTTAGCTTACTTCTAGGACCTAAAATAAATCATAAGTTTCACTTAATGAAAAGATTTTAATTGGTTTATTGAGAAATTTAGAATATCTAGAAGGATTGTGATCTACGTGGGAATAGGAAATATAATGCATCAGTTACTGCCACAAGTCTCTAATCTGCTTTAAAGACTTCAACTCCATTACTTTCAGCCTCAACTCTATTACTTAGAGCTGTGTAAACTTCAGAAATTATTCTTTCCAAGCCTATGTTTCTTTTTAGATATGCAAAACAGGCATACAAATCTGTGGTTTTCTGTGAGGAGTTAATTAGATAAAATTCTCTAGGTCTAAATTAGTTCCTGATTCATTACAGGTGTTCAATATGTAGAAGCTGTTATTATTTTTCTTACTATTTTGTTTTAATCTTTCGGCATTAAGCAATACAAAAATATAGAAGACTGATAAGCAGTGTTTAGGTTAATATATATTTATTATTTCATCCCAATCTTGAAAAAAAATAATATGTAATCATTCCATATGGGCCCTTACCAGAGCCCAGAAATTAGTTTCAGACTTTCTCTCCCATGGAAGTGTTCAAATTCATAGCACCTGCCCCTGATATTTTGCATACTTATTCCAAAAATACTCTTTACAGTTTTCTACAGTTACCTAGACCTTGTAAAATATCCTAGTCACCTCCTCTAGTTCAAGCATTCCTCATAGATCAGTCGCTCTCACCAAAACAAAAGTAGTTTCATTGGGCTTTCTGCCAAATGCCTGAACAGGTAGGACTTCCTCTTCTAGTATGAGAACTGTAGGCAAGCAGGTCCAGCTGCAACTCACAGACCCGCATGATGGCTCTGGATTTTCCATTGCACACATCCCTTTTTCTCTGAATATCACTGAGGGTATACCTAGGCCTCATCTGATATTCCAGGGCTCAAAAGTACAATATTCAGGTGCCTAAGTCATGCTGGTAACAATTTGGTAATCAACATAATTAAAATTTATAGCAAATATGATATTCCAAAGTGACTTTAAAATATTGCATAGTTCAGACTGAACTATTGAGGTTATTTCCTATATGTAAGTTGCTATATTTCATAGCACTTATTATTCAGAATGAACTGTAACAAACTGGACAGGGGAGTCAGATTATTAAATTTTAAACTCTGCATCTACTACATATACAAGTAATTATAGGTAAGAAACTTATTTTTCCAAATCTGTTTTTTAAAAATGCTTTTTAGTTGTCACTGGATCTTTTATTTTATTTACTTATTTATATGTGATGCTGAGCCAACCCAGGGCCTCACACATGCCGTGCAAGTGCTCTATCACTGAGCCACAACCCTAGCCCTCCAAATGTTTAATCACCAATACAATTAAGATATTAATTAAAAATAAAAAATAACATGTTAAAGAATTTAAAAGGCATTTAAATGAAATGATGGATGTGGGGCATCTGGTATAATTACTATGCATCAGAAGATAATTAATAATTCCTTGATAGTACAATGAAATACTATTTAGAACAATAATCTAATAGTGTCATAATACCTGAATATGTACAATCATGCACAAAGTGCCACTGTAAACAGTCAAGGTGTGTTGAATACTATGAAGAAACATAGATAGAAAATGTAATTTAATGCAATAGATTCTGAAAGGCATTGGGCAGGTAGTACAATCGCACAGACCAAATTACAAACTCTATTGAATCAGTCTGCTCTGGCTGCTATAACAAAAAAACACATAGCCTGGGTGGCATAAACAGTAGGCATTCATTTCTCACAGTTCTAGAGGCTGTAATCAAAATCAAAGTGCCTTCAGATCCCATTCCTGGCAACGGTCCTCTTTCTGTCTTGCAATGGCGTGCTGTCTGGCTGTGTCCTAACAGGAGAGAAAGGGAGTCCACACTCTACTCCTTGTTCCTCTTCTTATAAAGACATTAATTCCATGACCTCATCTAACCCTAATTCCCCCCAAAAGGCCTCACCTCCAAATACAATCATGTGATAGATACAGATTCAACATATGAATTAGGGGGGGACACAAACATTGAATCCACAACACAGGCTGAAGAATAATTATGTGCTCAGTTCTTTCTCTAGCACTTGCTGGGCAGCAAGAAGTTAAATGGGCCAGCCAAGAAACCATTCATCATTTCCTTGAAAGGGTAAGCATGAGAGGTTTATAGAAAGAAAAATAAAGATAGATCTGGAGACAAAAAGCAGCACTGGGAAAGAGGAAAGAGGAAAACAATACCAGAAGGGATCTTTTTGCACCCTGAGAAGCACAGGAGGCCTCAAAGAGACTGGCTGACTCCGAGTTTAGACTTGAAGAATTCTTTCAGATTTGTCAAAAAATTCCTTTTATCCACCAAATGGTGTATCAGAAGTCTTTCATTGTTACCTTAGCCTCAGACAATTATAGCTGGTCATTTGTATGATATATTTATAAGTATCCAGTAACATACAACATGCCAAAACCTTCCAGAAAGGTTTGTCTTACTCTATCAAATCTTACCCACCTGACATTCTTTCATACTAGAGTCATATTTTAAGTGCTTTTCAAGGCACCTGTACACTAGCAAAAGGATTTCTAGGAAGGACTCAGTCTCTGTCACATATAAGTCCTATGTATGGAGACAGTGCATTAGCTGTTTATATTTTAACTCATGTGTATAACGACGTTGCTAGTAACGGCCTTCAGGAGGTTGTAAGAATTTCTAAATTTCAATGAATCTGAAATATTTTATAAACTGGAAATTTGCACTAAGTTACTAAGTGAAAATGCTGCTTGCATTGGTGATGCTTTATGCTCCCTCTGAATAGGTGACAGACATAGCGGATTTTTCCACCAGAGAAAGTTTTGATTGAATTTGACAGTTTAAGAAGAAAGAAGGAAGGGTTAAGGGGGAGGAAGTTATAAAGGGGAAGAAATGGGGACAAAGGGTCCCATTGTAAAAACAAATTCACTAGTTCATAATTGTGCCTTGGTAAAGTACACTTTACTTCCTCTTGTAAATCTGAAGGAAAGAAGTTAGTGAATGGAGGTAATTTTATACAGTTCTTTCTACTATAACTTCATGCCTTTATTGCAGCTTTTAAAGGTAAGGTCTCAGTGGGATAGATTTGATTTTGAGACATTTTCCTCTGTTAATGGGTTCTTGTGATAGACAAAGAAGAAGAGAGGAAGAGAAAAAACTGATCTTTTATAAATGTAGAGAGGGATCAAGATGCCACTAGGCTTGGAGAGGACAGAGTCCTCCTTAGAGGACAAAGTCCTTACTAGAGGAACAGTTTTAGTTAGGTTTTTTTGTTGGTTTGTTTGTTTTTTGGTACTGGGAATTGAACCTAGGGGTACATAAACATTGAGCCACATCCCCAGCCCTTTTTATACTTTATTTTGAGATAGGGTCTCACTGAGTTAATTATGGCCTCGATAAATTGCTAAAGCTGGCCTTCAACTCACAATCCTCCTCCCTCAGCCTCCCAAGCTTCTAGGATTACAGGTGTGCACCACTGTGCCTGGCTAAAGGAATATTTTAAAGTATGTGGCCACCCACCTTTCACATCAGTCTTGACTATATTAGGGGAAGTTTTAGAGATGTTTCCATTTACCTTGAATTCAATTTAGGATCAGTAGTTTTGGCTCCATTTTTTTGGAAATCCCCCCAAATTAAACAATCCACTGTGTATTTTCTTCTCTTCTCCCCCAGCACCAGGAAATATGATCAAATTTATTTCATAATTCATATAAATTAAAGAACCTCAAGTTGACTTTGAGTCATCTGTTTAATTTTTATTATGATTATTTTTAAAACATTGATTGCATTTATTATTTTAAAATATAATCATTGGACTGGTAGACAAGTGGTACAGAATAGAGGACACAGAGACTAACCCACAAAACTACAATTATCTTATATTAGACAAAGGTGCCAAGAATATGCATTGGAGAAAAGATAGCTTCTTCAACAAATGGTGCTGAGAACACTGGAAATCCATATGCAACAAAATGAAATTAAACCCCTATCTCTCACCATGCACAAAACTCAACTCAAAATGGATCAAGGACTTAGGAATACAACCAGAGACCCTGCATCTAATAGAAGAAAAAGTAGGCCCTAATCTCCATCATGTGGTATTAGACTCCAACTTCCTTAACAAGACTCCTGTGGCACAAGAATTAAAATTAAGAATCAATAAATGGGATAGACTCAAACTAAAAAAGTTTCTTCTCAGCAAAAGAAACAATCTGTGAGGTGAATAGAGATCCTACATATTGGGAGCAAATCTTTACCCCTCACACATCAGATAGAATACTAATCTCTAGGGTACATAAAGAACTCAAAAAGCTAAACAACAACAACAACAAAAAAAAAAAAACCCACAAATAACCCAATCAATAAATGGGCCAAGGACCTGAAAAGACACTTCTTAGAAGATGATAAGCAATCAATCAACAAATACATAAAAAATGTTTATCATCACTAGCAATTAGAGAAATGCAAATCAAAACCACTCTAAGATTTCATCTCATTTCAGTCAGAATGGCAGCTATTATGCATACAAACAACAATAAGTGTTGGTGAGGATGTGGGGACAAAGGTACACTACACATTGCTGGTGGGACTGCAAATTGGTGCAGCCAATATGGAAAGCAGTATGGAGATTTCTTGGAAATCTGGGAATGGAACCACCATTTGACCCAGCGATCCCTCTACTCGGACTATACCCAAAGGACTTAAAAACAGCATACTACAGGGACACAGCCACATCAATGTTTATAGCAGCATAATTCACAATAGCTAAACTATGCAATCAACGTAGATTCCCTTCAATAGATGAATGTATGCAAAAATGTGGCATATATACACAATGAAATATTACTCAGCAATAAAAGAGAATAAAATCATGGTATTTGCAGGTAAATGGATGGAATTAGAGAAGATAATGCTAAGTGAAGTTAGTAAATCCCAAAAAATCCAAATGCCAAATGTTTTCTCTGATATAAGGAGGCTGATTTATAGTGGGATAGGGAGAGGGAGCATGGGAGGAATAGACGAACTCTAGATAGGGCAGAGGGGTGGGAGGTGGGGAAGGGAGGGGGCAGGGAGTTAGAAATGATGGTGGAATGTGATGGACATTATTATCCAAAGTCCATGTATGAAGACATGAATTGGTGTGAACATACTTTGTATACAACCAAAGATTTTAAAAATTGTACTCTATATGTGTATTAAGAATTGCAATGCATTCTGCTGTCACATAAATAAAAAAAACTTAATTAACAAAAGCTATATAAAAAATAAAATATATTCATTGGATTAGTAATGGATGTAAGACTGCTGTAGTCTGGGACACAATTACTCAAATCACCTTGGATGATGATAAAAGTTGTGCAAATCTCACTCTTCTTTATTTTCTGTATGGGGAATTTTACCTAGAGTTAGATTCCTTTTGCATACTATCCAGAGAACATTTGCTTTCCTGCTAACCTTTCATTTTTTAAGTTGGGAGTTTTGACTGAAATTATGGAGGCTGAAAAGGCTATGCAAATGTATGAAGTACTTGAAACACATATGTTATGTGTTCATATCATGAGGAGAAAGGGTGGAAAATGAAGAAGAAATGCAGAAAGTAAAATAAATTCTGTGAATTTTAGAGATTTCCAGAGTAATTATACATAACATTGGACAGGAAATATAAAGTAATTTGATAAGACAACAGTCCTTATACTTATTTTCATTCCACTAAAGCCTTCAGTATTTTGTCACTAGCATTCACCAATAAGTTTTTGTGCCATAATCCCGGGCACTTCAAGATGTTGGAAAACAGCTCTTCAAAATAGGCATGTTCCTAGTTGAAAATACTTGCCAATGGAAAATGTTCACAATGAAGTGCATCATATATGGGTAGGCACTGAGGGAATTATGTTAAAGGACACAATCTTTCAATTAACCAAAACTTCCCTTTGTTGAACTTACACCAAGATTTAATGGTAAGAAAAATAGGAGCATTTTAATTAGAAAACAGCAGGCCACTGCATGCATAGGGGAATTCCTAGCGACAAAAGGTTGTGGAATGTTGTTTTTTAGAAGTGCCAACAGTTTGTTTCAACCAAAGCAAAGATATTAGGATGGAATGAGTTGTTGTCTCCCTCCTGATGCTATGCATTTAAGACTATAGCATGGAATAGAAAACAAATTTGAGGAGCAGTAAAGTTTAATTTGAAACACTTAGAATATTAAATAATTCAGTTTTACATGCTGGCAAGATAAACATAGAGAAGGGTTGAATCTCATTGCAAAAATACAAATAATGGAAGGAAGAGCCTGTGAGGGTCCAGGGTAAAGATGGTCATGGCATTTATGTGCAGAAACATCAGCTACGCAGTGGTCAAGGTAAGAGAGAGGGAAACAGACTGGGTACAGGAAGAAGAAAGCCAGTGGAATGATTCTGACATAATTTTCCATGTACACATATGAATACACCACATCATGTACAATCACAAGATTGGGATTGTAACTCAAATAAGATGTGCTCCATGTTCGTATAAATATGACAAAATATACTCTATTGTCATGTATAACTAAAACAAACAAATTTTTAAAAAAATTTAAAGGAGAGAAGGGATATATGGTTGAGAAGTGCCATGGGAAAGACACTGGCCTTTGATTGACTGATTCAACTTGGTAAGTGGAGGGTCACCAGAGGTGTAAAACAGGTCCTGATGTAGGGACTTAAAAATGTGCCAAGTTGATATCATTAATTAATTTAACCTGAAAGTTACATATTGAGAACGTCTTACAAAATGGGTGAGGGTTTTCATTACGCTACATTATATATACCACAAACCCCACAAATCCCTTTGATTTTTAAGATTCTTCATGACAAGCCATGACTGCAGTGAACATAATGAAAATGTTGACCGTAGGATGATATAATTATAATCTCTGTCAATTTGGAACAAATATACAACAATTGATAGCAGTCATCTTGAGAAACAGACATCTAGCTGTGAGAAGGGCCTTTATTCATCATTTAATAAAATTTAGAATTTTATCTGAAATATAATTTTATTAAAAACTAGTTGATTGGGAAATAAAAATAGTTATATGATATGATTTCAGTTTTGATACAATGTGCACATGTACACAATTCCCAAAGACAAGAATATTTGTATGCATATTAAAGAAATAGAAGCAGTAAGTCACATTGTTTAGAATTATCTCTGAGAAGCATATTAATAGAATCTTTAAAATTTTCAATGTAAATTGCTATCATGGACTTAAATAGCATCTCCTTTTTATTATCCTTGTATAGTTGAAAGTCATTGTAAATTCAGAAGCTCTTGAATCTGTTTTCATTTAATTTTATTTTTATTTGGGGGGGTACTGGGGATTGAAATCAGGGTCACTCAATCACTGAGCCACATCCCCAGCCCTATTTTGTATTTTATTTGGAGACAGGGTCTCACTGAGTTTCTTAGCGCCTTGCTTTTACTGAGGCTGGCTTTGAACTCGTGATCCTCCTGCCTCAGCCTTCTGAGTCACTGGAATTACAGGGATGCACCACCATGCCTAGCTCCAATCTTTATTTTAAATAGCCCATGTCCACTCTCTTTTAGACCTTAAAACCCATTCATGCTGGGTGCAGTGACACACGCCTGTAATCCCAGTTTAGAATGCCAAGTATCTGACTCTTGGACTTCATGACTAACTGGTTGTTTACTTTTTAAATAGATGATTAGGGTATTGGAATTATATCCACCTATTTTTTTTGTTTGTTTGTTTCAGAAAGTTAGAGAGACATGCAAATTTCAAGAGAGAAAAGGATCTTGTTAACCAACCGTCTTAAGAAAGCATAGTGTCTGACAATATTATCCAGGACTTCTAAAGTTTGCATCATATAGTTAATTGAATAACTTCCATTGTCAGTCTTATTCTACAACAGGTTGGTTCACTGTTACTCCATCACAACATCCAAAGCTCATCATTGGATTATATAACTGGCATTCCTGTTAAAATATATTTCTATAATAAGCTATAACAGGTACAGAAACTGTACAAGTTTAAGTACATAGGTTAGGAAATATAGTAGACAGAGTGTCTTTTATGGTGATGTTGTATTTTTAGAAGAAATATAATGATGAGAATTCATCAATATTTATGATATTCTCACAAACCATTTCTCAGTTTGAAGATTTTGTGTGTGTGTGTGTGTGTTTAATACAGAACTACTTCTTTTCATTTGAAATAATTCAAATTGTCAAAGATGTTATACAAGCTTTGCATCTCTTGAGTTTTCATTTCTCAGGTTATGACCCTTGCCACAAGAAAAATTAAAATATTTTGAAGAAGCTAATTTAAGATATATAGACAAAAATGTTAAAAATTAGATTCAATAATGTATAAGGTAAGCTTTAAAGCAATGGGAAAAGGTTTAAAATGCTAGCCCTGACATATAAAGTTTATTTTTAAATATAAAGTCCTGTTTTATTTGCATTAAAAATGTGCTGCTGCTTGTACTGTTTTCAACCCACCATGAAATAGGGCAATGGTTATCAGTTAGGTCAATCAATCTCCTTCCCTTCTAAAAAACGAAAGCAAAACCTCCAGCCCAGGATTTGCTGTGTTATGGTCAAGTTGTCTATTTTAGACGTATCTTCATAGGGTTATTATTTTCAGATTAAAATTCATACTTATTTTTGCAATTTAAAGCAGTTTAAGAAGAGAGATTGCTACTTATTTCAAACTTTTACCTTTAAAGGGGTAATCAGATCTTGGTGACGATGTCCAAGTCAAAGAGAAGGCAATATAATTTTATATCCTATAAGTTTCATATCAAAGTAGGTCTTTACTGCCAATATCTGGCACACTTGCAGAAAAAAAAATCAGGTTTATAATTCCCCGGGTAAACATCACATGCCTAATACATTGCTTGGACTCCACAAATATAAAGCAGAAATTATCCTGTCACTGTTGTTTCACTGATAAATCAAGAGCATTAAGATGGTACAATTAGCAAGCACAGGGATGCATGCCTGTAATCCAAACAATTTGGGAGGTTGAGATAGGAGGATTGCATGTTTGAGGCCAGACTTGGCAACTTAGTGAGACCCTGTCTCAAAAATACAAAGGGTTAGGGATGCAGTTCAGCAGTAGAGCACCCTGGGCTCAACTTCAGTACTGGAAACATTTAAAACACAGTTGAATTACAAATAAGGAAATTATTTAGCCCAACCCCTGCTTTCTCATGAAGAAAGTAAGATGAATCAAAATGGTTACAGGCTTTGGAGTTAAAAAGACTAAAATTCGTACTCTGTTTTCACCACCTGAGGTCACTTACCTGACCTCCTCGCATGATTTTAATTTTCTGAGTATACTTACCCTACTTAGGAAACTGAATAATATGAAAATTTATGTGGCATTGTGTTGGAGAATTAAATGAAACAAAGCAGATAATCCACCCAGCACAGTCTCTGGGACATAGAGGTTCTCAGCAAATGGTCACTGTTATGTACAGAAAGTAAGCAAAGGCTGGTGGGAATTAAGAGAATGACAATTGATCTGTTGTAGAATCAAGGCCAGCTCTTCCTACTGAATGCAGGGCTCTGGGCATTGTAGTGGATGCTCCTGTTCAGGGTAAGAGACAGAACAGTAGCACTGGGCTGTTGTTTGGCACTCCTGCAACGCTGGAACACCATAGGCATTTGAAATTATTTTGATCGTTTTGCACCAACCTTTGGGCATGCTGCATTCACCTGGACTCTTAGCCATTCGTGGTCAGCCAGGACATGCCTGTGGAATTCCTCTTTCTATAAGAGTTGACTAATGGCAAAGCATGCTCTATTTGTCAAGTTGCAGTAGGGAAAATACCAATCATGCTCCAACTTGTAGGATGGCCTCAGACTCTGGGGATGAACTGGCCCCCAGGGCACATTGACTTCCATTCTAGTCTCCCTTCAAACCACCTGGTGAATTCCTACTCAACCTTCAGAGGCAACACAAATGCTGCCTTCTCTGTAGCCTTCCTTGACCTCTGTGTCAGAACAGTTGTGAGAACTCCACCCATAAACTCATGTGATACATATGTGTATCATATGGCAATCATAATGTAGTTTTCTGATTACTTAATTTAAATGACTTTTCACACGAAACCTTTTAAGGATTTCTTTAAATCTTGTATCTTTCTCACTGATCTGAGTGCACATATACATGTGTACACACACACACACACACACACACAACATCTTAAAATAGTCATTTGCTATTAAGGATCTGTAGATCTGATGTTAGGAATGCCCATTCAAGGCTTTGTATATTGTCGCCATTTACATTTTTCTTGCAAATTACAGTGATGGGCACATTGTAGATATTTGATAAATCAATGGATAAATGAATAAACAAACAACAGTCTTCCTGTAAGAATATCCATATTTCTCCTTTAAAAATATGCCAAGAATCCACAATTGATTCAGAGATAAGTAGATATTAGAGTCCCTAAAAAATTCTGATTATCTCATGGCTGGCGATACATCCCAACAAAGGCTTTCTAGATTCATCGATCTAACCCTGTCCTGATTCTCTTTCCAATGCTACTGGATAGTGAAGACCACAGACAGAGGGCAAATTAGTTACACTGGGTCTCTGAAATCCAAGCCACAGCAATTTTTCACAGGGGCACAGGTTAAGTGAGGGGAGATTCTGTTTCTATTACAGACTATTCAAAGGCAAATGGAGATTAATGTGTTTTGCCTTGTTGAAAAAATAGTGAAACTTTATCTGCCAGTATCTCCTTACAGATGTGCCCCATCTGTTGTGGCTGCATGGGATTACAGCTACAGGCCAGTCGTTGAAGGTGACAAGAGCCTAGGAGAAGGCTACCTAGGGTTGCAAGAAAATGCTGGGGCACAGTGGGGTCCAGGAAGCCTTTTGTTCAACATTATAATAATGCCCAGGAGCTCCTGGCCTGTAAGTGAATGCATCCTGCCCCCTACATCACAGCAGAGACCCTCAAATTTCAAGCATCGAGTCTGGCCAGCAAATGTCAGCATGAAGAGCCCCTTTAGAAGATGCCAGTTGACCTGTAAAATAATCCTGTTTTTCATTTCTGTGACATTGCTTTAAGACTCAGAAATTCTTTCCTCTTTAGTCTTTCACAACACAGCAGCTTGAATAAGCCTCAATTTGCTTAAGCAAAAAAAAAAAAAAAAAAAAGTGATATTGAAGAATTATTTGCCTTTGATGGTAAACTCCACCTTCTCCCAGGGGCAATTGGCAAACTCTTATCCTCTGCTGCTTGTAGAGAAACGCCCAGGACTGAGCTGTGCTCCCAGCCTCCTGTGATGAGATAGAGGTCTCTAGTGGAAATGCAGAGCAATCGCAGCTTCCACCAGGTATGGCTGTCTGGGAGGCCCTAAACCTTGCTCACAACTGGGAAGAGCCAACAGGAGCAGCTACTTCCCAAATCAATCAATCAATATGTGCCTTGATTAGAATATCATTAGCTACATGTGCAGGACTTAAAGGATCCTTGGGAATCTGGAGAGCTCACTGGGATCAGATTTTGAAAAGGAGAGTAGCTGGTACTTGCCTGCTCAGAAACTGTACTTCGATTTAGAAAGGTTAGAATTCAAAGGAGCTCTGAGTACATTAAAAATGTGAGACATAGTCTGCCATAAATTAGGAGTGGTGTGAGACTATGTAAATCACCACAAGCTTGTCAAGAGCAGTAGGTTTGTAAATATCCAAGCTGTATGACAGCAGCATAAGGATCAGAATCCTTATACACAAGATGACCAAGCATCACAGATTCTCCTTATCAGACGTTATAGCATGGCAGTCCATTTTTCTTTCTTTGTTTCTTTTTGTTTTTGTTCTTTTCTCAATTAGTATAAGACCATGTGATTTAAAAAAAAATAGTTGTAGTTGGACACACCTTTATTTTATTTATTTATTTTTATGTGTTGTTGAGAATAGAACCCAGTGCTTCACACGTGCTAGGCAAGCACTCTACCACTGAGTCACAACCCCAGCCCCGATTTTTTTATTTTAAAGAGAGAAAAAGCAATTAAGAATAGAGAAATCCATTATTGGGGTTTCAATTATTTATTTGTACAGCCAACAATCTGATTTTAGTGAAAAACAACAAAAAATTTTCTCTTAATATATAATCAATGCTAGTCTTTAATCCTATACTGGCTGTTTGGAAAGAAAAAAATCTATTCCAATGAATAATTTAAATCTTCCTGTTTTTCATCCTTAGGGATAGAATGTGATTTACTGCAGTACAAAAAAAAAATTTAGAAATGTTTGCCCCACACAGTGCTAGTAAGGTCACAGTGAGGGAAATTTGGCTAATTTGTAAAATGCATGGGTTGGTCTTGCCAGTTTCTATGCACAGACTGAATCCAAAACCTGTTCCTGGCAGATGCCACCTGAACACCTGAACTGTGACAAGTCTCTGAAAGTGCAGCAGTTGACTCTGGTCACCCTCATTGGCAATGCAGAAAGGTACCTTAATGATGATTGCAAAGTCAGTATATATCTAAAATCTAACACAGGAGGTAAAATAATTCCCTAAAGTTAGTAAAGGGAGAATGTCAGTGAAATGGAGGGAGTTTTATAGCAATAACAAATGCATCTCTGCACTGTTTCTAGACATCAGAAATTTCAGGTTCTCTTAAGCCTTTCCCCCTTAGGCACCTTTGTCATAGCATGTGGTTCTGTATTCGGGCTACTATAGTCTTTTTATTTATTTTTCTTATCTCTGGTTGTATACAAAGTATATTCACACCAATTCGTGTCTTCATGTACTTTGGATAATAATGTCCATCACATTCCACCATCCTTGCTAAGCCCTGCCCCCACCCTTCCCCTCCAACCCCTCTGCCCTAGAGTTTGTCTATTCCTCCCATGCTCCCGCTCCCTATCCCACTATGAGCCATCCTCCTTATATCAAAGAAAACATTTGGCATTTGGTTCTTTGGGATTGGCTAACTTAGCATTATCTTCTCTAACTCCATCCATTTACCTGCAAATACCATGATTTTATTATCTTTTATTGCTGAGTAATATTCCATTGTGTATATATGCCACTTTTTTATCCATTCATCCATTCAAGGGCATCTAGGTTGATTCCACAGTTTAGCTAATTTTGTACTGCTATAGACGCAGGAAGAGTGAAGCAGGTGGCATCACTATACCAGACCTTAAACTATACTACAGAGCAATAGTAACAAAACAGCATGGTATTGGCACCAAAACAGACTGGTACACCAGTTGTACAGAATAAAGGACACAGAGACTAACCCACAAAATTACAATTATCTTATATTAGACAAAGGTGCCAAAAACATGCATTGGAGAAAAGATAGCCTCTTCAGCAAATGGTGCTGGGAAAACTGGAAATCCATATGAAACAAAATGAAATTAAACCCCTATCTCTCACCATGCACAATACTCAACTCAAAATGGTCTACTATAGTCTTATAATTGCTTCTTAAGAGACCATACTCCCTGCATATATATGTTCCCTATGTGTGGTAATACCAGTCCCCTACCCCTGGGCCTGGGATGTCTGGTGCAATGTAATTTTTATCAAATATCTGTGAATTATATTCATTATTAGTGCATGAATGTAATAGAATGGTGTGTTTTCAAAAAGAATCCTATTAATTTTCCTAGACCTCAAAGAAATTTTACCAGTTTTTTAAATATTGGCTTTAAAGTTGGGTATATATCAGCAGACCATAAAACCAGAAACAAAAAGAGAATGAGCCAAAACATTTAATGAATATATATGTGTGTGTGTGTGTATATACATACACATATGTATATATGTATACATATACATATATATTTAGTTGTAGATGGACACACTACTTTTATTTTGTTTATTTAGTTTTTTTTTTTTTTTAATGTGGTGCTGGGGATCAAGCCCAGTACCTACCTCACTTATGCTAGACAAGCGCTCTACCACTGAGGTGCAACGCCAGCCCAATAGTTGTGTTTTTATACCTAAATTATAGTAATTTCCTCTACAAGGACTTTGTATTTTTTTCAAATAAATGGAAGCTGCTACAAAGAAATCCACTGATAGGAATTGATTAGTGATTGATATCAAAGTTCGGCCACTCAAGGTTTGTTTTATCCACCAAAAATCCTCAAAAGAAGAGCTGGTAATACAGATGGTAAAACTTTTGCTTTTGAAGATTGGTGTAAATTTACATTTTGGAGGCTTGTCTGAGAGAGAACAGGCATCCCTGGGAACAAGAATGTGCTTAGAGCTTTTCTCATCCCCAACAACCTGGGTTGTAGCCACTCTCCATCCTTGCCGGAAAAGGTACTCTCAGGACCCTATCAGCCTTGACAAATTTCTTTGCTTTTCTGATTGGGGCCTGAGATTTTAGGCATGTTCTAGTCCTTCCAAGGGACTTGAGACTGCCATTTCTGAGGAGCGGATATGGGTTTAAGAAGATGTGAAGTTTGTGAAACAGATCCCATCAGAAGAAATAATCAAGTTCCTCTAAAAAGCCTGGATCTGTGTGGAAGAAACGAATTCCTCTGGGAAATTTCTGCAAAGAACATGCCCTTTGTACATACCTGCATTGTTGCACATTTTAATGATCAGTTTCCCTGTGTGTCTCCTACACTAAAATTTAAGCTCCTCAAGGATGATAACTGGAGTAACTGGGTTATCTGGATCTCGTTTATCAATAACTGGGTCTCACTTATAATTTAGCACCCTCTCCAGCATCTTGCTTCAGGACTGAAAAACAATAAGTTCTCAGTAGATTATTTTTAATTCATTCTCAAGTTCCTGCCTCATCTGAATTGTGAGGGTCAGCCTCTTTCTTTTCTTTTTGGGTACTAAAGATTGAATCCAGGGGCTCTCAACCACTGAGCCACATCTCCAGCCTCCCTTTATCTATCTATCTATCTATCTATCTATCTATCTATCTATCTATCTATCTTTCCATCTATTTTTTAGAGACAGGGTCTCACTAAGTTGCTTAGAGCCTCACTAAGTTACTGAGTCTGGCTTTGAACTCATGATCCTCCTGCTTCAGCCTCCTGAACCACTGGGATTACAGGCTTACTCCACCACACCTGGCTCTTTCTTAAAAACTCTATAGTCTCCTACCCTGGGAAGATTGCTCCCTGCCTGCTGCAACCTGCAGAGGCACAACCATGTAGCCACTGTGTCTTCTTCCCTCCACTTTGTTTTATTAGAGACCAGATCTTGCTATGGTGCCCAGGTTGGACTTGAACTTCTGGACTCAAGTCACCCTCCTGCCTCAGCCTACTCTGTAGCTGGGACTCCCACATTGGCTTGCTTCTCTCAACTTGGTAAAGAGAAGATGACAAAACTCTTCCATGCTCTATTTTCCTATTCAACCAAAATTCCTGAAGGCCTATTTTTGTGCTAGACTTCCTTTGGGGCATGAACCTACTAAAATAAACAAATGCCTGCCCTCATAGAGCTTATATTCTAGTAAGGAAGAAAGATAATAATTAAATGAGTAAAATTTCACATTAGACAGTGATCAGAGCTACAGAGAAAATAATCAGCAAGGAAGGAGGTTATAAAATGTAGGACTGAAGGGATGAGGCAGGGAGTTTGTGTGTCTCTGGACGTTAGATGGGATCACCAAGGGAGAGAGTCTTAGGGAAAAGAGGGGTTAGTCAAGTGATGCTGAATGAAGATATATGATATACGGAGAAAGAGCTGAGAGCCACACAGAGGCTAAAGTGGCAGGAGCAGAGTGAGTGTGGGGGAGGATGGAGGGAGGGAAGGGCAGAGGGGCAATGGGCAGCAGCTCCTGTAGGGCCCTGTAGGTGTACCATGCAGGTTTCTGTTCTGAGAAAAAGCTTAAAAGTCTTCAGTGGATGCTGAGCACAAGAGTCTCCTGGTCAGGATTTATCTTCAAATTGTCTTCCATACAGGGACAGGTCTGTCATCAAACAGCATCAGGGTGTATGTTTATAAATACTTTCAGATATGAATAATGCTTTATTTGTTTTGAAATTAGAATTGCTGATTCCTAAGGTCCAGTGGAACCATCAACTTGTGGTCCCTCAAGATTCCCACCACTTCCCAGGCTGCAGCTAGGGTAAATGATGGGCTGAAGCACGCATCTTGGACAGCTGCCTCCTCCTACTCGTTCCACCCAAGTATCTCTGCGTTCTCATTTTTAGCTCAGCTGTGTTCTCTTTATTCCATACAACCTCATTCCATACTCCCATCCCAAACTATACTTTCTTATAAGAATACTTTTTATCAGATTTAAGCTACTCCCACCTCTTAAAATAAAGACTAGTCATTATGTTTGTTGTTTGAGTTACATGGAATAGAAGCCTGATCTTGTTTCTTAAAATCTGTATCCTTTCCTCTTTTGTAAAATGGGTATAATAATCTCTCTTTCAGAGGGTTATCAGGAGAAAAATATGGAAATTGACTATTGAAAGATTGAGGAGACATACTGGGACTTTTCTTTTTAATTCATTATATATATATATATATATATATATATATATATATATATATATATATATAGAGAGAGAGAGAGAGAGAGAGAGAGAAAGAGAGAGAGAGAGAGGAAACCCACAAATATTGGTTAGAATGCTTTTTGTTAACTCTATTAAACCATTTATAGATATAGCTTAGACACAATTTCCAAGAAAAACAAAGACATAATTTTTATGTTTAACATCATTTTGTAAAGTGCAAAGGCTTTGCCAAGTTCATGCACTTTTGTGTTCCAAGCATCTAGGAATCATCTCCTATGCACTAGATGCTTCCTGAAACATAAAGACTCTATTTCCTCAGTTGCTTGTATACCCCTGCATTATGTTTATTTTTTTTTCCAGAATAGACGATTGAACATGGGGTCTCTGTCACTGAGCTGTATCCCAAGTCTTTTTTTTTTAATTGTTTATTTTGAGAGAGTATCATCTTAAAATGCCCAGGCAGGCCTCAAACTTGCAATTTTCCTGCCTCAGCCTCCAGATTCACTGGAATTACAGGAATTTGCCATCATACCCAGTTACATTTTAATGATCAGTCCCCTACTCCTCTCTGCTCCCCCTCACCCACCCCCAGCAGTTAGCTTGGTAATTAGAAAAAAATAAGTGCTCAATCAAGTCTTTCATTCACTCATACTTAAGGGCCTGTTGCATGTTAGGTTCTCTGTCAGGTACTGGCTGCATAATGATGACCAGGACAGACACAGTCAGCCAGGGCTCATCCTTCCTTTTTGGCACTCCCAGTCTGGGGCTGAGTGTGGACAAGAATCAGTTGCCCAAGCGATTACCAAAAGGGTGATGTGAGTTAGAGTTCACACTGCTGAATGTCAGGACTCTACAGGCTGAGGATCCAGGAAGGCTCCAAAAGAAATGGCATTTATACCAAGACTGAGAGAACAAAGAAGAGCTGGCCAGGAAGGGTGGTAGGAAGAGTGTCTCAGGTAGAGCAATAGCATATGACAAGACCTAGTGTGCCCAAGTGCCCGGGCACAATGAAAATCCTGAATTTCTAGAAATTCTTGGGAATTCCCAAATCATAAGGTAATTTTAAAAATAATGAATGACCACAATACTAAGCAGTGAAAAATAAACAAGAAATCAATTTTTTTAGTGATAAACAATTAAGAATTTCAAAGACTTTCTATAATTTAATTCTCACAGAGTATAACAATCTTAAAAGCTCTTTATGCAAAAGGCTTAATTAATTTTTCAAAGAATGCTTTTAAAACATTGGATTTCCTTATTGAGAAACAAAAGCAAAGAGAATAAGAAAGAGAGAGGACTTCTCCAAAACATCTGTAATACAACTGTCAACAGAAGTTATGTTTCAACTGGTTCCTCATTGTAAACGAGTCATATGTCTCCCTCTTGAAATAACTTTGAAATCCCTAAGTGACCTAAACATTGTTTCCATGAGGTAAACCGATCAAAGTTTCTGATCAAAGAGTATAGGATAAAAACGTTTAAATCCAGGTTTTTATTTTTGCAGGTCCTCTGTTTGAAATCATAAAGCATTATGCCAAGTGCTAAAGAGGAATTTCCTGGGAAGCTTCAGACAATGCAAGTGTTAGAAGGACATTAAATGGTGATCTAGGTCATTCATCCATTCAGACACTGTCTCAGACAAATAGAAAGATGGCCCATTTTCAAATACTTTTATAGAGGATTTTAACAATCTCCCTTGGGAAACAATTCCAACTGTGAGCAAGCTTTTCTGTGAAGGAAAAAGGCATTTGTATTGAGCTCAACTCACTTAAATAGGAGTCTGAGGTTTTTCCCACTTTGGGGGAGCAATGAGATCAGTGACAATAAAAAATGTACACTTGCCAGTTATAGGTGGCTGGATTTGGGTTTAGGGTTGCCCCAATGGTAACTTGAGATTCCTTTGGGACCTGCACTCCAGAGTCTTCAGTTTGAGGAATCCTAGTGAATGAGCTTTCATCTCCTTGGTCTTCAGATGTACCTACAGGTAAAGCCCACAGGATATACATGACTACACAGTGGTCATGACTACACAGTGCTAGCAAGGAAGGACTTTCCTGCCAACCACTAGCTTGGAGATTTCCAGCATTCCTTCCTTAGATTCTTACAGGAGAGGATAAATAATGCCATGCTGTTTCATTTCCCAGGCATTTCCCAGGGTCTTAGGAGAAAAATGGTACAAAATATCAATAATGAGACAACACACCTGTGGTGATTTGTCTGAGTGTGCATACATGTGCACACACCCTTATGTAAGGTATCTGGGGTCTCAATTCCAACCATGAGAACTCCACCCTCAAGATCTTATCGCCTCCCAAAGGCCTCACCTTCAAGTATTATAATATTTGGGATTCAGCTTCAGCGTGTAAATTTTGAGTCCAGTGCAATGAGTATGCATGTGTATATGTGTTTGTGAGCTCAGAGAATGTGTGCATTTGCATATATTGTGCTTTTGAGTAATTATGTACTTCTATATGTATGTACTTTCCTGCATATAGATAAATATGTAAATGATTGTGTGTTTGAGTGTGTGTGTGTGTGTGCATATCTTATTTGCACATGCATATCTGTATTTCTGTGCATGTCTCTATGTATGTATATGTGCTAGAGAAGTCAAATTTAGAAATCTGAACAGGCAGACTAAACCATACTAATGAAAGACTGAAATAATCAAAGGGAAGAAATAAGTGATGTAGGTCTACAGGTTTGAATCCTCATCAAGAAAAGTTGTCAAATTTTTGAAAAAATGTATGAAATGAAATCATGCAAGGAGTTCTCTTCTTGAACAGAAACAGTGTGGCCTCTGCCTATATAATGTTCATACTGATGACTTACCACATGATCCCTACCTTCTTGGAACCTCACAAGTCCACAGTTAGCATGTGAGGACTTGAAGAAGGGAAGAAACTTCATTCTGGGTTAAGAAATCAAAGAATTTCATACAATTTCATTTATTCATGACCATGGATGTGAGGAATAAGTGTATAATTAGTTTTACTTTTCTAAATTTATAGGATAAAAAGAAACAGGCAGAACAAAGATATCTTCTACATTTATGATTATTTTTACTGTTCATTATTAGTAATAACACCTGAGTAGAGTTACCCAATGCATTTTAATTTTATATTGATATTTTATTTCATTTTGAATCCAGAAATTTTAGTAACTGATAAATGCTAAACTGTGTGACAATACTATGAACTATTGCAATGTAATATTGAAATGATATCACTGTAAAGTTCAAATTACCTTATAAAGGGATAGATTAAATGGTAATGTGCACCTACATGTGTTGGGAAGACCAAATATAAAACACAGTCCCTGTCTTAGAGACACAGTTCAGGTGAGGACGTAGAGCAGTAAACAGATAATTACTGTGTAACAAGCTAAAGTGGCCATCTGCCTGAGCAGAATGCTGTGGAGCGTGAAGCAGGAAATGAGCAGGACTGCCTGGGAGAAACAGAGAGGTCATATGAGAGGCGCTATTCCACCTGTCTCTTTCATAAAGAATGAATAAGAAACAACCCTAAATAGGCAAATGGGTGGAGTCTGACATACATACATGCATGTAGTTACTATATAGAGGGATTATATATATTGCTCTGCATATATAATATAATATATATATATATATATATATATATATAATTGGTGTGTCTGTATCTATTACATATATATATATATATATATATATATACATATATAATTGGTGTGTATAATTGGTACCATACTATATACCACATAAAGGAAATATATATATATAAAATATATATAATTAGTATTTCCTTTCTATATACATACACATATGTATATTCTCTTCTTGCTACATATATAAGTATATATATATATATATATACATACACACACACGTGTATATATATATAATTAGTATCTCAGAATAATTATTATTATATATGGGAAAATTTATAAATAATATATAAAATACCTAATATCAAATGACATGTATGCACACATGTATTTCCAGTTACTCTTCATAACACCAATCTAATCTTCCTTACAATTACAGATACTTCCATTAAATGTTCATGTGTGTGTGTGTGTAAAAGTAGAGTGTATTTTGACATATTATACATACATGGAGTATAACATTTTAATTAGGATCCCATTCTTGCTATTGTACATGATGCAGAGTTTCACTGGTTGTGTATTTATAGGTTCTTAATTATTCCTCACACCTACCCTTACACAGAATTGAGGAGAAAAATAAAATATGAGTAAGTTCCCTAGTAACGAAAATGTTGCATAAAAAATTCATTAGGAGAAACATAATGAAGTTTTCTTGGCTTTTAAATTGGTATATCTCCAAATTACCATCTAAAAAGCTAACCCCTGCATCTGTTTATTTTGAAATCAACTAATAAATCTTCAGAATTGTGGTGATGACTCAGCTGAACTACTTCTCATTTCTCTAATTCCCTAAATTGATCTGCATTGTGGAATGGAAAATGTTCTTGCCAACTTTTTTAATCTATCTGAAATTAAGCTAAACTATAATCTTTGAGGATTTGAGGGCTACTTCAAGCTAGTAGCAAGCACCATCCCAGTCAAGGCAAAGAATTGTATGAATGTACAACTCCCTGGTCTCTGCAGAAATAGGGGCCTCTGATGAAGCAAAGAGTCTCTTAGACCAGGAATGCAGCTCAGTCATGGAATGCTTTCCTAGTGTGTGTACAGTCCTGGGTTCAATCTCCAGTGCCACAAAAAGAACAACAAGAACAAGGCATCCTATTGTAATATTTATAGCACTGATGAGTTTAGGGCTTCAAAGGTGGTGGGGAAACAGGGAGAAAACTGTACTATTCTAGGAACAGAAAAATTAGGACAGATGTACCTTACGCTTCACATGCAGTGGCTTCAGCTTTTCCACTTGAAAATTCAGTACCTTTCACAGCTGGACAGAGAATCTGTACCAGTGACAAAACTGGGACTCTGAGGGGAAATTAATAACACTTTGCATTTCAGGTTTCCTGGGAGGATGTGCCATACATATTAACTAAGCATGACACAGTTTAACAGCCACACCTGGCTAAGCTCAAGCTGTCCAAAATCCATCTTAAATTTCAGGTACTGTAAGGAGAGTCAGTTTGATGTGTGGATAGGGGGCTACTATAGGGCTTCTGGGAACAAGGAAATGGGAATGCTCTTTCAGGGAACTCTCAGACTAAAACCAGAGGCTCACAATGTCTCTTCCACCATATACTTAAAGGGCTTTTGTGATAATCTGGGATATTTTATAGCACAGAATTTTTGCAGAATTGAAATCATAATGGAGTTATGGTTGTGTTGAAATTAACAGACACAAGAAGCACTGGAGCAGGTGACATATTGTGTGAAATCTGAACACTGAGTGTACACTGAGAACCTATAGAGTCTACTGTGTGATGTGGTCATTATCAGCACAAGTTCTGACATAAGGCAGACCTACATTTTCATTTATGGCTCTGACCCCCTTGCTAGCTGTGAGAACTTGGACAAGTTACTTCATGTTTATGAACCCTAGTTTCCTCATCCATCAAAAATAAATAATTATACTTACTTCATAGAGAAGTTGTGAGAATTTGCATGGGTTTATCTGTACTGATTTTTATTGTATTAGCTGGTCTCAGTAGGGATAAGCCAGAAAGCAACTTCATGCTTTCTTACCACTCCTTGCTGCAGACTATGTAAAGCATTCTTTCTCACCCCTGGGTGAAACAGCTCTTCCAACTATTCCTAGATAATGAAAAGATTCTAGTTACTTTCAAAAAAATAAAGCAGTTAGTCCTCTTTGGATGGAGATATCATAAAGAGCAGTAAGCTAGTAGGGAAAGGGTGAGGGAAGCTGGAATGGCTGTCATCTGTGTTTCTGGCCTCTGGATGAGGAGCTCATCACTTGGTCCTTTCTCTTGTGGAATGCTATTGTGGGATCCTTGGAGTCCCTCTGCTGGAGATCTCAGGCTCTGGTAAACTTACACATGAGAAGTAAGTTTCACTTGCTGGTCACTTAACAACTGTCCACCTGAGTCCTTCTCAAAGACTTCTTCACTACAGGGACAGAGCAAGCCCCATATATTCCCCTTCTGTAGTATCTCTTTTGAGTTGAGTCTAACAGGACTTTTATCTACACCATGAGCAAGGAGACAAGCCCCTGTGCCATCTCGGAGTAGGAAAGCATTTTGGTTTTCACATTGCTCTTTTTCTTTGTTCCCCCAGCCTTGTCCAGGCTTACCCATCCTTTTGCCTAGTCTCCTCACCAGCCCTCATGGGCTAAAGATTGACTTTCCATCCTTAATCCATCTTTTCCTATTATGTTCTAGGAGGTGACATCCCACATAGGTTTAATTCCTTCATCACCTCCAATCTAATTTGGTTTTGCCACATTAATAATAATGTGGACTGTTTGAATGACAGGAAGTAGAAAATATCTGTAGAAGAAAGAATGATCTGTAGTGCAATTGGAAAACCCAATTGGTTGGGTTCTTACTTTGAAGGGACAGAAACATTATTCTAAATGCAAGGATTTTTTCTTTTGTGTGTATAAAGGAGAAAAAAAGAATATACTGAAGGCCTTTAATCTGATCAGTGACATAATTATATTTTTGGGTTTTTTTATTTTTACCATTTTGGCAGAAAGTGTGGGAAACAGATTGAATTTTAAAAAATGGAAGAGGAATTAAACCACTCCAGTGACCTCTCTAAAGGCAAATACTGAACTACACAGCAAGCATGCCAACACTGAAGAACCAAATTGATAAACCAAGACAATAATCACCTTAGATAAAGACTTTGATGTGAACTATAGACTATTTATTGGTAAATTAATGTCTGAGTCTTCTATCACAAATTTTATTCTAATATATTATCCTGCAGTCCTGAATTATGAGTTTCAGCGAGATTTTGTCTCATGAACTGAATTCAGATTGCATGGATCTTCTTGTAAGGCTGGGAAAAGAGAAAATGACTTCATGTCTTCTGAACATTTGCTTTCCTTAGAACAAAAGGAAAGTACCTTCCTTTCTACCCAAGTACTTTGATATCTAATTGGCAAATGCATTTTCACGAATCAATCTTTTTCTTTTTCTTTATTTTTTTTTAAAGAGAGAGAGAGAGGAGAGAGAGAGAGAGAGAATTTTTTTTTAATATTTATTTTTTAGTTCTTGGCGGACACAACGTCTTTGTTGGTATGTGGTGCTGAGGATCGAACCTGGGCCGCACGCATGCCAGGCGAGCGCGCTACCGCTTGAGCCACATCCCCAGCCCTCTTTATTTTTTTTTAAAGCAAAAACCTATTTGTATTTTGCTTCCAGCTCCATCAGGAATGGTTTCTTGTATTTTACAGTAGCTTTAACTCTGGTCTTATTATTTTCACAAACACTTTAAAAACTTCTTTGAAAATGATGTTAAATGCTTTAAGGCATTAGTCAAACCCAATTCCCTAGGAAACATCAAAAGAAAAGCTGGACTTAACTGAGAACAGTTTTCCATTGTAATACACCAAAGTAACAACCACATTTTTGCTAGAAAAAGAGCATGATAATACCCTGTGCCAATTTCTATATCCTGCTATTTCCTGTAATTAATGTACCATCCACTCTTGCCTTAGTCCCCAAAAGCCATCTGGTCATGCACTTGACCCCTTTTTACCTTGTTTCTCTAGTCACAAATAACAAAGGATTGAGTTTAGCATCTTTTAAAATTTCAGTTATACACTGTCTTTTTATATTTTTCAAATTTCCATACTTATCAGGTTTTAGTAAGACATTTTCCTTTGTAAATTCAGAGAATGATTCAAATATTAATGCTAATTCTAGTGGCTACCATTTATTGAGTGCTACCACTGCTGGGTATCACCTTCAGGATTTTCTTACACTCTCTCAACTCGTCTGCATGACTAACTCAAGATATAGGAATATTAAGTCTGCTTTATCAATGATAAAACAAACTCAGAGAGGTTAGGTGATTGCTCAAGGTCACACAGCTAGTAAGTAAACTGGCTGGATTAACTCTGATTCCAGTCTAAGGTTTCTAACTCCAAAGCTCCTTGCTTCCCACACCTAGAGCAGTCAGTAGAATTTCCTACTCATGGCACAGTTCTGAGTACAACCACAAATCCCTGTCCCTGGGTGGATACTTTTTCCTTCTTAAATCATTTTATAAAATGATTTCACAGATTTGACAAGCAGCGTTTTTCAAAATATATTCATTAGAAAAAAATGTTGTTTCATTTTGAGGGAAAAATCATTTTAGACAGAATCTTTGAAATTCCTCAAGTAAACACAGAGGCAAGTGTGATGTGAGGTTGCTCTTTGCACACTAGGAAAGAGGTGTGACCTACCTAAGTCTGTGAACTGTACTTGGTCTCAATTTTGAAGCCATTTCACAAGATTCAGACTATTAGTGATGGGTAGTCAATTTCTAATTCTTCCTACTTTCATAGCAAATTAGATAAACATTATAGACTTTTTTCTATGAGTGAAATCTAATTCTAAAACTGTCTGCTCTAGCATCACATAGGGCAATACAGGATATGAAAATGTACATTGACATCAAGTTAGTGCTGGATTTCAACATTTGTTCACACTCTGAATTTTTGGCTGGACTATAGCTATAATCACAGTTACCAATTTGAGAGCTTGGCATACATAGGCCAAGTTCTACTCATCAACTGGTCGATGAAAGCCAGAAAACCTTCCAAAAATCAAGAACATGGTTAAGTTGGGAAAAAAAAGACATTAGATAATCTAAGAACTAGAAAGCCAACTAGACTGTTGGGAGTCAGCGGAGGTTACCTGGTCCCTTCCATCATTAAATTATAGATCACTAATTTTTGACTAGGCCTTAGCAACACTATGTTCCTTTCCTGATGCTGACTCATTTTGCATCCTTGTACTGGTCAAATAACCTTGATGAACCTCAGTTTCTTCACCTGCAAACTAGAAATAATAATATGTATGGTAAATGAATGTTGTGGAGTTTAATTAGCGTTTCTAAAATACTTTGAGATGATTAGATGAAAGGTACACCTTAAATTTACAACATTAATTACTATTTTTATTGTGCATAATCATTTGAAAATAATAAAAGTTGTTAGATGTTGTTTCGCCATCACTTAATATTTATTATAGTACAAGCCTCTTTCTGAAAACCAGGTTCTTATGGTGAATGTGATCAACTCATTTGTTGGCTATTCCCTAAGAATTCAGGGAAACACACAAAATAGAGTAACTAACAGGTATGAGGAAAGGAGTAATAGGTAAGTATTGGTTTGCCAGTCAGAGTGGACACACCTCACTGTTGAAGTAAACAGAGCTGCAGAAGGGATAATTGAAGGAGAGGAAGATATAGCTAGATTGCAAAACAATGTAATGGTGCTTCTATTTGAAGTGTGCTTTTCTTCTTAGGGACTCAAAGCAATTTACCAATATTATCTCCTTAATTTTCATAACATCCCCATTAGGAAGAGAGCAAAGAGGAGTCCACTTGAGATAGGTAAATGGAAACTGAGTGACTAACTGGTTTGCCAAGGTCACATAAGCCATTGCTAGCCACAACGCTTGGGGCGTCCTCTTCCTGCATGACGTCAGAGGGTTTGCTAGATGTGGTTCTGGGACTGGAAATCAGATTTTTTGTATCTAAGAACTGGGTGATGGTACCTCTCTTCAAATAAATGGATTTAGCGTGAGGATAAGAGTATCTGACAAAAGACTTCTCAGGAATATAAAAACAAAAGTTCTGTTAGTGCCCAGAGGTTGTAAACAGGATAGGGAGCTCTCTCCAGAGTAACAGTCCCTGGATAGTGAGTAGTTGCTTCCATTTCTATTTCCTCAATGATTATGAAGATTTAAAAAGAGTTTACTTTTTTAGGGAGCATTAGTACAACCAGTGGGAAAATAACCTCCTGTACAGAGCATTTAGAACATGTTCCATAGATCATTAATTTTATTTCGAGAAATTCTCAATACTTTCGATTCCAGGCTAACTCTTTGGAAGTACTCACATGTATACATCTCGGGTAAATAAGATTTCAAAACCCTCTTTGCACACGTGTTTACTTCATAAATCTCCTTAGTATAATTCACATTCAAACATCCAAGATAGCGAGTGTGGGAGAAATCCCAATGATATCAGATATAGGATGTCCTGTGATACCTGAGACTCCTTAAGCACCAAACAGCACAAAAAAAAATCCCTTTACCAGCTTTGATTTTATGTCTATTTGACGGGGCCTAATGGTAAACTTTTTTTATGTGACTAACATTCATCACAAGATAACAACCTTGACAATATTTGTGCATGTCAGATATTTCATTGATGTTCTATTTTCAAGTTGAAGACATGCATTTCTCCTCCTCCTTCTTCTCCTCTTCCTCTTTCTCCTGTTTCTTCCTATTCTTCCTCCCTTTCTCTCTTAGCATATGATAGATTTAAAACAACGTTTTATACAGACATCCAGAAAACATGTAAAATACAAAAACATAAAAGAATTAGAAGGTGAAGACTTGCTGAAAACCCATCAAAAATATATATGTATGCAAAACTACCCTATTAAGGAACCAAACACACCTGTTTTAGAAAAGTAAATTGAGAAATGATTACAGTCCAACAAATAATCACATTAGGGATGTGTTTTTTTCACCTACAAATTGATATAAATAATAACTCCTAGAGTTCTTTTTGTTTAATTCTCCTGGTTTGATTGGTGTTCTCCATTGAATAAATTTATAAATAATTTTTTTTGTGTGGCACTGTTAAAACCAGGAGTCAATTTTAAGCTTTTGAGCTATATTTTCTCTCTGTATAGCCTACAGATCTGAAGTGGTGGTTGTCCTTCATCCAGAGCAGTCTGACAGACCCATTCTACCTGGCTGACTGTCCATGACTCACTTCACTCAGATTCACAGGACTGTGATGAATCAGTGGGCAAGTCTCTACCTTGCACGATGTATCTATCGCACAATCTCCAGATTCAAGACTTACAGCAACTCTCCGGGCCAAACAGTACAACATACAGCAGCTTGTAAGATGTACTTTTCAAAACTCAGCTTCAAGATAACCAACACCCACACTAGTCTGCAGTGGCTGGTTCTCTAATGCCCAGACACATCAACAAAAAGTGTAGTGATGACAAAACCTGTAGTTCTTACTCCAGTGGCTTGATTTCCCTAGAGATGAGTAGAAGTATCTTGTGTGATTTGAATCTCCCCAATATCTCAAAACACTGTCACAAAGAAGTCTTTTAAATTATGTCTCTGTGAGTAAATTTTCTTGGCCAAAATGATAAATTCTGTTAATTGCAAAACACTCAGTCTTCCAATTGGCATTGCTTTGGGCTTTTCTGCAACCGTGTCCATGCCAGCTGGACTTCTTCCTCATTCATAATTCTCCCATGGGTAATGGCACTGTAGTCCCCAGAAGAGGAAACAATACCTGTGGAGAGACCCAGTTTAAAAACATAACTTACTCACCAGATTTAAATTGGGCTATAGAACCTACTGGTTCAGAGCAGCATATAGAGACCAGAATTCAAGTCTGCATTTATGATCACAGGAAACACCTAAGTGCCAGGCTAGATGAAATCAGAATGAACTTCAAGGGTAAAAATGGTAAGGTGTTGGTAAAATCCTACCTGATACATGATGTTCTGTTCAACTGACTGGCCTTGAAAAGCAGCTTATATTTAGTCCAGAAATGAGATACAGTTGGCACAATATAATTTTAGGGGTCCTCAAAGTTCTAAAAATAATCTATTCTACCTGAAAAGTATGGTATGGACTGCTTCTAGGAGCTGCAATTAAGATATTTTTAGGGGGCTGGGGATGTGGCTCAAGCGGTAGTGCGCTCGCCTGGCATGTGTGCAGCCCGGGTTCGATCCTCAGCACCACATACAAAGATGTTGTGTCTGCCGAAAACTAAAAAATAAATATTAAAAAATTCTTCTCTCTCTCTCTCTCTCTCTCTCTCTCTCTCTCTCTCTCTCTCTCTCTCTCTCTCCCTCTCTCACACTTTAAAAAAAATCTGTTAAAAATATTTTTTTAAGAAAGATATTTTTAGAAGTTTTGAGTAAAGATTTCTTTCCCTGGAGTAATAAAAACCTACCAAGTTGTAGTTTGAAGAACCAGGCATAGCCTTGGAAAGTGTTAGCTTAAAGAACAATGGCCAGATTCAATGGTGGTTGAAAAGATCACACCTTTGCAAGAGAGTACTTGACTCCAACTTCTGTGGATTAAATACGACCAAAAAACCAGATCTCCAAAAAAACAAATCATCACCAACAATAGCAACAAAATCCATAAGCTTCATTCTCAATGTTTCTTGGTTTTTTTTTAGTTTCTAAACATGAGTAGGGCCAGAACTACACTAAGCCTCTCTCTTTACTTATGAATGTCCCTCTTTATGGTGCAACCTAGTGATCACACCCAGTTCTACATTAACTCAGCAACACAAAAGCCAAGCAGAAGGAATCCCAGGGTGATCTCTTCTCACTCCCAGCAAATCTGCTGTGGCTTAACTGGTGTCCAGTGCACTGAGTCATGTAATTACCCCCATGGGAAACATGGAATAGGATTGCATTTAAATGTCATGAACTGATCCCATAAGCTTCATTATTTATTTTAATAAAACATGGTTGTGTTTGGTTATGTTTTTATTTCATTGGTAATCAAAATTATATGGGCTCTAATTTTCAATGAATGCATCTTCATCATACAGAAAGGTATAATTAATTACTTTGGTTAGAGGAAGATTTTGGTTCTCACACATACTCTGCCCCTCTTGCCTCCCCCAATTCCTCCCACTCTTTTGTTTTATACGGTGAAGATATTTAAGTTGTTTTAGGCTCTCTTCTGTCAGCACTCCCTGATGGAATTTTTATGATCCTCCTCCAAAAGAAGAACAAAAAACACTAACCATTCTACCATTTATACTCTAATTAAGCATCCTAATATGATGATTTCTTGTGAATGTCAATTCAGATTTATCACACATAAGTGGCTCCTTCCAGGGAAAGCATTACAAAGGCTTATTCTTAGACCATTGCTGCATGTGTGGATTACAGTGTTAGTGGGTAGAATACTTGCTCTCTGAAGAGTTCTTGGCTTAGATATCAAATCATGATCAGTCACACTCTAGGTGACATTTTTCTCTTCTTAATTCCCACATAATACTCCCACTGAAGTGACAGAGAAGGCTCATGTGTGGGGGAAGCTGACTTGGTATTCATGCAGATTCTTTAACCAGCATAAAGGAGTGACATTTTGTCTGTTCACAATGGATCAAATATCTGTAATCTCCACTTCTGGTATCAATAACTCAACTTTAATTCAGAATCTAGAAAGGAAAATATTGCATTTGCTCCAAAATACATGCATGCAGCCTCTATTAAAAGATTTTTGGCTTTTCTAGAATTTAACAGCACAAATGTATTAATGTGAACTAGGCTCAATATAGCAAAATCCTACGCAGCTTGAAAACTCAGTGGTAGGAGTTGAAGTCAGCCTGCTCAGTTGACAAGTGACTCAGTACTGAAGTTTAATTGTCCCTGCTGTTTGCCAGTAACTATAAGCAGGTATTTATCATAGCCTCGCTGTGCTGGTTCACCAGCATTTTTTAGTTGGGAAAGTAAGTACATGAACTACAGTGGCTATGCTACATGAAAATAGGTGCATTATCATTGCCAATTTGGATAGGCCTTCAGCATTTCATTACTTTGGATCCGCATATGATAGCATTACACTGTGTGCAAAGAGATGGGCCAAGATGATGAAATGTTGGCCCTTCTCCAATATTTCAAGTGGTTGACACCCAGTATCAGCTAGAAAGGCATTTGTTCACACATATGGTGACACTCTCAGCTTAGAAAAGCTTGGGAACTTACCTTCCTTCACTCACTCTCACATACACACACATTTACAAATATGAAACTTGATATCTTAATCCCATAATGCTTTTAACAGGAATATAAACCATGAGATAAATTCATGGACTGAACATTAGTAACTTGCATAACTAAATAAAGTTCAGTCGTGGAGTTTTGAGAGATGTTGCAAGAAAACATGAGAGATGTTGCAAGATAAAAGTGCCAATATAATTTCAATTAAACCTTAAATTTTTATGTCATTCACTTTTAAAAATAATAAAATTCATCAAACCATGATGTAATCTCCAAATGTTATTTGAGTCTTTTCAGCTGCCTTCACTCTCCCAGGATGCCACCAAATGGGTGAAAGGATGGCCATGTAGTTTACATTCTTACTTTTTCTCCCCTCTAAGAACCAATGAACAGAGAAATAAGTCAACTAAATGGGAGGAACCTAGGATAACTGATAGGCAGAATCACCAATGGTAGGCAGTAGTTCTCAGAAGGAAGTAGCTTAACCATTTAGAAACTTGTTTGCCACAACCCATAAGTAACTGGACAACATTGTAATTCTCTAACACTACATTTGAAGCTTTTTAAGATGCCAAGACCCAAGAGAAATAACCATATTATATTTGGAATGGTGTGTGTGTGTGTGTGTGTGTGTGTGTGTGTGTGTGTGTGTGTATGCTAAGGGAGCTTGAATGATAATTTTTAGTCCTAACCAATAACCAATTTCAAAATATCTTAAGGGCCTTCCTGTGTTCTAGGATTATGAAGGAGAAAATAAATGGCTCTATATTAAAGGAAAAGGAAAAAAATCTCCCTCACCCCACTTCAGCTCAATCACGACAATCCACAACTATGTAATATTACCTTCAAAGGAGTCTTTTTCTTTAACCCTAGGGTAAGTTTATCATTAGTACCATGAAACAATGGCCATCTGGATCTTTAAAGTTCTGATGGACATCCTTGTGTCTTGTAGTCTATAACCAAACTCTTGCATTGTTAGAACAAATAAGGAAAGAAAATTCATTGCAAAAGAACATTGTCATAATGGAGTGTATCCTCCAGCCCCAAAGAATGAAGTACTAATTGAAGTAGCATCTCAGAAGTAAAACAGCTAACATTTGTTCACACAAATCTTATACCTTTAACTCTGCCAGCTTATTTTGTGCCAGAATATAATTTTAACAATGTAAGCTTTAGACAACCTGGGTTGATTCATGATAAGCATTCTGGACTCTGGCTTTACTTGTGTCCTGATTGGACTGTTACATCCACACTGGTCTTGCTGTCCCTTGTCTTTAGGGCTTTTGAGTTATTTCTGAATTTTGCGCACACACATCCCCCCACCCCAAGGGGGAAAAAAAAACATCTTGGATACATCTTGGATCCAACAAACACTAACCTCAGCTTTGAACTCTGGGTACAACTGGACACTCATCCCCAAGCTTTTATTCCACACTAGGTCCCTGGGAAGTGCCCTTATACCCCAACCCCAGAGCTTACTCCAATGTCAGACTTTTTGGTTTGTGCTTTGGCAACATTAATTTGGGCCCATTGCAGGGGATCTGCCTCTGTTCAAGTGTCAAGAGACAATGAGATCAGTATACCCACAAAGTCTATGGCTGGAAACTAGTCCAAATAAACAGGATTAATATAGCACAGCAGACAAAACAATGTATTGTGGCTGAGGATTAATGAACAAGTTTTCTCAATTTGCCTACTGAGCTATTGGCATATAGTGCACAGAAGAAGAAAATAGAGCCATTCTAAAGATAAATAAATTCATATCTGCCTCTTTCCTAACCATTTACCAATACAAAATCCACTCCATGTTAGTGGTTCTCCACTTTGGTTACCATGGGAACCATGGTAACCAAAGAAAACCAAAGAAACCAAAGAAAAAAGATAGCCTCTTCAACAAATAGTGCTGGAAGAACTGGAAATCCATATGCAATATAAAATGAATATAAACCCCTATCTCTCACCATGCACAAAACTCAAAGTGGATCAAGGACCTAGGATTTAGTCCAGAGACCCTGCACCTAATACAGGAAAAAGTAGGCTCAAATCTTCATCACATCACATTAGGCCCTGACTTTCTTTACAAGACTCCTAAAAGCATAAGAAATAAAATCAAGAAATAAACAAGATGAACTCAATTAAAAAGCTTCTTCTTAGCAAAAGAAACAATCAATGAGGTGAAGAGAAAGCCTACATTTTGGGAGAAAATTTTTGCCACATGCACATCAGATAGAACACTCATCTCCAGGATATATAAAGAACTTTAAAAAACTTAACACCAAACACACACACACACACACACACACACACACACACAAATAACCTAATCAATAAATGGGCTAAGGACCTGAACAGATACTTCTCAGAAGATATACATTCAATCAACAAATATATGAAAAAATGTTTAACATCTCTAGTAATTAGAGAAATGCAAATCAAAACTACTCTAAGATTTCATCTCACATTCATCAGAATGGCAGTTATCAAGAATACAGACAAAGTAAATGCTGGCAAGGATGTGGGGGGACAGGTATACTCACACATTGCTGGTGGAACAGCAAATTGGTGCAACCAATCTGGAATGTAGTATGGAGGCTCCTCAAAAAACTTGGAATTGAACCACCATTTGACCCAGCTGTCCCACTCCTTTGTCTAGACCCAAAGGACTTAAAATCAGCATACTATAGAAACACAGCTACATGGATGTTTATAGCAGCTCAATCCACAATCGATAAACTATGGAAGCAAACTAGATGCCCTTCAATAGATAAATTGATAAAAACACTGTGGTATATACACACAATGGAATATTACTCAGCATTAAAAGAGAATAAAATTATGGCATTTGCAGGTAAATGGATGGAGTTGGAGAATATCTTGCTAAGTGAAATAATCCAATCCCAAAAAACCAAAGGCCAAATGTTCTCGCTGATAAGTGGGATGCTGATCCATAATGGGGGAGGGAGCATAGGAAAAATGGAGAAACTTTGATGGGGCAAAGGGGAGGGAGGGCTGAGGGAAGCTGTGGGGGCAGGAAAGATGGTGGAATGAGACGGACATCATTACCCTAGGTACATATGGTTCCTGGGGTACATATGTACATATGCACATATGGAGCAATGCTACATCATGTACAAGCAGAGAAATGAAATGTTGTGCTGCAATTGTGTACAATGAATTAAAATGCACTCTGTTGTCATATATACCTAATTAAAATTAATTAATTAATTAATTAATTAAAAAATCACTAGTTTCTAAATGCAGATTTCCATTTAATTGGTTTATGGAGATAAAAAAAATGTTTAAATTTTCAAGTCTAGAATTCTCAATGTTCAAAGTGCATAAGAAATCCCAACTATATTGTTAAAATGCAGATGATAGTCAGTTTCCAAGGTACATACTTGCAATCCCAGCTACTTGGAAGGCTGAGATAGGAGGATCACAAGTTGGAGGCCAAACTGAGCAACTTAGCAAGATCCTGTCTCCAAAAACAAATTTTTAAATGTATTAATGTAGTAGGTCATGGAGAAATCTGCAATGCTCTGATTTTGTTTTTGTTTTTGTTTGTTTGTTTGTTTTTGTTCCAGGGATTGAACCCAGGGGCGCTTAACCACTGAGCCACATTCCCAGCCCTTTTTAAAATTTTATTGGAGATAAGGCCTCACTAAGTTGCTGAAGCTGGCTTTGAACTTGCAATCCTCCTCCCTCAGTCTCTGAGTAGCTGGGATTACAAGTGTGCAGCACTGCACCCCGCTGCAATATTCTGTTTCTAGCAAGCTTTCAAATATTGCTGATATTTGTTGATTCATGAACAACACTCTGAGTAGTAAGATGGAAACTAATACCTAACACCTAAGAAGCAACTTACTCTATTTGCTAAGTTGATTTTTCCACTTGCAGGTGGTTGGCTTATAACAACAAAGCCAGTGGAGACTCACCTTCCCATTCCTCACTGCAGTTTTACAAGCTAATTTCACAGGACACGCAAGCTGTAATGTTTAGACTTATCCCATCCATAATTACTGTTATCTATCTCCCTTTATGCTGGGAGCCATCCCAACTCCTCCTCAGACCATTTCCCTGAGAGTATCCACAGCAGCAAATCTTCTCATGGCCTCTTTACAAACAATGGTCCATCAAATAGAAATACACCCAAATAGAAATGAACTCCAAATACTTACTGGGAACAGGTCTATGGGAAAATGTAAAGAAATACAGATTTTACCCCAGCCAATTCTCTGTTCCTGATGAGAGATAAGCCACGCATTGAAAAACAGGTCCTATAATTCAGAACAGAAATTCACAAGACCCAATCAGTAATACTGAGAGAAAGCATTGTAGGATCAGAGAGCTGAAAATTGTCCCTGTAGGTTGCATAATGAGGGACAGGATAGAGGATCTCACAAAGAAGAGTAACTTATGCAACTAAAGGTGATACGAAATGGTCAGGGGGAAGATTCCAGAGCCATGCCAGAGAGGGTTAAATAGCACCGCCAAATAACTATAGGTAAACGGCAGAAAGATCAATAGAGGGAAGAGAGGAAAGGATGAGGAATGGAAAGGGGAAGGAGAGTTCTGGAGTCTGAATTAGAATAAGATACATTCATTCCATGGTTGTATAATTATATCAAAATGGATCCTATTGTCATATATAACTTTTAAAAAGCCAATAAAATAAAATAAAAATCAGCACCACCCTAAGAGAGAGGCAGGAAAACAAAGGCAGGACCAAGGCTAGTGAGGAAGCCACTTCAACTAGGGCAGGAAAGGAAACCAGGATGTGCTAAATCCAAATCTTTTGAGGCCTGGATCTCTTGAGAGCTGGTACTTAAAATATGACGTCACTTGGGGGACAAAGGGATTTGGAGGATATGAAGGTGGCGGTTCTGGAATCCTCCGCCGGACCCATTTCCTCTGGACTTTGTGCAAGTTACTCTCTTTTGTGAGGTTCTCTGCCACACTGCTGCAGCCTGACCCTCATCCCCCAGTCTTGGGGGACATGGCTCAGCTCTATTCTCTCAGGATCATCTTTTTTTGTCAACTGACTTTTGGTTTGTTCATTTGTTATTTCTGTCCTCCTCACCTAGACATTGGGCCCATCAGTGCTAGAGAGTATCCGGGTTAGGTCTGGAATGATCAGTGGCCCACAACAAATATGTATTGTAGGGTAAACAACCAGATAAAAAATACCTTACAAAAAATTTAAGTAAATAAACAAGTCATCATTAATTCAAGAGAGGAAGGAAGTTTCATATCCCTGAACTCCAGGCCAAATTCTGATTTAACTTCTTCTGTTGAAATAATTGTAGCTATACACATTACTATGTTAATGTTTCCTCCAAAAATCATGTGGTTGAAACTTTATGAATAGATCAACAGAAATTATAAAAGAGTTTGAGGCCATGTGTTCAATCTCCTCTCCCTTGCCCTTCCTCCTTCCACCAATATATGATGATGATGGAGCATGAAGGCCTTTGTCAAATGCTAACCCCTTTATTTTGTACTTCCATGCTTCTAGAACTGTGAATTAATATATTTTTGCTCATTTGAACTACTTAGTTCCAGATATCTGTTATAGCAGTGCAAAGCAAAGAATCACATGGAGGCAAAAATTAAATATAACATGATAAAGATGATGAAATCTATAGGATCTGCTCTTCAGCTGGAGGCCTATAGCATGATGGAGAAGCCCTGGGTACAAGCCAAACTGTCTGGATCTGAATCACCCTTCTGTACCTATTGGCTATATAATTTCAAAATTTGCACATTATTTAATCTCTCTGTGCCCCCATTTCTCATCCAAAGAATCAGAATTTGTTGATTCAGTAGCTGTTTTGACACTGGGAATTTTAAGAGTGAGCAAAATATATAAAACCTCTAATTTTATGTAGATTATGTTCTGTAAAAATTATATCAGTACCTTTACTATATGTTTGTTAATGATGATAAAATAAGCCTTTATGTATAAAGCACTTAGAATTGTCCCTATCATATAGGAGGTGCATAATGACTGTTAAGTATTGCTATTATTACATAAAACCCTTATATATGTAGACTTAAAAGCTGTGAGTATCCATGGTATCCCATTATCCTCCGACATGACATCATGTTTCAAGTACCAGCTCTAAAGAGATCCTGGCCTCAAAGGATTTGGATTTAGCACATCCTGGTTTCCCTTCCTGTCCTAGTTAAAGTGGTTTCCTCACTAGCCTTGGTCCCTGCCTTTGTTCTCCTGCATCCGTCTTAAGGTGGTTCGGATTTAACCCTCTCTGTAATGATTCTGGGATCTTCCATTGGCCCATATTTTATCTACTATTGGCCACAGTGCTATAACTGAGGCTTGAGTAAGGAGAACAAAATTGTTCTTACAAGATCCACACTAGTTTCTTAGCAGAGGGCCCCACATATGGCATGTTCAGTGATCCTGAGGTTGGGGAGGCATGTGTTTTCTTCTTCCCCTGCCTCCCCACATTTCTGCTCACAGGCTATTTGGAGTTCTGCAGGTGCCTTATTCCTTTGGGCCTCAACTCATCCTGGCTGCCCTTCAGTTCCTTGACTGATTGGACCAGGCCTGCCCTTCCCAGGAAGACTCTCTTCATGACCTCCTGATTATTTTGCACCTGTGCTATGTCTCATCCTATACTTATACCTACCAGGTACCTGTAACATTTTATTTCTTTTATGTTGTCATATGTTTGACTCCCTGTAGCAGATGAAATTCCTCTGTTAGAGACCATGTCTTCTTTTACCCTTTGTGGCTAACTTTCACCATTCCAGGGTTTTCCTTTAAAGATGATAGCTTTCAGTGGCACATTTTCCCCTGAGTTTCTGAACACACATATGGATTAGGTGTTCAGGATTGAAGGGACAGATGAGAAACACTATGATGACAATAAAGAGTCTGTTTCTGTGAGTCACTCAGAGAGTTACAACAGTAAATGAGACACATATGAGCAGCAGATGAACACTGGTCACTGGTGAATCAAGAGAAATAAACAGTAATAATTCCTGGCATTTGTGCAGCTGTCTTATTATCTCAAATTCTTCCACATAACATGTCTTTTATCTTAACAATAATGATAGGAGTAAGGGTGTCATTTATCTGCATTTTATGTAAGGTAAAATAGATATAGGGAAATCGAGTGACTTATCTATAGTCAGTTTAGGAACAAGGAAGGTCTCCTGTTGGATTTCTTGACTCCAGCTCTATGTCCTTATACCAAGACATGAATGGTGGTATTTTTTGATGGGCTCATTTACTTAATATACATGATACATGAGAGGTACCATACTGATTCTTATCTTTAGATATATATGAGTAAGAGAAAAAGCAATAGCCCTCAAGATATTAATAGCCAAAGAAAGATATTGCAGATATCAACACAATTAAAACTCAGTATAATAAATATTTACATACAGAAATGTTAAAAACATCATAGGAACTTACAGGAACATTTAACCTGCCAAGAAATGTATTGGGCAGAGACTTGGGAATTGGGGTTGAGTTAGAAAGGAAAGTTGTTTAGTAAGGGCTTCGTGCTTAGCAAGGGAAGACAGTGTTTAAAGAATATGTTCTAATTAGGAAAGAAAGGAATTAAGACTGGAGAAAAAAAGTATTTGGGGCAGAAGTAGGAGAGTGTGCAAGAGAACATAAGTGAGGAAAAAAAATGGCACAATCTTTCTGAAATTTACTTCCAAGTCTCTTCAAAGTGCTACTTACCTGAAAAGATTCGTTCTAGTGTACAGATCGTTCCTCAATAGAGGATATGTTGCCCCAGCTGCTTGGAGAGTCTGCAGCAGTTATTGGCTGTCAGCCCCTTTAAGAATTGCCACAGCTGCAAAGCCGTCTCATCCAAGGTCAAGATCTTTCCCAGGGAACCCACATTCGATAACAGACCAATGCAGGAGTACAAAGACCAGCTCAGGTTACTTCTGAAGAATCATTTTAGCCTCAAGTGTCCCCATGGTGTTGGCTGAGGCTGTTGTCAAGGCTGCATTTCAATCCACCTTCTTATTTGTCCAATGGTGCTTCCTCCCCCTCCCTTCCCTAAGTGTCCGTTTATAGTAAATATATAGCATATCAGTCTTCCATATATATAGCATACTCTAATCCTCATCTCAGTCTCAGAGTGTGCTTCCTGAGAAACCCTAACCTATGATTATTGATAACCAGAGTGCTCTAAGAGTGTAGGAAATGAGATGTTGTTTGAAACTAGATCACTTGCTGCTTCCTTGGCACAAGATGAAGGTACGATGGTTTGAATTTTCACTAGGGAATTGTTATGGAATAAACGTTGATGGGATACAGAATCATGAGTTATGCATCAGGCCCTTGAAAAATGAAGCAGCAATAGAAACTTTAAGGACAATAGAATTTTGTAAGGCTATTTTCTAAGCTCCTTTTTCTGGAAGAGAGGTAGCAGAACATGAAGGAAATTCATAGGTCATTGAAAGTGAGTGTGAAGATAGAAAACCTTTCTGGGGAACACAGAAAAAAGGATCATATTTTATACAGTAGGAAGGCATAGAAATCTTAGGACCAGGACTTAAATTTAATAATCAGGGGAGCCAAGCTGTGCAGAAGATTAAGCTCCTAATCTTCTATGCTAAAATTAGGGCCCTACCTGGGAAAAAGTAGAACCCTGGCACATGGTGTAGTATCTGGGTGGAGGCCCACAAATACTCTAAATGCTTAGAGTCCCTAAAATCCTATGAGACCACAAAAGTGCAACCCACCCCCACCCAAAGCCTTCTCACAGTAAGAAGTACAGAGACTCTCCCCCTGCAAGACAATGAGTGTCTCCCTCAGGATATGCTCTCCTCCTTTTCTGGTTCCTTGACAGATAGTTAAAGTTATGCTGCAGCAAAACCTAGCCAGGGACACACAGGGCTAAGAAGGGATGAAAGATACTATGCCTTAGAGCAGCTGGAAACCTCACCAGCCAGCGTGTGCCAGCAGGAGCTGGGAAAGTGCATGTCAGATTGCATTTGGAAGGATCTTCATCAAAGAAATGATAACAAGCTGGGATAAGGGAGGATTTATCACTTTGGGGACACTTTCTTAGTGTACAGGATTTAGAAACCTGATGAAATCCCCAGAAAGCAGTGAAAACTCACTTCTTTATACCTGACCTTTTACATTGTGTAGAAAGAAAAGTGGCTGAAGTTCAGACTGCATGTGTGGACTCAGTAGCAGTGGTGAGTGGCCTGGAAATCTGACCACAGCCTGGAAAGAGAAACAGGAAGATTAGGGACAAGAAGACCTGTGGAAGAGGCATATGGAAAAACACAGGAGAAGGGACTCAAATTATAATAGTATAAAAATCTTGGTAGTATATGCTATCATGAGATAGTATCCAGCATGAAAATGGTGCTAAATAACCATGTAGCCAAAATGACTCAACCCAGTCAACATCAACCTGCCTTTGTCATTGTCTACCCAAAAGCTGATGCAATGGGTACCTGAACAGTTACTTAACATAGTAAGACTGAAGTCCATAAAAGTATACCAAGGCTGATTTACTTACTGCAGTTGCTGAATATCCAAACTGCCAGCAGCAAAGACAAACACTGAATCCTTATTATGGCATCATCCCTGCAGGAGACCAAGTTGTCTCTTGGTTTGTCTTTCCTATGAGCAGAGCCTTGGCCAGCACACTATGCAGAGGTTATGGAATGTCCGAGCCACTGGAATAATATTTTTTATAATACTACATCAGGGGAACTAGGTATACAGCAAAGTAGATACAGAAGTTGGGCCATAATCATGGGATCCTCTGGATATAATATATCCACCTCACTACACAGAAACAAGTAGCCTGATAGCATATTGAAATAGACTTCTGAAGACACAGCTAAAATCCCAGCTCAGGAACAAAGATTTGCCAGAATGGTGTGACATCTTTTTGGACTAGTATAAACTTAGATTCAAAGGACTTCATATGGTACTGTGTCTCCTTTCCCTCACATGGTTCTGGGAATGAAGGAGTAAAAGCAAAAGTGGTTTCACCCCTCATCTTTCCCAGTGACCTGCCTGAATAATTTGTCTAGCCCTTCTCTGAATGTCTGGATCCTGTGAGTGTTGAAATACTGGTTCTCAAAAGGAGAAGACATCTACCAACATATTGAGCAATAATCCCACATTATTATAAGCTCTGACTGCAGCCAGAATTAGGTTTCTTGAGCCAAGGAACCAGATGGTAAGAGAAGGAGTCACTGTTTTGGCAAGGTAATTAACCAGCCATTGGACAGTGGTAGGGTTGCTACATGAAAGAGCAGGGAAGAGTAAATCAGACAACTTACAATGGCAAATCCTGGTTTTGAGAAGAATGTGGTGATAGTGGATTAAGATTACTCAAGGCTGAGGTTATGGGTTGTACCATCAGATAAACAACTGACATCAACAGAAATGCTAGATAAAAATGAGACAAAAAAATCTAGAATCACAGTGAAGTAGGGAGATGATATTAATGTAGTATCACCCTGAGATGAGCTTTAGCATTGGAGCTATAGTTTGCTCTACTAACTTCCCATTCTCAGTTACCCTAAGAAGAGAATTCCAGAAGAATATTAAGGAGCTATTTTCTAAATGTACATTGGTAAGCAAATATGAATGGAGCAAGAGGTTGACTGTGGGGGACCATGTGATTTGCCACCCAGACCTTTCTTCCAAGGCTGCGCTTGTGGCTCAGTGGTAGAGCACTTGCCTAGCATGTGCAAGGCACTAGGTTCAATCCTTAGCACCACATAAAATAAATAAACAAAAGTCCTATGTCCATCTACAACTAAAAACCAAAAATATAAAAATACTCTTTCCAGCAACTTAAATTCTATCAGAAGAGAGTCAGTTCTTCAGAGATTGCCTCAGCTGTAGGGATCCCTCTTGCCCAAGGCTCTGTTCTCACTAAGGATGTTCATAGTCAATGACTGATTAATGCAGGAGTGTAAAGGGATGGGCATCTCATCCTAAATCAGGACAACTCTGAAGGACCATTCTAGTTCCAGAAATCCCTGTGAAATTGTCTAAGGCAGATTTTGTATCAGCTCAATACCCCATTCTGACCAATATTTTTTTCCATCTCTGCAGATATCCCATAATAAATACCTTGTATTCCAAATCCTCCTCAGAGGTTCTTAGTGTAACCTAATCTACAACAGATGAGAATGTTGGACAGAGAAATATCAAAATCTAGGTCATTTGACTATTGAAGAAAGATTGTTTTATTTCCACAAACAATATGGTAAGGGTATTAAGGGGCTGAGGATAGTTATTTGATGGAAGTGAAGAGAAAATAAATCTGCCCAAGCTTTACATCCCCCTTCACTAGAAATTCTGACAAGATGTATTGGATAAGAAGTGGCACATGAGCATCAGGAAAAAGGACTGACCATGAATATTGTGCAGATCTCCTGGTTGTCCTCACAAACAGGCACACTGAAATACACTCTCTAGGTTTCTGCTCCACCCAGATATGACAAAGGGCTTTTACTTAGCATGAAGAAGACACAAGAAGCTACCCTGGGACAACTCCAGAGTTAGGCATGCCATTTAGCTAGAAAAGACATAGGCACACCCCTTCCTCCCTGTTGACAGCCCTTTGAGACAGCACTTGACCCAAGAGGCCCCAGTGGGCAGCAAATCACGAGATTACTGAATAAGCAATCATAGGACAGAGTGCAGCCAACAATGCCTTAATAGAGATTGCAACTGACCAAATATTCAGCCCAAATGACCATTCTCGGCAGAGAAACAGAATTCTGAAGACAGAAGGAAACCTTCAAATGTTTATGTAATTTTCTACAGGGGAAGAGCTTACTGATTCTAGGAAGGGTGAGGCCCCAAAGGCAAGCTGCCACACTCCGGTGATTACTCTGAGCCTTAACACTTTGGAAATTCACCTTTAAAGTTTTGTCTAAATTTCAAGGAACAATAGGCAATTCATTCATTTCCTCCCAGAGGACCTGGCACACGTGACCATCTCCTGAAGAAGGCAATTATCACCTCGAGGTGGTCTGCTGGAAGCATCCTTCTAATGCAGACTTGGAGGAAGCAGGCCCACATGACTGTCTCAGAAGGATAATCACAAGTTTGGGAAGCAAGATTGAGAAGAGTTTTTATAATGTGCTTCTCAGTAAAGCACACCCACAGCTTCAAACACAGAAAATGCTTTGCTGAATTCTCTCATTTTCTGCTATTATTTCCATCACAATTTCTAGGCAGGCAGAATTTCTAACAATTTTTTAAATAATTTTCTTTTAATTCATTTCTTGAGGCCATAAATTGTATTTACTTTGTATGAAGTAATGCTCAGAGATATCCACACTCAGACGTCTTTCAGAAAGTCACATTCTCTATTTGCAAGATAGAATCTTTAGAAGCTTTATTAGTGCTGAAAATGGACACAGAAATGATGGGCAAAGGCAGAAAAATAGTCCAGGCTGTTCTCTTTGGAGGCAGTGATTTCATTTTTTCATATCCCCATTCTAATCCCTGTCTGCCTCCTCAATGAAGCAGTCCACATCAACACAATCAGATTAAACCTCTCCTCTGTCATGGTTGGGATGCTAGTTTTACCTTCTATCATAGCTCTTACTACAGACTAGTTGTGCATGTTCATTTTCTCACCTCTTCAAATACAGGAGCCATCTCTTCTATGTTTCATATACCTTAAGCTCAATTAGAGTGCCTGACATATACAGAGTATTGTGTATTATTGAAATGAATCAAAATGATGTTATCATGTTCTAAGAATAGTTCTTCCAAAAGAAAGAATGCAGAATAGGTAGACAAATTCTCCCATGTTTCAAGTTAAGACTTGGATTTATTTTCAAAGTTTTTATCTATCCACTGGGTGTAAGCAATTGACCTTATTTCATTTTTGCATTTCAAATTTCAAAAATTGTATTATTGTTTTCTACTTATATTTAAAAAAAGTAAAGACAACATGAGGGATAAAGGCAGCAACACTGTGAGTTTCTCTCAGATCCTTTTGTAAAGAACTTCTGAGGCTGTTTTATTTATTAGGAATAAAAAGAACAAAGTTCTTCCCATTACACACTGCTGAGATTTGTAAAGAGGTAATAATTTTCCATTGCAGCAAAGTTCACTGTAATAAATTGGTGATTACATAGAGGAGCAAAATTCATGACTTTCAACTCCAGGCTCCATACTCTTCCTTGGCAACCCCTGGGCTTGACCTAGCAGAAATAGTTCTTATAGAATGAAGACTGATGACGGGGAATACTTGTGTTAAATCTATTAAATTGATAAACTAATGTTATGGGTCTAAAGACAATAAAATTTTTCCCAAAATGGTAGCATCATTGTGCCTCCATATTTTCATGCAGATATTTTTTTCCTCAGTTATCTGGAACAAATCTCAGATCACAGACTCACATGGCATTGTTTGGTTTGATATGTCTGTCTAGGCCAAGAGTTTACAAATTAAGTGCTTTAACTAATTGGCTAGAGCCAAGTTTAAAAAACAGAAAGGGGAAGAAAATGATTGACAAAGTCTAGATTCTGAGATTTGCTATTATATGATCTACACAGAATACAGAATTGATTTTACCCTCTCTTCTCAGCTCCTGTGCCCAACCGGTCTTGAGTTAAGTATCTTCAGCATGTTAACCACAGCAAACATCAAACAAACAATTATTTAGTATTACAGGGCTCCTTCCCACTGATTCAGCAAGATAATTACCACCACCTTTCTCACTGTCCAGCCACTGGATTATCAGCAAAAGGAATTTAAGATAAAACATCCAAAACATTGGCCATCCACAATTTTACTATCTGGCAATATGCCATATTAAAGTATTTCAAATGTGAAAAATCTGTGATCCAACTTCAAAAGACAATAATTTGAGTTGTTTCCAGTGAAGTTGTTTCTAAATTTCCACTTACTTCATTGTTTTTATAGATTTTACAAAGGTTCATTTTAGTGGTTTGATTGAGATTAAACTGAAATTCTCTATTAAAAAGCATGTCTTGGGCTGGTTGTAGCTCAGTAGTAGAGCGCTTGCCTTGCATGTGTAAGGCACTGGGTTCGATCCTTAGCACTACATAAAAATATAAACAAACAAAATTAATTTATTGTTTTTAAAAAGCATGTCTTTTTTTAATTAGTCTGGAAGAATTCAGAGATTGATGAAAATAAAATCTATAAATACATATAATTTCATCTGCCATTGAAAAAGAATTAAAAAGTAAATAGTTTTTTTAAGGCCATCCTTAAGCTAAATTAAACATAATCCTAGAAAATTGAATTGGAGCTTATTCAAATATTTGCTTATTTGTCCATGGGCTTTGCTTTCACATAAGTAGAAGGACACTACTGAGAAACAACTGTTACTAAATAGCATTCATTCCCCAGAATGACATGTCTTAAATTGTTTTATTGTTAATTGTATTTCCAAACAGTTTAGTCCTTGATTGAAGATGTATGTTAAGCAATCTTATGAAGAAAGAAAGAACAGTAAAGAAAAACAGAACCTTTTCATTTAAACAATCAAACTAGTTCTGATTTTAATATGATAATTACATTTAAACAACAATCATTAGTTCACAAAATAAAGCTTAGTTTCAATGATTGAATAATTAATTAAAAACTACATAAGCACAAGAAAAATAAAGAATTAGAGTATTATTTAATTTTGACTTTATTGTGTCTAGTATAATGATGAAAAATGAACTATCTGAAGAAAAATAATATTATTGTACTTTAAGGACTAATTCTTATTGGCTGAAGTAGTCAGTAAGCAGTACAAGAAGAGAAATATGGGGGCTGGGATTGTGGCTCAGTGGTAGCGCACTTGCCTGGCATGCATGAGGCACTGGGTTTGATTCTCAGTACCACATACAAATAAATAAAATAAAGGTCCATCAACAACTTAAAAAAAGAGAAGAGAAATATGTGTGACTTACAAACATTCTCAGCTCCTAATACATAGTAAATGCTTGATATTTTTGAAAATCTAAACATCATTTGGCTGATCCCTTGTTCAAGATATCAGGGATACTAATATGTAACTGGTGACATTTGTAATGATTTATTTATAGATAGATAAATAAATAGATGCTAATCCAAAATGACCAAATAGTCTATGATTTTTCCAGTGAATTAAATAATAATGAATTAGATGAACGATCCATTTACTCATTCAATAAATATTTATGTGCTATCATTTGTTAGATTCTCTTAATCTTAAGTAATATATAGATCTGCCTAAAATGAAATATGTGCAGCTCACAAGGCTGAAGTTAGCATTTTCTTTTAAATTAGTCTCCTGAGGCTGAATTTAAAGAAGTTTAACTGTGTTTGAAATGAAATATCTGAAAGTAAGATTTGATCTGCTCCATGGGCTGATGATAAGGAAATTGCTAAACGGAACATTTGAGATAAATGTCGCAAAGAAAGTCATCAGAAAGAGAGCTACTGAATTGTGACTCCATTTCCCGAGGAAAGTAGTCAAAGGGTCCTCAAAACAATTATACCCCTTACATTGGGCAAAAATATCCTCCTGGAAGAGACTCAAAGAGCTGTGCCAATTGGGTCATTAAGAAAGTACTTACATTGAAAGTTGCCATTGAAATTGTTTTTTAGAACAACTCTGCTGTCAAGCAGGAAGAAATGGACGGTGAAATGTTTGATGCTTCTGAACTTAAAAAAAAGAAGAAGAAGAAGGAGGAGGAGGAGGAGGAGGAGGAGGAGGAGGAGGAGGAGGAGGAGGAGAAGGAGGAGGAGGAGGAAAGAACAACAGCTTGTTGCAGGGGAAGAATTTTACAATGAGTTTGAACCAGATGACCTGCTAAATATTTATCATCTCTCATTCTGTGATCCAATTCTAGTGCAGTTAAACACATCATAAAAATAAAGCCATGTGGGAACCTGCTCATCAATAATAACAAAAATAATAACACTCTGAGCTCCCTTCTTATGAACCCTGTGTTTTCACCAAGCACTTTGCAAACATTATCTTTTTAATTCTCACAAAATTCAAGGTGTGTAGAAAGCAAACATAATTAATTCATTTTGCAAATGGAAAATTGAAGTTCGTGGAGATTGACTTGCTCATGTCCACAAAACAAGTCAACAAAGCAGATGAATCTATTGACACGCAGAGGTGGGATTCTAGAAAACATTAGCCCCAGTGACATATTAGAGGTTAAGATAAGGTCTTTTTCAGAGTGTAGCAATGATATAAATAGGAAAAATGCATACAATTATAATTCTAAGTAAAGGAATTAGAGCAACATGATGTGAGCTGTAACAAAGTTTAAAAAGATGGCAAGAAAATAAATGTGTGTAGTCTCCCAAAGGATGGCTTTGCAGAGGGTAACAGGAAGGTACTAGAAAGAGTCAAGCTACTGAATTAAAGTGATAGTAGTTTAAGAAAAATAATAACCAGAAGTCAGAATAACCACATATCTGCTATTTCATTATAATAATTAAATGAACTGAAATTCTATCACGCTGAATTTTCTCTTCTTTTCTTTTTTGGCACTGGGAGATCAGCCCAGGGTCATGTGCATGCTAAGCACATGCTCTACTACTGAGCTATACATTCAGCCCTAAGTCTAAATTTTAAACAATATTGAACATGCATGACACTAGTTTTATACTTCAGCCTTAGAGCAAGTTCCTGTACTACCTGGCCATAAACAAACAAACAAACAAACAATAAATAAAATTAACAAGCCAAAAATATCTATTAATTATGAATGAATGAGCAAATGTCTTAATAGCGTAAATAAATTTTCCTAAAATGAAAGAAAAAATCATATTTGCATCACCCACTTCTCTGGGGATATGACTAAAATTTCCTTGTAAAATTCATAGCTAAATCAGACCTGACTCATGTCCAAAAGAACAGAAAAAGACTAACTGAAGAAAATGTTAACAATGAAGTAGTTTTCATTTCAGAAAGGGTGCTATTCTTCAGATTGCCTTGGGCAGCTTCATTTCCTAACGCTGCACAGCTCCTCATTCTAGGCAGGTACTTTCCTATATCCCAGCTCCACCTGAACAAATTGAAGATGCTTGTCCTTCCATCACGGTGAGCATGTTACACCTGCCCTTTGGGCACAAGTTATTAGGGACTGTGCTTCAAGGAGCCACAGAAGTCCAAAGTGCTCTTAATTTAGACTGCTGAGTCAGAGGCAGGACTGGCAGAGTGAAGGAGACAGCATGGGGAAATCTCATAGCATCCCTTCATTGAACCCAAAAGGGATGAATATCTTAGCGCTCTCTCTCCTTTCTTTTAACCTTGAATGTGTGGAGAGTCTACAATTATTGACTGTGGTTGGATACTTGTATTCTCAGTCTTCTGGAATATAGAGCCAGGTATTAGTTAGTGCTAATGGCTAAAATGGGGAGAAGGTAATCCAGTAAAAGGAGGAACAATGCCATTTCTGAGGAATGAGATTGTATTAACAAAAACACTCTTGAGGCAACATGTTGACTTTATCTTTTTCTCATCTCCACTTATGATTAGTCTTTAGAACCAGCAAATATACAACACAAAGTCTGCCTAGCACAATCCTGTGTGCAGAGTACCATAAATACAGTCCCATGGCAGATTTTGCATCCTTAAGACTCATCCAGCAGGAATGACATTTAAGAGGCGTGAGAACCTTCAGAAGTCTTGTGCCTGGATGCCTCTTGAACCAGAGACAGAACCCAGCATTATCAATTTGTAAACACTGCATTAACTAACTTATTAATTCCTTCAAGTATGGCTTTCATCCTGAGCCAGGCAGTTAACTGCCTTTTACATTTGTCTATGCAACAAGTATGTATTTTATACTTATATAAAGTATTTGTTTATATATAGATATATTTACATGTTTTCCATGTATTATACATTATATAATATAATGTAATACATGTATTGTACATACTGAGAGTTATGAAAAATTACCCTTGTTATCAGAATAAATGAATGCTATCATGAGCCACCCAAATCTACGGTAAGGTAAGAATGAAGAACTTATTCTTCCAGAATGGGAATGGGAAAATGTGTCAGTCCTGCTTTGAAGTTCTCTCATCTGAATGAACACATCACACCTACAGTCTTGCTGCCTTCCAGTTATTGGTCTTTCACATCCAGTAACTGATTGACATGGGGAGGCCCCATTACCCAACTCAGCACAACTCAGAAGAGTTATTCTAGCCCCAGAATTCCCAGTAAGCTTGGTTAGTTTCCTGTTGATATTACAGAAGGGCTTGACTTTTTTCTCGGCCCAATTCTTCTCCTTGCCTTCTCTTCTGTGTGATTGATTCCTGAGCATACTCCCTAACAAATGCCTGTGTGCTTATTTCAATCCCAGTATCTAGTTTCCTGGGATTTCTTCTAATATATAACCATCAGATCAATCAGTATTAATTCCTGAAAGCTTAAGATAATAAATATATTAGTCAAAAGACTGGACAGATCAACAATGTTATAATTATGCCTGGATCTGGAGAAATAGAGGGCAAGTGGTATTCATAATTCAATAGGTAATAAGCTTTCGATGTGAATTTTACATTTTTCAGAAGTTTAGATATAGGATTTGAGGATGACTCTGTGTAGAAATACATCCAGCTGTTGTTTTAATGTTCTAATGGTAGAAATCCAAATTCATTATTAAGCAATAGTTTGCCTTCTTCATCATGAGGGTTGCCTACTACACACAAAAATCATGGGGTAGTAGAGGGCACCTAGGTCTCAAACCAACGCCTCCTCTTGTAATGCAGCCTTGGGCAAGTCACTTAAGCTCTTAAGCTTCTCATCTGTGCAAGGATAATTATGATACCAAAGAGAAACAAATTATGTTATCTGTCCTGCTCAATGCTTGGCATATTGTATCAGTCCAATAAATTGTTACCTTCTGATGTTGAAAAGTGGTGTGACCCTTTAGCCTCTTAGTAAGGAAAGTTCACATTCCAGTAAGACTCCATGGCAGTACAAAGAAGGTTCATGTGGATTGTGGCTTGATTAATACAGATATTTTTAGAAATTCTAAAAAGTTCTTGGAAAATTTCTCTGACTTATCAGACTCATTCTTTCTACCACCTATTGTCTCCACTATATCTTCCAGAACTTGATTTTTCCCTAAGATGCTCATGTATGTTGGTTTTCTTCATTTTGATCAAGTCTCCAAGTGACAGGTAGCCTCCAGCACCTATCAGAGACAAGAACCTTGTACTATTCATTCTGCAAGGGATCTGTTGACTGGTGGATTTATTTTAAGAAAATAGCCTGAGCAGCATCTTTGCATTCTATTCTCAACCAGAAGTAAAGTCACTTTCCTCAAACTTAACTAACCTGATGGATTTCATTCAGAATCACCTAAATATCTGACTCATGCTCCTATTAGTTGGTATCCTCTCAAAGCCCTTCTGTTTCTCTTCCCTTTCATTTCCTAGGAGCCTCTAAGGCAAGTCTTCCTTGCCTTTGCTGAGTCCTCTCCTGTCCTCCAGGAGTTTACAGAATCCCCTTGAGTGTGGTACCTTTGACCCTTGTTCCTTCAGCCTACCCCATAACAGTTCTGACACCTAGGCCAGAGAGCCTCCTCCCAAGGTCCACAGAGGGACAGACTGCTCTGTGGTCCTCTGTAGTCTTCATGGCCCTCAAGCTGAGCCACGCTGCTAGTTTTGGGAAATGAAGCTCTCAACATCATCCACCAAACTGGGATCTTAATTAGAATAAGAAGTACTCCATGTATTTCCAAACATCCCTGTAGCTGAAATATAGAGGATGAATTGGAGGGAGGTGGAGATTGGTGGGACAGAAAAAAAGTGATCATGAGGATTCCGTCATAGTCTAAGAAATAGAAGGGGCAGGCCTCATCTTGAGCAGTGGTGGTGTTTCTGTGCTGTCTTAAAGGAGGACTCTCTTTCTTGGGCGATATTTATGGATCTTCTATGTAAACTGGTTTCTGATTAGCTTTGATCAGTAATTTTTTAAAATGTTTTTTTTTAAAGGACAACAATTTTTTATAACTGTATTTTATTTGTTTATTTTTGATGTGGTGCTGAGGATCAAACCCAGTGCCTCACGCGTGCTTGGCAAGTGTTCTACCACTGAGTCACAACCCCAGCTCTGATAGATGATATTTAATTGCAAAAGATTGAAAAGCAGAAAAAAAAATCCAGTATATTTCTCTGGAAACCTCAGGTGACACCTCTAGCAGCGGTTGTATTTCCTCCTTGGCTCTAGATCCTCTGTGCACACGTGCCACAGCTCTGGCTTCTACCCAAGGATCCCACCCCTTGCTCTGGGAACCCCACTTCCTCCCTTTGTCCCTGCAGCCCAGGGTTGATTGGAACTTCCTGCCACAGCTTACATGAGTTGATTCATTGTCTCCTGTTTGACTTCTCACCTTTTCCATCACCTGCTCAACCAATTCTCCACATAAAATTCTCTCTTCTAAAACATTTAAAGAGATTTTTCCTGGTTTAACCCTGAATAAAATATTTTAGAGGGCAGGATTGTTGGGACTTTGTGAAGGTCAAAGTTGGCCTCCCTCTTCTGTGCATATCTGAACCGATGGTGGTTATATTCATTCCTCAGCCACCTGGATATCATCTCTTTACCCTCTTAGATGGAAAGCTATTTGCAGTACTATAGAAATTTATGATCTCAAATTCCTTGTAACAAATGTAAAAGATTCAAAAACTATAGAAGGCTGTCTGTGAGAGGCAGATAAGCCTCTGCAGGTACTTGATTTCCACAGGAGCCATTTGTGCTCTGGGTCTCCCAGGCTTCTGACTGTCAACTCCTGAAGACTGAGAATGAGAACCCTGTCAGACCAGGCCAGATCCCATGGGCCAGACTTTAGGACCAGATGGAACCAACCATATGAAAATCTAACAGAACAGAGTCAAGATACCATTTTGACAGGTGTGATCAGGACAAAGGAATGTCACTTTCCAGGGACAGTGAAAGGGTATGGAGACTTGCTAAGCATATGGACACCCAGGTTACAGAGAGGATAGAATAGCACAAGAGTGAAACATGCCTACCTCGCCAGGTAAGAGGAAAAATTGACACAAATGCCCTGTGAGATGCTGTGTGGAAATCTTAGCATCTCATGCTTAAGGTATGAGGCCATGCTGCCTTGCCTAAGTAGTGAATAGGCCTACCAAAGAGGAGTACCCTCTCTTATAGAGAATTGATTAATTTGTAACTAATAAAAGTGCAGTGGAGGTTGAATGACTGACTTGCATCATTTTCATGTAATTTTATTATTTTCATATTAAGTAAATTTTAAATTTTAGGTTGGCATTTGTTTACAGAAAAGCTGCCAAGATAGTACAGAGTCCTGGTATCCCCCTCACCCATTTTCCCCTACTGTTAACATCTTTTTTATTCTTGGTTTAATTAACTAATTAATTTTTTTCAGCACTAGAGATTCAATCCAGGTTCTCATGCATGCTAGGCAAGCACTCTACCACTAAAGTACATCTGCAATACTGTTAAAAATTTTTAGTTAGAGCTAGGATCTTGCTAAGTTTCCCAGGCTGGCCTTAAACTTGTGATGATCCTGACTCAACCTTCTGAGTAGCTAGGATCACAGGACCATCATGTCCTGCTGTTAACATCTTACTGTGGTATATTTGTTAAAACTAAGAAAATAATATTGGTGCATTGCTGCTAACTATACTCCGCACTGTTTATGCCTTTCACTAGAGTTTCCCTAATATCCATTTTTTTTTCTAGAATTCCACTTTACTTTTAGAAACATTTTGTTTTTTACTTTCAATCCACCTTAAATCTTAAAGAGAAAACTTTTTTCTTATTTATTGTATTAAAGAAGTGTTCAAATACATAACCAGAATTATGTATATTATCTCAAACTTTAGTACAATGCCTCAAGGAAGATTAAGCCGAATGCTCTTGTTTATGAGCATGTACATAGAGTGCTTGGAGGCAAAGGAGCCAACCACATGTACAAATCTCAGTCCACTATTTCTTATCTGGGCAACTTGGGAAAGAACTCAAGAGTTTAATCTCTCTGGGCTTTAGTTTTCTCATCAACAAAATGAAAAATGATAGTATCTTATCTCATGGGTATGTTATGTACATTATAATTAATAATTATTATTATTATATGCAATTATTATTATTAATTATAATTAATCATATATGTATGTGTGTGTATATATATATCACTTAGAACCTAGAACCATGCCTGGGTGCACTGTAAGCATGGAATTAATCTTAGTTGTTATTACTGCTACTGTTGCTATATGATTCCAGAATATCCTATGTACTTCCTTTCTCGACATTTATGCTTTTAATGAGTTTCATATCTGTCTTCACTTCTAGACTGTAAAAAGTCTTCATGAGTTTAAGAACATTCCTGCCTAACTCATAGTAGGCGCTCAGGAAATAATCCCATAATTGTTTTACAGGCTGAGTGCAGAGCCATCAAGCAACCACATGAAATGTGAAGACCTAAAGGATGAGAAGTAAATAAGATTCAGATAAAATGATAGAACAATAGACAGGTAGATATGGGGGGAGAGATGCAGGTAAATACAAAGGTCAAATGGGAACAAACTCTTTTTATTCTATTTATTTTATTGTCAAATAAAGTCGTATATACTTAAGGTGCACAACATAATGTTTTGAAACATTGTAGGATGACAGAATTGAACTAATTAATATATGCTTTATCTCATGTAGTTATATTTGAAGAACACAAAATCTCTTTTAGTAATTTTCAAATATGAGATATTTTGTTATTAACTATAGTCATCATATTGCACAATCAATCTCTTAAATTTATTCCTACTTACTTAAATTTTCTCAGCCATTGATCTATGATTCCCTGTCCCTGCTCATATTTAAGCTCAATTTCTCTACACATGCGAAATGTCCTGAAAGGGAATGTATTTTTCCAAGAGGTTAACAATTAACAAAAGTTCAGCAGGAGGACACTGTGCTTTCAAGCACTGCTAGTGGAGAATGACAGAGGGAATTCTGGACATGATTCCCAGTTATAGCTTTCTGGTAAAGCTGGCACTATGGTATACATGGGAGAGACAAACACGTTCAAATGGCATCAGTTTTCACATTTCTTGCCAAATGCCCGGGAAAACTTAGCATGTTTCATGTGTGAATCTTCAGGGCCTCTGTGAACTCCAAGCACAGGTGTCTATAAAGCCACCTATATTTCTACCATCAATGCAACTTTACAATGTGTTGCACTCTTATCCAGACCTCCAGTCAAGGAAGTTGTTAAATGCATTTTTTTTCTTCTTTCCTGTAGGTTGCCTTTGCCTTTGAAATCTTGCTCAGCAGTTGTCCCACAGGGTGGAGGTGGAAGGAGCAGCTGCAGCCTTGCTTGTGCCGTCATCTCTCTGGTATGTCACTTCCTTGCACTCTCCTGTTGGGGAAGATCCCACCCATCCTTTGCATTCCTCCTGTGCAAGTTGTGTCAAGGAGCGGCAAGAGAGGAAGCCATTCCCATCCTCCAGGGTGTAATCAAAAAGGAAGGTTTTAATTAGCTTCTCGGGATGTTCTTAGTTTCTGCACAAAACAGCCCTTCCCTTCTTTGGCATTAGAACACTTCTTGGATTCCTCAAAAAACACATAGTTTTTGCTCTGTCAGGCACTAAATTCTTGTGTATTCAAATGAAGTAGGGAGTCACGAAGCCTCTTCTTTCTAACCCTTTCCACAGTTGCAATCTTACATTTATTTGTATAATTAGCTGGTTTACGACTGTCTCTGCACTATAATGAGGACTGCATGAAAACCATGCTTTGTCTGATTTTGTTCTTCATTGTATCCTGAGAACCAGGCAGTACGCCTGACATACACTAGACCCTCAATAAATGGTTATGAAGTAAAATAATGAACATACATTAAAAACATTTCTACTGTATCAAACACCGGAATATGAAGCTCTCATATACTGAAGTCTATGTGGCTCCCAGGGACTGCATCTGCAAAATATTTCTAGAAGGAGAATTGATAATGATATAATCTTTTTTATGTACCAGATGCTATTCTAAGTGCATCACATATGTGATCTTTTCACTCAGAGAATCCACTTAACACTGTGAACTTGATCCTGTCATTATCCTTCTTGGACAGATGTGGAATCTAAGACGCAGAAAGAGAAGTTGCTATGGTTTGAATAGGAATTTTTCCTCCTAAACATTCATGTTCTGAAGGTTTGGTCCCCAGAATGACAGCACTGAGAGGTGGGACTTTGTGGGAGATGATTAGTTCACTGGGGACCTCCAAAGGAATGAGTGTAACACCCCTCCTGCAGGAATGCATTAGATCCCACGGGAACTGACTTGGTTACTGAAAAAGTGGGTTGTCATCAAGCAAGTTTGGTTCTCTGGGCTTTCTCATTCTCTCTCACGGTGGGAGCTCTTCCTCACCCACTGGCTCACAGTTCTCATGAACTCTGCTGTGTTATGATGCAGCATGAGGCCCTTGCCAGATGTGGCTGTCTGATCTTGGAATTTTAACCTCCCAAACTGGAAGCTTCATAAATCTCTCTTAATTCTAAATTACTTATCCTAAAGCATTTCCTTATAACGATGGAAAATGGACTAAGGTGGAGGTTTAGTGATTGTTTCCAAAGCCACACAGCAGCTAGAGCCAGTGGCAGATCCTGGAATGGAACACAGCCCAGCTGGCAGAGGCTGTCCTGATCCACTGTGCAATCTACCTCCTGGGGTGCTATATAGACAACACTGTGGATGCACAACTTCTAATCAATGCGAGGGATAATATGCTAACCAGACCAAAGAAAAAATAACAAGATCAGCTCTAGTGTGGACAAATGTGAATAAATTTATACTTAAGGATGCCCATATATAAAACCACAATTAAGATCTGATAAAAATCAGAGACAATATATCACAACTGGCCAAAATAAAGATAAGCAAAAATTCTTTCTTGAATATCTTTAATATCAAGTGCACTCAGAAACATATTGAGTTAAAAATCTTCCTTATTATGTTCTAAAATCTCACCTTAAGGACAGTTGTCATGAGCAACAAGTTAGTTGCAGCATTCTGCTCCAAAGACTTCATAGAATACTGCCAAATTCCAAATGTCTGAAAATAGAGATTAACTCCTATTAAAACAAGATTTGTATATAAAGCAATATTCCTACAGCACTGAAAGATATGTACTAAAATTCCAGCTGGAATTTTAGGCACCAAGAAATGGCCAGGAAAACCTTTCTCTCTTTTCTAAATTTCCATTGCACAGTAATCCATTTTTCTTATTCTCAACACTGAATGCACATGTCTTATCTCTCCACAAAAACTGTAAACTCCTTAAACCAGCAACTGTGTCTGCAGTAAAAGGCAGCGTCCCAGAAAGAAATGAACAGAATGTTTATTAGTAAATGGAATTACCACTTAGTATTTGTACAACCTTGGGCCAGATATTTAACTTCTTTCATCCTTGATTTATTCCTCTATAAAGAGATTATATGGTATTATTAACTGGAATTTTAAAAGAACATTTGGGACTTTCATTAAACATGGAACACTGAAACATATGTGCTTTTCTCGAGAAACACATTAAAACTTTTGGTAAATGAATAACAATTCTCAAACCTATAAGGGCAAACAGAGAAAAATAAGAGAAATGACATGAAGAATATATATTTACATATATGCTTTATAGATATGTACAAAAATGTACAACTATATAAGTGCTTGTTTATCAGCACATATTTGAATATGGATGTTAGTTGTGATATTAGTACAAATAAATAGAAAGCAGTGGACTGATGTCTAGTAATAATTTAAAAACATGAAACCGTTTGAAGAAGGCTTGTTTGTACTTTAAAATCTCAGGAGGCTTAGGAGTCAGGGAGAGAGGAGGCACTTTGAAAGTGGGTGTTGGAAGGGACAGAAAGAGGAAGACTGATTGAAAGACTTTGTGAGTAGCAGTGAAACACCTGGATGACTTCCCTCCCCACACAGCCAGGTGTTCACATGGCTGAACTGTGAATAATATGTATATTTACATAGCAAGGTACTGACTGAATAGTGATCTGACTTAACTTATAATTTTAATTGTATTAAAATACAGCAGAAGGAGAAATGTGTGTTGAGGTCAAAGGGAGGCATTTGAGGAAGCTAAACCATTGCCTTCCACAGTAGGAGATTCATAGGCAAAATAGAAAATCAACAAATGGACGAATAGCAAAATAGCATATTGTGTAAACTTGAAGGCAAATGCTAAAAACAAAAACAAAAAAAAAAGGAAAAAAAGTGGCTAAAAGAATTAAAAGTAGTTTCCTGTGAAGGGTAAGTGTGGAAAAGGGTTGATGTTTTACCTTACAAGCCTTGAAGAATATTGACTCTTATATTCATGTATATTTTCAATCATAAAAATATTTTTAAAGAGTTCTAGGCTGCAGAAGGTAGTCAAGAAGCGGCATTTTTACTTAACCTCTGTAGGTTTTTATTTTTCCCACATATTTTTTTTTTTTTGCATTCTTGGTTATTGCCCTGCAGGTTTTCATTAAATATTTGCTAAATGACTAAGTGAGTAACTCATCAAGGTTCAAATATTAAATTACCAACAAAGTCTTCAGGAAAGAAACAGAGAAGGATTATATTTATTGCCTTATATTTTACAATGTAAAGAATGAAAGAACTGTCACCCATGAACAAAATTTTGAATAATCATGGTCAGTCATTTGGGCATTTTTAATGGAAGGGATGGGAAGAAGCTGTTTATAAGTAGGAAATCATGTACCTGGCTCCAAAGATATAGCTTTGAAAATATGAAAATTAGGTTTGACTTGAAAAATTCCCTTAAAGTACTATTAGCTACCTACACATAACAGGTAAATTAATCCAGGAGCATCAACTCTTACCAAAACCTTTGCTGCCACCACTACATCTGCTCACATTTCCTTATAGCCTGTCCTCACTCCACAGTCACGGAGGTGACTAGCTTAACATTTATACTAATCAAGTCACAGAATCCCTAGGCATAATTATTCTTGGGGAGTACCACACACCTGAGCACATATACACTCAGAATTTGCACAGCACATACAAGGAACCATCACCTTTAGGAGAAACATTTAACACCTTGGTTCCATATTTATTATTCTGTCCAAAGAGATTCTCTCTCTGGAATTTCCCATCCTTGCTGTTCTCTTCTACAGCATTCTTTCATTATGATTAATGAGGATAAAGAGATTCGAGTAGGAAGAGAGAAACAGATTCACACTAGCAAAGTCCATCTCCTCCCATAGTCCACTCTGCTGTTTCATTTCTCTAGTGATCCCTGCCTGCCATGGGTACAACTGCACTGATGTGCAGATCAAGGGCCTATGCTCCAACCAAGGGGGCAACACCATGGGTCCGTCCAACACAGCTGGCTTGTGAGATGAAATGTTTGAAGTTGAAAAACAGCATGAGGGGACCAAACAGTAGATCTTCTTTTCTTTTCTAAAAGAATTGCTTTTGAACAATCCCAATAGCATGCCCTTTTGAAGGTTTCTTTTTAAAATTAAATCTCCAATAGTAACAGCAAATTAAACTCTCTCTCCCAACAACCACACATACTGCTCAGCAGAGCTGGTGACTTATGATGAATAATCCCCTCTGAAATATAAAACCCGGTCAAATAACAAAGGTTCAGATTAAACCCAAGCCAAATCAACAGATGCCTGGCACCGTGTATTAAATGCCAGCAAATGGAGGCTCCCGTGGAATGCATGAGGGAGGGAATTCCAGAGACACTGAGTCAGCCTCAGAGCTGTCTTACCACGATGGGGAATGGGAGAGTCATAGGAAAAGTCCCAGGTGAAGAGTTCAAATTTATCCAAATCCATTTTCTTGTTGAAACCTTCAATGATATAAGATTTCTAGCAATGAAATGATTATCTGAATGGTGGCTAATATGGTTTTACATAAATTCAATATCAAAAGAGGATAAAAATGGTGACCCAAAAAGAAGCAGAATATTTGTGAAATTGAGAAAATATTGGTGGATGTGCTGTGAATTCACCTAGGCCAATGTTGCTCTTCAAAATTGTTAGGTTCTATTGGGTCGCTTTCCCCTGGAGTAATGTCATACAATTTTGCTACCATTTATGAAATCAAGTTCCAAATTGAATTCTGCTGCAGATAAAATCATTATTAAGCAGGCACAAAAACATCATGCAACCAGTACTATAAGCTTTACATAGTTCCAGCAATCTGACTATTTAGGATGCTTAGACCACATCCTATAGGAAAATTCCTTCAAAGCAAATGAAACAATATGTTGAAAGTAAGATTGAGTTTAATACAGGTAAAAAGACACTGTGAATCAATAGACTAACTGGAGACCATCAGAGGCCTGACCATAATTTTTACAGAAGGGTAAAAATTATGTCACCCATTATTCTTTTATATCATGTGATAAACAAGAGTGCCTATTGTCTTTTCAATATTTCAAGTCATTCCACATGTCCAAATGCACTAATTTCACAAATAAAAACTATTTATGACATTTTATGTGCCATTCAGACATTCACCGGGCATCTGAATATCTTGCAATAACCAACAATAGATGCTAATCAACTGTCATATATATATATATACTAAGTTAAAGAATGTTTCCCCAAAATTTGTATTTACCAGGAACTTATGAATGAAAACTTATTTGGAAATAGGATATTTTCAGATGTAATCAAGTTAAGACAGTGGTAATATTGAATTAGGCTAGGCCCTGACCTAATGACTAATGTCTTTATAAGAAGATAAATTGGAAATACTATGTTAGTCTGCGTTCCATCACTGTGACAAAAATACCTGAGATACAAAGGAAAGATTTATTTTTACTCATAGTTTCAGAGCTTCCAGTTTATAGCCACTTGATCCTGTTGCTTTGGATCTGTGGTAATAAAATAAGTTATAGTGGGAGCATGTGGTAGAAGAGGCCTATCCACCTTCTTGCAGCCATGTATCAATGAGAGAGGAAGATCCTGGGATTCTCAACATCCCCATCAAGAGCACAATCCCCAATCACCTAACTTCCTTCCACAAGGCCCCACCTTCTAAGGCTCCATTATTTCCCAATAGCACCACCAACTGACAATCAAGCCTTTAACACATGGGTCTTTGGGAGCATTTCAAACTCAAGCTGTAGCACAATCGTACAAAGAGGAGAACACCTTGTGAGGATGGAGGCAGAGATAGATGCACCTACAAACCAATGCATTTCAAGGATTGCTCGCAAATGCTAGAAGCTAGGAGAGAGGCCTGGAACAAATTCTCCCTCTGCCTCCGGAAGGAACCAACCCTAGTGACACTTCAATTTTTTACTTTCAGCCTCCAGAACCATGGGAGAATAAGTTTTTGTTGCTTTAAGCTACCTAGTTGTAGCAGTAATTTGCTACAACATCCTTAAGAACATAATATGCCATAAAATACATATTTCCAGCCAGGGTAACTAACCGCCTAAGGGAGCAAATTAAAACTAATCCCTGCACACACACAGACACACAAACACAGGCATATACCTCATGGTGTTAATGTAGAAGTATTTTAAAGTAAATTACAGAGAACATAAAAATATGCTAATATCATTTTATATATATATATATATATATATATATGTATATATATATATATATATATATCTCCTTGATTTTTAACAACGGTGCTTAAACCAAACATACACATAAGAAGCAGATTGCCTTTACATCCTTGAATCTGAAGATTTATTCCAAGTTTCACAAAGTAGAAGACAGAATGTTTTCTATCTTTTCTTTTCCAAGGAGCTTTCGAGTCTTTACAGGCCATGATTCATTCATAGGTACAGTTTGCCATTAGTCAAGATATCCATGTATGGCACCATCAGAAGGCAAATTTAGTATCAAAATTTTTGTTCTTTGAGATGAAAAGAGAATTATTTAAAAGAATCCTTTTAATTTTTCCTATTGCAAAACACCAGAAAGAAAATCAAAGAACAGCATTTTTATGGGTAGATGAGGAGGAGCACAATCTTTCATAGTTTATCCCGATGATTTTCAGTTTCTCAGCACATACATATTTTACTTAATCCTAATATTTTTGTGTCTGTTGAACTTTCGCTATTAAGTCACCCTCAGCTAAATCCCCAGTTCTGAGACTTCTTGCCTGTGTGGCTGGAAGAAAGCCCCTGTGTGATACCTGTACAAGCATTGATGACAGTGTGCACCTCACAAGCCTGTAGTGAGTGAAATTCCAAATATGCTGACTGAGGCTAGATAATTCCTTCTTTCTCCTGTGAACCAATGCCTTGAATTGTTGTTTTGTTATTAGATCCCCCCCCCTCTCTCACTCTCTCTCTCTCTCTCTCTCTCTCTCTCTCTCTCCCTCCCTTCTGCTTCCCTCCTTTCCTCCCCCCACCTTCTTTCAGTATGGGTCCTACCATTTTCTATCAGAGAATGGAGCCACAAGCAACAGGCATGGAAGCTTACTCTACTTCATGTTTGCCTGTAAGCTCCCGAATGCTGGGGATCATGACTGGGCAAACCCCAGACCAGGAACATGTCCCTGCAGAGGGAAGGAGGTAGTGCACCCTTTGCTCCAGGCTCCTGCAGCAGCACCATGACTGAGCAGCATTCCCATGGAATACCTTCAGGATGAGTTGAGACCCACCCCTCCACTGAGAAATGAAAATAATCTTCAATTTTAAGACCCAAATTAGATGGGCTCAATGCACACTGCAAAAATGGTGGTCCAAGTGCAAGTTAGTATCCATAGCACTAGCCTGCCCTAGTTGAAAGCACATGAACTTGGAAGCGGTTCAAATCCAAGACCCACTTTTTTCTACCTGTGACATCTTAGGAAACATTGAAAGTCCCTCAGTCTCAACTTCTCACCTTTTTTAAAAATATATTTCTCCTGTTGCTTATATACAGGGAGGAGTAAATAACATCATATATAATATTACTTTGAAAAGGTGTAACTCATACTTGCCCTTAACAAACAATACCCCCACCCTACATATATTTAATCCTTGCTCATTCCCTCCTACACTCACAGAAATATCATTCTTCACTCAAAATCTGACTTGTCAGTATCTGTGTAGCAGCTTCCTGTGCTGCTTCCCCTGGTCTCCCTTTTAAAGGCACTCTGAACTCTCAGGTCTTTTCAGTCTCACCATGTGCCAAGAACCACATAAATGCTCTGAGATTCTGGCTGCAACTCTTCAATGCTGGTCACATTGTGCTTAATGTAAAGAAGAAAAAAACTGAGACTGGGAGAGAGTAAACTTTTCTCATTTCAAGATAATAAATGAGTGAATTTGTACTAGGTGTGTCTACACCAGAGTCTATATACACTGCCTCACATATTATGTCACATTTTAGGTATGGCATCCATCCACCAACTGATAACATTCAAGGGACAGCACCATATTTAGTCTATAGTACATGCTAAATAAATGTGAGTCAATGATTGTCACACATAATTGATAATCAATTTGTGATGATGATGAAATAATTATGGATGTATTTATTATCCTGTGGACATTTTCAGGCAAAAGGAAATCCTGAAGCAAGAAATACTTTGTATTTCTTTAAGAAAGAAGATTTTTTTTAAAGGTGTAGGTAAAGGCAGAATCCAATCATACCTTTTTTTTATAAATCCAGATGGTTGAAAGAGAAATAGGAGGAGGACATGGTCTCTAGAAGTGTAACTTGGCTCTTCCTCAGCATAACCTCCTCAAGTGGCATATTTCCAGAATATTTTTAGAGAAAGTATATTGGTATGTTAGGTTGGCTATTGTAAAGGCTAAGATGAAAAGATATTTTTAAAAGGGTAAAAACAAGGCCACAATCCATGTAGAAATGGCCCACTTTTATATAGTTGCTTGTCTCATAACCATGAGTAAACGCCCGTCTTCATCCTCACTAGCTATCTGTAAGAGTCCAGCTTCATTATCCCTTTATGTTAGTGTAACACAAGAGTGATTCTGTAGTGATAGAAATCCAATTCTTTTAATGCTACTTAAAATGAAAGACTTCTTATTATCACCCATAAATTTCAGCAAGACTGTCCTGAGCTGATATTGACAGGATAAATCAAAATAATCAGACTTCTCCTGATACAAGTAGACATTGCCAATTTTTCCTAACCAATTTTAAAGAACAATTTACAAACAATGGAAGAAAGCATGAATTTGTCTCAGATTTCATGAAGGTAAGAGCCCAGGACTCCTACCATCTCAGGGAAGACAACTGCAGAGCCGTGGTTATGTCTGTGTGATGGAGTTACCCTCATAAACATATCGCCACTAATTGCCTGAGAAGGAAAAAATGAGAGACAATGTGTTTTCTGGCAGAGCTACTGATGCTTCATGGTCTTAGGAGGTTGTCATTGTTTTGTTTTCTTTCCCTGCAGAAGGAGGTGAGCTGGTGCTTTGCCATCACGTCTGGCACCCTGCCCTCTCCTAGAGAAGAGCTTCTGACTCCTGCCAGTGGCAGACTTCATTGCTTTCAACTGGATTTTATTTATCTGGAGGATAGTCATGTATCCAAATCACAAGCAATAGAGTCTCCCCAACCCAGAGTCCACAAGCAAGGCCTTCAAAATAATGTTGTTGATGATAGACTTCAGTGGTCTGAGGAGTAATTTGCAAATTTTTGTATCAACTGTATTTTTTCAGATTCCAAAGGTCATAGATCTAGTAACAGGAAGAACAATTCTTAGAGTGCATGGAAATTAGAAACAAGAAAACAAAATTTCAAAAACTTTACAACTGAATGCTATCACTTCATAAAATAAGGATGTTTTAACAACAACAGGTAGAAAGATCTAAATATCAGAATAAAGGATAGTCTTTTAAATTACTAATTTCATACTATACCAAAGCCAAAAAATAACAGTCTCTAGTTATCCTCACAGAACTGCAGACCAGTGAAAATAATAAAAACCCAGAGTGATGTTTTTCATAATCAGGGAAATAAGTAAATATGACACAGTGAGTACTCCTGGAAGAGGGCATTGTATCCATAAAACACATTTAAGATTTATAGGAGTACATACATTTAAAAGAGATTAAAAAAAATTAGGAAAATCACAAAAGAATAAATTCAGGTTAAAATATTAATGAAATTCTGAAGATAGACATATCCCCTAAGTCTGAGACTACAGTTGATCCATCCTCTCTCTGCCCTTAACCTTCCTGCCACAGCACTCACTTTTCCCTCTAGACTCTCTCCTGTGGAGCCATGGTTGGCCTACCATTTGATGTTGAATCAAATAGCATCTGGTGCCATCTTTAACATCCCTGACTCACAGTGCTTATCCAGTGATTCCAGACATATTTTCTGGATGAGCTCATCTTTTTGAGTTCCTCCATGTCCAAGCGCAAGAAAGTCCCTAGAAAACTATAAAGTTGAAATATAAATATGGTAAGGGCTGGGTGGGGTTGTGGCTTGGTGATAGAGGAGTAGCCTACCATGTGTGAGGCCCTGGGTTCGAGCCTCAGCTCCACATAAAAATAAATTAAAAAATAAAGGTACAATACAAAAAAAAAAAAGAAAGAAAGAAAAGAAATATAAATATGGTAGGCTTTCTAGGAAGATTATAAATCTCAAATGTCTACATTGGTAGGATGAAAAAAGCTCAATATTAAAAAAATTACAGAGATATCTAAAGAACATGCCTGAGCTGAAGTCGACCTTTCCAGGCGCTGTCTTTCCTAAGGGACTTTTCCACGGTGCTTCTAGTTTAGAAGGCCTTACCCCTCTACCAAGTGTAGTCCTTCTTCTCTGAAGACTTTTCAACTATCAGAACCTTCAGTAATTTTTTTTCCTGTGAATTCATTAGAACATTTATAGTCTTTTTTCTGTTCCCTTAAAGCAAGAATTTAAGCTTATCATGGGCACAATGGAGACTAAATAATAGACCTTTTATTTTCGGCTTCTATTTCCCTGTACACTAAGCATTATACTCCATTTCTATACCTTTGAAAGCAAAATCCTAACCATTTGTCAAGGTCAGATCAGCAGAGCTGCTTGCTCCTCTTAAATACCTTCTTGGACTCTTCCCTTCTACCTCAATTGATTAATTCCTCTTCTTTGTTCCCTTTTACATTTTTTTCTTCATCGAGCAAAGATAGTATTTTTATGACTGTGAAATTGTTGAGATTAAAATTCAAATGGGCCACTAACCCTGCTTGACATCTTCTTGGGTTGTTCAATCAAATCTGCAGTGACTAAGTAAAGCCTTTCTCAACTTCCAACCTCTAAATAATCTTGCTCCTCCTGGTGTGAATTTATGTGAATAGGCTTTAGTTTAAAGAGAAGGAAGAAACTATCAGATGAGAATTTCCAAATGTTTTCCCTAATATTTAATACACAAAACTACCCACATGGAACCCTTTTTATTCTTCTGCCTTTCTGTTACTGTGGAGAACCTGTCTCTTCTACTAAAACCAATCTCTTTAGACCCCATAATATTTTCATTTTCTCATAAGCTATAAATATTTGATATTCCTTCTTTTTCTCCTCTTGTATAATGAAACTCTCAACTGGACTCTGTCATTTGACTCCTACATCTACATACAACTTTTCCATTTAAAAAACAAGCATTCACCCTTATTCAGTCTGACATTCTTCCATTCCTATCCCCAGCTCACATAGTGTCTCTTACACATTTCACACCTGAACGTCTCCAAGCTTGCCTAGACTTAATTTCACCATTTCCTCACCTTGTTTACACAAAGTCATCCTCCTTCAATCTAGTATAGAGTGGCCCCTCTATATACTTCTTTCCTTTTATCTTTTCTAGGGTTGTAAGATTTAACTATAAGAATACAAGATGCCCAGCTAAATTTGAATTTCAGACAAATGTCATATAGATGCAATACAAGACTTACTTTTAATATAAGAGTGTTTGTTATTTATCTGAAATTTTTCAAATTTAACTGACTTGTATTTTATCCAGTTATCTGCCTCTACCATATAGTATAATCTTACCATTCTGGATTTGTTCTGGTCCTTTGGATTTGAAATGCATTTCATTGCCACAGGACTTTTACAGTTGCTGTTTATATTCGTTTTCTAGAGATACTCTAAGAAAGAACCACAAACCCTGAACTTTGCCTGAGTAGAGAAAAGTGGAAATAAGAAACCTATTATTCATTTACCAAAGCACAGTAAATTCAATGCTGTTTAGGATATTGAACCTGATCAATGTTTTATCAGGATCATAATATAATGATATCAAATTAAAATTAAATTCAACAGGGATTCCTTTTTATAAACAGCATCACCAAGTCATGAATGAAGCTGGACTTCTTATTGCAGCAGAAGCCAAGATATATGCCTAGAACACCTATGGTGACCACGAAGGGCCACCATTTCTTAACTCTCCTAAGACAGGACCCTGAGCAACACTTGGTGGTTCCTCTCTTAATTCTGACTGTTTAGAGAATGCAGAAATATGAGTCTCAACAAGGAGTTTCTGAAGGCAGAATATGATTAAGCAATATAGGCCTGACACAGGACTACCAAACGTGATATAGAAATGGATTTATGCTTTTGTGGAAATGCTAATAGATAAGCTGGCTAAGTCATTGTTCAAGTGCTTCCCCTGAAACAGAAGAAAGATTCACACATTCTTCTAAGTTCTGGGAAGGTAGGGTTAGAATACAAAGTTCACTAATAAGTCTTTCATTTTATTGGAAATGTTGTCCATTAAATGCTATATTGTATTACGGTAGTTATCAGGAATCATCATAGAGAAGAGGTCATCAGATTTATGAGTCACAGTGTAAACAGAACAGGAAGGAAAGAACCCAGGAGTGACTGGAGAAGCACTACAGGAGTGGGAAAATGCGGGCTGTGCATTCAACTGGATCAGGATCATGATTCTACCATTTCTAGCTGAATAGCCTACAGCAAATTGCTCAACCACCTGAAGTTTCTTTTCTATATCTGTCAATGCAAGTAAAAATTCTTACTATAAAGAGTAGTTCTGTGGTAAAAATTAGATAAATTATGCTTCTTGATTGGCATGCAAAGCAGAGGTCTACTCATGTGGAAAGGAATGTTGTTGATGAAGAAAGCAAATAAATGTGCAGGTTCAATTAAATATCCATATCCATTCCTGAGGGTAAACATAGTGATAAGATGAGCCATTTCAGCAGACATCAGCAATTGCTTTTCAACTTTTAAAAACTACAGTTTGTTTTGTACCTATTAAGTTTGTTAAAACTATTAGTAAGTCATACCTAATTGTAAGAGAGGGAATGAAGGGATTATAAGAGAGGGCTTTTGCATTTATGCTTATATCTTTATTCAGTTGTTTTATTAGTACTAATAGGAAGTACTTCATATTGTTTTTGTTTGTGCTTTACATTTATTAGTGTTGAACTAACATCGGCTTTACAGAAGTAAGGTTTTTCCTCATACTCTGTCTTCTCCATATACATACACACCTGCACATACACACATGAAGACACATTTTCCCCTCAGAGACACACATGCAGTCATACATAAGCACTCTGATAAGACTACCTTAACTAATAACCTCATTTAAAGTATTAGGAGCTGTAAGAGTGTCTAAATGTTTTCAATAGGAATATTAGCTATGCCTAATGCAAAATGTACATAACAAATTCCAGGCATTATTTTTGAAGTTTTTTGAAAACCAGCTATACTTATGTTTGTATTTGATGTTAAAGTGTGCTTCTTATATAAATAGAAGACATATCACAGATAACATATGACTTGCTTGATTTAAATTTAAATTTGGCAGTTTTTTAGCTATCAGACAATTAACCTCAGAATATGCTGTTAAAGTTGCATACTTGAAAACTTGTGTTAATATAATCTAATATATATATATATATATATATATATATATATATATATATATATAGTCTAATACCTATAGATATTAGACTATAGACTAATATGTATAGTTTGTAACTGGGCAGAATTCAAACTATAGTGAAGGGAGAAAATCAAAACCAGTCCTGCATGTCATCAATGACCTAAGACAGTGAAAATATGACAAGGAAACAAACAAGACAGAGTGGTATCCTTATATAGGGAAAAGAAGCATTGGAATGAGGTGGAGATGAGAGTAACCTAGTGAACAATGCTTCAGCTGCATGACAGGCAGGCTAGTCATGCAGACCAGGTAGCAGCTCAATGATCAGAGAATGCCACCTTAAGCCACAAGATTTCATATTTTCACAGTGAGAAGGACTCAGTAGTGAGGGCAGAACTTGCAAAGGCTAATACAAACATATGAAAACTAAAAGAGGTTAGTCCAATGCAGGTATTCCATCATATCGGTGCCTTGACAAATATCTGAGGAAAATTTTATCTCCACACTTAACTACTGTTATAGGCACACAGACAAAAAAAGAACACTTACATACATTTGGGGTAAAATATCATTCTTTTGGAATATATGCTGCTAATCTTCTAATCTGCTAATATATGCTGAAATATCTCCCATTGGCTCTTATTTGCTTTCTCTCAACTCAACTATATAGTTTCAGTTCAGTGACCACACTGTACATCACTGCATCCCCCTTGCCTAGGAAATTGCTCTGTATACATAGGAGGGAGAATTTGGTCCATCCCACTTCAGTTCTTAGGTTGTGTTGAAAACTCCAGTGTCGGTAGTGAGTAGAGGAAAGATTGTCAACTGGGAGTGATCTTAGAAGCCAAGCAGCAGCTATGGGCCAAAGTCAACATGTTGGAAGGATTAAGTGAGATAATGTCTGGGAAAGTGCTTATAAGCAGCCATACACTAAGCATTATTAATGATATACCGTTGGTGAAATTTAATAAATGGAAATGTAAATTTCTTGCACCCATATTACAATAAACCCATTGTCTCAGCATCAGATTAGGGAGACCTAGCTGGACAGAATTTCAATAGAAACCAAAAGTCTGACTTAGATGCTGGAAAGGTTTAGGTAATCTGCAATTATAAGTAGGTGTATCACTTCTAGATCATGATGTTTATTTCTGGGAGCTACACATTAAAAACAGATAGACACTCTCACAGAAGAGAGTGATCAAGTCAACGAGAGATCAAAAGCCCTGAAAGAGATGAAAATAAATATCTATCCCCAAATATTTGAAGAGAATAATTTTTAGATTGATGTATGAGATAAAAGAACAAAATCAGGGTAGAAGTCACATACTGGTAGATTTCTTTTCCACACGAGGAAAAATATTTGAGTCATGACCATCTTCTGAAAATATATAATGGGTTGCTAATTATATCCTGCCTACAAGAAACAAATTTTAAACATGAAAACACAAGTAAGTTAACTAACATAGAATGGAAAATACATATCATGTTAATACTAATTTTTTAAAAAAGCTAGAGTGTTAATATTAGGGAAATAGGTGCAAGAACAAAGAATATTGCCAGAAATAGAAGACAATAATTAAAAGATATTTCAATATCCTTCTCTCAATAATCAATTAGAACAAGAAGACAAAAAGTAAAGCTATAGAAAAGAACTACATTAACAAAACAACTTGATCTAATTAATGTTTATAGAGTAAAATACCCACAGATAGGATACAACATGTATTCAACCACATACGCAACATTTATCAAACTAAATTATTTGGGGCCCTAAAATATCTCAATAAATATAAAAAGTTACCAGTAATATAAAGTATGCTTTCTAACCACAATGAAATTAAATTAGAAAATCCATAATAGAAATATTTCCATATAATTGCCAAATATGTAGATACTTTAACAGTTCAAATAACCCATAAGTCAAAATCATATCTAAAAATATGAAATACTTTTAACTGGACAAAAGCATAAGCAAAATATATCAAAATTTATGGAAATCTTCTCAAAGCAGTACTTACAGAAAATTTTATAGTTCTAAAACATCTATGTTTACTAGAAAAAAAACAAGAACAGCCTCAAATCAGTAACCTCAGTTTTTACATTAAGATACTGGAAAAGAAAAAGTGAATTGAATCTGAAGTAATTATAAAAAGGAAATAATAAATATCAGGGAGAAAAATGAAACAAAAAAATTGAAAAATTTCATGAAATTAAAAACTGGTGTTTTGAAAAATTTAATAAAATTTATAAATCTTTTGCTATAATTATTAAAAATAAAAACAGAAATACAGACTTTTAATATTAGAAATAAGAAAAGTAACATCACTATGAATTCTACAGATACTACAAAGTTAGTAAAGGAATGTTATAAACATCTTTATACTAGTAAATTTAAAAGCTTGAATGAGATGAAGAAATACTGGAGATTAATTTTCTTAACCTGAAAAAGGGTCTGGATCTGTGGGGAAAGATCACTCAGTAGCATATATCATAATTTATGGAGTATCCTGGATCATCTCCCCTAAGATTAAAACAAGATGTCTCCAATAAGTAGAAGTAGAAATTCAACATTCTATTCAACTGCCACATTCTACCTCCTGCAATAAGACAAGCACAAGAAATGAAAGATTTCCAACCTGAAAAGGTAGAAAAAAAATCTTTTTTATATAACATGATCATCTTCATAGAAAATCTAATGCTATATACAAAAATTATCTTAATTGATAAATGAATTTTAAAGAAGGTTAAAGAATAAAAGATCAATACTAAAAGTCAATTACATTTCTAAAAACTAGCAATGAACAGTAGGAATTCACATTAAAAAACAAAACCATTTGCAGTAGCATCAAATATATGAAATACTTGATAAAATTGGTAAAAAGTGTATGCAAAACTATAAAACACCACTTACAGAAATTTTAAAAGGTATAATAAATGGAGATGTATACATTATTCATTTGTTAAAAGATACAATATTGTTTAAAGTCTTTTTTTTTTCAAATAAAGATTCAATAAAATCATCATAGCCATCTCTGTAAAAATTGGTAATCTTATTATCTCATATTGAAATATAAAAGATCTAAAATAGACAAGCCAACTTTGAAAAGGGACAAAGTTGAAAGGTTAATACCTCCTGATTTTGAGAATCATTATATAACTACAATTTTAAAAAAATTCATTGGCATAAAAATGGCCAAATAGATGAATGGAATGCAATAGAACAGAACAGAGTATAGAGACATGTTTGTTCATGTACACTGACAAGTGATTTTGGACAGAGGTGCAAAAGCAATTTAGTAGAAACTCAAGAGTCCTTTCAATAAATGATGTTTAAACAATTGTATATCCATAAATATAAAGTAAACTTTAGTGAATATTTCTCACCATATAAACAATGAACTTAAAATGGGTCATTGCCCTAATTTTAAAACCTAAAACCATGTGACTTCTAAACAAACAAAAAAATTCTAATCTTAGTTTAACCAAATATTTTTTTAAGAGAGAGAGAGAAGAGAGAGAGAGAATTTTTTAATATTTATTTTTCAGTTTTCGGTGGACAAAACATCTTCATTTTATTTTTATGTGGTGCTGAGGATCGAACTCAAGCTACTGCTTGAGCCACATCCCCAGCCCCTAATCAAATATTTTTTTAAAACAAAATCCATAAAAAAGGACACTAATCATTTGGATTTCATCATAGTTAAAAACTGCTGCTCTTTGAAAAATTCTGGTAGGTAAATGAAAATACAAGCCAGAGGTTAGGTGAGGATATTTGCAAATCACATATCTGATCCAGGATTTTGCATCCACAAGGCCTCTATGTGTCTGGTTAAGAGTACTGTTTCTGAAGACAGACGGCCTGAATGGTGTGATTACTACCTACTGTACAAACCTTTACAGGTTTCCTAACTTCTAAATGATTAATTAATGCAGGGTTCATAGACTAACACCTGGCACAGAACAAGAAAGAGAGAGAGAATATGTGCTAGAGAAAACCTACAATTATTTAACTCTATAATACGGAAATAGTTAGAATTATAACTACCTCTGCTTACACTGTTGTATTATTAAAAGTTAGCCAGGGATTAGTTTCCCCTAAAATGTAAGTGAGACATCCAATTATGCTCAAATACAAAACACAGTAATGAAACCTGCATCCAAGAAGCACCATTTTGTCTCACAAGAGTAAAAGGAAAAAAATGGGGGGGGGGCAGAAATTCCATTTTCTAGGTGGCTAGGAAATCACACAATATCTTTCTAGTAAAACAGGACATCGACATCTGCCTCTAAATTATGTTTAACCTAGAGTGTGAGAGAGCAAATCTTGATCACAAATGACAGATGTGGCAGGAAATGGACACTGAACAGGAAAGCAAATTTGATTGTATTAATTTCTACCTTTTGCTAAGAGTCCACCAGAAGACATTGGTATTTGTGCCCCTGAAAAAGAACAAAGGAGAAAATTTATACCAAATAAAATGTTGGGTTGGTCTACTTGAACAATCAATTACCTTTCCTAATGACAACAGAGATTATGGATTTTTAAATGGTTTTTTAGGTTTTTTATTTTAAAAGTGATGCACAGATTCACAATGCTTCCTTCTTTCCCTGCTATCAAAGCTGCAAGGGAGACATTCCACAGCATGCTGTACACCGTGCCCTGAGCACACTCACACTTGCACCTCGCTGGGTCCTTTCAAAGGAGCAACATGCCCTGATAGGAAATGATCCTCACTAAGGTAGGCCTGTCCTTTCTCCTCTGTGGGTTTATTTATTGGTTTTATAACTGCAGTAGCATTTTGGTTTTAGGGTCAGGGCTTGAGGCTAGATATAAAACAAGGAGGAAAGAAAGAAAATGAAGTAACAGAAGCTCTGTGTTCCTTCTGGAGTCAATTAAGGGGAAACATTAGGTCCTTTAGAATGTCATGCAGTGTCTAACACATAGCTGACTGGTGCTCAGAGCACTGCTGAAGTTTGGCATGAGGCCTTTGGCTCAGAAGTGAAGACTGCTTCATATTCTTCTACATTGGGAGGCAAGTCTCACCGTTTCCCCCAACCTGTCTGCACAAACCTCTGTTATTTATTTATTTATTTATTTATTTATTTATTTATTTATTTATCTATCTATTTATTTGTTCAGCTGTACTTGGTACAGCTCTTTAAGGCAGAAATGGGAATATTTTCAGAGATGGAGAATTTGTGAATCTCTTGTTTAGCCTGGAATACAAATGCAAAGTAGTCCCGACTTTCTTTAGGGCAGTTCCATGCTATTCTTTTTCAAACTGTTTATAAGAGTTTAGAGACAGGGATAGGGAGCTTTATAGCTCAGACATGCAAAGGAAGTACTCTCCCCCCACATACAAAAATATCTTCATGCAGAAGAAGGGTCTCAGCACAATAGCAGTCTGGTTCTGCTGAGAAGTTCTTCAGCCACTCTCCTGCAGAGGACACTAGGGTTGTCCAAGTTGATATGAATCCCAAACCGAGACAAGCAGTATGAATGGCAAGCCAACCACATTCTTTTCACTAGGATCTGGCAAGCTTTGTACAGCTGTACTCATTTAAAACTGCAGCACAACAAATGTTTCTCATTTATCTATTCAATTAACACTCATTTATTAAGTTCCTACTAAGTGCCAAAAACAGTTATACAGTGATCAATAAGATAATGCCAATTCTCAAGGAACTCCTGGTCTATAGTGATGATTCTTAAAAGGCAGGGCTTTTCCTCATGGATGGGTTTGTCTTATTTAAGAAATCTTTAAAAAGTGAGACTTGTGGTTCCAATCCCAATTTTCCAAGAAATCTCCATGCTTTCCATATTGGCTGCACCAATTTGGAGTCCCACCACAGTATAACCATTTGATCCAGCTGTCCCTCTCCTCCATCTATACCCACAGGACTTAAAAACAGCATTCTCCAGGGACACAGCCACATCAATGTTTATAGCAGCACAATTCACAATAGCTAAACTGTAGAACCAACCTAGATGCTCTTCACTAGATGAATGGATAAAAAAAATGTGGCATATATATACAATGGAATATTACTTAGCAATAAAAGATAATAAAATCATGGCATTTGCCGGTAAATGGATGGTGTTGGAGAAGATAAAGCTAAGTGAAGTTACCCAATCCCAAAAAACCAAATGCCAAATGTTTCCTTTGATATAAGGAGGCTGATTCATAGTGGGATAGGGAGTTGGAGCATTGGAGGAATAGAGGAACTCTAGATAGGGCAGAGGGGTGGGAAGGGAAAGGGAGAGGGGATGGAATAATTAATGATGGTGGAATATGATGATCATTACTATCCAAAGTACATGTATGAAGACACGAATTGGTGTGGATACTATGTATACAACCAGAGATATGAAAAATTGTGCTCTATATATGTAATAAGAATTGTAATGCATTCTGCTGTCATATAAAAATAATTTTTTAAAAAAGTGAGATTTGTGATGGAAATTAATGCATTAATTTTTTATCTTAGGTTCTAAGGAATGCTAGTGGGTCTCACACATGGAGAGGTAGGTAAGACTTGGCCCACTGGGTCCATTCTCTATTTGAGGAAGGTGCAGGATGCTGAAGAAAGGAAAATGGCAATGGCATGCCTCTTTGAAAATTCACATGCAGATCAGTTCCTGCAAAGACTTCCCACCTCCTTTGCATGACATGCACAGAAGCCCTCTCCAACTTGAAACTGACCTGCTCTCCTTTTTTGGGGTATGAGTACTGAAGTCAACACAGTAGAATCTCTGGCATTTCTAGTTGGCAGAGATGGTCAAGGAAACCACCAACCATTTCAATGTTGCTTGACAATTGCCCACCAAGTGACTCAACCACCTCAGAATTCATTGCTAACCCTGAGATCAACGTCAGAGCAGTCGACAGCACTCAGCACAGGAACCAACCAGTGGGAGATGAACTCTCCAAAGAGTGAATCTTTCCAGTCCTACATAGTAAAGGAGAAATACAGCTAAAGAAATGCATTATACTTTTACCTTAAATTTATGAACAGAACCAACTCAGCAGGTCTAGCCAAACTCATATTGATTATAGGAGTATGCATAAAAATATTTGCTTTTCCTGCTTTTATATAAATAGGCTTATAGAAAAAATTGTAAACAGACACTATAAAAATAAATGAACTTATGTAGGAACTCTGATTTTCTCCTACAATGCCCTAAAATGCTATTTTATCCATCACTCTAGCAGTTGGAGTAGCTATTTACCAGTTTGCATATGTTCCATTGGTTAACATTTTAAGTTCTGTCAGGTTATATCACCCTTCTAATTGTTTTTGAATCAGCAAAACAAATGTTGAGTACTGCTATTGAATCAATTAGATTTTACTGGCTACTAGATGACTCTACCTTATAAAAATTAAGAAAGGATTTTGCAGAAGACTAGGCCAGGACATTGCTCGAGGTTCTTCTAATTCGTTTTTTCTAGATACTTCTTTAATTGAAAACGTGGATAACTGAGTTGCAGTAAAGTTTGATCAGAATATTTTCAAAATAAGATAAGAGTGAAATGAATGTGTTTCTCAAGTTGCCATATTGGAGATACTAGGCCAATGAACATGAGGAACAGAAATCTCTTTTAAAAATTGTAACTGTCCCATTATTTGAAGTTTTCCTTCTCTAACCTGCCTTTGTAGTGCAGGCTCTTTTTTTTTTTCCTACTAAGCAACATCACCAAGTAAGGACACAAAAATTTGTTAACTCTCTACTTCATCCACTAAAAAATAAATGTCATATAGGCAGGAATTTTTTCTAATTTTTAAAATTTGTTTTAATTAGTTACACATGGCAGTACAATGATCTTGACATATACATTTGAATCAGATGGGATATAATTTCTCATTTTTCTGAGTGTACAGGTTGCAGAATTACATTGGTCATGCAGTCACGTATATACACAGCAATAATAATGTCTATTTTTAGGCAGGAGTTTTGACTGCCTCTTTCATAGATATATGTTCAGTGTCAGGAGCAGTGCATACTACATAGTAGGCACACAATAAATACCTGTGTATGAACTGAATACATTTAGATAGCAATTATCACCTGCAAAAGACATTGTGATTCAACTTGTAAATAAGTACTCAGGCAGGCTAGGGTTGTGGCTCAGAGGTAAAGTGCTCACCTAGCTTGTGTGAGACACTGGGTTTCATCCTCAGCACCACATAAAAATAAATTAACAAAATAAAAGTATTGTGTCCAACCACAACTAAAAACAGATTTTAAAAATAAGTACTCAGGAACATAGCTTTTGTCAGTCTACTGCCTCTTTGAAGTATTTCAAAGACTCACAGATCCTAGCTATATGACACAGACTATGTCTGATAATTTAGATATTTGGTTTTTGATCAAGCACATGCATGACTTTTATAAACAAGTTTGGTAAGGAATATAAGGAAGTCTAATCTATAAATATTCTTTAGGAATTTTAGATTGACTAAAGAGTCACTGAAGGGAAGGTCTCTTTTTTAAAAAATTTAATCAATATCATTCCCCAGGATTTCCCTTACCCTTCCCTCCTCAGCAGGAGAGGTCACTCGTAATTCTAGGAGGGGAGTAGAGCCAGCAAGATTCAAAATCAAGTCAGAATGGGAGCTGAAAGATGAAGGTAAATAATATCTTTATGGAAGATAAAGATCTCTCTATGTACATTGAGGATGTGAGAAGACCCAGTTGCTTGCCTCCTGCTTATTTGCAGGGACAGTGGGAACCAGCCACTGAAGTCAGGGAAGGGGATTTAGGAGTCCACTTAAAATAATAACTGGGTAGAACCTGATATACAATAACTATGTGATTATAAGTTAGACCTGAATTTCCCAATGCAATTGAGTCTTGAAAACAAGAGTTATAAATGAATTTCAAGGTTTTTATTAAAAATAATTTTTAAAACTTTCAAAGTTGCAGTAGTTCTTGGCACAATATGTACCTTACCTAAGCTGCAGCTCACATACTCCCTGTGTGAGCTCTTTCCTCCTCTTCTTTGGACCAGGAAAGAAGCTTCAGCTATATTCATTCTTTTTCTTTTCTTTTCTTTTTCAGTTCATTGACCAACACTAATATCTTCTTCCAAAAATCCTGATGCAGAAAGTTAAATAAAAGGGGAAACAATGAGAACTATGTAGACTCTGGGCTGTGGGGCGGGGGGGGGGGAGAGGGAGGGGAGAGTTCTAATTAAATAAAACCTTTTCAATTGACATACCCCCACCATCTATGCACACACCCACACAAAGAATTCCAAACTAAAATCTTTCCTTTCCATCTCTTCCCAGCTCCCATGGTGGCCTTTTCAAACAGTTTCTTCCCAGACACAATTTTAAAAATTAGAGCCAATAGTCATGCATGTAATCTACTGTTCTTCCTGAACAATAATAGCTAATCTTATATTAAAATATGACCCTTTGTTTTTATTTTTACTTTATATTCAAATGATACCTTTCTTAAAGATTGAGTAGCAATTTTTCTCCAGCTTTAACTTAGAATATTTCAAAAATATTATTGAGATAATGTTTGACCATCAGTCTTGGAGTGAGGAAAATAATAAAAAAATAACATATGGTTGTCTTAAGAGATGGAAAGATGACATTTTTTTCATCTTTTGAGCAATGGAACACAGTTGTAATAGTTTCCTAGCTTCTTTTCTTCACACAGCAGTTTCCAAACTAATACTTCTAATACATATTCAGCAGGAAACAGAATCAGTCACAAAAGGATTTCTCAAAGTGTGTTCTCTAACCATCCAGCATTTGGTCTTACTGTCCATAGAAATTGCAACTGCTCTATTTTCTCAAGCTTCCTCTGGCTTTTCCCAGTACATTTATTTCATTTAATGATAGATTGTAGAAAAGAAGCTGGGTTCATATTGTGAAATTAAAGCTACATACTGTTTCTTTAAAAAAAAAAGTGATCTTATAGCCAGAAAGCAAGAGACGTTGATTAAATTTTCATTTGTGAACAATATACCTAAGGTTGAGAATTCATTTCAAATCTTTCCTGAAGAGATCTATAGCAAATAAGACTACCTGATTGCTAGTCTTTTCTAGTTTCCTGTCCTGCTGTAGAACAGCAGCCTGCCACTTTATATTTCAGGAAATTGTGGTGGATGATCCCTAAGGCAATTTTCACAGAGGCAATGGCATTCAAATGACCTTCTTCTCTTGACAGACAGCACTTCTCTTTTATTTATTTTTTCTTTTAACTTAGTTCAACTGACAATTATTTATTAAGCCCTTATTATGTGTAAGATACTATAAGGATTTCAAATATTAATAAAGCATGGTATCCCCACTGGAGTTAGAGACCCTTTAAAAGGTGAATTCAGTGAACACAGTGGGAGTGGAATTGGAAATGAGGCTTGTTAGAGACTCAGAGGGAAGCTGGGAAGGGGGAATGTGGACCAGGAGCTCCCTGGGGATGGGACCCTGTGTCTTCATGGTCATTTGCAGGGACTAGGCAAGACCACAGATGAAAGTCCAAATGTCATATGTTTAACCATGTAAAAATTATTAAATGAGACTCTCAGATGATAATTTAATATATATTCACTACCCTCTTCTTGACAAATTTACCTTTAAATAACAAAACTGAAAATATATGAATTACGTTGATATGAGAGAAAGTCAACAAAATTTGAAAAGCCATGAAGTTTACTTATTATTGTATAGATCCAAGTGTTCCATTCACGGATTAGTAATGTTTGGATGAGTAAAAGTAAGAAACATGCATAAGGAATAAACTGGTATGTATTTTTTCAACAAATACACACTTGATCATCTTTCTTGATCCAGATGTTTTATACAAACTTTGTTCTATGACATCAGTGACCTAAAGAATCAAAAGTCTAATCACATGTAAAGTTTTCAAAATTTGAATGTTTTTGTCAAAAGTGCAAATTAAAGTAAACATAAGTATGTGAAACTTTTTTTTCATATATTTTCAAAAATATTTTTCATCTAATGCTCAAAATTAGCAAAATCATGGGGCAAAACAAGTTTTAACTTATGATTGTCAAATTTTAAGTTATAATTATTTTAGTAAAGCTAAAGATTTTCATTTAATTTTTTTAAAATACAATTAATTCTTATAAAAACTTTTGCAAAAATAAAGCTATTTTAGTGATCAACACCAACCTAGTTTTTGAATATTAAAAACTGGCTTCACTATGTCACAGGTAGGCCTGTGTGTCCATTTAAGAGCTCTATGAATTATTTAATATTGCAAACTGCTTGTTATTCTCCACATGCAACAGTGATAAATAATGTGATATTTCAAGACTACCTCCTGAGCCATGAATTGTAAATGATAAGAAGTAAAAAAAAATGAATGCTCAGCACTCCTATGAAATAATAGGTGGCTATGTTGGAATTTATTTCATTCATGCTGAGAGGATGTGAAAAATTAAAATAATCTATTTTCTTTGTAAGAGCTTCTACTGCTCAAATCCTTTTCATACTCCAAAAAGATATTCAAATTCAGTACCATCAGCAGCATAATCCATCCATTTCCATGGCATTTCAGAGAGTCACATTTTCTCTCAAGGTAACAGGACAAAAGAGGTCAAGAAACATGCCTTGGTCCATAAGGGTATTTGTGCACATCCTAAACTCTGGATTCCAAGTGAGAGAGAAGCCTATGAGTTTTAAATAAATTTTAATGTGGATTCATGGCAGCTCTAAGGTCTTCAAAGGGTAAAGGACTCCAGGCAGAGACACCCTAGCATATAACCAAAGGTATTACCTGCATCGCCGAACGTGCTGCCTTGTGTAACAGTGGACTTCAACAATGTTGTTAAAGAAGTTGGTGATGATGATGATGCCTGTGTGGTGTGAGAAGAAAAGAGCAAAGCACCATGGTGATGTTTGAGGACTGTGACAAGGGAGTTTAACAATCATAAGAAAAAAATGTGAATAAAGAGGATGAGTTCATCTCTAAAGATTAGGGAAGTCAGCAGGGGTTTTTAAAGTGAATACCATGGTTAAGTTCAGTTAACAAACTCTCTCCTGAAAAGCATGCAGATATACACATGTTTAAGCTTCCCCTTAGGATTGGGCCTCACTTATTATGCACTTTCATTAAGGCTTGATTGCACTTCACCACTATGCAGGTGGCAGTTGATAAGTACAGTTTCCTTTTAACATCCTCACCACCGCGGCCATGTGGGAAGATGAACTAAGATTTGTTTGTGCACCACTTTAGCATAAACAAAAGCTCAATGCAATACATGAAGTACTTTCTTTAATCTTCAAATCAATCTTCCTTCAACCCATGTGGCATATTTTCCTAACCTCTGTGCCTGTTTCATATTACTCTCATTTTAAAGATGAAGAAATTAAGGCTCAAAAATTTGAAGTAATTGACTCAAAGTTACTCTATTTGAGGAGGAGTCCAATTCTTGTCACTCTTAGTTTGGGTTCATATAAATATGTGTTCTTAGAGTGTTATTATTATTATTATTATTATTATTATTATTACTAGATTGAGTCCAGGAGTAATTTACCACTAACCTACATTCTCAGTCCTCTTTTGTTATTTTTTATTTTGAGAGACATTCTCATTAAATTGCTGAGACTGGCCTCAAACTTGCAATACTCCTGTCTCAGCCTCCAAGATTGCAAGCAGGCACAACATGCCCAGCGTATTTGTATTTTTTATATCTAACTGGCAAATAATATGTATACACATTTATGGGCTAGAATGTGATATGTTAACACATACATGATATGAAATGATCAAATCAGGATAATCAGCATATGTATTGCCTCAAGCATTTATCATTCCTTTGTGTTGGAAACATTTAAAATCCTATCTTCTGTTTTGAAATATATAATAAATTATTGTTAACTACAGGGTTTAGTTTTCATCTGAAAAAAACTTTAGTTTTCAAAATAAAATATTCCAGTAATAACATATTTGTCACAAGTAATACTACTGACACAACATAAGAAAAAAGTTTGTATGTGGCTTGATCAGTCACCAAACTGGCCTCATTAGAATTTATTTAGAGATGAGTCTTCACTCTTACAGATCTCCTGAACTCAGAAGATGAGTGGTCATAGAAGCCAAGTTCCCCAATTTACAAGAGAGGTAGTGATTCATCCCGACATAGTGATCCATTCTCCTGCCTGGATCTTCTTATGACCAATGTTGTACCTGAGAAATAACTGGTCAGGCTATAGTTATTTCTCTATAAGAGTAACAGGAGACAAGGCAAGTTTCTTAAGGATATACCCCTAAGTCTTTGACTCACTTCCAAGGAAGGAATATATTTTTCTACACTCTGTATTAATACTAAGCAAAAACCCCAAACATTACACACCCACTATTTGGTGATACATACCTAAAACCTTATTTTGGTCTCTTTTGACTCATGTGGGATCTAAGAAGGAGGTCTGATCTATTTTAAGTCCCAAATGAAATACGGTCAATGTAAAATTAATCAACACAGAATTCATAAATAAAAAGAGACTCATTTGAACTGGTATTACTTCCTCCCTGTCTCCCATTCTCTGAAATGTTGCTCTATTACTTCAGGCCTAAAAATAGGGCATCCTTGCTGAATCACTAATAAATGTCACCCTTACAACCCACAAGAAGATAAAGTGCCTGACAACAATACTTAAAAGCTTGTCTTCCTGGACCCACACTTGTCATGGAACCAGATCCAAATTCCATGATAGTTCCAGAAATCTATTTCTGGTGTGTCAGATCATTGCCAGTGACTTAGAGGTACCACTCATTTTGACATAGCAGAGGGACTTCCCTCCTCACAGAAGCACAAATGAGTTTTTTCTACCGTAACTTCAGCAGCCACCAAATTTCCCTCGTTAGTAATTCATTTTGAGAAGAGCCTTCCTTCTTATGGGAACCCAGAAATTCAAACGAGCTGTCAGAACTGGAAAGGACTAATATCTCATAGATCCCAAGTTCTTTATTGTACACCTGAAAAGCAATAACAAACACTGAACTATCTGGAGCAGTCTCATGTGTAACTAATAAAATTTTCTTTTCTTTTTTTTTTTTAATCCAGAGTTCTAGTTACCTTGCTCCTATAACTTCTCTGCAGCATGGAAAGATGACATCCAGTGGATAATATAAAATTATATTTCATGTACAAGTTCATTCAATTATTCAATAATATTCAATTTGTGCAAGTTCTTGTACTAGGTGCTAGAGGAAAGATAAAGGATTCCTTACCTGGATTTGGACATCAGAAAGACTTTGTAAAAAAAAAAAATAATAATACCTACACTATTACCTGAATTATAATTAAGATTTAGATAGGAAATGAGGATGAAGGTAAAAAGGAAGAATGTCCCAAGAAAATCTGAAACTCTTGAAGTAAGTGGAATAAGGTAGATTTGATGGACCAAAAGCCATTCAGTCTAACGGGAACCCAGGTGGTCCAGGATAGCATGGCGAGCCATGAGGCTGGAGAAGTAGACAAGGGCTGGGTTGTAAGAAATATTGTTACAAGTGGTCTAAGAAGCTTGTATTTTTGTATAAGAGTTTTGGAACCCAATAAGGAATTTTAGCATCTGGGAAAAATTACTGTGGTTACATTCTGTGTGGGAAATAGATTGGGAGAGATTAGACTTAAGGCAAGGAAGCCAGTTAGGGAGAGGCTGCTCAGACATCCGAGTAAGCAATTTGTAGTCTGAACTAAAAATAGTGAATACATTTCAAAAATATTTATGCAGGGGATCCAACATGGCGGCCGGCGAGGAAGCAACGATTTCAATGTCTCCACATTAACGGGATCAGAAAGACCCATTGGAACAGCTGCAGTCTACCTACTGAGGAACATCTAGCAAAATTCCGTTAAGAGGAGACCTGCCGGGAATTGGTAGGTTTAGTAGAAGTGACAGTTTGTCTCAGACAAGTGGATCTTGGCCAGCCACGCGGGCGCAGAGGTCCAATTCCGCGGCCACCAGCCGCTTCTGCAGGCGACCGGCGGCCCGGAGCGGCAGACGACCCCCGCCATCCCGGCTCTCCCGGGAGGCTCCGTTCTCGCTCTGCGAACGGCCGCCCTGCCCGCCCGGATCTTAGCCACGCGGTGGCAGCTGCCCAGCTCTACAGGCGGCCCCCTGGCGCCCGGCTTGGCGATAGGGGTCCCTGCCCCGCCGGCGGACAGCCCCCGCCATCCCGGCTCCCCTAGCGGCCCCGCTCTCTCTCTGCAAGCGGCCACCCCGCCCTCCCAGCTCTTGGCCACTCGGCCTCAGCTGCCTGGCTCTACAGACGGTCCCCGGTGGCCCGGCTCAGCGAAAGGGGTCCCTGCCCGGCGGGCGGACGGCCCCTGCCATCCCGGCTCTCCTGGCAGCCCCGCCCACTCTGAGAATGGCCACCCTGCCCACCCGGCTCTTGGCCACGCGGCCACAGCTGCCCGGCTCTATAGGCGGCCCCCAGTGGCCCGGCGCAGGGAGAAGTGTCCTGCCTGGCCCAGCAGACGGCCCATGCCCTCCCAGCTCTGCTAACAGCCCCGCCCACCCGGCGAACGGCTCCCCACCCCTGAGACCACGTGAAGGGAATCTAACCAAGTCTTTACAAAATAGCGAACTGGGAACTAAAACCAGAGATTGTGTCAGACCAGAGACAAGCCAGTTTCACCCCTCCCTTCGGATACTCGGGCAAGGAGCCAGGGGCCCGCCATAGCAGAGAGGGGAAGCCACGAAAGTTCGGCCAAAGAGATTCCTTCCCAGTGGAATCTACTTTAGCAGGTGTGTGACTCCCACCCACACCAGATACAAACAACCGGGAAACTTCAAAATCTTTCCGTGGGCGTGACCATAAGGGCCAAAGGACTCTTGACCCCCAACTCCCCCTACTGCCAGTGATGAGGGCGTGACTGTAGGGGCAGAGCGAAGCAGAGAAGACTCCCCACCCCCAACTCCCCCAACCGCGAACTGAGAGGGTGTGACGGTAGGGGCGGAGGGAAACAGAGGACACTCCAGACCCCCAACTCCTCCTACTGCCAGCAGAGTGGTTGTGATTGTAGGGACTGAGGGAAGCAGAGGGGATCCTCGACCCCCAACTCCTATTACCACCAGCAGCGACACCAATGGTCTTAGCCGCCAGATTCTGAAGGTGTGCCCACCAAAGGGGTCCCGAAAAATTAAACAATTGACTCCCAGACCACAGCTCCACAGCACTGGGGCTTAGATGAATGACAGAGAGAGTGCTCAGTCGTTAGGGAAATAGAGCACTCGGTGGGGCTGAAAGTGTAACCAAATCCTTGGGGAACTGCCTCCGGTGAGCAGGACCTGGCTGGCTGACAGGAGGAAGGGGAGGAGGGGCCGTAGAAGTGAAACGGCTCTGGACCAACAGGATTGAGAGACTCCCAGGAACCGCCTTATAGGGATTGCTATTGACACATTGAGGGCAAAACTCAGCCCGGAGGGCACAGCTTTGCCTACGGGAAGAGAAGAAAATGGATCTCTAAGACCTAATTTTATTTCCTATTTCATTTTATTTTTTTCTCTCCCTTTTCCCTCTCTCTCTCTCACCTTCCAAGTTTTATTGCTCTTTCCATTTTCCTCTATGCTATCTATCTCCCTCTCCTTCTTTCTTTTCAAGAGCACCTACCTTCCCCTTCCCCCCAACTTTCATGCCAAGCATTACATCCTCCATTTCGTGTAACTGTCTAAATGCAAATAGGTGAATGTTTCGAGGCCATCTATAGTGCTCCTAAATACCTAGCTCCTACCAACACCCTGATCCAATCGATGGTTAGTATCCCCCTTCAGTAGAGCAATCTTCTAAAGTAGCCAAGACATACTAACCCTTATACCTGCATAGCACCTAACCTAAAGTCCTAAGAATAAAAAACAAACGACTATATGCATACAAAATCTGGAAGCCCTTTATAAATTGAATGATCAGGTCTAAAGTACAATAAAGCCAAACATCTATAGGCATAATCTCCCACCACAAAGGAGAGACAACAGAGATAAACAAAGCCAAAACAAATGTATAGGAGAAAGCAGTTTCAAAGCAGTCAAACAGAGCTGGAAAGTAACATGAACAACATGAAAAAAAACAAGGGAAAAAAGGATTACAGATAATGCAAGACAACTTAAATCTACAGGAGGACCTAGAAGCATCAGAAACATGGACAGGGAAAGAAATCAAGGCATACCTACCTCAGATGGAACGGAATTTTAGAGAAGACATGAGACAGCAAGTCCAAGAATTGAAAGTATATTTTGAAAATGAACTAAACAAACAAATTCAAACTACAAAGAACGAGCTTTACCAGGAGATAGAGATCTTTAAAAAAAATCAAACAGTAATTTTAGAAATGCAAGAAACCATAAACCAGATTAAAAACGCTTAGGAGAGTATTACAAATAGGCTAGATCAAGTAGAAGTCAGAACATCAGATAATGAAGACAAAGTTTATCAACTTGAAAAGAGTATAGTCAACACTGAAAAGATGCTTAAATCTCATGAGCAATCTATCCAAGAGTTATGGGATCTCATCAAAAAACCAAATTTGAGAGTCATTGGAATAGAAGAAGGCACAGAGGTTCAATCCAAAGGAATGCACAACCTATTAAATGAAATAATCCTAGAAAACTTCCCAGAGATGAAAGATGGAATGGATTGCCAAATCCTGGAAGCCTACAGGACCCCAAACATCCAAAACTGTAATAGACCAACTCCAAGACATATGATTATGAAGATAGCCAACATACAGAACAAGGAGGGAATATTAAAGGCTACAAGGGAAAGGAGGCAGATTACATTCAGGGGTAAACCAATGAGGTTAACGGCTGATTTTTCATCACAGACTTTGAAAGCGAGAAGATCCTGGAACAATGTATTCCAAACACTGAAAAATAATGGTCTACAACCAAGAATACTGTATCCAGCAAAATTAATCTTCAGATTTGACAATGAAATTAAAATCTTTCACAATAAACAAAAGTTAAAAGAATTCGCAGCCAGAAAACCAGCACTGCAAAGCATTTTGGCAAAATTCTACAAGAAGAGGAATGGAAAAATAGTGCCCAAAACCAACAGCGGGAGGTTTCTCAGTAAAGGGGGAGGAAAAAAATCAAAAAGTAAAAACTAGCCAAACTAAAATAAATAAATGAATGACTTTTCCTCAAATGAGGTCACAGCAAATAAAATAGAAGATAATGAAGATATCGACAAATTTATTAAGTCATATGATCTGCCCAGATTGAGACAGGAAGACACACACAATTTAAGCAGACCAATAACAAAGGAAGAAATAGAAGAAGCCATCAAAAGACTACCAACCAAGAAAAGCCCTGGACCGGATGGGTATACAGCGGAGTTCTACAAAACCTTCAAAGAAGAATTAATACCAATACTTTTCAAGCTATTTCAAGAAATAGAAAAAGAAGGAGCTCTTCCAAATCCATTCTATGAGGCCAACATCACTCTGATCCCCAAACCAGACAAAGACACTTCAAAGAAAGAAAACTACAGACCAATATCTCTAATGAACTTGGATGCAAAAATTCTCAATAAAATTCTGGCGAATCAAATACAAAAGCATATCAAAAAAATAGTGCACCCTGATCAAGTAGGATTCATCCCTGGGATGCAAGGTTGGTTCAATATACGGAAATCAATAAATATTATTCACCACATCAATAGACTTAAAGATAAGAACGATATGATCGTATCGATAGATGCAGAAAAAGCATTCGACAAAGTACAGCATCCTTTTATGTTCAAAACTCTAGAAAAACTGGGGATAACAGGAACTTACCTCAACATTGTAAAAGCTATATATGCTAAGCCTCAGGCTAGCATCATTCTAAATGGAGAAAAACTGAAGGCATTTCCGCTAAAATCTGGAAAAAGATAGGGATGCCCTCTCTCACCACTTCCATTTAATTTAGTCCTTGAAATACTAGCCAGAGCAATTAGACAGACAAAAGAAATTAAAGGCATAAAAATAGGAAAAGAAGAACTTAAAATATCACTATTTGCGGACGATATGATCCTATACCTACCAGACCCAAAAGGGTCTACAAAGAAACTACTAGAACTAATAAATGAATTCAGCAAAGTGGCAGGATATAAAATCAACACGCATAAATCAAAGGCATTTCTGTATATCAGCGACAAAACTTCTGAAATGGAAATGAGGAAAACCACCCCATTCACAATATCCTCAAAAAAAATAAAATACTTGGGAATCAACCTAACAAAAGAGGTGAAAGATTTATACAATGAAAACTACAGAGAGAGATAGAAGAAGATCTTAGAAGATGGAAAAATGTACCCTGTTCATGGATAGGCAGAACCAACATCATCAAAATGGCAATATTACCCAAAGTTCTCTACAGGTTTAATGCAATGCCAATCAAAATCCCAACGGCATTTCTTGTAGAAATAGACAAAGCTATCATGAAATTCATATGGAAAAACAAAAGACCCAGAATAGCAAAAGCAATTCTAAGCAGGAAGTGTGAATCAGGCGGTATAGCGATACCAGATTTCAAACTATATTACAGAGCAATAGTGACAAAAACAGCATGGTACTGGTACCAAAACAGGCAGGTGGGCCAATGGTACAGAATAGAGGACACAGAGACCAATCCACAAAATTACAACTATCTTATATTTGATAAAGGCGCTAAAAGCATGCAATGGAGAAAGGATAGCATCTTCAACAAATGGTGCTGGGAAAACTGGAAATCCATATGTGTCAAGATGAAGTTGAACCCCTTTCTCTCGCCATGCACAAAAGGTAATTCAAAATGGATCAAGGAGCTAGATATCAAATTAGAGACTCTGCGCCTGATAGAAGAAAAAGTTGGCTCCGATCTACATATTGTGGGGTCGGGCTCCAAATTCCTTAATAGGACGCCTATAGCACAAGAGTTATATACAAGAATAAACAAATGGGACTTACTTAAACTAAAAAGTTTTTTCTCAGCAAGAGAAACAATAAGAGAGGTAAACAGGGAACCTACATCCTGGGAACAAATTTTTACTCCTCACACTTCAGATAGAGCCCTAATATCCAGAATATACAAAGAACTCAAAAAATTAAACAATAAGATAACAAACAACCCTATCAACAAATGGGCCAAGGACCTGAACAGACACTTCTCAGAGGAGGACATACAATTAATCAATAAGTATATGAAAAAATGCTCACCATCTCTAGCCGTCAGAGAAATGCAAATCAAAATCACCCTAAGATACCATCTCACTCCAGTAAGATTGGCAGCCATTATGAAGTCAAGTAACAATAAGTGCTGGCAAGGATGTGGGGAAAAAGGTACACTTGTACATTGCTGGTGGGACTGCAAATTGGTGCGGCCAATATGGAAAGCAGTATGGAGATTCCTAGGAAAGCTGGGAATGGAACCACCATTTGACCCAGCTATCACACTTCTTGGCCTATTCCCTGAGGACCTTAAAAGAGCATACTATAGGGATACTGCCACATCAATGAACATAGCAGCACAATTCACAATAGCTAGACTTTGGAATCAACCTAGATGCCCTTCAATAGATGAATGGATTAAAAAACTGTGGCATTTATACACAATGGAGTATTACGCAGCACTAAAAAATGACAAAATCGTGGCTTTTGCAGGGAAATGGATGGCATTAGAGCAGATAATGCTAAGTGAAGCTAGCCAATCCTTAAAAAACAAATGCCAAATGTCTTCTTTGATATAAAGAGAGCAACTAAGATCAGAACACGGAAGAAGAGCATGAGGAAAAGACTAACATTAAACAGAGACGAGTGGGGTGGGAGAAAGGGAGAGAGAAGGGAAACTGTATGGAAATGGAAGGAGACCCTCATTGTTACACAAAATTACATATAAGAGTTTGTGAGGGGAAAGGGGGAAAAAAAACAAGGGAGAGAATTAAACAACAGCAGATGGGGTAGAGAGGGAAAATGAGAGGGAAGGGGAGGGGGGGATAGTAGGGGATAGGAAATGTAGCAAAATACAACAGTCATTAATATGGTATTATGCAAAAATGTGGATGGGTAACCGATGTGATTCTGCAACTTGTATTTGGGGTAAAAAATGGGAGTTCATAACCCACTTTAATCAAATGTATGGAAGATGATATATCATGAGCTTTGTAATGTTTTGAACAACCAATAAAAATAAATAAATAAATAAAAATTTAAAAAAATATTTATGCAATTAAATGGATGGAACTGTGATTTTTATCAGGACAAATAAGAATACACATGGAATTATCACTCTATATTCCCCTTGTTCCACTGCGTATAAATCTGATAGATCACAGATCATACTAGTAATAAGCTCCCAAAGAAATCACCCAATCTCCATTGCTGCTAGGATAGAGTCTTGAGGATTTAGAAAAGGAAGGCTAACAAGAGTCTCCTCTCTCACTAGCATTCATGTCAGAGATATTTACTGAGGTTCTGTTGTGTTTCAAACATTAATTCAGGTCCTAGAAAAATAAATTAAAAGGATGCATTGTCTACAAGTAAAGATTCCTGTACTGTAAGAAGAGACAGGTAGGTTAAAAAAAAAGAAATTATAAAATAACACCATGACTGAAGATAAAAATAACTGGAGAAGATTTCACATCAATCCAACTGAGGAAGCTTCCAGGGCTCATGCATAAAAAATGAATAGGAATATGTAGAATATGGGAAGATAAGAGAGATACAGTGGCAATTAAGGCATGAAAAAAAAAGTGTTGTGGTTTCTGGGTTAGGATTCAGGCCACACGGTGCCACAGGAATAGCCCTGTGGGCCAAGCTAACTGCTGCACTATGGAAAGCCATTGAAAACAGAGAAGCAAAAGACTAACAGAACCACATTTGTGGTTTAGAAATTGACCTGGTATCTACACAGAGGACAAGATTTGAGGGGAGCATATCTAAAAGTAAGAATGCAAAACAAGAGGCTCTTGAACTAGCTGGAAAGATAAATGATGGAAGTCTGGCTAAGGATGATAAAAGATAAGGATGTAGAACAAAACAAATGAGAGGACTTCTTAGAAAAAAGCATTGGCAGAATTTGGTAATAGATTGTGACAGAAGTTGGTAAAGGATCAGGACAAAAAGGAGTGTAAATAGTTCCTAACTTGAGGAAATAACTAGGTCTACCAGTTGAGATAGAGACCACTGGAGATGAGTTCATTCTGCATAATGAGTTATAAAAGTGTAGATGACATACAGATGAAGGTCAAGCATAATATATAAGTGAGTTCAGATTACCAAGACACAGATTTTTGAGGTATCAGCATTTGAATGACAGAAGACCTTAGGAATAAATGGAAGTATTTGTTTATTAGATAGTTAAATGATTTAATACCTTGATCAAATATATATATATATTAAGCAAGTTTTAGACATATAGGAGTATTACATAGAAGAGAAGTTAAAAAAAAAATAACAGAACCCTGACAACTAAAAACATTAACATCCAAAGAGGTGAGAAACAAACGAAGCAGGAGAAACCATCAGATAATTTTAGAGAGATCCAAGAATGTGGTAACACAAAAGCCAAGAGAGCAGAGAAGATGAATAAATCCAGTAAAATAGGACTAAAATGACCTTTGATTCACTGATGTAAAATTGATATATAAATTATGACTACCAGTGTCATGAAGGTAGTCAGTAATAGGTATGGGCCACCCAAGTCAACCTCAGTGTATACCAATGATCAGCATCCTAGAGCTTCAGGATGATGGTCTGTGGTTCCCTGGGAAAGCCAATTGGATCAAATACAGTAGTTATGAAATATTTTCTTTAGAAAGCCTGATATTTGCACTAGGTCATCTTTGGTACTCCTTAAAACCCAGACATTCTATGATTATTGGGATGTATAATCTTCCCAGGTTTACATTGTTGCAAGTATAAGTCATGTTCATTATTGAATCTGTTGAGCATATGAGGAAGGATTAGGAAAGTAAGTTCAGAGAGTGAGTGAATGTATGGTTATTTGATTTCTGCATTTAGAGCATCAAGTGGTAGGAGTATGGACAGCAACCCGTGTCTACCAGCCTGCTATGGTTTGGTGTGGTTTGGATGTCCCCCAAGGGTCCATTATGATTAGAGGTTTGTTACACAGTGTGGCGCTGCTGCTAGGTAGTTGAACTTTTGAGAATGGAGCCAAATAAAAGGTCCTTAAGTTATTGGGGGTAAAAGGTATTTCTCACGTGACCATTTGGTAGTCCGTAAGAGAGGGTTGTTATAAAAAGGAACAAGCCTGGCATCTCTCCTTCTCTTTTATCTCTGCTCCTGTTGGAGAAGTGACTGCCTGTTCCTACACATGTTCCCACCATGATATGCCACTATCTGTCACCCTCAAAAGAGGCCAAACCAATGGAACCATCTGATCTTGGAAACTCCAAAATACTGAGCAAAAATAAACCTTTTCTCTTTATAAACTTAGCAGTCTCTGATATTTCATTATACTAATGAAAAAATCGAATAACCTATAACCCTATCTTAAAAATTTCATCTGAATCTGTTCAGTTGCTATGTTTGGAGATCAAGAGTTCAGATAGTGAATCATATCTATATTACTTTGTGTTTTAAGTGCTGTCTTGTATAACATAGGGGATAAACTGAATAATTTCATTTTTTCTTTCTATTCAGCCAGACTAAAGGAACTCTCATAGGCAATGCTTAAGAAATGTGAGCTCGTTTATAAATGCAGAGACCACTGAACCAGGAGTCAAGAGAACTATTATTTCCACCAATACTAATCTACATGGTGGTCATGTGTATCCCATAGAACCACATAAGTCTTAGATTATTAATTTATAAAATCTAGTTGTAATAGAAAGCCTAGCCCTTCCAACCAAAAAGTCCATATGATTGTAGGTATGACTATGCTATAAACACTGATATATAATTCTATTATATCACAGGAAGGCACTGGTGTATCCTCTTCTTTGGAAAGTCCTATATTTCTTCCAAGTAAGACAACAATGTGGAAGGTAAAAATTTTACCTGCAAGAAAACATGTTTTTAAAATCTGAGGCAATACACATCAGTTCAAAGTGAATACCCACCTAGCAACTAACTTCATCTAAAAAAGATTAAAGACGCTTAGAAAAACTTAGAAGCTTTATCAAAAGTTTTGTTCTTAAATACCTACCAGGTTGTTGTTGAATTGTTTAAAATCTATCTCATTAAATCACAAACTTTGTTCTGGGCCAGAGAGAGTTTTCATGAGGAGAATTGCAATCTCTTGTCTGCCCTTTGGAAGGAAACCTCAGAGAGCTTCAAACAATTAAAGCATTTACACTTCAGAAGCAGGAAATAGAGTGAAAGTCTTTCAAACATATCTTGTTTTTGCAGGCTTATCAGAAGGTTGACATAAAGCTATGGAAGAACAAAAGATAATTATCTAGAGACAGTTGGATATAAAATTAAGAAAACCCAATCTTCTGGCACCTGAAAATCCTATTTAAAATTTGTGTTTTCATTTAAATGTAACAGGTGCATTTTAGAATATTGAAAAGTGGGGGGAGGGGAGGAATGTATTTTTCCTCTTTCACTTTCCCCCAAACAAGTAAATAGTGTGAAGGAGTAGGAAACAGGAAAAATATGTTTTCATTTACTTGAATATCATACTGGTGACATATATGATAATGGGTAACATTTTTGTGTCTGAGATTAGAAAAACCCAACAAGGACCCTTTCCAGACACCATCTAAAATAACCCTATGGTCAGGTTAACTTTGTCCAGAATTACCTTAGTGCCACATTGACCCCATAAAATGTGGATATTTGTAAGATGTTATATGGAGATGTACTTATCAGAGGAGGAAAAGAAAAAAGAATACATATTTATATGAATTTTTTAAATTTGGACGAGAAAATAAAGGTTTCTTTACAACTTCTGCACTTATACTTTACACACTTTACAACTTCTTTTCATACTTTACAACTTCTGCATTTATCTGCATGCTATTCCCACTGCTTAATGCATCCTTTGTTATTTCCCTCCTTCTTTTATTCTTCATCCTATTTAAAATTAAAGTTTACCTTTTTTTTTCAAAATTCAGCCCAAATTCACATATTTTTCATTGGTTCTTTTTAGAAAATCCACATTTTTTTTTTTTGATCAAGGTCATTTAACAGTTTTGCTCTACAGAAAACAGTTTAATAGCTAACATTCATATAATGCGTGATAGATACCCAAGTACTTTCTCAGGTAGGTACAATTCATGTCTCCATTATGCCATGGAGAAGCCGTATAATGGTCCTGAAACACTGTTACCATTTAGCTATGAGGTATCCCCAAACACTCATATATGAAAGGATGGAAGAAAATTTAGAAGTAAAATGATCTGGTTACGAGAATCTTAACCTAATCAGTGTATTAATCCCCTGTAGGGATTAACTGGGTGGTATTTGTAGGCAGATGAGATGTGGCTGGAGGAGGTAAGTCCTTGGGGACATGCCTTTATTTATATTTTGTCCTTATTGAGGGGAGCTCTCTCTCTGCTTCCTAGTACCATGTTCCCAGCTGCTTTCCTCCACCACACAATTTTGCCATGACGTTCTAACATATCTCATGCTCCTAAGAATGGAGTGAGCCATCTATGGACTGAGACCTCTGAAACTGTGAGCCCTCAAATAAACTTTTCTTCCTCTAATTTATCTTGTCAGGTCTCGCAGCAGTGAAAAAGCTGACTAAAACAGATATCAAAAATAGGTGATGGGGGCTGGGGATGTGGCTCAAGCGGTAGCGCGCTCGCCTGGCATGCGTGCGGCCCGGGTTCGATCCTCAGAACCACATACCAACAAAGATGTTGTGTCCGCCGAGAACTAAAAAATAAATATTAAAAATTCTCTCTCTCTCTCTCTCTCTCTCTCTCTCTCTCTCTCCTCGCTCACTCTCTCTTTAAAAAAAAAAAATAGGTGATGGAGCAAGGATTCAATCCAAGGTAGTATGTAACTGATCTCTGAGACACCATTCCCCAAAGACCTATAAGGCATAGCAAACTGACCCAGAAAGTTCAGCATCTAACTGGGGTCACAAGTTGCACAATGTAAGACAGGGTATCTGGTGATTAACAAATCAATGAAATAAAAACGGAGTGTTTGTTCTTTTGTGCAGACTAGGACAGAGTATAGCAGGGGGCATTAGGAAAGAAGAATAACTGAAAATATAAAAACAAAGATTATAAGGTGAGCCCCAGAAAGTGGCACCAAACCAAGTAATTGTCAATTAAGATATATTTCTCAGATTAAGAAGCACACTAAGAATCAATAAAAAGAAAAAAGGATAAATTATCATGGATTAACACCTACAGTACAAGTGTAGAACACCAAACATAAGCTGAGAGGGAAGGCAGATAACCTAAAAGGAATAAGAATTAGATTGACAGCAGGCTTCTCAATGACAACAGCAGAAGGCAAATGACAAGGGATATTTCAAAATGCTGAGAAAATGGCTGTGCATAGAATTATCTGACCAGCTAAATTATCATTTATGAGTAAGAGTGAAATTAAGATATTTGCAAATAAAAAAGAAACCTGAGAGAATATTTATCACCAGGAGGACACACTACAAAAGAAATATCAAATTATGTGTATCCAAAAGATGGAAATTTAACACATAAAGGAGTGGGATACTAGAAAAGAGATAAGCAATAAAATTAGCAGTGATTTTGATAACTCTAAGTGTGCATGGACTGTATAAGAATAAACATAACAACTAATCTGGTGGATAAAAAATAGTCAGTAAAAAATGCTTAACAAAATGGCATAAGAGACAGGAGAGATGATAAATGTTTTAATGTTCTAAGTAAAGAATATTCAAAGGAGTTACTATCTCTGGGGGAAAAATAGAAAATAACTTCCAATCTTTGTTATGTGAGTAGGTGGGGAAAGAAGGAATAAATAGAATAATTTCAATGAAATATAGAAAAGCAGAAGAGCAAAAGAAAAAACTAGAAAAAAAGAATTATTGATAATAGCTGACAATTACATACCACTGGTACTGCTCTAAGCATTTTGCATATATTGCTTCATTTATTTCCTATAATAACCCAGTCTAGTAAGTACTATATCATTAATACTATTTTATTTTAAAATGTTTATTAGTGCATTATACTTATATATGATATTGGCATTCTTTTTGATAAAATCATACATGCATGGAATATAATTTATTTCACTTCAGTGCCCAGTACTTCCTCTTCCCTTCTTCTCCTCCCTGCCCCTGTGCTCCTTCCTATACTCTGCTGGAATTCGTTCTATTTATTTATAGGGTTTTTTTTTAAATTGGTGTTTTATAGATATACATAAAGGTGGAATTCACTGTGGTATATTCATATAAAGGTGGAATTCACTGTGGTATATTCATATATGTACATAGCATCATTTGGTCAGTTTCATTCTGCAGTTCCTTTCTTTTCCTATCCTTCCTCGCTGTCCCCTCTGTCCCCTTTCTTCACTCTACTGATTTCCCTCCTGTTTTACTCTCCTTATCTTACAGATGAGAAAAGTGGAGTATAGGGAGGTTAAGTAACTTGCTCATCTGCTGAAGTTAGTAAATGATGGAGACCAAACTAGAATATAAAAAGCCCAGAACCCAAAGTCTGCAATGTCAACTACTCTACCACCCAGCTTCTAGAGAGAAATGCCAATACAGGTAGCCACAATAAATGTTAATGTGTTAAAGACAAAGACAGATCCTCAGAACATATGTTTATTACGGCTAATGATATCCAAAGACAGATAACTGTAAAGAGAATAAACCAATCTGAATCAAGATTAAGTGAGAAAAAGAAAGAATGGACATATAAATAAAGGTATCTTCTGAAAACGACAAACTTCAGTCAAACTGTTAACACTTCAGAATTTCAGCAAGTTTACTGGGAGGATAAAAGATAAATATGTAACATCAATTTACCTCAATGCTGTGTACCAGTACTGATAATTTGAAATGTACTTTAAAAAAATATGTGCAAATTCCAATTACCAATCCAAACTGTAACATGTCTAGGAATAAGTATAACAAAGCACACATAAGAATTTTAAGAGGAAAATATAGATACCATTGAAATATTTAAGGTGACCTTCATACAGTAAGAGATACACAATCATTATGATGGGAAAACTCAATAAGGTAAAGATGAAAATGATGCCCAAATTAATCAATAAATCCAATTTAATGTCAATAAAAATTTCACAAGCTTTATTATGGTGAATCTGCAAATTATCCTAAGAATTATGTAAAAGGACCAGACTATTCTAGACAATTTTGAAATAGAAAACTCAATTCATCACAAAGCAAAGTTTGGCTGGGTGCATGCCTGTAATCCCAGGAGCTCAGGAGGCTGAGGCAGGAGGACTGTGAGTTCAAAGCCAGCCTCAGCAAAAGCAAGGCACTAAGCAACTCAGTGAGACCCTGTCTCTAAATAAAATACAAAATAGGGCTGGGGATGTGGCTCATTGGTTGAGTACCCCTTAGTTCAATCCCCAGTACCAAAAAAAAAAAAAAAGAAAAGAAAATCTAAAAGAGGAAGAAAAGGAAAATAATTTGAAGAACATAGACTCCAGTTCTAACTGAGCCATTAAGTTTATTGGCCTGCACACGGATAATTTACTTGATCCTCACGTATCTCAGTTTCCTCGTGTGCCTCAGACAGATCAGGCTAGTTGCTCATGTAAACACTCAACTTCCCCTGATTATCTAATATAAACTAATTCCTCCCTAGTAATCTACTAATACATAGCACTGTTTGTTGTTGTTGTTGTTGTTTTGTTTTGTTTTATGGCACTTGTCATCTCTGAAATATTATTTTATGACATAATTGTTTGTCTTTCCTCCTTGCTCAATGACTCTGGGTTCTCACTTCACATCGACACCCCTTATGTTTAGAATTGTGCCTAAGTCTCCATAGATGCTCCCCAAATATTTGTTAAATAATTATAAGGGCCATTTCTCACCTATGTTCTAGAATCCACAATGGGGATTGTGGTAATCTATGAATCAAATTCTGAAAATTCTGTTGGTTTTTAAAACAGTAAAAATTCTGATGGTTTTAAAAAAGTAAAAATTTTGATGAAGAGTATCTCATGTTGTTTTGTCCAAAAGCAAGAAAGAGAGAAACGAACAAAGCTGATGTATGTAAATACAATTGGTTGCAGACAAACTGAGAACATCTGTCTCTAATCCCCAAAGGGCATGTGCATGGCAGGAACTTGACTGTTCTCTCCAAATAGGGTGCAGAACTGTGATCACTGGACCAGGCCCTGTCACACAAAGACCACATGTACCGTGTCAAGATTGCTTCATACTGGAGTCGCAAACATTTTTCTAGAAATAATGAACTTTCTGTTCAATGGTTGAAAGAAAGCTGGGTTCCAACCCTACCTTCACCAGTTATCTTCTGTGTGAACATAAAGAAGTTATTTAATTTCTCTGAACTTCATTTTTTGACCTACAAAATTATTGTGACCAATAATAACTGTTTCTTAGGTTTTTATGAAAATTATATGCAAGTGCAAATATATAATAGTAAAGACTCTAGTATCTGGAATATTATGGGTGTCAAATATATAATATTGTCTCATTTTTTAAGAAACTAGAAGGATCAGGAATAACTTATTTCAAAACAAGAAGTTACATTAATGTTGACTGTTTTAGAGATACTATTATGAAAAGAAGGAATAAAGTTGATATTTACTAGGAAGACCTTTTTGTTTGTTTTTATCATGGCAAACCTCCCACTTTCCATGGGCTACTGCTTCAACAGACAAATGCATGATAATGGGATGGGATAGAGATGATGCAGTTTCTACACCCTATCCTAAGAATAACATCAGAAATTCCTGAAGGAACATCAGGATTCCTGAACACCCTGAATTCTAAATTCATCTGTGGAATGGTAGTGAGAAGGATGGTTTTATTGTGTTTTTGTGTTGCCGGGATCAAATCTAGGGCCTTCCATATGCTAGGCAAGCACCCTACCACTGAGCTATGTTCCCCAACTGAGAGTGGTAGTTTTGACACTGGATAAAGCCCTTCACTTTTAAAGAAAAGGGGAAATGTAGTTAGAAGTAAAGAGAACACTTTTGCTTTTAGTATTTTAAACAGCCTTGATCATTCTACAATCAGCCACAATAAGACACATTAAACTGAATTCCCATGACCTGAGGGTGAAGTAAAATGAGTTGTCCAGAGCATCTTTCCTATCTGAAGAGGAAGCATCCTTTGTTGATGGGGGCTGTTTTTTCACTGATTCACCAATTAGGTGCTGACTGTTAAGACAGACACTGCCAATATTTAATGTTGTTCTACCATTCTATGCCCACTTCTGCCTTGTATAAAGCTACCATGTAGAGTCCTTCCAGATATATTAATTCATCCTTTTCTCACCTAATTTTATCATCTCTATGTTGACCTAATAAATCGATTATTTCAATTAAGCAATTTTAGTAACCTCAGTTTCCATAAACTAAGATATCTATCCCCTCAAGTCAGTGAAGTAACATTTTCCTTGTATTTGGCTTCTCCTCCTTTAAGTTTTGCTGTTTGGAAATTTGCCCTAGGCAGAAAGCCTGGACGAGGACAGAGCCAAGCACTTTGTTAGGTGTCAAAAGGCCAACAATAAGCAACACTGGCAGGAAGATCCCTGTAGATCTCCTTGCAGAGATTATAGTTTAATGGGAAGAAATGCAAAAACATAAAATTGAAAAATTACAATAAGGGATTGATAATTTCATGAAGGAAACAAAGACTGAAATACCAAAATGCATTGGGGGCACTTTTTTAAATAGCGTGGTCATGGAAGACATCCCAGAGAAGGTGGTGGATGAGCTATTATACTAAGGAGAAGACAGCACCACAGGGAGAGTAGGGAAAGTGCAATCCAAGAAAGAAAGTTCATGTGCAAAGGCCTTGACAGGACACCGCAGCTGCAGAGAGGACTGTGTGGTCAGCACTTAGTGAACAACCGTGATAGTGATGAGGTACGAAGCTGATGAGACAGGCGGCAGTTAGAGTTTCTGGGGCCTCATGGACTGTAGTGAGGAGTCTGAAAGTTTTTCTGAATGCAAAGGAAGCCGTGGACAGTCTTAAATAGGATGATATAATTCCATTTACATTCGAGAGGATGTTACTCTTGCTGTTGTATATAGAATAATAGAAGGAAGAGAAGAAAAGAAATCATAGAAGTTATGAGAAGAAGACAGATGATGGTCAAATTGTTGTCAGTGAGGATGACAAGAATGGGATACATGTGAGCATATCTTAGAAATCAAATTGATAGGACTGTTCGTGAGCTGAGCATGAAATATGAAGGACAGGGATGAGTTGATGAACTTTCAGGTTCTTGTCCCGAGCTGCTGGGTGGATGTTCATGCCACATACTAAAATGGTAAGAACCAATGGATGAACATCAAGGTGAGGGTGTGGAAATTAAAAGTTTAGTTTGGAAGAATGTTAAGATTGAGGTATCTGAGTTGCAGTTAGAAATAAAAATTAACCAGTAAGACATATAAAACAAGAACTAAACCATAAGCCCTGAACTTATGACCTTAAGAATCAACATTTATTCATGTAAATATATATAATTATTAACTTCTGCTCCTGACTAACAATGAATAAAGGGGATGAAATTACCTGCAAGTGATAAATAATTATGAGCTATGAAAACAATAACTTTAGACATGGAGGGGAAAAAAAAAGAGATCAGGACTTTGACATTAGAGAGGGAAAATAAAAGAAAGAAATGAGTCCTGTCTTCATTTGCCCAAGGTAATTTCAAGACTCTAGTGCAGGGAGAGGAATCCAAACAGAGATCAGCCATCTTCTGGATGTTAGCACGCAAATATCTGAGTTCAGGGAAGATGTGATTTCTAGAATTGACAGGAGAGAATCTCTGAAAACTGAAAGCTACATAGAGAAAGAGACTCAAATACCTGAAAGGGGGGTTCTCTTGAGTCATTGGCTAAATATCAATGAACACTTGTTATCAGCAAGGAAAACATTTGAGAGAAAACGTAAACACCACGGTAGCTAAGACCAATTCCTGTAGCTCACCCGGGCCTGCAAATTGTTCAATTTTCTTCAACTTCAAGTGGACAGACCTCATTGAATATGCATGCCAATTAATAGAGACACAAAGAACACACCCTAAAAGTGGAGGTGACTCAGTTTGGAATAAAGCTACTGTAGACCCACCCTCAAAGAGCTTAAAAATGGATTCCAAAAGGATCAGATGAAAAACGTAACTAACTTAACTTTCTTCAGGAAAAAGTTCTAACATTCCTCAAAGGAAAACAATAAAAACTGGCAAATATATGTATAACCAGAGAAATGAAAAATTGTGCTCTATATGTGTTGTATGAATTGTAATGCATTCTACTGTCATATATAAGAAATTAAAATTTAAAAAATAAATTAAGACAAAACTTGCAAACACAAAAATAAAATTCAGAATATCTGGTACACAGTAAAAATACTATAATACAAAGAGGCAGGAATATGTAATCCATAACAAGGAGAAAAAACAACCAGAAGAGACAGACCTAGAAGTGAGAGAGTTGATATAATTAGCAGGAACGCACATTAAAAGAAAATTACAAATATATTAGAATGATATAGAGAGGACTAACATTTAACTTTTTGAGATGAAAAATTATACTGAATGATATCTAACAGAATATCAGATTCTGTGCAAGAAAATATCAGAACATATCAGAAAGCTTGGGGACATAGCAATAAAACCTGTCAAGCACCAATTGGTCTAACGTACAGATAATTAGTTTCAGGAGAAGAAAAATGAGAGTCTGCAAATAAAAAGATAAAGTATCTTACCAAAAATTCTAGTAAATAAGCAATTCAACAGGAACTCAAGAAAGAAAACTTTATATCTTAAAGAGACATGTTAAGGATGAAAAATGACCTGAATTAAAATTTGAGGACCTAGGTTCACCCAGTCAGGTACTAGCTAAGTGGGGGTGAACCTTTCTGACCTCACACTCACACTTAACCACTCAGTGTCATGAGGATAATAGAAGTGATGTATACAAAAGGGCACTACTTATTCTATGTACATGTGGGCTCAGGACTCCACACCAAATTCTCACTTAACATTTTTATTAAATTAATTGTAGCCATACCCATTGTTACAGTTTGAAAATGTTCCCCAGGGAGTATATACTGGAAACTTAATCCCAAATGCAACAGAGTTGGAAGGTGGCCTAATGGGAGGTGTTTAAGTTGTAAGAAGGCTTGACCCCCATGAATGGACAAATGCCAATTATCAAAGAGCTGTGAATTCCGTCTTTTACTCTCTTTTCCCTTTCTGCATGCCATGGTGAATCATGAAGGCCAACACCATTGGCTAGCCTCAACCTCCAAAACAATAAATCAAATAAACTTCTATTATTTATAAATTGCAGCATCTGTGGTGCTCTGTTATAGCAACAGAAAACACAAGATAACAAATGTACCGTGAAAACATCAATATAAAGAAAGCTGGAGTGACCATTATTAATATCCAAAAACGTAGCCTTTGGAGCAAGGGATATTTCCAGGCCTATAGAAGGACATTTCATAGTGAAAACAGTGGCAATTATCAAAAATCTATAATAATCTTAAATCTGTATTTAGCAAGTAGAAGAGATTCAAAAGCATTACTCACAGAAATAAAAGGAAAACACACACAAATGCACAATTATAATTGGAGATGTTTGATACCCTTCTCCTAGTAATTAATTAAACAAGTAGATAGAAAATCAGTATCAATATAGAAAATATGATCTATACTAACATCTTCAATTAATTGAAATTTATAAAAGGACTCATTAAGCAGTAGAATACACATCATTTTACAGTGTCTATGGAAAACTCACTAAAATTGACTGTATTCTGGACCATAAAATAATTTTTGTCCAGTTTAGAAGAATAGAAAACATACAGAGTATGTTCTCCGACTGCAAGTGAGTCGATGAGAAATCCATAACAGAAAGATACTGGAAAATGTTCAAATCATTGAAAACTAAGGAACACACATATAAATAACCCTTAGGCTAAAAGAGACATCTCAAGGGAAATTACTAAGTATTATGAACTGAAAAGCACAGTAATTTCTGAGGGGGAAAGTGTGAATCAAAGGGAAGTTGTTACTTTTCTCAGAGTTAAAGAAATTCCTTGTAGAACTACCTTGATACATTTCTCCTATAGCAGTACTTTAATATATTGCTGCTGTAGTTATGTTTTTCATTACCATTAACTCTTAAGCAGTACTCTCTACTTGTATTAGTTTGTTTTCTATTACTATAGTGAAGTATTTATGGCTGGGTAAGTTTACAAAGAAAGGGGTCTATTGAGCTCACAGTTCTGGGGATTCACAGACCTGAATATCTTGCCAGCAAAGTCCTGAGGAAGCACAGGGCATTACAAGGAAAGGGACGGGAGTGTGTGTGTGTGTGTGTGTGTGTGTGTGTGTGTGTGTGTCTGGTCTCCTTTTTTCTTATAAAGCCACATTAATCACGGGAGCTTTACCTGATGAACTTATCTAGTCATAATTACTTCCCAAAGACTCTACCACTAGATACAATGGTCAGATTAAGTCTCTGCCATATGAATACCTCACAATAGGGATTATAGTTTAATGCATGAACCACAGGGACACACTTTAAGCATATCCAAACCACAGCATCTGCTATAGGCCCTCAGTCCCATCTTCTAGCTCATGTGGCCAAGTTCAAACACTAGAGGTAAGATAGGGAATTAATCATTATACATCATTTATCCAATATTTTTTGTGTCTCAAGGTAAACCAATCAAAAGCAAATCTGACATTTGCCTAATTTCTGAAGGGTGGAACCTCTTTAGTTATTTTTATCACTGGGAGTGAAAGTTATTCCTTGAACCACAGCCTATCTATTTAAGATTCTGAGATGAGTTCTTGCTTGTACCTTCCTCCTAAAGGTAGGTCATCGATTTTTGTTGTTGTTGTTGTTTTTATCCCTGCTGGCTAGGACTATGCTGGAATGAAAAGATAACTGCCATATTTAACTTCACATTGCCATAATTTTATTTCTATCACTGCTTTCTTACTCCCACCAAATAATGATATTTTTGTATTAATGTTAAACATATTAAGCCCTAATTTCCAAGAAATACTCTTATAATAAGTTGAATGGTGTCCATCCCCAGTTATAAGTCTACTTTCAGACAGTGAATATTATGATTTTGTTTGGAATAAGTCTCTTCTTTGCAGCTGCAAGTAAGGTAAGGATCTGAAGATGAGATCACCTGGATGAAGATAGGCCCTAATCCACTAAATAAGTGTCCTTGTAAGTTAAGGGAGCAAGATCAACGTTAGGGATCAAATAATTGTGAGCCCCCGAATTCATGTGTTGAAATCTTAACCTCCAATATAACAATATTAGAAGAAAGGGCCTTTGGAAGATAATCAAGTCCAGAGTGGTATTCTCGTCAATGGGATTAGTGCCCCAATAAGAAGCAAACTAAGAGTTTCTTTATCAGCCAAGTGAAGACACAAGAAGAAGATGGACCTCTGCAAACCAGCTTTCTCCATACACTGGATCTGCCAGCACCTTGCTCTTGTACTTCCCAGTCTCCAGAACCATGAGAAATTAAATTTCTGTTCTTTATAAACCAGACAGTTTCAGGTATTTTGTTATAGCAGCACAAATGGATTAAGATATCAGTCATTTCATAACCGAGCCTTAGTTTTTCATGTGTAAAGTGAAGAAGTTGGGCAGTATGATCTCAACAATAAGTGACCAACTTGTCATAAGTGGTCTAAGTACTAAAAGCCTTGGATCCCAAGAAACCTTTCCACCCTAGAAAACCAGAGAGTCACCTATTTCAAATATCTTGCCAGCCTAAATGCTTCCTTTCCAAAGCCTTTCACTACTATTTTACTTCATGATATTTTCCCTTTCATTTCATTCTCCTGATTTTGTTCTCTTAGGAGTCCCAAGGTAAAAAATTCCTTGATCTTCGACACACAGAAATGTTGGTCCAGTTTGAACAGAACTTCATGTTTTTGGACTACACTAAACTCCGATTAGCCTGGGGATCTAACCCTATTATTAACAAGATGTTTAGAGGCCTAAAGGAATTTTGGCTTTTTGCTAATTCTTAAGATACTACATTGGATGCAAAATATTTCCATGGAACAGGTGATTCTAATTGTGGTTTTTGATTATACACTTGGTTCACCCTAGATATATGACTACGGAATCAGTACAATTGGTGATTGAGTGTGTGAGTTAATTGTTCTTTACCTTTTTGCTCCAAGACTTTGATTCTATTCCATTCTTTGTGGGGTATATCAACTTCTAAAATGATGAGATTCTTTTTGCCTTACTTAGAAAGTATCATACAAGATGTTATCATTTTTAGTAACATAACACATAATTATATGATTAATTAGGATTAACATTCTATTTATTCCTGTCATCCATAGAAAATATGCAAGGGAAGGAAAAGAATCTTTCTCCCGTTGTCTTGAAAGAGTTGCCAAGATAACAAGATCAATGACTTTTGCATTTGGTAACTTGAGGTCAGCATGTTAGCATCAATTAAATTATGTAATGAACAATCCGTTGCAGTTTTTTAGAAAACAATAGATTTCTCTTTCAAACATGACATTTCAATGAAATAAGGAAATATAACTCATGTAATATATTCATAATCACCTAATATAAATTTCCTATGATTTTTACTATTAGAAGAAAAAAATGAAATAAGTATTGTGGAAGAATACACAATGATGATACCTAATACTACTTATTACAATAATTTTTTAGGTGGGCTTTGCTTGTCTCTTTTCCAGGTAAAATCTCTAATGTTATGGTCATCAATTAAAAATGAAAAAAATTAAAGTCCTCTCTAAAACAAAAAACCCAATTGCAGCAAAGCTTTTATACATCTGTATCTGATAATGGAGTTAGAAAAACTGAATTTTCTATTATTCTGTGCATTGGTCCCAAAATAGTGCTAATTTTTATTCTGCAAGAGAACAACTCCTCCAGTTTTTATTTGCAGCTTCCTCTGAACCTAGGCTCAGGCATAAATCTATGGAAGCTGAGCTGCCAGCGTTTAGAGTGACAGCTCATATTGTATTCATAATCACCCACTCTCCCCACCCTACTTCTGGAGAAAGCAGCATGCACCAGATAGTATATTGGTTCTTTATGCAAATGCAATCTTCTTGGCCCTTCCCTCCAATCTACCAAATATGCTCAAGCATGTTTGCAGTTCAGAGAATCCAAATTAGACTTATAATAAACCATTTGACAGGAGAAGGGTTTACCCCACCACCACCACCTCCCTATTTCCAGCATGAGAACCCTGTGATTCTCACCTTTATCTTCAAGATGCCTCTATTATTTGAACTGTTCCTGAAATAACTTGAGGACACTTTGCAGCAGCTTGAAGGAGTGCCTATGAAGCCTCATTGTTACTTGCTGTTTGAACTTTGTGACCAGTATTAATAATAAGGATTCTGTCATGCTTCTGTGGCCACATCCCCACATTTTACTAAGATCAGCAAGTTGGACCTTAAGGCTACTTCAATAACCTCTATGGGGTTTCTGCATCCCCCGGGAACAGTGTCTGCAAGTTCCTCTTCCACCTCTGTGAACTCTTCTAGTAGGAAAACCTCACCCTTCACAGGATAACTTGATTCATTAACTGAGGCTTTTTTTCTGACACCATCCTTCATGCAACAGCAAGAAACCAGGATGGATACTATCCTAAACAGCTATGAAATCTAGAGAAAGAAATGCAGACTGGACTCAGTGGACAATGAGGAAACAGGTCAAGTGCTTGCACAGGAATGTAGTGTAATGAAAGTGGCATTTAGGAAAATAAGTCTGACAAGAGTAGGCAACTGAACACAGGTAAATTTGCGTGCCATGCAGATTATTTAGGTATGTTTCATAATACTTTTGTCTTGTTATAATACGGGTTCATTTTGTTCCACTCTCCTTCCCCTGAAGGGAAACCAGAAACAAGAGTGTTTTGTTTTGTTTTGTTGCTGGGTATTGAACTCAAGACCTCAAGCATGTTGAGAACAGGCTCTTCCCTGAGTTACACCCTCCAACCTCCAAAATAATGACTTTTGAGAGCTGTTTCCTATCCTTTCCAGGTTCCTTTTCTCTTTTTATATATCATTTTTTCATCTTTAAAAAGAAAACCTGTTGCTTCTTTGTATGCATAGAATAATAAAACTGGGATGGTAATAAGGTACTTAGAAAATGTCCAGGGTAAAATTGAAACAACTCAGGTATTCTCAAATATCATAATCCCTTTCCAAATGTTTGAGTTCAGAACAATTCAAGTGAACTTAGTAAGATATTTTCCATTTATTATTTAAACCCAGGTGGGCTTTAAGGAAAACAGAATTTAAGACTTTCTCATCCCTTCACACCTGACTAAGCCAAATGTGATTTGGAAAAATCCACTTGGTATCCAAAAAGAACTTTCCAGTTTTAAATGAGTGATTTTTTTTTTCCTTTAAAAGAGGGGGAAGTAAGAAATCTAGTGCAAACCAACTTAGAGTTCTTTAAGTATAACCAGAAACTTAAGCCACAAATGCTGAAATACGTGTGTTTCTTTGTTTTTGAGTAATGAGCCCCTTTCTTGTACATTTGAAAAGACATTTCATATCCATGGCTTAATTCCCACCCTTAAGTGTTAGTGTCCATTTTCATGGCCACAGCAGAGGTCAACTAAGGCAGTACACTGTAAAGTTTCAACAGACATCGTTAGTAAATTTATGTGGGTGTAGAATTTACTTCAGGTTCAAAACAGAGTAAAGCAACAGTCATGGAACACTCAGAGTGGAATAGAAGGAGACTGGCATCCTATGAAGGAAGAATAGTAAAAAGGACATACCTGAAGTGTAGTAGATGATATTCCAAGGAATATCATTCCAAGGCAGACACCGAGAAATGGCTCTAGGCATGAGAGTTCAGGGCTGGGGATTGGCTCCGTGGTAGAGTGCTTGCCGGACATACCTGGGTTTGATTCCTAGAACTGCTAAAAAAGCCAAGCATATTGGCTCAGTGCCTGTAACCCCAGGAACTTGGAAGGTTGAAATGGGAGGATTGCTTGAGCCCACCTGTTCTAAAACCTCATCCTAGGGGGAAAATCATGGGAGTTCAGCAGTCATGAATGCCCTTGGTGCTTTTCTCTCCCTCTTCCATGCAAGAAAATCCTCAGGATGCCCAGTGTAAAGCACTAACTTGGACAGTGGGAGGAAGGAAAGGCCTGATGCTTGATCACAGGCTACAGATGTTCATTTTTAAAGGCTGAGAAACATCAGAGTAAAAATAAACACACCTTTTTAAAAGTAAATAATGGAATTTGAAAACCAGGGTTTGCATGCTAGCCCTTATAAGTTTACTAGCTGAGCAAACAGAGCAATTCGCCAAACTGATCAAAAACTCAGTTTCCTCATTGATTTAAGTAGGTCCTGAACCATACCTACTTCACAGGGTAGTCTAAGAATAGGTCATTCTAGACCTTGCCATTGGTCCCTTCCATTCACTTCTCTCTCTTTTTTCTTCTGGAAAATGGAAAATCAGGTGAAATATTCAATGGTGTATCTGACGTGAATACACTTTCCATAGCACTCTTGCTAGCACTGACCTAAAATTGACTTTAAAATTATAACATGCAAAATAATTTTATAAAGGAACACTGCTTTATTAAAGAAGTTCTAAATATTGGACAAGAAGATGCACTGTAGTCCTCCAGAGGGGGCAGCGAGGCAGGGACAAGACAGAATATCCAAGTGAGCTTGATTATCTTTACTCAAGAGGCAAAGCCAGCCTGGCTCAGGGATGTGAAACCACACCAAGAGGGCTGTTCCTATATGGCCATGAACCTCTGTGTGTCTGAACCTACCTCATCCAGACACTCACCAAGCCATGTACCTGCTTTGCTACTCTGGCTCTATAAAAGAACTGGACTTCTGCATGTTTCCTGAACCAGGAACTACCCAAAGGCAGCCATGTTTCACCAAATTACAAGAGTTGTCTCTGCTGAGACTCCTCTGGGTCCAATTAACACCTAGAACTTCTAAGAAATCAGTCATTAAGAATGGGGTCAGGATCCTTGTAGAAAACAGATGATGCATTCTAAGTGAGTTATCTGAAGAGTGTAATAAAAAGAACCCTTTTAAAAGGATGGGTGCACTGTAGAGAAACCAAAGTGAAGGGGTAGGAAGGAAAGAATTATTGACCTTAAACTTGAAGTTTTGACAATAACTTAAGGGTCCTCAGAAGCAAAGAAATCTGTGTGGACAGCATCTCCTATACTTACCTTCCAAGGGAAAGGTCCCCTTGGGGAATAAATTCCACCCTCATCCTACCAGCCTCACTCTCCTCCTCCATCCTAACTCCTGTCATTACTGAACCCAGCTGAAAGCTAGAGACATAGGCAACTGCCTGATGTGATTCATGAACCATGTACACCTGCTCAGGACTCAGAGCAGCACGAAGAGTATACCCAAGGGTCAAAGAGCACATACTTAGCACAGAGAGATTTGCTAGTTGTTTCCTGTTATGGGTCAAGTAAAGATAAATTGAGGTCTTAATTCAATCCCCCAGAACCTCAAATTGTAACATTATTTGGAAATATATTCTTTGCAAAAATAATCGAGTTAAAGGCAGGTCTGTACAATATGACTATACTCTTACAAAAGAGGAAATTTGAAGACAGAAACAAACAGAGAAGGAAGACAATGTGAAGACACACTGGAGAATATAGAGTGACACATCTATCTATCACAATTCCAAGGACATCAGGGATTGTAGGCAACCACTAGAAGTGAAAGAAACAGGAAGGATTCATCCCTAGAGGCGCCAGAGATACCTTGGCCTTGCTGACACTGATTTCAGACTTCCAGCCTCCAGACAGTGAAAAAATAAATTAGCGTTGTTTGAAGCTACTCAGTGTTTAGTACATTGTTATGGCAACTTCCAGAGGCTAATACAGCTGACAAGGTGCAGTTGAGTAGATGTGAGCTTCAGTATGGACCTCAGAGAAGATTATATGCAACCCTTTTATTTTACAAATAAGAAAACAGAGGCAGGGGAGTCTTGCTTATAGCTAAACAAACTGAAACCAAGATTAAACAGCAGAGTCCCCAGGAAAGCTATCTGTCTGACTTCATGGATAAAGGTCAGGAACACAATTTTCAACCTGGCTAAACCAAAGCATTGAATAGTCTTCTGCCATTCTCCTTAAGATATCATTCATGTTACAGGATTCTCTAGAATAAGTGTAGAATAAGTGGTAAGTGTCATCTTTTCCAAAGTTTCCAGATCTCTGCAGGATCATAAGCTTTTAAAGAAACACCAAATAGTTCAAAAATAAAATTTTCCTTTATTCTTTCTTAGTGCTAAAGAAAAATGTCTGTGAACACCAAGAAAGACCACCACAGACTCTCTAGGACAAGTTGCTTTACTTCATTTTAAATTAGTCATTAAAAACAGTTTCTCAAACCGAGCTCATTGTTTGCAGGACTGTTCCACACATCCTAAGGAGGTGATAAGAAACTACACAGTCAGCAGTGGAGATGTGAAGGGGGAGAGAGTGAGAGGCCTGCCTCATCCAGAAGCAAAGAGAGTTCCTGTAGTGCTGTGATCTTTCTTATCTGGAGGAAGGTTTTGTTTTCTTGTCAATCAATTCCAACAGATCTTCTGAGGATTGACCACACCTAAGACTGGGGAATGCTCAGGAAGGAATGTGGGAAGGAAGAGGGGAGTGGCCATTTCCTGATGGGTCAGCTGCTGGCAAGTGTCTGAGCCCTGGGAAAGCTGTGGTATAAGAATTCCTCTCCTCAGAGAGTTACCAGCACTGCAGGAACAATGCTGTGAATGGCAGGCTGGTGGTAACTCCCAGGTCACGCCTGGAGCAGCACAGTCCACCAGCAGAGGGTTGTGCCACTATAGGCCCCAACTCACCCCGCAGTCAGTTGTTGAGCTCATAGTTCAAGCCCATGGGGGTGCTGACAGGTAGCATTGTTCTCAAGGCACGTTCTCTCCATGGGAGGCAATCAGCCTTGCACAGGAAGACTAAAGCCTCAGACTAACTAAAAAGGCGAACTATAGAAGAAAAGTCCCATTAGGACTTCTCAGTTGGCCACTTTATGACAAGGTTCTTTCTTGGACTACCAAAGTCATCCCTTTATGTGCAATTTCTGATTTGGCAGCAGAGATCTAAGTACTTGGGTTAGGCTCCTTTTACATGATCTCATAATAGTTCCTAAGGGGCCATGTTTCCCTGTACCCAGATTCAGTGTGCCCAGGTTCCTTGAGGACAGTGCACTGCAGAGGCTTCTGCCTTAGCCAGAGCCCCACCATCACACTCATTTAATGAAGGCTAAACTAACCTATTTCTGTATCAGTGTTTTTCCTGGATAAGAGAGTTTCTTCCCTGACTTCCACAATTAAGCTGTTAGTTAAGAAGCATTGAATCATGTAAGAGTTTCTTTCATCTAGATCAGTATAGAGAAAAGCCAAAATAAATCAAGAAGAATCATTTTGTTCAAAACAAAATTTTTACATCTTAAAAGAGTAGCTGGAGAGCAGCAGTTAGAATAATGTATTTGCCTCTTTTTTTATCCTCTTTCACTCAAATATAAGCAGGGCACTTGGTTATTCTTCAGCATTTTGGAAGCCTCTGCAGCCTTCCAGTTTGGTGCATTGGTGACCTCTAGAGGACAGAATTTCAGTCCACACTCAATGAAAAGATCAAGTCATCCCATAGTCTGGAGAGGATATGAATACATTATCAATTCTACAACTGCAAATTAGCTTTGGCTTTTACAGATACAAAAGACTTCAAGAATTTATATTCTTCCAGGTAAAATAGCCATGGTGTTACATGATCCATGTTTCTGTGAGTGAAAGAAATTTGTTGTTAATGAAATCTAAGAAAAGATGGGTATATTTTTCCTCCTAAGATAGAACCTGTTTTTTGACAAATTCTCAACTTGGCTGAAACATTGGTTTAGCTTAAGTGAACGTCTTTAGCAATCCTTTACTTACTCTCCATACTTCAGTGTCCTGCCCAATTCTCAACCCAAGTGTTCAAGAATGTCAGAAAAAGCATTCAAAGAGGTTATTCTTGAACTCTATAAGATGATAGGACTCTGCATTTTCAGGATGTGAGTAAAGCAATTGGCCATGCTTCATCACATTTTCCTTCCCCAAAGAACTTCCCAACAGAGTAGAGAGTGGCAGCAAAGTTCTCAGGACTACTACACATCCACATCTTAACTAGAAGGGTAGAGACATGACTGTACAAATGGGGCTCAATGCCCCACACCATTTCCAAGAGGTCCTGGAACAGAGTTGCTTTTTCATTCACACAGAGTTGGGAGCTTTGAATCACCTTCACTCCTACAAAGTAAAAGACTTCATATTACTAATCAAGGGGACAGAAGACAACCTAAAACTTTGCCTCATAGTATAGGGCATTTGGGAAGAAGTTATCACATCATTGAATTATTTTTTCATTTAAAGACATCTACACTCTGGGGACTTTTTGAGGTATTTATCATATGTTATTTCCCATTTTCACAACTGCACTTTTAGTGAGTGTGATTCTCTTTATTTTATGAATAAGAAACTAAGACCTCTCACTTGACCAGGGTCATATAGCATATAACTGGAAGTTTGCTTTCCAAAAGGTATGTTATTTCTATTCTGTCACACAGTTTTCAACACCATATATCAACTGTTAGAGCAAAAAAAAGTGCTACAGTTATGATTTAATCTACTCACTTTTTAGATGAGTTAGGGGAAGAGAAGTGGCATGTCTTAGATCACACTCTTCAGTGGTGGCAGAGCTGGAGCTAATTGCAAGTTGCTTATTTCCCAGCTGAGTGCTTGGGTCACTATACAGTCATTCCCTTCTTGCCTTTGCAGGAGCTATAAAAGATCACCACTGGATCAGCATGAATACTGGGAAATAATTCTCCTTGAACATTCTCTCTCCCATTTATCTCACTTGGTTTCCCACACTGGGATGTCTTCTGAGAAACACAGGCAACCCTGCAAGACTCTCAACTCGAAGCTCGAGGCTGTACTGTTCTTCAGTACAGCTGTCTTCATTTATAACTCTATGGGAAAGAAAGTTGGAGAAAAGCCCATTAAAATAATGAGAAGAGCAGAAGGCTTGAAAACTAAAGGTTTTGAGAAGGATTGTGATAGAGATTTAAAAAACAGATGGTTTTTCTTGAATTGGACATTTTATTCTTCTCTAAGAACCTACTCAAATGACTTCTGGAAAGTACCATTAATTTCTCAGTAAATCAGTGTCTGCTTCTAATATCATGTTTAAGTTCTGTAGGAAGAGATTCTTATCTGGTTATGGTTTATAAATGAATGATAGAACTGTCACGTGGTTTAAATTGGACTGCTTTACTGGTCATAAAAGGATAGGATGGTAGGATTTTAAAACTACACAACCCATCTGTCATGCAGGAATAGGTTTTCAATCCATATTTGCTTCTCTGTAATCTTTTTGCTGCTCAATTCTGGCCCATCCCACAAGTCAACACTTCTCAAATGGATCATAGTTCTCGAAGCTCTTATCAGTGAAGTGTTGTTAGCAGTTTTAGTGAAGATCTTTTAAGTCAAGAGGCCAGGTTTGTAGCAAGAATGTGATTGGGGATTATCTGAGAATTTCAATGATCTCTGTCCCCTTCATAGGGTTGATAACAGCTTTCAATGACTCATCAGGGAAGGAGGTTCTGGGAACCACCCCAGTTTTCAAAACTGCTTGTTAAAGTAAAAAAGATTTAAAATCTTCCAATATAGCTATGGAACTGGATAAGTAATCTTACCAGTCTGACCTTTAGGAATCCTGATAGAGAATCAGTTAGAAAAATTCCCATGTAGGTTCATCAGTGAGCTGGAGTGTGATCCTACAAAAGTACAAGAAAACAAATAGACATGTGCTATGAAGGGTTGCCCAGTTGTAGGACTATGGTAGTGCAGAGAAAGGGAGTTCAAGAAGTCCAATGCTTTAATGTCTTCCCCTGAGTTTTGATGTCTGACCTGCCTTGTTCCTATTTCAACACGAGCCAGCCAACTGGCGCTATAACAGGCACTAATTAGAAAGCACTGTTCAAGCTTCTCCTCTGTCCTTTGGCCACAATGGAGCAGTTAATAACAGAACTGCAGTGGGGGTCCCAGCTAGTGGTGAATTGAGGACATTTTCATCAGGATCTGAATTGTTCACCCCACTTTTTTTTTCTAATTCCTATTCTAGGAGGATGGTTAGTATAGAGTTATGAGGTATTTTCACAAATGTCAGCTATTATGTCTGCTGCAGCCACTTACTGGTGTATGTCTGGGGCTGAATAGACTGTTACCTAATGGCTCACCACTCCTAAGTTCTGCAGCAAAGAAGTTTTGGCACATTGAAACCTCCTACACCACATCATAAAGCAAACTCCTTGTTCTCAGTCAGCAGATGCCTAATAACAATGAAAAGCAGAGGGAAAGTGGGCTTTTGGTGAGAAAGGCTGGTTGAAAAACCAGGAACAAAAAAGAAGCCCTTCAAAGTTATTGACATAATTGTCTAGGTAATTGACATGAAAAGCAACATTTAATGTTTAGCCAACTTTCTCTTTAGACTGAGAAAATAAATTAGAACTTTCTAGGACAGCATGGGAAAAGATAAACTAATGCAGGAAGAATCAGGGATCTGACTTATAGCTACAAAGTTGCTTTCCCGTATCTATGAACATGGAATTGGAGATTTTCAACAAGAGTACATATTTCTAGGCACCTGGAGACCAGAAGAGAGGAAGATAGATGGTGACATCAGATATCTCAGTGATGTGTAGGAAGATGCAGATGTTCAGTTGGGAGAGGTGGATTTATTGACTTCACTCGTAATGCCCTTTTGAGTGTTTTACCAGGGGCAGCTGGCTAAGTTGTCTTATTTTACAGCCCAAGTCAAAAAACACAGACACTCAGATAATGGAGAGGCCTATAAACAGAGACCACAGCTATTCTTCAGACTAGCAGCAAAGCACTTTTTAGGCACCTGTATGATCATATTAGTGGTATCTCATCATCACTGAACATCAAGACTGATTCTTTAAGCATTCTAGCAGTGGTCAGTAAATAAAGAAAGGGTCACTTTGTTTTATTCATAGTGTCCCCAGGCAACTTCCTCTTGAACACTTCAGCATGGTTTTTGGGGGGCAGAGGTAACTCTCTTCCCAGTACCTCTCCAGTCTCCACCAGACTCAGACATGAGTCCAGTCTATGTTAGCATATCTCTGGACTCCCCTTTTGGTTCCTCTAGAATGCCTGGGGACCTAATAAGTGCCATAGGAGCCCTTTATAAAGGGTATCTCATTTGATTCTTAAAATCTTTGTGAGGCAGGTCATTATTTTAATTATTATTAAATTTTGCTGATGAGGAGAGAGGCTTTATGTCTTAAGTAAGTGAAGCAACAAGCAAAGAATGGAGATATGAACTCAAAAGTTCTGGACTTCAAGGTCAATGTCCTGTGCTCCTAATCACCCTCTTGGTCTAGCTACTGCCAGAGCCTATTTCAAAGACCAACTGTTCTCATCATATGATTGAATTTTCACTCATCCAGGTGGCTTGTTAGGATCATTCACCACAGCTGCTCTCATGACACTCTGAATACTTTGAAAGTAGAGAGGTGGTAGCATGCGAGCTGGCTTACCAGACACATTTAAATACCTGCTGTGATTGACCCCTCGTCCTCAGGAGAAAGACACATGATTTGTAATTTGCCTAGGTTTTGGACTGTGGATTGAAATGGTTTATCCATTTACACACTGTAGTAAACCTCTCCTGGCTTCATGTCCTCAGATAAAACACGGGTATTTCCTTAGGGCATTATGTACATTATGAGATCTTGAAGATGAAATCAGTCAGTCATGACCAAAGCCTACCAGTAAATGACACTTTATAGATACTTAATACTTGTCTGAATGTAACAGTATATAGACACCATTAAATTTAAACTTAAAATAGAAAGAGAAGTCAATATCAAATAATAAAGACTAATAATCATAAAATAAACAACATCAAAAAATCCTTTGAAAGCTCCATGAGTAAAAGCTACTTTTGCAAGATGAAGAGTTACTAAATTCTCCTAGTAGCACATTATTGAGCACACTGAGGAAGTACATGTCTAGTAGGAATATCTAGCACTAACTCTGGGGGGGGGGGCTGATTCCAAATAGCAATGAATAATAATCATCACAGAAAATCCCAACAAAGAGCAGTAATCATAAAATAAACAGCAACAAATATTTCTACAAATCTCCATGAATAAGAAATCTTTTTTCAAGATGAAGAATTACTAAATTTTTCTAGAAACCTTACTGAGCACACTGATAGGCACATATCTAGCAAACATAGCTAACACTCGCTTTGGCAATACTGATTCACTTCAGGTCATAAAATCCAGTTGGGACCTTATTTTAATCATAGTTCTCCTCAGAAACAAAGCCAATAGGATCCATGCAGATAGATACATAGAGGATTTCTTTGAGGGATTGGCTGAAGTGATTATTGAAACTGAGCAATCCCACCTTCTCCTATTTGCAAGTTACCAAGGTAAGCCAGGGCTGTGGCGCCAATCCAAGCCCAAGGGCCTGAGAGCCAGGAGTGTAAGCCCCAGTCTGTGTCCAAGGGCCAAGAACTAGGAGGATTTGGGAAGTAGTATAAGTGTCAATCCAAGTCTGAAGGCCCAAGGACCAGAGGGCTAGTGTCAGAGGGCCGGAGCAGAGGGATGTACCAGCTCCAAAAGAGGGAGGGCGTATGCACCCTCCTCCACCTTGTGGTTCTCACTGGGCCCTCCTTGGGTTGAACAGCATCCACACACCAGGAGGGCCATCTTCTTTACTGAAGTCTACTAATTCAAATGCTGATCTCTTCCTCTGGAAGAGCCCTCACAGACACACCCATAGACAATACTTTTCATACTTCCGAAATCTCTTAATTGAGTCTAGTTGACATATAAACTCAGCCATCACAGAGCTGAACCTCCGAACTTTGAACTTTAAAGTAAATAGAACATGAGCTGGAGAAGCAGGAAGTATCTAAAAACCTATATGTGTGCATACCCTTGGAAGATTTTTATAGTACGCTAATAAATAATAAAACCTTTTACCCTCAGGTCACTAAAAGGCCAATGCTAAAAGGAATCTTGAAAATAGTATATTAGGATACATAACAGATTTGTATGTACAACTTATGGAACAAGATTTTGGAGTTTCCCTGTGTACAGTGGTAATTATTTCAATTCTGAGAATCAACATTTTCAAATAGGCATGGTTTAAGCAAGTGGGGATTTTTCCATCGTATTCTGTATTATGTCAAAACTGATGCACCATCACTATAAGAGGAGTCATTATTTTATATTCCCAAGGAAAGAAATATGTTGTTGAGTAGCTATGAAAAATATACCCATACTACTATGAGATTTTACCATATATAGGTGCCTTATGCAGGAACCCATATTGCATAATCTCTGTGTATACTTTAAAATGTGAAATAAAGTGGTTATTTTTATATTTCTTCACAGAGTTCAGCTCTTATGAATTCTTTTTTGAATATTTTATTGCTTCTGAATTATTTTTAACTAATAATTGCCAATGAGGTTTTTCATGAAATATTGGTCTCCATGCCAACAAAAGCATGAGTGATGCAGCATTTCTTAAAATAATCTTTCAAGATGTAAATACTAATGGTGCTGAAGTCTGAGGCCAAATTTGAAAGGTAGATAACCTTTCAAAATGCTGCTAAAACCCATCTTCTTTACTGTCTATCTCCCCACAGGTCCAGGGATTAAAAGAATGCTTGAGATCTTCTTTAAACCATTAGCATATTCTTAATTTGAGAGATATTAAAGAACCAAAAACCTTAAAACTTAATAATATATGTAATAAGAATCAGAAGATAGGGAAGTAGATTCAATAATCACAATATGAAACTCACTTCTTTTATTCTTTTATCCTTTTCATGTTGTTTGTGGTTTTATAGTCATAATATGGCTGCTATAACAACAGGCATCACGTCTACATGCAAAGGAGGTAAAAGGAAGGACAGGATACCAATGTACAACTGAGATACACACACACACACACACACAACTGGTGTATATATATATATATACACACACACACACATATATATAATACTACACATATACATATATACATACTTATTATACTATACATATACATATACCTATATATGTACAGACACTCCCATACACACACACACACGCATACACAATTCTGCAAGAGAAGTTGAAAAGTGTAATAACTGCCAAAGAATTGCACTTCCTGACTAGCTTAAACTGATCTCAAATCATGAAGTACATCTATGCGATTACCATTCCAAACGAAATTAAGGTTCTATTAACAAGAAAGCAGGTGGAGAATAGCTGTTAGAATGTTTGGGAGGTAAGTAGCTATATATGCTGCATTTTAAAAAGAGAGAGAGAGAGAGAGAGAAAGGGAGGAAAGACATTTTAAAAATTTAACTACTTCTCTTAAATTGGCAGTTGGAGAAAAGTGTCTGGTTTTAGGCTTGAGAAAGTATAATCAGGTGGCAAATAGAGACTGTGGCATTTATAAATCCACCTACTATTTTTAGTGATTCAGAACTTACAAATATTAATATACTACCACATTTTAATATTGTAAACTTCAAGCTTCTAATTTCAAATATGTTATTCTTCTTTGCCTCATCTCCCTTCCCTACCAAATGTTGGATATGTTCAATAAAATTTCTGACTATAAGATATCAATGAGACTAACAGTTTTCTTTAGATGTCTTATAAGTTAGGGCTTAGTTTATCAGGTATGGCTAAAGGATAATATCTTTAAAAGTCCCTCTAATAGGATATTATTTCAATTTCTGATATGGAATAATACTATGTGTGGGCTAAGTTGGAGGACTACTAAAGAAGGCTGACTATAGTGGTCTCACATTTTATCAGGATATTACACACCCTTCTCCTGCAGTAAGTAGTCAGGAATGGAAAAGAGTGAGCTCCTCCAATGCATTCTTCCATGGGTTATAAATAAATGCTAAAGTAAAATTAAAATAATACTATACCCCAAATAAGCCACTAACCTTGGTGTGGAATGTTACTTTGCTTGAGAGTAATACTGGAACAAGAGCCCTTGTGCCCCATTCTACTTTTTTGTTATCTGCTCTTCAGGAGTAAATCCTCACCAAGATGAAAAAGAATACTTTAGGGGATATAAGGATATCTTTTTATCCTTTACCTGGGAAGTTCATAATGCACATGGATTTTATGTTAACCTGACCTAAGAAATCCATAAGCTATCTGGTGAGTTTCAGCATGTTAATGCAGGAGACAGGCTGAATGTCAAGGCCTGATGCTCAGGATTATAGTTCTGGCTCCACTATTACCAGCCAAGGGCTGTGGTCATTTGCTTTTTTGAGTTTTGTATGGCCCAGCATAGTTTCCACATAGGATAAAGACTCAACAAGGGGCTGATGCTGATTACCATACAGGTTCCTTCTGAACAAGGACAGGCTGAAGATTCGATATCACTTGCAGATTTCCTACTGGCCCCAAATGCATCTCCCTTGCCATGTGGCAACACCAGAAACCAGTGATACATGCATCTGGCTTAGGTTTTATTAGTGCTTTCAAAGATTAAAAGGTCTCTAAGAGCAAAGGCTTATCATTAACCTATGTGACTGTTTTTCCTATTTCTAACACAGGCCAAATAAATGTTTACAGAGAGAATTACATTAATTTTGTTTAAATGTAAAAAGTCCTTGGATTCATTTATGCCTATGGTGGGGAAGGGACAAAATAAAAGAACTTATTAGGTCTTTTCCCAAAAGAAAACGGATCACAGAGAAGGCTAGGATATGTCCCCAGAATTCGGGATGAAGAGATAAGACATAAATCCCAGAAGGCCTTGTTGGTTTACCCTGGGGACAAATAATGCATGCATTTCGGACACTAACAAAGCAGAAGCACCAAAATGATTTTTTGGAAACTATTTAGACCTTAAAAATCACAACAATAAAAAATAGAGTCATCACAGGAAAAATAGATACTTATAAATTTGGTAATTATGACATCAATCTATAGTCGTTAATAGTAATAAATATACCATACCATTGTAAGAGGTGATTAACAGGGGAAACTGGGTGTGGGGTATATAAGAATTCTTTGTACTATTATCTCCGTAATTCTGTAAACCTAAAAATGTTCTAAAAAAAAAAAATTAAAAAGTGTTTCCATGTCCAAGGTTTCCCTGCCAGAACTTTTTATCCCTTTAAATCCCTTCTTCCTGCCTGTATTCTAAGAGTTGAAAAACCAAGGAAGATTTATGAGACAATCTGAGTGGTTAAAAGTACCTTATCCCCTCAAGTTCTTTCCAAATGCAGTCCGTGGGCGCGGCACCAAACCTTCCTGTGTGCTGTGGCAGATCCTGAAACTCTCCTATCAAACAAGAGCTCCATTGCCGCTACTGCCTGCAAGGGGACAGGAGATGAGAGGCCTCAGAGGGAGCTGAAGGAAGTATGGCGTCCTCGCTGCTGTGCCCTGGGTTGTACCACTTCCCCTCCTCTGTATCCACAGATACTTTTGTGGCCCTTGGAAAATTCACATGGGCAAACATGCTTAGAGTCTGTGCATTCCTTCCCCAATTAAAGAACAAAAGAGCTAATGCATTGGGGGCCCCTTTGACCAGAACTTTGAGTTCTTTACAAAAGCATAAAGCTTCAAGAGAGATGAAACATTAGGTTAGAAATGCAGATCTTGGTTTCTGGGTAGAAATTAAATGTGAAACTCAGAACATGACCTTGAATAATCTATTTTAATGTCTCTCTGCTTTATGAACTTTATGTATTTCCATTTGTAAAAAGAGAATAACTGGCAGCTATGAAATTTGAGTCCTCAGGAACTTCCAATCATGAAACTACATAGAAATCCACTTAAAATGTTTAGTTGAATGATTTTTAGTGAATAAAAAGGCCATGAAACTGAGGCACAGTACATTTAGTGGTCACCATTGAAAAGTTCTGGGTAGTCAGCAGAGAAATAAGCAAAAGGCCAAGTCATTTAGAGAGAAAAGAAATCTCACTTCATTTATTTGAGAAAGTTCGCTCAGCTTACTCTATGTGGTCTCCTTTTTTCCCTTTGGGCCAAACAGTCCTCTGGAGTTTGTAGTACATATAATCGTCAGGAGGACTTTATTCTTCCCCCTAAGCTTCCTCCTCCTCCTCCTCCTCCTCCTCCTCCTCCTCCTCCTCCCCCTCTTCCCCCTCTTCCTCCTCCTCCTCTTCATCCTCATCTTTCTTCTTCTTCTTCTTTTTATTTTTTCCCTTATGCAGTATTGGGATGGAGCCCAGGGCCTCATACATGCAGAAGTATTCTACCACTGAGCCACATGTCCATTCCTCCCTTAACACTCCGATCTTCCCCAGCTTATCCTCCAGGACCATACTCTTCAAACTGGAATTCCCAAGGGGTACTTAAAGGTGTTCCAAAGGATATGAAGAAAAAGTATTTTTAAAGTAGTAAATGTTTTTAGATATATTTTTGGAGCACAAACATGTTAACAGTAGTAAATTTGCAGGGGTAGTGATAAATTCTCATATATTTTTTCTTAGTTTCTTCTGCCTGAGAATCTGATATGAAGGTTTAGATTTCTTTTCATCTCTCCTTTTTTTTCTTTTTGGAGAGGTAACAGGGATTGAATTTAGGAGTACTTGGCCACTGAGCCACATCCCCAGCCCTATTTTATACTATATTTGGAGATAGGGTCTCACTGAGTTGTTTAGCAACTCACCATTGCTGAGGCTGACTTTGAACTTGCAATCCTCCCGTCTCAGCCTCCCCAGCTGCCAGGATTACAGGTCATCTCTCCTTTTACATTAGTCCTTCAACCTCTTGAAGAAGTTACAATAAATGGTATTCTCTGAATTGAATGTACATATTGGGGGAAAGATAGTTGGACCTCTACCTCACACTGTACACAGGCATTAATGTCTATGGATTGCTGATGTGAACACAAGAAGTAAAATAATATATCTCTTATGAGAATTAAAAACAAAATTCTAACAAAATGAATTTTAAAGATCAGATTGGCTTTTATTAGTGATTAATGAATTGATTGGCATCCCATCTACAAATAGAAACATGCTCCAATGAAATGAACAGAGGAGGTGGGCTTTCTAGGCAGAAAAGAACTGAAGAAACAGAAACAGGGAACAAAAAGTGGATTAGTGGTTTGGAAGTTACTTTCTTTATAGGATAAAGCAGAGGAGACTTTTTTATGCCAGGTAAGATATACAGGGCTCCTTCTGACTGCTGTGATAAATCTCCTTTTATTTTTTTCAAAATTGGTCCATTTTAAAGTTCAGTTTGTTACATGCCACCTAACATGAGTAACTTCATTCTGGTTTGTTCTGGTCTGTTGGGACTCAGTGCAGGAACCTGTACAATCAGAAAAATGAAAAATGATACCCCATTTGATTCAAATGTATGAAATGTCAAGATCATTGTACTGTCATGTGTAACTAATAAAAAAATAAAATAAAATAAAAATAAAACAAAGGCTTTGCACAAATTTTCTTTAACAGAGGCAATAAACCTATATAGGAGAGCTTCCTCATAACTTTGGATAGGCAATCATTTCCTGATATAAAAGCACAAGTATGACAGAAAAAAAGATAAACTAGGTTAAAATAAAATTAAGAATTCTATTTTCATAAAGATATCATTTATAGTGAGAAAAGGCAACCACTAAATAAAAGATACTTTGCAATATGTATATCAAAAAGTTTTGTTAAATGTTTATATTTAAATATATCCAAAATATGTTAAGAAAATGGAATTTCTACAAATCAAAGAGATGATAACTCAATGGGAAAAATAAATTATCAGACATTTCAGGAAAGAGATATAAATGGCCAATAAGGGGCTAGAGCTGTGGCTCAGTGGTAGAGCGCTTGCCTAGCATGTGTGAGGCATTGAGTTTGATTCTCAGAACCACATATAAATAAATAAAATAAAGGTCCTCTGACAACTAAACAATATTATTAAAAAATAAAAAAATAAATGGCCAAGATGCATGAAATCTTGATTGACTTCTTTAGATATTAAAGAGATGAAAATTAAACCACAATATGATACCATTGTTTATCTGCTAGAAAATTTAACAAAAAGAAACAATGCTAAGTGTAGGCAGATACATGGAACAACTAGAAAACTCATTCATTGCTGATATATTCAATTCAATATAAATTAGTGAGATTATTTTAGAAAACTATTTGGTAATATGTACCAAAGATGTCCTAAATTGCATATTGTGTGATCTAGCAGTTCTACTTCCAGGTTTTTTACTCCACAGAAATCTAGACATATTCACCAAAATACATGTACTAGAACGTTCATAATAGTACTATTATAAGAGCCGCAAACTGAAAAAATAGCTGATGCTCAACAACAGGAGAATGGATAAAGAAATCATGCCATCTAGCAATAAGACTGAACCATCTATGATTATCTGAAATAGGATGGCATGAATCTATTAATCTCAATCTCATTAATATTAATCTCAATAGTGGTGACCAAAAGAGAACATAAAGTCATGTCAATTACAAAAATAGACACATCTTGGGGTGAGCATGGAGTAGGGACTGCAAGGAAGCAAGTAGGAATCTCGTGGTGTGTTAGTCATGTTCTGTTTGTTGTTTATCTGGGCAACTGGTAGCAGCGGTGCATTTGGTAGTAAAAATTCATCTAGCTACAGATTGTAAAATATTCATGTTTTATACTCAAACTGTAATATAAAGTTAAAAAACAAAAACAGGACATCTCTCTTACTCCTCTAAAATTAGTCTTAGTATAAAAACTTCCAGGAAATATTTAAAATATTAAAATGTGCTCATGCTAAGAAAGTGAATAACTCTAATGACTGGGTAAAAAAAATCAACTGAGATGGGTTCAAATTCTTTGCCTTCAACAAAAGTGAAATATAATGTAATGGAGTTATCTGTTCATAAATCATTGAAATAAAATTCACTAATAAATAATATAGGAAGAATAAACAAATTAAATGATATTGACATATGAAATATTATCCTCATCTGCATATTCTTATCAACAAAATTCATCAAAACTTGTATCCATGGGGTAAATGAAGGGATAGAATTGATTCTAAAACTATCTTGTTATACTAATAATTAATATTCATACTTAGGCAAGAACTAATGGAAAAAAGTCCATTGCATCAAAAGATAACAATTTTCTTTTTATGCTCAATAATTATTCATCCAAGTGTATAACATTTGTATTTTTGATCAGTTATGTCTTAATAACAATTATAACAAAAGATTTTCTTAAAAATGCTAAGGATCTTACTTTTGGAAAAAAGATACTCAATAACAACTATCATTATCAAATATATTTGTGGTTCAGAAGAATATTTCAGCATAAAACATATACAATTAAATATTTTAGGAAGGAATTAATGGATATATAAGTTCAAGGGATAAAAAGAAAAATGTAAAAATTCCATTAAATATGAACATTTTAATTTTTTAAGATGAATATTTGATTTCTATGGTATTAGCTTGATTAGATGCATTTGAAAGAGTGGTATATATTATTTTAAAATAACAATTTACAATTGGCTAGAAATTATATCCTTTGCAAATAGTTAATTCTAAAATTTAATTTTTTTTATTTAAAAATGTGTAATCAACTATGTGGCTTTATAAAATTATATCATAAAACAACTTGAAGATCATCACCTAAGCAATGCCACAAAAGTGGATTTAACCCTGAAATATGTACCTTCAAACCATTAAAGAAAAGAATTCTGGGGACTAGGGTGTACTTACACATAGACTAGTCATCCCATTTGACACTGCCAGAGGAATTGGTTGGGAAAACCTTCAAGGTAAATATTGCCCTAGTTAATATATCCTCTAATACATACTCCCTAAAATTTCACTTGAATTCCTCCTATTCTTCCATCCTACTGGCCCAGCATATGTGCTGAAATTCCTTCCTCACCTCTATAAAAGATATGAAAAATCTCAGTATAATATCAACTAAGGCCCAAGGCCAAATAGATGACAAATAACCTCACATTTCACAGAAAGGTATCAGATACCAATGCAAGATCTTCTAACAAGGTTCTTCCAGTCTTAGCCCATTAGAAAGAGTGCTATGGTCTGAAGGTTTCACTCTCTAAAATTCATCTCCTAAAATTGAACCTCCAATGTGGTGATGTTAATAGATTATGGCCTTTGGAAAGTGATTAATACCCTTATAGAAGGGACCCCTGAGAGTTGCCTTGACTCTTCTACCATGTGAAGTTGAGGTGATCTTCATCTATAAATCAGAGAGGGAACCCTCTCCAGAAACGGAATCTGCCAGCATCTTGGTCTTGCACTTCCTAGACCTCAGAACTGGAAGCAATCAATTTCTGTTGTTTATAAGACACAGGATTTATGACATTTCTGACACAGGAGTCCAAACAGAAGTGGCTCAAAAAATGAATGAGGATTTATTGGAGAAGAGTTGCTGGAATCCATGCTTCTCCTCCTCATCTCAAACCAGGTGGGTGCAGCTTTACAGGAACCATTCACATAGAGTGAGAGTGTTTACCAACACTGACATCACACACACACACACACACACACACACACACACACCCTTAATGCTATTGTTTCAAAATCATTAGGTTTGTGGCAAATTATTACAGCAGCATTAAGAAACTAATACAAGTAATTGAGCTTTAGTTTATATGATCCCCTCAAATTCAGCAACTGAATGAAGGTGATCATATAAATTCTTAGTTATGTGAGACAGAAGTTTGAGGCATTACAGTAAGTTGACTATCTCCTTGAAGGATTGTTTCATAAATAAACAACCAAAACAAGCAATGATGAAGTTCATATTTAAATGTCCAGCCAGCCCTTGTTTATTTGTTGTGTGAATGTTATTGCTATCATTAATTAGGAGAAAGGAGGCATTCCCGAGGGACTAGAAAAAGGAAAAGTGGGAAATGTCAGGTTTTAAAATAAGGCCTTCCCTGGAGAAACAAATGGTGTTGTGCCTCACCTTCTAGCCCTACCTGAACCTGGAAAAGTAAAAAAATTGGTCCCAAAATTCATTGTTAAGTCATTTCAAAGAACCCCATAGTACTCCTCAGGAGGCTAAGGTGAGATCACGTGAGTCCATAAATTCAAGACTAATGAAGGCAACAAAAAGGGACCCCATCTCTTAATACACACACACACACACACACACACACACACACACACTCATAGAGGCAATTTATTCAGACAAATTCATCTCCAATTAAAATTCAGCTTGTGTATTTTATGAAACAATAAAAGAAAAGCAAAACCATTAGAAGTTTCCTAACTAGCTTGACTTTAATAGAAATGCTATCAATTCCCCTGAGGCTAAATTCTACCAAGTCCAAACAAGAACATGAAAAAGGAAATGCTCAAATAAATTACCAAGACACTATTTTTCATCTGCTATCATCTTTTTTTTCCTATTAAAAGATTTAGCTAAGAGATGATTGATCTGGGCACTGATTTGGGGGTAGCAAATTATTGAAGAAAAGCTGCAAGAAAAAAGGTTGAAGCAGGTTTCAAGTTCCTAATTCACTGGGCACCTAGTTCACATGAATTCTGTTAGGAGAATTTATTAGGGGTTTGGAAAATCTGGGTTATAGCCTTTAATGTATTGCCAATGGGTTGTGGGATCATGAGCATATTACTTAAAACCAGTTTTTGGAAAGAGGATTTTTTTATGGTGGGTGGCAATATTGGTAATTGTTAATAGCAACAACAAAAAGATCTGGAATATCTTTCTCTATTTCCTTATATGTAAAAGTGATAAAATGATCTTCAGGGATTAATAATAATTGAGAGAATGCATATAAAGCATTTATCACAGAGCTTGACATTTACTGTCATTGCCAGCATATACCTGCCATTAGCAGCATTCACAGCTTCATGTCAAGGGTTCAACTCCCTGACATACCTTCCCTTACTGCCCTTGTAGCTAGTTCCTCTATACCCCAACTCCTGACTTCAAGTCCTCTGTAGAACTTCCCCACTATGTTCTGATATTATAATCACTTCCTTATGTACTATTCCAACTTCATTGTGTTCCTCTTGTTTTGTTCTTACTCAACAAAACCCCAATACTGGGAAATACAATTCCATTTACTTTATGTCTGCACCATGAAGCTGACCCTGGTAGAAGAAACACCCAATCAGCTCTTGGGTCCCACTTAAATTATTGGCCATGCAATATGAGACCTTATTACTGTCCAAGAATCCTATTCCTTTATTCCCCAACTTCCTAAGGGATGTCCCATAACTTCTACTAAGGTACCAAACTCTAAAATCCCCTCCACTATCTTTCACTTAGATGAGATCTTGCTTCAGACTTCTTGGGAAAATAGAAGCCATCAGAAGTTCCACAAGCTCCTACACCACATCTACCCACTTGCCTGCATCCTCACAGAGTTCTTCTTGTTAATAGGGATGAACTGTTCATGTTTATCTTTGAGCAGTACTTGCACATTAGCACCTAGTCTTTGACTCCCAGATTCTAATTCTCTTCATTATCAGTTTTTCTTTTTCCATTGGAGTATTCTACCAGCTCACTGTCTTTCTTTCTACATAAGAAAACAAACTGACTTTTGATTCTACACCCTCCTCCCAATAGCACCCCATTCTCCTGCTGCTCTTTACAACAAAACTTGAAAGAATTGTCTCTGTTCCCTGTCTGTTCCAATTTTCTCTTGTGTTCATGTCAATAAGGCTTATTATACTCCCACTGCTCCATTAAAATTGCTCTTATTGAGGACACTAATGATTTCCACATGTTGAAATCCAGTGGTCAATTCTAAGACCTCATCTTATTTGATCAACCCACAGCACTTTCTCTTCCTTAGAATGCTTGCTTCTATTAGCTAAAACAACTAAACTCTTTATTTCTTTCTACATAAAATCCAGTTCTTTTCATTCTCCTATATGAATGTTAAGTTGAACTGTATGAAATTGTCTATATGTGACTGTTATTACCTAAGTTTCATATAGTCCAATCTAAATATTAAATAATGAAAATTTTAATTGAGCTAACAGCCATAGTTAAATTGACTTTTGCTTTTGATTACTTAGTTAAAATTAATTGTTGCCCATATTTCCATATCAGAAAATCTCCTCCTCCAATTTTCCTGGTATGCCAGTGTCACTCTCTGGGTGATCATAGCTTTCAATATAAAGGACAGGATCAAGATGGTCTCTCCTCTGAACTCCAAATCCATATAGCCCACTGCTGATTCCACCTCTCTGTGTGGATATCTAATATGCATCTCAAAGGTTACATATCCAAACCTTAGCACCTGACCTGTGCTCAGTCTTGCTCCCCTTCCCATCTCCCTGTCACACTCAATGGAAACACCAACCTTTCACTTCCACATTAAAAATCTAGAAGATGATCCTAGAATCCTTCCTTTTGGCACCCACAACCAATGTGTCAGAAAGTTCTGAGGCTGTTGCCTTCAGAATGTAGCCCAAATCCTACCAGCTCTCTCAACTTTCACTGATATATACGTTGGACAAACCAGTATAATATGACTCTCTGGATTCCTTCAAATTGATGTCTTCAAATTGATCTTCCTGCCACCATTCTCTCCCTCCTCTCAGTCGTTTTTCAATAGAGCAGTTGTTACTACTAAAATATAAATCAGACCTTACTCCTCTTCCAATGGGGGGCGGGGGCACAGCAAGTCTTTCACAGCGACTTAATGGCCTGCAAGATCTCCAGTGTCCCACCCCTATCCTTGCCTCTGCCCCTGCCCATCCCATATGCTCTCTTCTCCTTCAAACTCTGCTCCAGCCACACTGCTCTTGGTATTCCTGGACTACCTAGGCACGCTCTGGCCCCAGAGTTTCACATTGTTTTATTTTCTTTTTTTCAATTTGCTGTGCTCTTCCGCAGACTATATAGCCTACTCCCTGACCTGTTTAAATGTCACTTTACCAGTGAATCGTTCCAAATCATCTGTTAAAATGTGTATCCCATTACTTCAATTAATTTTTTTCATAGCATTTATGATTTTCAGACATGATGTATATTTTTCTTATTTATTCATTATTTGTTTCCCCTCACTAGAATGTAAATTCTAAGTGGGAAGAGTTTATGCCTGTATAGTTCACTACAAAATCCACAGTGTCTGGAAAAGTAATGGTCACTAATAGGGTCTCCACAAATACATAATTTAAAAATATTATTACATAAATGTTAATCACAGTAAAAGTTAAAGCAATACATAAGTGTTAGTTGAAGTATTAAGCATTAAGTAATCAATAAACATTAGACATTACCTCTGAGTTTAAGTAATAAAAAGCAAAGATTAGTTCACCTATAGGTGTTAGTTCAAGTTTTCTATACTTATTATATTAGATTGAATCATACGAAATTAGGGCAATCTTCAAATATATAGAAGTTCATACCATTCAACTTAATGATAATCTAATTATATGCCCTTGTTAAGACTGAGCTCTCTATCTAGTATGATTTTCACAATGTAGCAAGAGCCTTCTGCTGGAAAATCAAACCTGGCCACACAAAGCCTGCTCTAAGAGTGGCAAGTTACCCCTCATTGTCCTTAGGATTCCAATCAAAATTCTTCAACATGGGCCTAAAAACCCTCAAAGAAACTAGAAATTTTCTTTCTTCTCGGGTTTCTTTTCTTTTCTTTTACCTGGGAATTGAACCCAGGGCCTCATGCAAATCCAGGTAAGCATTCACCCACTGAGCTAAATTCCCAGCCCCAAACCAGAGACACAGTTCAGGCTCCTTCTTCATCTGGCTCCCAGGGGCACCAGTCTTCTGTAACTTCCAGTGGTGTGTCATGTTTCTTCTTGACAAATGAAATTCCCTCTTCCTAAAACACTGAGAGCCATCCCCTACCATCTCTTCTACTACCATAATTTACCTCTAGCCTCCAATTAATTTCCTCTGGCTTCTCTCTTAAACAGCTCTACTATCAATTCCCCAGATAAGTCTGTTTACCACTTGTATGAGGATTCTCCTTTGTAATGTGTTTCCCAATTGTTTTGCTTTATTGGTGTCATTATTTGATTTATGTCTGTTCTCTCCACTGAGATTCTAAGTTCTACAATGGCAGGGTAATGTCATTTCAGTCTTTCTACCTACCTTTCTATTTGTACACCTGGAAAGGACTCAAAAAATATTTATTGAAGGTTGGGAATTTAGTTCAGCGGTAGAGAACTCTGCTTGGCAGGTATGAGGACCTGTATTCAACTCCCAACAACAACAATATATAAATACACACACACAGACACACACACACACACACACACACACATATAAAACAAAGGGTAAAAAAAGTGAGTATTACAACACTGTGATCAAGAGATCTGACAAGAACAACTTAGAGGAGGGAAAGTTTATTTTGGCTCATGGTTTCAGAGGTTCCATCTATGATGACACATGGTCAGTTGACTCCATAGCTTTGGTCCAGAGGCAAGGCAAAACATCATGGGAGATGGGCATGGCCAAGGAAAGCTGCTTAGTTTGATAGACTGGAATCAGAAAGAGCTTGAGTGCAAGAAGCCAGGGGTAATATAGTCCCCAGGGACACACCACCAGTGACCTACTTCCTCCAGCTGTGTCCTGCCTGCCTATAGTGGCCACTCCTTAATTTCTTCAAATTATTAATTCACCAAATAGATTACTCCTCTGATGAAGTTACAGCTTTCACAATATATAATCATTTTACCACTGAATATTCCTGCACTGTCTCACACAAGCACTTTCAAGAAGCTCCTATATTCAAACCATAACAAAATGATTAAATATTTTTATAACTCATCCATCAATGTACCTTTCTATTTTATGTTTCAACCTCTAGTTAAGACATCATCTGGAATAAGGGTCACAATAATCACATCATCACCAAGAAGACACAGGGCTTTCTTGGAGTCCCAACAGCCCAGGATTGTCAAAATCTGGCTAAAATGAGACGTCTGGGGGGGAAAATGACTTTATTGCTCCCTCTCCATTTGCCACCTATATAGGAAATTTACTAACCTCATTCTTTGGCCATTTACTTCCTGAAAGCTTAAGTTAAGAATGCTCAATACCACAGCAACTATTGTTGCACCTTGACCTATACTCAAAGCTACGTCAGAATTTCTCCAGGCAAAGATTTAAAGAGAGTTATAAACTCATGCCTTCCCAACATCCATCTACCTTCCTTATAGAAGCCAAATTATGTTCAATTGCACTTCCTCCAAGTGAAATTCAGTGGTTTTTAGCGTATTCACAAAGCCATGCCAATGTCACCATTATCTAATTTCAGAATATCATCATCGCTGTGAAAGAAACTCCATGCCCATTAGCAATTGCTTCCTCCTTCTTCCTCCTTTCATGCTCTGGCAACCACTAATCTGCTTTCTCTCTCCATAGATTTGCCTATTCTGGGAATTTCACATAAATAGAATGAAGCATGGTCTTTTGTGACTGCCTTCTTTGGACTAGCCTAATGCTTTCAGATTCATCCGTTTTGTAATATGTAGCAATACTTCACTGCTTTGTATTTGCCACATAATATCCCATTATGTTTTTGTACCACAGTTTATGTATCCGCTCATCAGTACATAATAGGGATGGACCTACTTTTTGACTAATTTGGATAATGTGACACATTCTTAAATAAGTTTTGTGTGGACATACATTTTTACTTCTCTTGCCAGATACTGAGGAGTTTTTTGGTTTCTGAGACTGCCTATCACTGAAGATTTTGAGCAGAATAGTGATTTACATTTTAAAAGAATTATCCTGGATTCTATGTTGAGAATAGGATGCACTTGGAAAAGGATGGAAGCAGGGAAACCAGTTAAAGGCTATCAAATCAGCCAGGTGAGAGTGGCTTGGACTGGGGGTGTAGCAGTGGAGGTGGGGAGGGTCAGCACACTCCTGCAAATATGCTGAATTCAGAACTGACTAGAATCCTAGACATGACGGGTGTGAGAGTATTGATATGGGGCAGGAGAGCAAATGAGGGCCTAGCCTGGGGGTGCACTCCTGTAATCTCAGCAGCTCAAGAGGCCGAGGCAGGAGGATTGCAAGTTCGAAGAACCAGCTTCAGCAACGTAGCAAGGCCCTAAGCAACTCAGGGAGAGCCTGTCTCTAAATAAAATACAAAAAAGGGCAGAAAGTGTGGCTCAGTGATTAAGTACTCCTGGGTTCAATCCCCAGTACTAAAACAAAACAAAACAAACAAACAGACAGACAGACAAACAAATAAAAGACAGATGAGAGGTAAAGGGATTTTGTCCTGAAGAATTAAGAAGCCATTTACTCCCCAGCTCAAGGTCAGCTGACTAGCAGCCTCAATTCCATTTGCAACTTTCATTCCCCAATGTCATATAACTGAACATATATACTGGTTCCAGGGAGTAGAGTGGATATTTGAAGGGGACATTTTTCTGAGTACTAAGGTTTGGAATCTGTAGCTCCTAGCATAAAGCTTACTGCATGCCAGCCCTCAGAGGATGCAAATAAATTATTAATTAATTAATCAGTGCATCTCGTAGCACCTACTGCTGGGTGTTTTCCTCTAATCCCAGAAAGAAGCCTACTGTTAAGTAACATACCTGCCCAGTCAAATTTTTAGCAGAATTTGGGAGGAGAGATGGAAAGCTATTTTGAAGATGCTAAAATTAGCACCTCCTTGAGCGTTGGCAAATGAAAAAAGAAAGCCTTAAAGAAGGAAAACCTTCAGTCCTTGATCTTATTTTTTTCCCCTTATGGCTCAGTGTATGAAACCTAATTTCTTCTTAAGGACATGTGATTCTTAAAGAGTCCAGAGAACTGAAACCAAGATGGTTTAATCCTCTGATCAACACTAACAATATTTTGCTAAGATCCTATTTAGGTATCAAAGCCAGACCATGAAAGCAATAAGAACCAACTAGCAAACTTTCTTGACTTCCCCATCCTCATAGAACTCCACATTTTCCCCATTACATTTTATTATTTATTTGATTTTAGTTTTTTCTTATTAGCCCATGAACTTCATGCAGATGGTGCTCATTTGCTTTTGTAAACCATTACTGTGACTCAGGTGCTTGGCTCACAGTAGATTTTCAGTAATTGGACTTTGCTAAGTTACTGTCCAAGTACATACTGAATCAGAGACGGCTTTCTCATCATTGGCACATTCACATTTAGACTTTGGGGACTTTTCTGCATGTGACCCTTTGACTCCCTCTTGAGCAGATGATTTTTGTCATTTAATCAACAAACTGCTCCATCCCACACAGTGATTCTGACAATTTTCACAGAAGTGGAAATTTTCCTTCAGTATTTCTCAAGGTTGAGTCTTAAAAAATAAAAAAAATCAAGAGCAGCCACAAAAACATTTTGTGGGTGTTATATGAGAACATGTTGTAAGTACAGTTTATAAATGGGGTTCAGTCTTTTGAATCTAACTCCCTTGAATTTGTAATTTTGTACAAGTATTAAAAATGTGATTCATCGTGAGAATCAATTCCAAATACTTTATCTTCTCAAAGATGAGCTGTTGGTTATGATGGGTAGCCGGATTGTTTTTTAAGCAATGGTTCATGTAACCACAGAATTTCCTGGGTGTTAGTGGAAAGTATATTTATGGGAAGCCTGTGTAAACTGTTTTTTGTCAAATCATACCTGAAAGTAGCTTAAAGAGCTAGCACATGAAAAAGATTTTAAGGTTTGAAGGTGTAGAATAGAGCACATTAAAAGGAAAGTATCTATTTAGTAAAACTAAACAATATGTTACTACTGAACTCTGCTTATCAGTATAGGAGTTTGCTAGATGAACTTAGACTTGCCCAGTCCCTTCCCACTTTCTTGTTTGTGATTCTCAAAAATAATTGTAGAATTGTGTGGAGATTGCAGTATCCTAAGATAGAGAGGGAATGGTCAAAAAAATTGGGAACTGCTCCAGGCCCCCTAGAAACAGGACTTCCTTCAATGCTTAAGCCCAGTGAGTCGCACGACCTCATGGTATAGAACCCAGAGTAGGCTGCTTTCTGGTGTCCTTTAGCTGCAATGGAAATGAGGTGGGTGTGTACAGTGGCTCTATCCACTGCAAACATTCAGCACACAATGAATCCTAGGCATCTGTTGTCCCCTGCTGCCTGTCTGTAAATAATAAACAAATCACTTCATGTAATTCTTTATGTGTATGGATGTTCTGTTTCACCAAATTCAAACACATTGTTAACCAATGCATGTGAATCCAGTTCACAATCACCAACCCCAGTTCTAATCGGCATTGGACTAGTTGCTTAAGGTCATGAAACACAGGCTAAATGTGATCTTGGTTGTAATTTTGTTAATTATCTTAAATTCACCAGGAATATATTCCTAAGGGAAGCATTTTTGGATAAACTCAAGTTGAGAGCATGGGCTCATGAACCAGAATCCCCTAAATTTGAATCCCATTTTGGCCAATTACTAGTTGTATGACCTTAGGCAAAGTTTCTTATTCTGAGTTCTCAATTATAAAGAGAGTATGCTAATAATAAAAGTGAAATAAGAGTATGCTAACAATAAAAGCCATCTCACTGAAATGTTGTAAGGATAAAATAAATTAATACATGGAGAGATTGTAGTGCTAGGCAAGAAACAGATCAAGTGCTACATGAGAATGCTCTGATATTATTATTATTATCTGGGTCCTTCTCAGATCACTTTATACCTTCTCTCTCTCACCAAATGGTCTCATCCAGTCCCATGATGTTAAATGCCTAGAGCTACTTAATGCATAGCTCTATCTCTGATAGCTTCTCTGGACTTCAGGTACATATAGCAGACGCTCTTCCTGGAACAGTTTCAGATGCCTTACAAGTACATTAAACATACGTTCTCACAGAAATCTTGATATCTCCTCACAAATATGCTCTTTTACAGGTCCTCCACGGTAAACAGCATCACCCTATCCTCCATTCCTCAAACCAAAGACTTAGAGATAATCTTTTTCCCCCGATACTGAAACAATCCTATCTGTTCTCCTTATGATATGCACCCAAAATATCTGTTGTATTTTTTTTCCTCCTGTATTCATAGTTTCTACCATAGTCCAAGAAATCATGGTTCTTCCCCATCCTACCATGGAAACAGCCTCATAACAGATCTTTTCTACCCACTGTTGGCCCCTATAATCCATTTTCTATAGCCATACTCGTCTATGATCTTCTATTTAAGAACATAAATCAAAATAGATCACTCTTCTTTCAAAGTCCTCTAATGACTTACTATCAGCCTCAGCGTATGCTCAGAGCTCTTCATTGTGACCTGAATGTTTCATCTCCTGCGTGCCTCCCCAATCCTACCATACTAGCCTCTCTGTCCTTGGCAGAACAAGCCGTGCTTCCTTCTACTACAAGACCTTTGTGTACACTTCTTCTACCTGAGATGTTCCTCCCTCAGATTTTGTTGTTTTTGTTTGTTTGTTTGTTTACCATTTATCTCTCAAAGTTTCTTCCTCAGGGGTATCCATTCCCAACCCTATAATTGTTCTCCATTATATTAGATTATTAGATTACCCTGTTTTATTTTCTTTATAGCCTATGTTACTAATTTAAATTATTCTTTTAATTTCTGTCTTACCTACTACTGACTATTCTATACTAAAGTATATCACAGGCTTATACACATAATATAGCCTGTAATAAGTTAATGCCCTCCTCCCGAAGATGTTCATGTTCTAAACTCCAGAACCTGTGAATATGTTACCTTCCTGAATAAAAGGGAATTTGCAGATGTATAGGGATCTTGTGAGGGGGAGATTCTCCTGGATCGTCTGGTGGCCCAATGTAAAATAAGGCTTCATGTAACAGGAAAGCCAGAGGGGTCACTGTCAGAAATGACAATGAAACAAAGGGTAGCAATATGCCTTTTTAATGGTAAGGAAGGGGCCGTGTGCCAGGAAATGCCAGAAGCCTCTGGAGACTGGGAAAGGCAAGGAAAAAAATTCTCCCCTCCAGCCTCCAGAAGAAGCCTCCCTTGCTGACATCTAGGTTTTAGCTCCATAAAACCATTTGCACTTTTAAATTCCAGAACCAATAAAGTAATGATATTCATGATTTGAAGGTCATGCAGTTTGTTACAGCAGCCATACGAAATGAATATGGACCCCCGAATATGGTTGTTGGAAGAATGAATTTCTTATCAGTCCCATCGGACTGTGTTTTTCCTCAATGTGTGTCCCATAGTAAACACAATGAATAAAACTGCATTAAGTGAACGAAAGAAGCTTGGCTCCATTGGTATTAACAAGTGAAGATCCAGCTAGTCAGCTTACATTTTTGAGAGGACATAAAGAGCATTTGTACTGAACTGTATGTTATTTTCTTCAATATGAAACTAGTGTCTACCTGTTTGTATCACTTCATGGCTTTTTAAGTCGATCAAAATATTATTATACTTTGTGTAATATGTTCTCAGATGTACTCACTATAGGGAAATATAACATGAGATATGGGAACTTACCTTTTTACATAGCAACAAACAGGAACTCATGGTCAAGAGAAACTGAGATAAATCCTGCACAGCAATTTACTAGCTGCCTGACCTTGGGCAGGTCTTTCAATTTTTAAAGGCTCAGGTAATCAATGCATCCAATGATAATACCACATGTCTTGCAGGAATGTTACAAGATACAATCCAATGATGTTGTTAAAACCTTAGTGTAGGGCTCACCCAACATCTAGTAAACCCTTAATAAATGTTACCTGTCATTATTTATTTCCATTTTTAATGTTCTAAATACAATTTTTCCCACAGATAATATAATTGTAACTGAGGTAGAATTCTTTGAGTAAGACTTGACTAGATTCCCGTAAAATGAATTAAGAAAACATCTGTTACTTTTTGCCAGCCTAAATCAAAATTACAAATTTATTTTTAAAACCACTTTATGATCAGTGGTAGTTCTGGTGTCAAGCTAAATCACAAAAATACAATATTAAAAAAAGCATGGAATCAAATCAGCAGTAAGTGCATTCTCCAGAATTGCATCAGTGGACTTTGAAGTGTTTGCCCAATAAAGAGGGAAAGTTGCTAATTTGGCACGCTACAATTTGATTACAGCTGACTGGCTACCTCAGGAGTTAAATAAAACTTTCTGCTCTCAGGAAAACATTTATGTTTTACAGTTGAAGTGGTACTTCAGTGAATATGATACTCTTTGCAATCATTAATTCCATCTCTTTAAGCATCCCAGTGGGCTGTAGTGAATATTCTAATTGTTGAACGCTTTCTGTGAAGACATTACTCTGAGTGCTAATTATAAGCAAACACAAAACATTTGGTGTTTTAACACATTCTCTCTCCCTTCATGAATAGTCAGTGTGTTTATCATCTATGTATGTATTTACGCAGAGTTTTCTCTGATGGTAATAGTGAATGAAATGACAGTGAAATCCAGTTCTGATACTTCAGAGCTTTTATCACAATGCTTTGGAGGTGATGGGCAAATTGAAGAGGCCAGCTCTCTGATGTCTTCCAAGATCTGCTCTTCCCCAACCATTGAGATGTTATCTGTTTTCTGGCATAAGGTCTTCTCCTGGGAAGCCAGCAAACATCTTAAACGTTGCACCTTTTAGTTAAGAAAATCCTCATCACATACAAACAATAGTTGTTCAATGACATTTTTGCAAGCACAATTTATAACACCCATTGGGGGCCAAATAAATACATTAGCTGCTGATTCCCTGAAAATATCAATTCCAATTGCCTGTGGCTGAAGTAGAGATAAGTCCACTGTTTATTGCAGTAAGCGAGACCACTGCTTTGATAGCACTTTATTAGTGTCTTGGAGAGAAACAGGTAAATACAAGATATGCATGAGGTTTGAGAGGCTAGTTCAAGAAGAGCCTTTCAATGTTGAGGGGTAAGGAAAAGGAAGTTTGTGATTTTGCAAAGGTAATGGTAAAATTGTTAAGAGATGTGGAGTAAAGTGGGATTTGAAAGAAAGTCTTAAAGAGTAGTCAGTCCTCAGGTGAGCCTCACAGAGAGCCGAGTATATCACCAAGGGATGATGAGGTTGCCTGAGTACCAATTGTTTGGAAAAACAGGTACTCCAAAAGTTCATGAGAGAAATTAAAAAAAAAAAACGTTATTATTAATGTCATCTTGTTAGGCAAGACTATCTTGGACTAGTGAAAAAAATATTCATAAACTGACAGTAAGTTGTGTGGTTACAACCAGTTTCCACAAGAATGACACATATGTGATTTTAAAACCTCTGTGCCTTCCAGTGTCACCATTGACAACCTGTGCTTCTGAAATCTTCTCTTTTTTGATTTTTTTTCTTTTGTGTAAGGCGTTGATATTTCTAGAACATTGCTCTTTAAATATAATTTCTCTCCAGAAGAGTAGAAGAATACATTCTTAAATGTATGTAAAATTATGAAGTCATTTCCCTGAAAGGTGCTAAGGAAAAGAGGCATAATAGTGATGAGCCTGAGGAAGAGGGGATGGGGAGCTGACTGGCTGTGTGACTGGAGTTCAGGCCATTGCTTCTGGAGGTGGGGCTGCTGCTCTCAAAGATGCTGTGGGCTAAAATGCAACCAGCAACCAACATGGGTTGGAATTTGGTTACAGGAAGTTGTATTGATAGGAAAACCTTTAAAAAAAACACTTTTAAAATTTTTTGTTTCATTTTATTTATTTGGGTACTGGGGATTTAATCAGAGATGTTTAACCACTGAGCCGTATCCCTAATTTTTTTTTTTTATATATTGATTCAGAGTCTTGCTAATTTGCTTAGAGCTTCACTAAGTTGCTGAGGCTGGCTTTGAACTTAGAGCCTCCTGCCTCAGCCTCCCAAGTTGCTGAGATTACAGGTGTGTGCCATTTGTGCCCAACTCAAAACACCTTACAGCTATTTTTAGGTTCTCAGGGGATTCTTCCCCAAAGTAACCTCTCCTCCCCTTATAACAGCACCTCTCAGATTTTCCCCAGAGTGCCTCCTTCAGGATCACGTGTGTACTGTGAGTCTGAAAATTCTATTTTCATTGTGATGGAATCTTGGAGTCAGAACTCCACAGAGATTAAATGTTTTAGATACACATGCAGAAGCTCATTTGTGTAACTCAACGTGGGCTCACTTGCATTTTGCCTTTCCTAGATCATTGTTGTTTTATTATTTTACTCCTCTACTAGTCAAAAGGCTTCTCTTAAACCCCTTATTTCTATTTAGTACTTTCTCTTTTATATTAAACCTGTTTTTTTTTCCCTTCATCCTTCCAGTAATTAGATAGACAGACAGATATTCCTAGGTCGCCTCCTGTACATTCCAGGTGAAACTGTTTCACAGCTACCTTCCTTTGGATTAAGCCCCTCGCTCTACTCTACTTACTGCATAATTCCACTCACATAAACAAAGGCTCTCACAGACACCTCCCCAATCTCCCTTCACTCCAATCCTCCCTTCATCTCATCTGAGAATTCTCCTCCTTTGATAAAGATTATAAAAATTGATTTCCTGCAACCTTTAAATTTTGTCTATTTCATTCTTGGTGGTTTCTCATTTCCTTCTGAATCCACTGTTTTCTAAGTTTTCACCTTCCTTTGATTTTCATAAATATCTTTTCATCTAAAACTATCACTAAACCCTTCAATATCAATAGCACCTTTGCTGCCAGGGCTTTCATCTATTAGCATGTAAAAAAAATTCCTTAATTTGCATAGTGGATGCTTTTCCTCAAACTATTAATAGTCTTAAAATAGGTATCTGAAATGGAACAATTTATGTTATGTGTATTTATGAATATGTCAAAATGAAATCCACTATTGTATATAACTATAGTGTACTAATAAAAACATCTTTTCAATATGTACCTGAAATAACTATATTAAAAACTATTTTTACTGAGACAAATATGGCACACTAGTAGATTAACAAATGAAGTAAATAAAAATCTTGACCTTTCTTGGCATTTTGCTTCATGACATATGTATGCCTAGAAGGAGAAATTAGAATAGAGGGTCAGAACACCAGAGACTGCTCTGGGCTGTGTTTGGGATGCAGGGATTTAACTGAAAGTCAATGCGAATCCTTTAAAATGTTTTTAAGTTGGTGATGAAAAATTACATTTTGAAAAGCTAGGGGATTGCAAATTGATTAAAAAAAACTGAGAGTAAATGAAAGGAGGAAAATTAAGAGTCTGTTTCATTAATCAAAGTGAAAGAAAATGGTGACTTGGTTTCTAGTGGTGGCAGAAAGAAAGAAACCAAGGGATTAGAGATAATAAATGGATATGAAAAAATTTATGATGAAATTCACGTTGGGTAAGATGGAGAGCAGGTGTCAGGATGGACTCTTAAGGTTTCTGACTCACATAACAGATGCTGGAAGATAGGAAGGTAGCACTCCTCACTGAGGTAGTAAACATTAGCACTGTCTAATATGGTGGAATCCTGCTACGTATGACTGATTTAATTTAGTTAAAATTATTTAAGAATTGATATTTAGATCCTCAGTCATGCTAGTCTTATTCCAAATGCCAATGAACTCTGCACATGTAGCTAGTGGCTGCCCAAATGGCCAGTGCATATACAGAACATTTTTATTACTGAAGAATTTATTACTGCAAATTTCTACTGGACAATACCACTATAGAAGACAGCTGTGTAGTAGTGATGGCCCAGAGCTCTCTCCCTGGTTACTTATCATTCTCAAGTTATTTTACTTATGATTATACCTAATACCAAGAAACTTAGACATATTATCTGCAGATAAACATACCAGCTCTATTTTTTCATGTTGCTTTTCACAGTCCCTTTGGCCACGTTGTAATATAAGGATAGATTTGATAATCTCCCTCAAATGAAATTAGTACAGATTATTTGAAAGGAAGAGAAGCAGTAGGTCTTCAGTGTGGGCTATAGGTCCCCAAGGATGTTAAGTGTTTTAGCTTGGGTTTTCTTAAAAATACACCTGAGAAAAGAATTTGGGGCAGAATAATCTATTTTGGAGATAAACCAGGAAGCACTGAGAGGAAGTGAGAAAATAAGGGAGGAGACAGTGGAAAGATAATGAAGGATGCATTACTGAATGTGTTATTACTCTAGGCAACTGGGAGCCAAGCCTGCTGGGGACCTCTGGGAGAACGTGACAAATAGCTACAAATTCCCCTTCCTCCAGGTGAGGAAACTTGCCTAGTTACCCACCAAGTTAAGTTCCTTACTAATTAGCGTTTATTCCTGGATGTTAAATGTTCAACCTACTAGCCTTCCTAATATACTCCTGAGCTTACCTTTGGGCACAGGGAAAACTCTCCTATTGATAGACAGAGTTGTGGGCATACACTTAAAGGACATCTCATCCCCCAATAAATGTAAGCCAAAAGAGAACACAAAGAGGGGAATTTTTCCAGTTTCCTCCAGCTTGGTGGAGGAGACACTCATGAATTCAGTTTTAGACAATGTGTTTGAGTCATCTAAGTCTTGAGATAATGTAGACAATGTATAAGACTGAAGATCAGATGGGAGATCCAAACAAAGACTGACTATGAGTCATCTTCACATGCATAACTGACACTATGGAAAATGGATGTATTTCCAAGGGTAGAATATACAATGATGGAAGAGAAAGCCTAGGTTTGAGCTTTGAATTCCCAAATCAATGTCTAGGTAGAGAAAAGGTGAGCCTATAACTTAGCATATATTGACACATGTGCACACACACACACACATACACATACATGCATACACACATACACACACACAATCTAAGTGATTTATAAATAATAAAAATTTATTCCTCACAGTTCAGAAGACCAGAAAGTTCAAGATCGAGATGCAGCAGATTCAGTGTCTGGTAAGAGCCTTATCTCTCCTTCTAAGATGTCACATCATCACTATGCCCCCTCATACCAGAAGACAGGAAGTGCCAGGCAGCTCTTTGAAGCCTTATTTTATAAGGAGGTCAATCCCACTATTGAGAGCAGAACCCTTGTTGTTCCCTAAACACATCATTTCTTAATACCATCACCATGGATGTTAAGTTTCCAGTTTACAAATCCTGGATGTGTATATGCATATATTCAAACCATTGCAGTCTAAAAAGAGAAAAGTTAGAGAAGGAGCTGCTGGAGAAGAAGAAAAACAACCAGGGCAGAACTGGGCCAAAGCAGTCAGGGAAAAGTGTGTTTAGATTTCTTCAAACACATAAACAGCAACAACAAAAATATCACAGCATAATCCATACTACATGGAACTTAGATATGGGAGATTAGTTAGAGGTAACTTATCCATTTAAACTAAAACCTAGGAGTTAGGGTCTGTGTAGTTTTTTATAGATTAACTGTAGCACATAAAACGGAGCCCAATTCAATACTGGCACACTTACTATATGAATGCAAATAGAAGTTGACAGTTTTTTTCTTTTCTAAAGAGATCTAACAAATGGAAGCATCAAGTAATCTTTCAGATCTCAGTACATAGTGTTCTCTGAATTTCTTTCCATAAATACTTTAATACAATAATTCAACTTTATTATCCTTAAAAATTGATTTAAAACATAATGGAAGTAGCAGTATAATGGACAAAATGATTGTGCAAGGTTTTTCTCAAGTGTTTATAATAAAAAGCAAATGAAAACAAGCATGAGTCAAAGAAAATTATAAACAACCAGCTAAAATCAGTGAACACTAGGAGAGAATAACTCTTTAGATATATAAAAAAGAAAAAAAAAACATGCAATCCTAGACAACCCACACACAGAAGGAAGCTTCTGATAGATCTGCAAAATCAGTTAGAAACAAAAGCTTTCTGTTTCTAGTGAGTAGAATACACATCATGAGACCATTAATAGAGTGTCCCAGTCAGTCACTTCTCAAGATGTCTTTGTGCTGTGTGGACCTGAGTCAGGACCCTTCATATGGACAAGGATCTCATTGAAATAAATGTGTGTGTGTGTGTGTGTGTGTGTGTGTACATGCACATGCATTTGTAAGAAATGACGGGGGATCTACTGATTAACAAGAAAAAGTACACCCATTATAAGCACATCAACACTACACAGCACTTAGATAAGAGAAATTAGAGGCAACTAATGCAGTTCCTTCAGAGATTTAATGATAATAGATCCTAGAAAGGCAAAACATGAATGAAAACACATTCAAGAAGGAAAACCAAAGGAAGAAATTTAATGCAAATGACAATAATGATTCCCTAGTTCACGAGAGTGCCAGAGGAAGATGCTGGTAGGACATTAACAGAGTCCATACTAATGGAGTGGAGCTCAGAGCAACTTCTTGCACTTTAGTATGGATATTAATCACCCAGATTCTCTTTGAAAATGCAGTTTATGATTCAGTGAGCTCTGGGGTAGAACTTGAGATTTTGATGTCAAAAACATAGTTGGTGCCATGCTGGGCATCTCTGGACCACATTTTGAGTAAGTTGGGACAAGACTTAGAAATGGAATCCCAACTGGGGCAAAAGGATATGGTAGTTGTCCAAGTTACAAACAAGCAAAAGATTCAAGGTCAACCTAGCAGGATGAGAATAAGGAAGATCACCACATGCAGGTGGCCAGAGACAAGAGGCCATGTCCAAGTGTGCCAGCAAATGTTGTGCTGTTGAACCCAGGGAAGGAATTCAAGGAAGCAGTCTAGAACATGAGCTAACTTTGGAAGTTCAATCTAATACCTAGTCAAGATGTCATGAAAACTCAAAGGCGCAGTGGAGGCAAGAGGAGCGTGATGCAATTATTTATACTTTACATAGACAACAGCTGAGAAATTTACAGGGACAGAGAAGCTTACCCTGGGAACATTGTTTCTCTAGGGTGAATGTAAACTTACAGAAATAAATAAATAAATGCTCAGTTCATTGGACTGGGCACAGTACACTGTCCCAATGGATACTGACTAGTAGGAAAGAAAAATCCATATCTTGCTTATGTATCAGCAGAAGACACCCCTGGGGTTAGGTTAATGGTGCTTCATAATATTGATAATATCCAGGCTTCCTTTTATCCAGCTTAATCTGTATTTTTTAAAAGAATTTTTTCTTCCCTACATAGAGAAGTACTTTGGTCTTAAAAAGTTTCAGTTACTGTTTTTGGCCCCTATCACCACAGTGGCAGCCTATAAGAAAAGGACTGTTTGACCACTGTATCATCAGCAGCTAGATTGCTTGGTACAAGATTAAAACTGCATGAACATTAGGGGTGAACAGATGGGTGGAAAGAATGCTTCCTCCCTTACCCCACATTATTACCCAGGACACAGCAGAGCTACATAGGTTGCCTGATGGCATTGCATCTCCAAAGAGAAGCCAGAAGTTCTTCCCTCTCCACACATCTCCCATCTCCTGCTCTATACTTCACCCCAGAGAAGTACAAGACCATTAACTGTGAGGGGGGTATTTCCTTCTCCCCTTGTCCTAGTTCCCAGGACCACTTTTTTTTCCCCACAAAACATCGAGAAATGAAGCTTTGCTTAATAGACAATGCATACATTTAATGTACTGTTTCTTTTTTTTACCTTGAAAAATAAATTTAATATGCATCATACTTGCCACCTGGGGCCTCTTACAAATATGATGTAAAGTATGTAGATGATGCTAGATATACATTTTGACACCCATAGGAAAAGCGTTGGGTGCTGGTCAGAAGGGGTTTGTGTGAATGGTCAGAGAACCCAAACCCCTAAGCCTCTTGCACTGTGGCCTCTTCGGTGTGCTCTGGGAGACCCCTTTCCACCAAGTGCCAACTTGGACCACTGCATTGCAGTGAGAAGGTCTGGCATGGATTGAGAGCGGAGACCAGCTCCACCTTTGGAATTTTGGTTTCTTTTCTTCTCCTTTTCTGAGGCCAGATTTTCCTTACATTTGGAATGATAAGAAAGAGAGACCCTTAAAATGAGCTTACAGGCAATGATTCTGGTGAGAAAATTGAGACTTTTGGGCAGTCTACCCAAAAGACTGGGGTTTGAGGCAAAAGCTTATAGTAATAGAAAGCACATATTTCTTTTTCTTTCTCTTCTGTGTGTTTATTTCCTTTAGGAACCTTACTAGGAAAGGTCCTATTCCTTTTCATTCTGAAGAGCAGAGAAATTTAAACATGGTCATAAAGTCTGGAAACATATAAACCTAATAAGTAGTTCATTGATATTTTATTATAGCACATGATGTGGTCAGTGATAATGTTTTCACACTTTAAGTCCACACCTGTTCTTACATGGGCTTCTCTAAGACCAACTAGACCAGAAACATCACATGCACAGGTTACTTTTTGTTATGATATGAATGCTTATGTGGCCCTAAAATTCACATGTTGAAATCTTAATCAAGAGTGATGGTATTAGGAGATTAGCCTTTGAAAGGTGATTAGGAGACAAGGGTTCTGTCCTCAATAATGGGGTTATTGACCTTTAAAGAAACCCCAAAGAGCTATCATGTTACTTCTGTGTGAGAACACAGAAGATACCATCAATGAATCAGGAAATAGTCCCTCACCAAATACTAAATCTACCAGTGACTTAATCTTAGACTTTCCTCCTTCCAGAACTATAAGAAATAATAGAAATTACATTTTTTATTGTTTATACGCTCCCCAGTTGATAGTATTTCATTATAATAGCCCAAACAAACTAAGATACTATTTGAACACACCTTGGGGAGTGTTTCACTTGCCCAAATACTTCTTTACACCCTGTGTATGTTCTAAACAACTACATGAAATAAAAGGGATGCCAAAGTACAACGTCTGAATTCTGAAACAGTATTTGATGTGAAAAAATGGTTTTATTACTACTAGGAGATACTGAAACCCTGAAATGTAACAACTGTTAACTTCTGGCTGGAGGTAGATTGCCAAATAACATACAGTTAAGTTTGAATTTCAAGTCAACAAACAATTCCTTAGTATAAATGTGCCCCATGCTAAATATTTTTAAAAGACCCACTATTGGCAGTAGTAGGGAAAAGAAGCATGGTGAGGCATGCGTGCCCTGGCTCTGAGAGGCTTCCACTCAAAAAATGACACACATCAATTACTGGTGTTTTATTGCTGAAACAAGGTATATGATCACAGCCAACTTCAGGGGAGCAGAGAAGTGTGATCTAACCTGGAAGGAACAAAAAGGAATGCAGATGGAAAGTTCCAGTGAAAAAACACACCGTTTTTATTCATAGTTTATAAGAATACTTACAAATTAAAGCATGAACATCAAACAAATAAAATTGTGCCTACAGGAAAGAGAGGAAGGGGAACTGAACTGGCATGAAGAGAGAATTAAAAAGGGATCAATAACAACCAATAATGGTAGGGAGATTATTCTCCTTGTACAGGTGGGTAGAGGAGGACTGGAGTTTTAATGTGTTGTCATGACCACAACTAATGGTTGCCAGAGAGGAAATCAAACTTGGATCTTCTGACCCCACATCCTATTCCTTGTCCCCTGGTCTCCAGGTTCCCATGGCAACATGCTTTACAGATAAATATAACTTAGTTATATTTTTTACAGATAAATATAACTTTAAATTGATAATCGTTTTCCATATACATGATATTTCAAATAGGATGCATCAATATTTCTAAAGTGACTTTTTTCTTTTGCTTTTTTTGGTGTTTTAATTAAGAGTATGCCATGTAGAGCTCATGTTATTCTTTCCCAATAAACATCATTAATAATATTTTTGAAATTAGCAAAACAGTTGCAAATCAAATGGACCTGAATTATGATACTGGCCTTGTCAAGTAACAATTTTACAAATTTATAATATGACCCTTTTAAGTATCTAAGTTTTTTTTTTACTAGCATTAAACAGAGACATGAGGCGGGAGGGAAAGGGAGAAAAAAAGGGAAATCACATGTAAATGGAGGGAGACCCCCATTGTTATACAAAATTACATTTAAGAGTTTACTAGGGGAATGGGATAACAAACATGGAGGGAAATGAATTACAGTAGATGGGGTAGAGAGAGAAGATGGGAGGGGAGGGGAGGGGGGATAGTAGAGGATAGGAAAGGTAGCAGAATACAACAGTCACTAATATGGCAGTATGTAAAAATGTGATGTGTAACCGATGTGATTCTGCAATCTGTATTTGGGGAAAAAATGGGAGTTCATAACCCAATTGATTCTATTTTATGAAATATGATTGGTCATGAGCTTTGTAAAGTTGTGAACATCCAATAAAAAAAAAATAAAAAAATAAAATTAAAAAAAAAAAAAGTATCTATGTTTTTAACTATAATGTAAGGATAATAATGCCCACCCTAAGAGGAACACAGATTGAATAAGACTTTATGTGCTGCACTATAATGTATACAACTTTTATGCTAATATGTATTTTTTAAAAATTAATCAAAAATTTTTAAAAGATTAAATGAGGAAAGGAAACAGGATAGATCCTGACACTAAAGTTTTCAGACATTTAAACTTAGCTCTTCATTGCCCCAAGTGTTATAATTAACACTGAACTGATAGCCTTCTTGCTAACCATTTAATATTGCTTCTATTTTGGTTACACTATAACTACTAGTTACCTAGTTATGTAGGGAGTTCACCCCAATTATTATTAATGAGTCAAAGAAAAAAATCTGTCATTGAGGACTTCAGCTTGATGTTTTAGCTCTACTAAAGAACTGTGGCAAGTGAAATATACCTGAGATGCTGTTTAAAATCGAGGCAAAACCTAATAATAGTTTAATAAGTCCTGAATTATCTAAATTTTTGTTTACTTTGCTCATAGGAATTGCATTCTATTCTTCCATTTCCACAAAAAAATGCAACCTAATGACCACCATATATTCTAACTGATCAAAGAAAAATATTTTCACTATTTTTGCTAAATTTTACTATGTATTTATGCATTTCCAAATGGCATATTATTATATTTTATATAATTTTGAAATTTAAGCTAAGATAAATGGTGTCATACATAATCTTTCATGACTTTATTCATTTGGCACCGTGCTTAGTTTACTCTTTTCCACCACTGTATGGATTTCCATTTACAAATAAACTACAACTTATTTATCCTTGTTCCACCTTCAGAATGGTGACCACGCCTGAGGGGGAGGTATGGGATTGTGATGGTCAATTTTAGGTGTCCACTTGACTAGGGGAAGAATCACCTAAAGAACTGGTGAAGTAGTATTTCTGGGTGTGTCTGTGGTAGTGTTTCCAGAGGAGATTGGCACATGAGTCAGTGGACTGAGCGGGGAAGATCTGCCCTCAGTGTGGACTGGACGGCACCCTCTAGTTGACTGGGGGCCCAGATAGAACACAAAGGCAGGGAAGAGGGTATGCCCGCAGTCTCCCCGGAAGCTGGGACTCCCTTGTTCTGAACATCAGAACTCCAGGCTTTCCAGCTTCTGAACTCCAGAACTTATACCAGCAGATCTGCAGGGTTCTCAGGCCTTAAGCCAAGTTCTGAGAGTTACCCACCAGCTTCTCTATTTCTGAGGTTTTGGGGTTTGGACTGAGCCATGCTACTTGGGTCTTTAGTTTGCAGGACTTGTGGTTGAAGGACTTCTCAGCCTCCATAATCTCATAAGCCTCTTCCCTAATTCCCTTATCTATCTATCTATCTATCTATCTATCAACCCTTGAAAGATCCTTATTTTTGCAATATATATATAAAATTTATTCTGCCTCTTGGGAAAATCCTAACACAGAGACATAGTAGGGCACAGGCTCAGCATGAAAAGGGAGGGGATACAGAGTAAACATACACCATTTCTAAATTGACCTGATATTCATTTTATTATTCCTTATACTGTACCTAATATACATATAGTTTTTAAAATAATTTTCAAAATAGGAGCAAAAATGGATGTTGCCTCTGTTATCTGACACAAAATACATGGTCATTTGGTCAAGGAAAGAGTTCATGCTTGATGTCATTAGGTGTTTTTCTGATTTGATTTTGTTGTTGTTGTTTGTTTGTTGTTTGTTTTAAACAGTGACCCAGGATTGGGGATCAGCTTCTCTTGACTTCATTTCCTATCACAGTCATCTGCAGCACACTGGCATCTGAATCTGTTTTCTTTACCCCAGTGAATTCCCAACCAGGTCACTCTATAAATGGCAAGTTGAGACATTCAATGGCCACAAACTGATTCATTGATAAATAACATTGACTTAAAGTTAGCTGTCAAACAGAGACTAGAAAGTAGTAGACCTACAAAACTTGTATTCTCCCAGACAAAAAGTCACTTGTCAAAATGAGAGATAGTTGACAAAATAGCAAGAGGGAACTGGTTGATATAAACAGGCACATAGACAACATCATTTATTTATTCTTTCACTCATTATTTCAAGCCATCAACCAATTAATCATTAAATATATATGTCCTGAAATTTTCCAGGACGCTGGTGCATGTTGAGGCAGGAAGATCACAAGTTTAAGCACAGTCTTGGAAAGTTAGAGAGACTTTATTTCAAAATAAAAAATCAGAAAGGATTGGAGATGTAGGACAGTGGTAGAACAACCTGAGATTATCATGAGATTAAGTTCCAAGTACTGAAAAAAAAAAAAAAGTTGTGCTGTGTCAAGCCCTGAACTAGGTGTTTAAATCATAAAGATAAAATCCACCCAGGCTCTGCTTTCCATAAGCTTACAATCTAATGCTTGTGTTACAACATTTCTTCATAAACATTTCAACTGCAGAAGTCATTGTGTCATATCAAATAGCCTGTGTATCTTGAGGTAATTTCTTCTTCAGGGTACATATGCTCCTTCCTTCCCAGTGTCTAGCACAGTAGCTATTGTGAATAATTTTTAGTAAATGACTACTGGATGAATCGTCACAAATAAAAACTGGATTGACCTAAAAATCTGCAATTGATGGTTATTGTGTTAGTCAATTTTCTACTACTGTGACAAAATTCCTGATGTATTCAATTTAAATAAAAGAAGGGTTTAGTTTGGTTCATGGTTTCAGCAGTTTCAGTCCATAGTCATTTAGCCCTGTTCCTTTGGTCCTATAGAAGCATAATACTTAATGGTGTGAACATATGGCAGAGGAGGCCTGTTCATATCATGGTGGATGGAAAACAACAAAAAGAAAGACTGGAAGAAACTAGTGCTCCAATATCACTTCAAAAAAATATAACTTCTTTCCATCAGGCTCCACTTCCTAAAGGCTCTACCACCCTCCAAATGGCATTTATCCCTTTAACTCATGGGCCTTGGGGTACATTCAAGATCCAAACTATAACAGTTATAACTTTTGTGTTAGTCAGCTTTTCATCTCTGTGACCAAAACACCTGACATGAGCAGCTTACAGGAGGAAATATTTATTTTGGCTCATGATTTCAGAGGTCAGTCTGTGGTCAGCTGGTTCTATTGCTTTGGGCCTGAGATGAAGCCGAGCATCCTAGTGTTATGGGTATGGTGGAGGAACACAGTCAGCTCATAGAAGGCATGAAGTAGAGATAGGAAGGGGCCAGGGACAAGATATGCCCTTCCAGGGTACCCCCAGTGACCTACTTCCTCCAACCATTCTCCATGACTTACCGTTCCCACCTCCTCCTGTAGTTCATTTTCCTATCAATGGATAAATCCACTGATGTGATGAGAGATCTTGTGATTTAATAGCTTCCCAAAGCTCCACCTCAGGTCATTGCTGCACTGAAGACCAAGCCCTCAACACATGAGGCTTTGGAGGACACTTCATATCTAAACCATAATGCCTTTAAGTTTTTTCTTCCTTAAAGGGTCCTTATTTTTGCATTCATGTTCAATGCTGAAAATTCTCATGCCCAAATTCTATAGTTTCAGTGCCTTTAGCCCTCCCCGCTCTCCCCTACACACACACAGGGCAAGGCAGGGAGTGGAGGGAGGAATTTTAAAATTCTGGTAATAATCATTTAGAGCCATATTTTATGAGAAATGAGGTTAACTATAGAAACTAATTCTGGTTATAATCATTTAGAGCCATATTTTATGAGAAATGAGTTTAACTATGGAAACTAAGAAAATATGCCAAGTTGGCCTACTATTGGGCATTCTCAAACATAGAGACTTGAGTCAGCTGGAAGTGCAATGGACAAATGACCTTTGTATGGTTGAGGAGATCAAAGAAATTAGAGAGAAAGACAATAGCGTAGAGAAAGCAAGGCAGACAAGGACTTTGTGAACCAGACTAGAATGTAGCACCCTTGGACAAAAGAAAACAGCAAGACCAGAAAATTAAGTGTGGTGTCTTTATAAAGAACACGACAAATGAGAAAATAGATAACACAAAGCCCAGGGTTCTGATGAAGAGGGCTGACTGGCCAGGGTGGGGAGGGGGAGCTGCAGGGCAGGACAGCAGTTCCCCTGCCTTTGTTATAGATGCCCTGTTTGCTGTTGCATCCTGATCGATTTACCCTCACCAGCTCCTCAAGTGGAGGCAGCATTGAGTGGTGGGACTGGTAAATATGCCCTGGATACAAAGACCATCTATTTATTAATTGTTGCTATTTAGAAAATTCAGCCATCTGAAAATTCCAAGAAATCTAGAATTTTCTGTAGTCAGCAGTCAAAGACCTTAAGGAAATGCCTTAATTTCTAGTTTCTAATCCCTTTTGGTCAAGATGCCAGACCTCAATCTCTGGCCTTCAATTATAAATTCTTTTGACAAATCAAAATTTTATTTATTTCAATCTTTTCATTTTAGTTGACATCCTATGTCAGTGAATTTGGATATAATTATTTAGAAACATAGTTTTACATAAATTACCCTTGAACAATCTGCAAAGGGTTCTTTGTACATTCTGGATATTAGGGCTCTATCGGAGGTGTGGGGGGTAAAGATTTGTTCCCAGGATGTAGGCTCTCTATTTACCTCTTTTATTGTTTCTCTTGCTGAGAAAAAACTTTTTAGTTTAATTAAGTCCCATTTGTTTATTCTTGTTGTTAACTCTTGGGCTATGGGTGTCCTATTGAGGAATTTGGAGCCTGACCCCACAATTTGTAGATCGTAGCCAACTTTTTCTTCTATCAGACGCAGTGTCTCTGATTTGATACCTAGCTCCCTGATCCATTTTGAGTTAATTTTTGTGGATGGCGAGAGAAAGGGATTCAATTTCATTTTGTTGCATATGGATTTCCAATTTTCCCAGCACCATTTGTTGAAAATGCTATCCTTCCTCCATTGCATGCTTTTAGCCCCTTTATCAAATATAAGATAGTTGTAACTTTGTGGATTAGTCTCTGTGTCTTCTATTCTGTACCATTGGTCTACCCACCTGTTTTGGTACCAGTACCATGCTGTTTTTGTTACTATTGCTTTGTAGTACAGTTTGACCTCTGGTATAGCTATGCCTCCAGATTCACACTTCCTGCTTAGAATTGCTTTTGCTATTCTGGGTCTTTTGTTTTTCCATATGAATTTCATGATTGCTTTGTCTATTTCTACAAGAAATGCCATTGGGATTTTGATTGGCATCGCATTAAATCTGTAGAGAAGTTTGGGTAATATTGCCATTTTAAAGTTAAACAATAAGATAACAAATAACCCAATTAACAAATGGGCCAAGGACCTCAACAGACACTTCTCAGAGGAGGACATACAATCAATCAACAAGTACATGAAAAAATGCTCACCATCTCTAGCAATCAGAGAAATGCAAATCAAAACCACCCTAAGATACCATCTCACTCCAGTAAGATTGGCAGCCATTATGAAGTCAAACAACAACAAGTGTTGGCGGGGATGTGGGGAAAAGGGTACACTTGTACACTGCTGGTGGGACTGCAAAATGGTGAGGCCAATTTGGAAAGCAGTATGGAGATTCCTGGGAAAGCTGGGAATGGAACCACCATTTGACCCAGCTATCGCACTTCTCGGACTATTCCCTGAGGACCTTAAAAGAGCGCACTATAGGGATACGGCTGCATCAATGATTATAGCGGCACAATTCACAATAGCTAGACTGTGGAACCAACCTAGATGCCCTTCAATTGATGAATGGATAAAAAAATGTGGCATCTATACACAATGGAGTATTATGCAGCACTAAGAAATGACAAAATCATAGAATTTGCGGGGAAATGGATGGCATTAGAGCAGATTATGCTAAGCGAAGCTAGCCAAGCCCTAAAAAACAAATGCCAAATGTCTGCTTTGATATAAAGAGAAAAACTAAGAACAGAACAGGAAGAAAGAGCATGAGGAAAAGACTACAGTAAACAAAGACGAATGGGGGGAGAGAAACGGAGAGAGAAGGGAAAGCATATGGAAATGGTAGGAGACCTTCAAGGATACATAAAATTATAAGAGGTTATGAGGGGCAAGGGGGAGGGAAAAAAAAAAAGGGAGAGAATTGAACAACAGCAGGGGAGGTAGAGAGGGAAGATGGGAGGGGAGGGGAGGGGAGGGGGGATAGTAGGGGATAGGAAAGGTAGCAGAATACAACAGTCACTAATATGCCATTATGTAAAAATGCGAATATGTAACAGATGTGATTCTGCAATCTGTATTTGGGGTGAAAATGGGAGTTCAAAGCACAATTTGAGTCTAATGTATGAAAAATGATATATCATGAACTATGTAATGCGATAAATAATCAATAAAAAAATAAAAAATAAAAAAATAAAAAAAATAAAAAAAGATACTGTGTCCACCTAAAACTAAAATAAATAAATATTTAAAAAAATAAAAAAATAAAATGAACTAGAAACCAAGGGCCTCCTGTCTCCAAGTTAAGTGATTTAGGGCAAATCTTAGACTCTCAGAACCTCAATTTATTCTTTTTTTTTTTTTAATGTTGACAACATTGCCTACCTTACTTGGCAAACATTAAATATTCAATAAATATTTTTTGAGAATTGTGAATAAATACTGTACATGAAAATGAAAAAAAAAAAAAAAAAAAAAAACAATCTGCAAAGGGGCCCCCATATCTCTGGTTATAGGGATGTCTCCAACCTAACTGTGTTACTGACTATAAGGCCAGAAACTGTTTCTTCTATCTTCTTGTATCTCTGTACATCTCTGGACAAGACTAGGAAAACATGGGCACCCAATAAATAGGCTCTGCTTGACATTTAAAGAACAGGTCATACATTTCTCACTAGGGAAATGTGTACTCATCAAAAAATATTTTAAAACATTGCCTACTCTAGGTAAAAAGTGATACTTTAAAAAAATCACATTTATCTTTGTTTAACCCCCATCCCCCTCAAAATACCCATTAGTGTCTAACTAAAGTGTGATGGTCATGTACACAAGCTTTTCCCTTAGTTGATAGGCTGCCAGCTACCAGCCTATCAGCTTAATGACCTCCAAATGGTCCTGTCCCCATCGCCTCCAAATAGATCACTGAATCAGATTTGTAGACTTAGTTATGTAGAATGACCAGGTATTTATTTCTCTGCTTTCCTACTTCTCACATAAACTGAGCACAGTTTTCAAAACTGAAATGCCTCACCGATATCTTTTCTCACTCTAGTTTCTTTTTTCTTTCCTCATGTATCTAGTACACGCTAACCAAAGTCCTCTTGCTTGCCGGCTCCTGAGGAAAGCTTCTGTCTTCATAGAGCTAGCAAAGAAAGGCAATGACCAGGCTGTTTCATGGCAACATAATTAGGGCTACATTAAGAGAAGGCAGAATGCGTTAGAGGGGCAGCAGCTAGAAGGGAGGTAGTGGTCACCAATGAAGAAGTCTCTACCCCTGATCACTTTGCACTGCTACTAACCAGCTTCAAATAATTTTGAAACCATACTTCATATGGTTTGAGAAGTAACAGGGGCCAGAATCCATTTGAGAAACCATAGCTGAAAGAAGCTGGTAACAGGGCTTTGGGCTGGCACAAGGTGGGGAAATCTCAGCACATCTCTCCTCTCCTTTTGTGGAGTTACAAAGCAGTTTCTATAAATCACATGTTCTGATGTCTCTGTTTGATAATCCTTGTGGAATCCAATTTCAGTCAAGTCTGATTCCTTTGTTCCCTTACACCCAAACATAAATCAAAGGATTAGTAGCCTTAAAATTGATCTAAGTGACAGAAAAGGCCTTGAAAAAATATCTTTGTCTCTCCACAAATCCCTTCATTGACTATCTTAGGGGAGGCCTTTGCTTCCTCTTTCTTCCCTGAACAAATAAAGGTCCCTGTAAGACTGGAAGCGCCTTTGTCTCGTGAATTACAGAGGAATGAACCTTGAAATAAGGCTGTATCATAGATCACCCTCAGTTGTGGCTTTAAAGACAGAAGTTAACGTTAAAAAGGAATGTGTGGGGTTGGAAAAAAAGGAGTATTTGCAATTTTCCAGTCAGACATCAGAGACTTCTCAGGGAAACAGGCATAGAGTTAGCAATCAAAGCTCGTATCCTAACTTCTAAGAGTTTTTGCTGACATGGTCTCTTCCTTCTAATCTCAAGTAACTCATTAGCCTAAAGTTGATACTAAAATTTAACTGAATCTCCTTTAGTCTCCACACCTCTAAACAAGCAATCTCAGGAAGAGTCTACATTTGGAATGGAATGGAGGAGACAGAGAGGAGGCCAGATTAGTACTGCTTTTTTGAAAACACCATCACAAGACCCAAATCAACCAAGCCTAAAGAGTAGTTTTAATGTTCTCATTGCCAGGGAAAGAGTTGGTTGATCTTTGGTTAATGGAGACTATTTTCTGGTTCCAAGGGGCCAAGTATAATCTAACTAAGGTTGGCCAAATCCTTCTCCAAACCCACAAAACCATAAAAAGAAAATCAAGGTCACTAAATTGCATATATGTGGAGATACACAATGCTTTTCCTTTTCTACTGTAAAAAAGCATAAATTACAAACTTAAGGAGATGTCAGTTTACCTCTCTCTAGGTCACTGCCAACTGACTTCACTGGATGCATTTGTTCATTCTTTGTTTAGGTATTCAAGATTGAGAAACTTTTCTGCAATCCTCACTAACTTATATCCCTTGCTGGCATTCTGGAAGCTCTTTATTCCTTGCGTCCCCCATCCCCCGCAGCCCCGCCCAGTTAAGAACTGATTTGTCCTTCAGGGTAGTCACTGAGAGGACATTGATGTGATGTGGTTGTAGCAGACTTTTATCTCAGACCTACCTTGACTGCCTTTGGAAATACACCTACAGAGGACTTGTACAAGATTACATCAGGACCTATTAAAGATTAGGGTCTTTTAAATATTTCACCTATTTCCCCAACAGACAAAGACTGCTAGCTCTCAGGCTGACATTTACCTTCCCTACTGATTTGGTAAAGTTGGAGGCAAAAATGTGAGCTCTGTTTTACACTGGTACCAATCTTAGCCTCACTTTAATGTCGACAGATGTTTAGAAAAGTTTCTTCGAGTTGTTAAGAAACAAACTCCTTTTTCCAGAATGCCTGCTGACAGGTTAAAATTGAGCAGTGTTTCTGTCTCTTTTCAATTTAGGTAACAGGTAAAATAACTTTCTTTGTGCCTGGCAGGAATAATTCATCTTTATCACTCCACAAAACACTCTGCACTTGAGCAGCCTGCAGTATGGCTATATGGCAAGCCGAAGGGAAATAAGTAGAGGACAAACCAAAAATGTTCTTAGAAAAGATTGTCACTTTCCCTTCAAAAGCATGCAATGGCAAAGTGCTCATGAAATGAAAGATATAAATGTTCTAAAAATAAGCAAACCCAATCCATCATCCCAGGGCTTTAAGCAGCATCCTGCTCAGAGCAGACTAAATGTAAAATCGATGTTGTTGTTGCACTGGGGGAAAGTCCTGAAGATCAGGGTGAGAGAAGGCAGCCTTCTGTACTCCCAGTTGCCCACCGTAAGCCTCTGAAACATCTCCTTGATGAGGGTGGAAGGGGAAAGCAAGGATACCAAACAACAGAAGTTTCCTCCTCCCACCTGCAGCAGTCACTTGGGAAGAATTGGGAGTGACAGACAAAAGAACAGATTCATTAAACAGTATAAGATAAGCTGAACCCCAGAAAAAATGGAGATGGGGAAGCACAGCTACTTTGAATTTAAAAAGGAGACTATTCACAAGTGAAACAAAGAGGTCATCAATATAAAGGGGAATTTTCTATTTCATGATATGTGACCTAAAATATTGATTACAGTCAGAGGTAGGTTCAGAAAAATTTGTTCGTATAAATTTCTTATGGTCCTGGTAAGATTATACTGTGCTGCCACACTGATTTTGTAACTCTCTCATTCAGTAAATATGAATTAAGATGTGGCACTCAAGGAAATAAAAAGGCCATGTACCAGATATTTGGCTAGGCACTAGAAATACAGAAGTGTGTAAGAAAAAGACACTACCCATGAAGAGTCAACCATTGCAGAAGGAAGTTTCTAAGATCCAGTAACCTTATATATAGTGAGTGGTTCAAAAGATCCTTTCAAGCAGCAGTTCCTAAACCTTAATGTCCATATGAATCTCTTGAGGATACTGTTAAAAGGAAGACTCTTATGCAGAAGTTTCTAACTTTTGGGATACAGTCAAGTAGCAGTCCCTAACTCACAACTGATTTCAGTTTTTTCTAGAAGGAGCTTTCAGCTCCTTCCCAGATGGCATGGAAATAAGGGAAATAGAGTTGTCCTCCTTTGTTATCCATGAGAGATTGATCCAGGAACCCCTGCTGATACCAAAATATGCAGATATTTGAATCCCTCATTTAAAATGGTATGATATTGCATATCACTTTTGTATATCCTCTTAAATATTTGAAATCACCTCTACATTGCTTCTAACACTGGATGCAATGTAAATGCTCTGTAAATAGTTGATATACTTTATTGTTTAGGGAATTGTACAAGAAATAGGTCTGTATATGTTTATTACAGTTGTGATTCTTTTTCTGAATATTTTCAATTTTCCATTAGTTAAACCCATAGACACAGAGCCCACAGGTGCACAATCGCTTTATTTGAATGTGCTACGTGTGCATGGGGACTCCATGGCCTGTGATTCTATACACCAAGTTATCATTGAAGAAAATGGTGACAATGAACTAAATTAGCAGTAGTACAAAAGCCATCTAGTGATGAGGAAGATCTTCATGATTAGGAATCTTGCTAAGGGCAAGAGTTATGTTTTAAAGTAGTTTGTAAAATTTTCTTACTTGGGAGTCTAAGGGTGGAAAAGACTATAGATTTTTTTCCATCTCTTCTGAAAATTAAAATGGAATTTCACTTTTGAAAGACTCACTGTGCATAATATGTGCTCAAAGAATTGTTTGAGAAAAATTTGTTCCATAAATGAGTAAATGAATGGAGTGTTTTCTCCTTGCTTATCTGCCTCAAAAACTCCCACATAAGTCTCATCAGATCAAAAACAGTCTCCTTTTTGAAGATTTCCAATTTCTGAGGCAAGCAGTTTGAAGTTCTCCTGTTTATTGTACTTCCACCAGAGTTGGTGACTCACAAGAATGATTGTTACTGTGTGACTTTTATTACCTGGGTGAACTTGCCTTCAGCAATACAAGTTCAAGAACTGGATGGGTCAGCCTAACAAGGTGGATTCATCTCTTAGCAGCAGTATGTTCTTGAGATAAGTGTATGAAATCAGAATGCCAATTAGGGTGATCAGATCATCCAGGAATTGTCCAAGACTATCCTCATTTTAGTTCTGCAAGTCCAGTATCTGGAGGAAAAACCTTACTCCCAAGCAAACCAGGATGGGGGTCACCTAACACTGATTTACCTCCTGCCAGTGGTGTGTTATTCTCACAGTGATAAGAATATTCTGTGTTAGGCAGCACTATCTTTTCCTAGAGGTACATCATAGAATGTATTAGACCATTAAAATAATGTTTTGTGAGCATGATATGAAAGGCAAACTAGACCAAGGAAATATTAATGAAACCAGCATAAGCTAGACTGATACATGCCCATCAGACAATGGGAAATGTACTGATGTACAGCAGAATTGATTGGTCCTAACACTATGTATTGTTACCCTCATTGGTTAAATCATCGTCTGCAAGCAGGCAACCTGAGGCTTAAGATTTCTCTCTCCTAGATAGTGTTTAGATGACAAGCATATAAAATGACTAGGTATAATCATACACTCAATCATTATGATTTGATTTTTTAAAATTTAATTCTCAGAGAGCAAGTCCCAGGACTTGTTTCATATCACTGTTATATTAATTTTTTAAACTTATTGTGGTTTTCCTCACTCTATTGTCACGACTGTGGCATTGCCCAGGACAGGGACTTTGGCTGCCTCTGTGCACCCTAGTTGGTTTTCTGCTCTTCGGTACTTCCTGAGGGAATCTGTGCTTGGAGCTGAAGCAGGAATCCAATTTCTCTAGGAAATGTCCCAGACCTTTATTTTCTGGACACCATTCTAAGAACCTTTCTAAAATGCATCTCTAGGGCTGGGGATGTGGCTCAAGTGGTAGCGCGCTCGCCTGCCATGCGTGCGGCCCGGGTTCGATCCTCAGCACCACATACCAACAAAGATGTTGTGTCCGCCGAGAACTAAAAAATAAATATTAAAAAAAAATCTCTCTCTCTCTCTCTCTCTCTCTCTCTCTCTCTCTCTCTCTCTCTCTCTCTCTTCCCTCTCTCACTCTCTCTTAAAAAAAAATAAAATGCATCTCTAGAACATAAGACCAATAAGAAGTTTCAGAAAGTCTTAGGGAAAGGTACATAGCATGCCAGTTTTCTTGGGATTCCCCAGAGTTTAGCATAGTAAAATATCCGAGGAATGCTATGGTAAAGAAATTTGCTCAATTTTATCCAAACCTATATTTCCCAAACTTAGTTAACTTAGTTAATAGTAAACACCACCTTTCTTTTCCACTCAACATCTATGAAATACACCCTTTTTATGGTGAGGGGTACTAGGGATTAAACCCACTGTGCCACATTCCCAGCCTTTTAAATTTTATTTATTTATTTATTTTTATTTTTAGACAGGTCTTACTAAGTTTCTTAGGACATCACTAAGTTGCTGAGACTAGCCATGAACTTATGATCCTCCTGTCTCAGCCTCCTGAATCTCTGGAATTCCAAATGTGTGCCAACATACCCAGCAAAATACACTTGGATCAATAGGCCAGTCATGTCTCATTTGCAATTTTTAAATTAAAAGCAAATTTAAGCACTGGAAATTTTTTGTTGTGTTTTTGATGGTAAAAAAACAGATAACTTGGTCTAAGGATGTAACTTAGTAATAGAGCACTTGTCTAGCATGTGTGAGGCCCTGGGTTCAATCCCCAGTCCAACAACAAAAAAAAAGGAGGTGGGGGGACACAAATACTGAGATATCTTAACAATTGTTTAATCATATAGTACAGGATTGTTAACTATATGTGCATTGTTATAGTTATATTTGGAAGTTTTTCATCTTTTTGCATGATTAAAACTCTGTGTCCATTAAACAGCAACTCCCTAATTCTCCTCCCCACACCCAGCCCTAGCAACTACCATTTTACTTTCTGCTTTTATGAGTTTAATTAATTTAGATGCTTCATATAAATGGAATCCTGCAATATTTGTTCTATGACTAGCTTGCTTCATTTAGTCACCAAGGCTTATCTGTTTCCTTCTTTTTAAAAGTAGAATTTTATATTGTGTGTATATATCACATTTTCTTCATATATTTATCTGTCAATAGACTTTTGATTTGTTTCAATGCACATAGAAGTCTAGATATCTCTGAAATCTGTATTTAATTCTCTGGAATAACATTGAAAAGTGGGCTGGCTGGTTTATATGACAGTTCATTTTTAATTTTTTTTTGAAGAAAAATACTTTATAGTGTTTTCCATAGTAACTGTATAATTCTCTGTTCCCACCATAGTGTACAAAAGTTTCAATATCTCCACATTCTTGCCAATATTTGGTTTTTAATTTTTAAATTTATTTTCATAATGGCCACCCTATCAGGCATGAGGTGATATTTTAATGTGGTTTTCTTTTTGCATTTCCCAGATGATTAGTGATATTTTCCTAATAGTTGCTGGATATTTGTATGCATTTTTTGAAAAAAATGTCTATTCAAGCTCATTTTTAATTGGATTGTATGTATGTGCATCTGTTTGTCTCTGAGTTTTTTTCTATTGACTTGTAGAAATTTCTTATATATTTGGAAATTAATTCTTTATCAGATGCAAGATTTGCAAATGTTTGCTCTCATTATATATATATAGGTTGCATTTTCACTCTGCTGATGGTTTCTTTTCCTGAACAGAACATTTTTAGTCTTATGTATTCCCACTAAAAAGTTAAAAACTTTCACACTAATACCTACAAAACATAACTGAAATAAACCAAGATACAAATAAATTTTTTAAAGTGTCATGTTCATAGATTTGAAGAATTAGTATTGTTAAAATGGTTATACCAACCAAACTAATCTATAGAGTCAATGCAATCTATGCTAAAAATCTTAATTGCATTTTTTGCACCAATAGAAAAAAAAACACCCTAAAGTTCTTATGGAACAGCCAAAACAGTCTTGAAAAAGAACAAAGCTGTAGGCTTCACACTTCGTAACTTAAAATCATATTACAATAATGCTACAGTGATCAAAATAGTATGGAAATGACATAAAGCCAGATATATAGGCCAATAAAATAGAAAGCCCCAAAATAAATTTGTATACTTATGGTCTATTGGTTTTTGACAAAGATACTAAGAATACCCAATGGGTAAAGCACAATCTCTTCAACAAATTGTACTGGGAAAACTGGATATCCACATGCAAAAGAATAAAATTAAATCTTTATTCTTCACCATGTACAAAAAAATTCAACTCAAAATATATTAAAGACTAAAATGTAAGATTGAAACTTAAAACTCATAGAAGAAAATATAGGGGGAAACATTCAAGTGATAATTTCTTGGGTATGATACTAAATGAACAAACAATTTGAACACTGAGTTTTTACTCATTTTTGGCAAATCTTGTCTTAAATAAAGGCAATATCTCATAAAGAAGAATGAAATTACGGTGTTTGCCAGTAAATGGATGTAACTGGAAACTATAATGCTAAGTGAGATAAGCCAATCACACACACACACAAAAAAAAAAAAAAAAAAAAAAAACAGAGGCAGAATGTTCTTTCCGATTTGTGGAGGCTGATTCACAACAGATGGGGAGGGGAGTAGAGGCTCACTGTATTGGACAGCGGGGGAATGGATGGGAATGAGAAAGGCAGTAGAATGAATTGAACATAACTTTCCTATGTTCATATTAAGAATACACAACTAGTGAAACACCACATTATGTACAACCACAAGAATGGGAAGTTATATTCCATGTATATACGATATGTCAAAATAGAGTCTACTGTCATGTATAACTAAAAATAACAAATAAGATTTTTTAAATAAATAAAGGCAATATCTGATATATCTCAAGACTCTTTAAGGTTTTTATGTATCCCATTGTTACTATAGTCTTTACTGTTACTAGTTACCACTCAGTTACTCTCTATCAGGGGATCAAAGCCTTGATTAGGTTAAGGTTCTTATAACCCAACCATTTCACCTCTAAATTTTCTTGCATCGTCTCACACATGAGCTTTGGGGGACACCATATACCTAAAAGAAAACGTTCCATCCCCTGGCCCTCAGAAGCTCTTGCCCATCTCATCATACAAGACACATTTAGTCCATTTTCAAGAGTCTTCATAGTCTTAACAGTTTTAGCATCACACAAAAGTCCAAGTCCCAAAGTCTCTGGGATTCAAGGCAAACTCTCAGCATCCTGGAGTTCAAATGCCAGAGACCTTGGAAGTCTGATATCCAAAGGTAGAAGAAGGTGTCTCCGGGTTTCAGCTGACTTTTTCTCTGCTGTGACCAAAAGACCTGACAAGAAATATCAGATGAGGAAAAGTTTATTTGGGGGATCACCGTTTCAGAGATCTCAGTCCGTAGATGGCTGACTCCATTCCTAGAGGCCTGAATTGAGGCAGAAAATCATGGTGAAAATGTAGTGGGAAACAGCTGGGAACGTGGCACCAGGAAGCAGAGGAAGAGAACTCTCCTCATCATGATAAAATATAAATCCCAAAGGCATGCCCCCAATGACCCACCTCCTCCAGACACACCCTACCTACCTAAAGTTACACCCAGTTAATCCCTATCAGGGGGTTAAAGCACTGATTAGATTAAGACTCTCCTAACCAAATCTTTTCACCTCTAAACTTTCCTGCATTGTTTTTCACACATGAGCTTTTTGGGAACACTATATATCTAAACCATAACATTCTGCCTCTGACCCCCAAAAGCTCCTGCCCCTCTCACAACTTTTTGAAGATAAAATTCCTCCAGTAAAACTAAAACTTCAAAACATATATATTTCATGTGATGAAGTACAGATACATAGATTCTTCTAGTAATATCATTCCTGAATATTTGTATATACTGCTGGCTTTGCACACAACTGGAACCTTGTGATAGTTTCTCAGATGTCTTCATCGCTTTCAGAACTGAAAGGAGTGTCAAATCTCTAGGCCAACTTTTTTCTTTTACTTCTTTTTTATTCTTTGTTTTTTGTTTCACTGTTAAGTTTTATATGTAAAACCTTTCAGGTGCTTTTAGTTTAAACATTTTTCAATACAATTACTCTGTGGTTTCCTTTGAATATGGTACAAATATTTTGTCACACTTGAAAAGTAAGCAAGCCTAGATCATCCTGCTAGGTTCCATTTGGCTTCACATTTGGTTCCTGTTTTTTTTGTGTGTGTGTGTTTGTTTTTGGTGGTAGAGATTAAACCCAGGGCCTCATATAAGTCAAGCATTTATTCTACCAATGAGCAATACCCCTAGTCCCTGGTTCCTGTTTTTGGCTCCTGCTTCCCCCTGCCCTCTTGTACTGGGGCTGCTTAAGTTCTGTATCCATGACTTAGCCCTGCCAGCTTCCTTGAGTCAGTCAACATCCAAACCACAGCATCAGGTTATCCAATAATCTCACTCCACCAGCAAATGAGGTCAAGAATCATTCTCTCTTGGCTATGCATTTCACTTTTGAGTTGCCTAGAAGATCTCTATCTGCAGACCACTTATTGGCCATCTGTCCCAAACCACTATGACATTAGTACAATCAATAGTTTCTATGCATGGCACTCCAATATTCTCCTAGCTCAGGGGCTTTGGTGTAAATTTTAGGTTACTAGAAATAGCTCTGTTTTAGTCAGCTTTTTTCTCTGCTGTGACCTAAAGGTCCAACAAGAACAAATTTAGAGAAGAAAAAGTTTATTTGGGGGCTCCTAGTTACAGAGATCTTAGTTCATAGATGGTCAACTGCATTCCTTGAGTCCAAAGTGAAACAGAACATTATGGCAGAAGAGTGTGATAGAGGAAAACAGCTCAGAACATGGCACCAGGAAGCAGGGATATACTAAGCTGAGTTACAAAATATATACTCTAAAGGTACGCCCCCAGAGACCCACTTCCTCCAGCCACATCTTCCCTCCTACAGTTACCACCCAGTCAATCCATTCATGTGGATTAATGCTCTGATTAGGTCAACCTAAACTAATCATGGGCTCTCATAATCCAAAAGTTTTACCTCCAAAATTTCTTGCATGTCTCACACATAAACTTTTGGGTAACATCTTGTATCTAAATCATCATAAGATCTGACACCCTGCACTTTTCTATGGAAAGCTGAAGCCTATCCATTGTACTTCTAGCTACTTTATAGACCCCAGCTATAAATGGACCAACTGCATTGGAACATGGCACAAGAATTTGTCTTACATAAATTCTAGCCAGTTAGACTAAGCGTCTTTATGCATTAGACATGAAAAGTAGCTGTCAACAAGCCCAATTTAAAGACAGCTTTGAACACTGCACACTGAACCAGTGGCTACCCATTGCAGTAATCATCATATAGCTGACCCAATTCAATCTCCCAGTCTCAAGAGTGCTAAGCCTCTTGAGCAGTATCCAGCTAATTCTGAGCTCCTATAATATTTTACCCTTAAGATCTTCAGAAACTCAGGCATATGAGATGAAGCCACTGGTCTGAAAATCAGACATGACAGATTTTGTAAAACACACAAAATAATACCTACAATGTATGACGCCAATTCTTGCTACTGTAGGCCCTGCTGGCTGAGAGGATTTAGTAACTGTGGAGGAATACTAGGGCATGCAAGTATGATTCTACTGAATTAAAAGTTGGGAAAAACACTTTGGGCTTCTTCTGGTATGCAGATAATCAGTAAAAATGAAAAACAAAATTTGCCTGATCCTGATTGTTCATGGGAAATAAGGTGACTGTAACATAATGCAGAAATGGGGAATAATACGGATGGAAAGCAGAGGGGTCCTTCAGTACTGAAGTGTAGAAACAAAATAACAATAGCCAGTCATAGCAAACCCTTATACGTGCTACCACCAGGGGTTGGATCCTCAAGGAATCAATGTTCCTGTGTAAAGTGAAAGAAATTTACCTGAGTATAAAAAAATAAATCATATCTATGACCAATAATAATAAGCATATACTTATATTCTTTTCTATGTCAGACTTATGTTTACTCATTCCACTAACTTTCCTTTTTTTTCACAATGTATACAAAACAAGCAAGTGACAACTTTTCAATTTAGTCCACGGATTACAGAATAGACATAAATGGAAGATGGGGCATCTTCCAGAGATATTGAACTAGTTGCTGCGTGCATACACTATGGAAGCTCAAAGAATTCACCATGGACTTTGAACTTAGAGATCACAATGTTCAGAAAGAAGAATTAGAGCAATGACTGAGTGTGAGCACTACCAAGTCTGATGGCTGCTGCAAGTGGAAGCTGTGGCATGGAGCATTCAGTGGAGATGGTGGAAATTTTGTGACCTGACTTTGGGTATGTTTTAGGTTGCCTTGAAACCTGGTTATCCAGGCTTTTTTGTGATTGCATAATTTACACTATTCTCTTTTTGAAGATTTATTTACTCCTTAAATCACCCAGAGTTAATTTCTCTGGAGACACCAACAAGATCTATTTTGTCATTCTCCTGAGTCCAAGCAGAACTCTTCACCCTATTTGAAATTGTGGACTTCAGTAATTTGACCCATGTCTTACTTTCTAGAAAATGAAATTATAGACTTGGGTAATTTGTTCCATGTCTTACATTATAGAATATGAGAACCTAAATTCCGTCTCATGTGGCTTTTACTATCACCAATGAACTAATTACCATTCCCTTCCCCAGTTGAAAAGTATTCATAGTATAGACTAACACAGAATTCATATACCTCACCAGATTTTTGTTTCCTTTGTTCATGTCAAATGTTTACTTATTCCTTTTTTATATGGAATAATGCATGTCCCCAAAGCATGCAGAATGTTATGAAATATATATTAGTTATTGAAAATGTAATAGTGATGTCTCTTAAAGAAATGAAACAAGTAAAACATAATTTCAGAGTAAAGAGCTGGTACTGGAATGGAACAATGTGATATCAAATTTACTTTGTGTTAATATTTATACAGCTTTTATAGCTTTGTATATATGTTATGATGAATATAGGTATGTTAACTCAAGAGGCTATAAGTCAGCATGCAGCTGTGATAAGCATATAGCTTTTTATAAAAAGAAAATTGTCTAGGTAACTAAAGGTGATTACTTAATTACTAAAATACTTTTAACTGTACAATGAAAAGTCTTCCTCAAATATACTACACAACTTTCCTGCCTTCCTAATAAGATACTATGACAATGTAAATTTTTCTTTATGAAAAGGACCATTTTCATGAATGTCAATTATTTAACCATATTAAATAGCTATCAAAGGCTAAAAAGCTATATGAAGATATTCACTTCAAGCTGTTTAACTTCTATTTCCCTTTAATTATGGCAAAACGTGGATATTATGCAGTATACCAAATTAAAAGTTTAGAAAATACAGGCATGGAAGTTACAAGACATAAATGAAGTTCTAGTCCCATTTCTTCTAACTCACTATATGAATACTATGATCAGAGTCCATTTCCTCAAATATTATTTCTTTATCTATCAATGTCTAAGGCATTGGGCAAAGAATTGTGTGTGTGTGTGTGTGTGTGTGTGTGTGCACGTGCACATGCATATGCATGTTTGTATGTAGGAAATAAGACCAAATACTATAGGATTAAATTATATATATGAATATATATACATATTTACCAATGTGTGAAATTGTCTTTTCCCTTAAGTAGTTAATAATCATTATAGAAACTTTGAAGCTATAATAGAAAATGTATGCATATAAATAAAAGCTGAGTTATGTGGTTCAGACTTGAAATGTAGTAGGAGTTCAAAAAAGGGAGAGATGAATGTGGGCTGCAGTTTGTTAGAAAACTCTTATGGAGGGGGAAGCTTAAGAATATGCTTAATATTGTTGCAATGGACTTCATAAGCATAAAATCTTTCACCAAAACACAAAGCCCCTCTTCCAAGGGGGAGGGATTCATGCAGTTTCTGGAAAGCAATTGCAAGGGGGAGGGACTCATGCAGTTTCTGGAAAGGAGGAAGGCAATTGTCTAGCCATCCAATTTAGTGTAATCAAGCTCAGAGATGGATGGGTTACAGATGGCATAGCAGCCCCTCTTCATGAGCATTCTTCATGGAGAGAAGGGGAAAGGAGCTGGACCTCAGAGATGGTCTGTCTTCCCAAACATGGGAGACTATATTTTCCAGCCTTCTTATGATTAGATGAAGCCATTTCTACTTCTGGCCATTGAAACAAAAATGAAATTATGTATGCCATTTCAACACTCTTGAATGTTGAGCTATAAGATCAAAGTATCCTGGATCACTGAGGACCACATGGAGGACTACTACCTGAGAGGTTACTCAGACTTTCAATAGTGTTTTAGTCAGCTTTCTGATCACTGTGACCAAAAGAACTGATAATAACAAGGCAGAAGTGAAAAAATTGTATTTTGGGGCTCACAGTTTTAGATGTCTCACTCTACAGGTGGCTGGCTCCATTGCTCTGGGCCCAAGATGAGGCAGAATATCATGGCAGAATCTCATGGAAGAGAAAAGCAGCTCAGGACATAGCACCAGAAGCAGACAGAGGTCTGCTTACTAGGAACAAAATATGAACCCAAAGGCATATCCCCAGTGAACTATCTCTTCCAGCTACCTCCCATTTGCCTACAGTTACTTCCCGGTTAATCCATATCAGTGGATTAATGTACTGATTAAGTTAAGGCTCTTATAACCCCATCATTTCACCTCTAAACTTTCTTACATTGTTTTACACATGAGTTTTTTAGATACACCTCATATTTAGACCATAATCAATAGGTTTTATGAGTGACATTTAAACATTTGGGAGTTGATGCTTACTGCCACACAATCTAGTCTATTATGATTAATATAAGCATCAACCATATGCTAGTTTCTAGGAATTCTAGGAATACAAAAGATTCCTAGATTCTAGGAATACAAAAGCAAATCAAATAAAGTTCATGTTTTCTAAGAGATTAGGTCCTAGAGAAAGATTCTGATAATCAAGTCAGCAATTGTAGTGGAATATAGTATCTGTGACACTAAATGTGTTCTTAGGGAAACAGGAATATAGAAAAAAATATGGGAGAAGGAACATAGAAAACCTGTTGGATGTGATACTATGACCTATATGTTAAAGAATATAGGGTAAAGAGAAATAGGAGAAAGAGTAAACCAAGAGGAAGAACTAGCCCAAGAAAGACGTGACATGATGAAACAGGGTGGCACATTCTCACCCTCCACCACACACTGCACCACAATGGACAGGCCTCAACTCCAGAGGCCTCATGGCTGATAGGTGTGGCTGAAGGCTGCAGGGTTGTGTATTCTGAAAGCTAGAAGACACTTATGGGTAGGAAAGTGCAGAGTTCACTGCTGAAGTTATCCCTGAAGATTTGTTTTCAGAATGTGTGGCCTTCACAAATATACTAGATACACACCACATTGAGTTGTCTTCTTGTACATGGATAGTCCCACATTTTATATTTTTATCTTTAATTCATTTCAAATCAATTGTTTTCAATGGTGTAAGGTATATATCCAATTTTATCTTTTTCCTATTGGATGAATTGTTGTGCTTTATTTAAATTTATTTAAAAACTCATATTTTCCCCAGTATTTTGAGATGCTATCTTTTAGTATACTGATGTTCTGTGCATAATCAGGCCCTTGTGGGGACTTTCTAAATATTCACTGCTCTTACATTCTAGTCAAGAACCAATACCAAAAAAGTTTTAATGACAGAGTCTTTATAGTGCTGTGTGTCACAATATCTAATTAGGTTAATTGCTCCTCATAAAGCATTTGCTTATTTCTAACTATTGTTTTCTAGCTCTATAAAAACAAAACCAAATAAAGCAAAACAAAAAGAAAAAGAAAGAAAAAGGAATTTTATTGGGATTATACTAAATTTATAAATTAACTTAAAGAGAACTGATAGTTTTATAATGTTGATTTATCACCCAAAACAAGGTATATCTTTATTTTTTAAAATATATTTTTGCATATTTCAGAAATGCTTTAAAATTTTTGACAGTATGATTTACATATCTCCTATTAGATTTATTTTTAAGGATTTTAACTTCTTTGTTGTTATTTCAAATGAGATTTTTCTCTTCCATTCTATGTTCTATCTGGTTATTGTTACTTTTATATATATTGACACCTTACTGAATTCTTTATTACTTGAGTCACCACTATTGTTGAATTAGTTTCATCTATTCCATCTAGGAAATCTATAATAAATATGTGATCATAGCATGCTGGTGAGAATGAAAATTGGACTACCCTATGTAAGATAATTTGGATCTAGCTAACCTACATATGTATTCCCTTAGGATATAGATTTCCCACTTTTAAGCAATTTACTGTGCAGTTATATTTCTTATTTTATTTATTTTTTGTATTGAATTTTTAAAAACTAAATGATAGCGGAACGCATTACAATTCTTATTACACATATACAGCACATTTTTTCATATCTTTGGTTGTATATAAAGTATGTTGACACCAATTCATGTCTTCATACATGTACTTTGGATAATGATATCTATCACATTCCACCATCCTTGCTAACCCCCTGCCCCTTCCCTTTCCCTCCCACCCCTCTGCTCTATCTAGAATTTGAAAATACTCAAAAATAAGAATGAGGAAAAAATAATAACCTAATTACACTGAAAGAATTAATATAGAACTAAATCACATACTTTTTAGATATTGGTTTTAGATGATATGCCCTTAGGCTAGAGACAAAAATAATTCTAAGCAAATATTGAACTCTAATTAGTAGACATCCTTTCAGAGGCTTGGATTGGCAATCTGAACTATTTTCCTTTTATTCTAGGATGAGCAAATAAGTCACTACATTCTGGGTAAGGAGAGCCAGGTTCCTTACTGTTGGAAAAGGGAGTTATAGATATAGGGGAAAGAAAGCTTGAATGAACCCTGAGGTATCAGATTGGAAATAGAGATATTAGTGTAGACTCATAGATTTCAGGTAGACATTGGAGAGAAAGAGAGAAAGAACAGATATAAAAATATACATAAATATATGAGCGGGTTTAGAAGTGATCATGCCCTAACAAAACTGAGCACCTTTCTGTATATATAGCCAGTTGCAGAGCTGGGGCAGGGGATTACCAGACAAGTTTGAAACATCTTGAAGTGCCAGAAAGTAAAGAAATGTTACAAAAAACCATGAAGATATACCAAAAAGACACAGAATACTGTCAGAAAGATTCCTACTTGCTGAAACAGAAATAATTTGGACATCAAAATAAATAATAAAATAGTAATCCATGAGTTTGAATTGCTACAAAAAAATGGTGGGAGGAGGCAAATATCCTTACCATAGAAATGCCACAAATACATGTAGAAGAAATTATAAAATGCAAATCACTATTTAGCAACCATCATAATAATAATTGATGTAAGCAAGATTCTCCAGTGGGTGCTAACATGAGTGGATGAAAGCTTCAGGAGTAATAATATATTTACATAGTCTCCAAGTACTTTCCCACAAGGTACTTGATTAAAACAGTGGTGACTCTACCGTGGGAAAAATCTGACAGCACTTGAAGTAATCAAAGACAATGTTGCCAGTATCAGGACAAACTGCAATCATAAACTCTTGGATATGATGCATTTGAACAAAAACATTGCTTCTGTAGTATTTTTGCCAAAGGTGTATAACCTGAATCCAGTCTTGGGAAAACATCAAGAAAATCATTGCCTTAGTCTTTTTAGAAAGCCAAAAGACAATCTCAGATTTAAAGAAGGCTGAGATATGTGACAACTGAATGAAGCACATGATCCTAGATTTTCTTTTGCTAGAAAGAACATTATTGGGAAAATTGACAAAATAAAAACTGATGTCATATAATCATGCGTTAACTTTTAATGTTCTGGTTTTGATAATTATATATTGCAGTCTTGTAAAAGAAGGTTCTTGCTTTTATAAAACACACAGCAAACTGTTTAAAAATAAAGAAGGCACATAATCTCTGCACCTTATTGGTAAATAGTTTTGAAAAAAATTTGCTTAAAGAATTCAATGACAATGATGAAGACGACAATGACATATAGATCAGCACCTGGAGCATTGGGAGGAGCACATATGATAATTTTTTTGTATTATTCTCACAACTTTTCTGTAAATCTCAAAATAGGCCAAAATATAAATTTTAATTCAATGTGGCTGGAAGGCAAGAACAATATGCAGAATGCCACCTAGAGAAGCATTTCTCTCCACCCAACTAACCTGACTCCTAAGAGCCCTTTGGTGGAGGAGGACTGGGAATAGGAAAGTCAACATCCACCCAGCTCCTAACCAGGAACCTCAGGCAAGTCATTTATCATCTCTGAGCTTCAGTGTTCTGATATGAATGATGTTTAAGCAAGACGATCTCTCAGATAAACATCAAATATCTCTTGAAAATGTATTATGTGCTAGAATTTTGATGGTCCTGTGAGCAAAGCAGAAGATCATAGTCTAATGCAGAATACAGATTTAAAACAAATTATTTTATAAGTGTATAAAGTCTCAAAAGAGAAAAAAAATACATAAAACTAAGAGATCTGGAATGCATAGAAATCTGCATATTGAAAGATCAGGGACTGTTTCTCTAAAGGAGTCATGATGGCAATGAAACTCGCTATTCTGCATAATTAATGTGCACTATTTTTTTTTTTCAAAGGAGCCACAATAAAGTTGAAACCTAAATACAAGATAGAGGCTAGCTGGTGGAATGAGCAGATGGGACAAAGACCGTTCTAAGAAAAGAAACTATATACCCAGATCTGGAGGTAGATATTTCTTGCATCTACAAAGATTGGATGGAGAGGTGGAAGGGAAAAGCTCAGTGCTGATTACTATCTCAGAAGTATTGAAATCTCTTCCAAATCTGATTCTATTAAAAGGTGTTTCTATGAATATTTTACTCTTAAAAGGAATTCAAATTCCATAGCCCATTATAATCACTCAGAAATACTTGTTGAATGTCAAACATGTTCCATTATTCTGTAGTTCTCCAGTTTAACATTCACACCTATTAAGCACTCGATATATTTCAGAAAGCCTGGAAGTCATTATAAAGTTACCATTTTCTATATTAAGAGTGGGCCCAAGCAAATCTTCACCCAGATGGAGAATACTACCAACAATGATAGAAAGGGAAATTGACCACAGAATAGAATGTGTGATAGCTACAAAATCATTTCAAGCTAGAGCAGACCAAGTTCTGAAGTACACACTAAAATACTGTCTGTCCCTTGGCTGGAAAATTGACAGTGTCATCTAATATCCCCTGTCTGTAAATTACAAATGTAGATTAGTTAATAAAAAGTTGTCCTGTAATTTTCAAAAACTTCTCTAGAACAATAAATTCCACTCCCTTTAGGACTAATATATCCTTGATTATAAGAGAAGAGCATATGTTTGCATGAGGAAAAACGAGAAATCCATGTCCCTGTAAATTGTGGACAAAGTAGGTCAATAGCCTTAAGTCAGACAATGTCAAGGCAATTAGGCCTTATGACCTTTCAGTAAGAGCCTGTGCCAGGACTTATATCTCTTTCAGAGGCCAATGAGACTGCTAACCTAATTTTCTGTTGTATCCCAACAGGGTAAACTCAGCACAAAGCCCACTCAGAGTGTCTGCTGGCTCACAGAAAGACAGTGGCTGTGCAGGGCAGGGAGGAGGTTTTCCTGTAGATAATAGCAGAGACCTGGCACTTGCAGAGACTTCAGCTTGCTGGAGTGCTTTGTTTAGCAGATAGCATGGCAGAGTGTTGAAGGGCCTCTTCAACACAGTGTGGATTAGATTCCTAGCCCAGTTGCACCATAGCAAAACTCATCCTTGGGAAGTGAGAAAAGGAAAGCACCTTCATATTCTCTTGGCACACATTCCCAGAGCTAGATAAGGAAAAAGAGCTTAATTTTTGATCAGACTTACTTATGTCAGATAGGATCATTCCTGTATTTTCTAGGACAGGTTGCTTATTTTTATTGTTTTTTATTTATTTTGTGGTGCTGCAGTGCTCTACCATTGAGGTACATCCCAATCATTTATTTTTATGTTGAGCAAGAGTCTACCTAAGTTTATCAGACTGGGCTCAAACTTGTGACCCTCATACCTCAGTCTCGCAAATAGCTGGGATAACAGGAGTGTGCCACCATGTCCCATGACAGGTTGCTGTAAGCAAATCTAAAATCTAACAAAGCTCTTGAGGGCAGTTTTACCAAATACTATCTTTGAACCAAAATCCAAATTTTTTAGTTAAGAATCTAAATTTTTCCAAAAATTGGCTCCAGATTCCCTTTTCATAGTCTTCTCACCGTTATGTAGCCAAACTAACCATGCTTCCCCAGTCCTCGGGATTAAGGTTACCATCCCTTTGTTCTGGGATGCCATTTCATGGTTAAATGAATATCCAAGGCCTAGCACAAAAGTATTTTTCCTATAGAGCCTTTCCCAGTGCCCATCTCGCCACCTCCTCAGCCCCTGCAAGCCCTTCCATCTCATCATTCTTTCCCTAACTTGTATAATTTTATGTCTAGATACAGTGCTAACATTACTTCACTTAACAATCACAAAATTATCTCTACTCTGTGAAACAGGAAACTGAAACAAAGAGAAGTTAAAAGTTTTGTCCAAGTTAAATTATTCTCATTGATATCACAGGACAGAGCAAAAAAAAATTATAATTTGGAAAAATATGACTTTTTAATGCAGTATATTGAATAAATGAAAAAGCAATAGCACAATGCAGCTAGGACCATTTGATTGATTGCTTGCTTGCTTTTTTTCCTCACTCTAGAAGTTAAAACCATGATAAATATGTCTCAGTTAAATGTAGCTAACACATACATTTATTTCCCAAGTATAACATCATTTTTACATTTAGAGGACCTCTTCTTTTATAAACAAAGCAATAAGCTTGTAAGAGAAGAAGATATGAAGGGTATGCCTGAGTGATTTTATTATTTGGAAAAGCAAGTGATATAGCTATGATGAATCTGGCCTCCACAAAACCAAGGTCAATGTTTCTCAGCATATTTTCCTCCTTGTCTTTGAACCAGCAAGAAGGCAGTCTCTCCAGAACACAGACAAAGGTCATGTCTGATCTCAACATCCCCACATCATTTTCTACTAACACACAGAACTAATTACTGAGCTAAAGAAAAATCATCTGGAGAAAACTGGCCACAGTGATGATACACTATGGCAGGAACTGCAAAGTCAGCTCCACAGTCCTCCCTGATAGGGAAAATTCAACACTAATTAGCACAGGAAAGAGTAAAGGCTGATATGATGCAGCAGCACTTTGGCCTAGAAAGCCAAATAAATTTCTAAAAATATACAAGAAAAATGAATTATGAAGTTTTCACTTCCTACTCTACTCCTTCACAGTACCATTCCAGCATCCAAGGTAGAATTTCCCAGAAAACAAAGAAACTATGGAGGGGACTCAGAAAATCCCACCCTGAGGAAGGCAATGTTGGGAGCAGTTACCTAGAATAATGAGGTAAGTGAATGAAGACAAAGGAAAAAGAGACCAGATCCCAAGCTGAAGCCTGAACCAATGTCTGTGGAGGAGAGCTCTATCACGGTGGAGGCAATTCAAAGCTTCCAAAGACTTAGCAGTGATGGCGAAATTGAAAGGACTCATGAAGCTGTCAGACTTACCCTTGAGAGTACCAACCAAAGTGTATGAAAAATCCAAGACATCTGGATATTTGAGGACTGTCAAGACAAAGAGGGATCTTTAAGAATGAACTTTTTAAAAAAATAATAAAATAGCATATCAAACTGAAGCCCAAGCATTTTCATGACCAACTACAATAGTATGATTGTTGTATATATTATGCTATTATCCCTTTTTCATAAATTAATGAATTAAATCTGTTACCCATTTGTCCTAAGCTTTCTTCTCTTAAACTCAGCATTACCAAAGCACACTCTTGCTTTGTCCCCTCTGGATTGAATTGGACTTTGATAAAGTTCTTAAGTGGGCCAAATAATAGATTAAATATAGACCTTTAAGTCCTAGTACACACAATTTATGTCCAAAGACATTTATCTAGTTTTGCAAATATAATATGAAATTTCTCCAACTGGATCTTGGTTTCTAAAGCCATTTAATCAAAGAAAGTAAAAGACTACACATTGAGAAATAATTTTGACCATTTTTTTAAATCTAGGTCTACTTCAAAACCCATTTTAAAACTTAAAAGAAAAGAAAAAAGAAACCCTAGGCTAATCCATAAAATCCTGCACAAACACAAGCCAAACCATAATCATAAATAACAGACTACCATCAGATAACTTAAGTGTGCCACAGAACTAAATGACAAGACCCCTGATAAGAGACTTAGATTTGCACTTATCTCAGTTCCCAAGAAATCTTTTGACAGGATGAATGGTAAGTTTTTATTTCTGACCCCAAGAAGAATAAGAAACATACACACACAAAAAAAAATTATGTCATGAATAGAGTTGAGTATTCTTTGAAAGCTTTTGATTAATATATAAGTTTATCCTTTTCCCCATTTCAAAGAGTCATATCTTATTTTACAGGACTGCTGGAAAGATATATTTAAAAAAAAAAAAACCTGAGTTTTGATTCTGTTGGTTTTTTTTTTTTCCTTAAGAAAAGTAACCATGAGAACAAATGAGGCTGCCTAGTTCACTGTAAGTCTATGTAAATGATACATGATACATAAAACTATTATAGTCCTGTATCAGAAAATATTAATATGCATTTTAAAGCCAAATTCCATGTATCATATAAATTTTCTAAAAGTTGTGTGAAAATGATTCTCAAAAACAAAATTAGACAGGGAAAGAGAGACCACATATGGCAAATGAGCTAGATTCTCAAGGTTAGTGAATAAATCTCTGGTGAAAACATAACCTAGGATGCAGAACTCTTTTTAAATATTGTTTTTAGATGTTGATGGACCTTTATTTTATTCTTTTATTTATATATATTTCTGAGAATTGAACCCAGTGCCTCACACATGCTAGGCAATCACTCTACCACTGAGCTACAATCCCAGCCCCAAAGAATGCAAAACTCTTGATTCTCAACTCTTAATTCTTTGGTGGAAAGAAGTTGAATTAGCAGAACCCAAAATGAATTTAAATCCCAATTATTAAAAATTTGAAAGCCTGCTAGAAAAATAGTTTCCAAACAATTAACTTTATAGGTTTTGCTGAATTCAAAACTATAATCTCTTTAAAGCTGAACATAAAGCCATGGTTATTTTAGAGAACGAGGGCCGTCCTCCCACACTCAGTAATGGGAAGCTCCAGAGCTAAGAAATCTTGTGTTTCTTAGCAGCATGCTCAGATATGAGTATATTTTTAACATTCTAATAAATAAATAATAAGTCATGCAGTTAGAAAGACTCAGCAAAACAGTTCAATAAGCATTGTGTTTTTCTTCCAAGATCTGCCTCCATGTATCCCCAAACACTAATGGAAATGATGAGTGAGTTTATATTTATGTTCTGATCATAGTCCTTCAAGCCAAGGTTGAATTTAAAAAGCCATCAACTACTAATAATAAAACAGACACACTGCCATCATATATTGGGCTCTGTTGGCTAAAAAATATTGGCACAGGCTGCCTTCCCTTCTCTTAGACAATAATCTCAACTCTTATGATCATGAAAACAGCTGGTTAGTTCTTATGTCACTAAGATAAACTTGCAAGCATCCCACAAACTTAACTACTATTGAATGGGCACTTCATGAAGTCAAATAGATGCATTTAGAATAAGATTGAAAGGATGTGAGCTGCTGAAAGTGTCCTTCAAATCCTGTTTTTGGAAATACACATGAAAGTTTGTGGGTGCAACTTATCCATAGCCTTTGTAGAGTTCTGCTAGAGCAGGACTGGAATCCATGAATGACTTTTCCTCAAATGAGGTCACAGCAAATAAAATAGAAGATAGTGAAGATATCGACAAATTTATTAAGTCATATGATCTGCCCAGATTGAGACAGGAAGACACACACAATTTAAACAGACCAATAACAAAGGAAGAAATAGAAGAAGCCATCAAAAGACTACCAACCAAGAAAAGCCCTGGACCGGATGGGTATACAGCGGAGTTCTACAAAACCTTCAAAGAAGAATTAATACCAATACTTTTCAAGCTATTTCAAGAAATAGAAAAAGAAGGAGCTCTTCCAAATTCATTCTATGAGGCCAACATCACTCTGATCCCCAAACCAGACAAAGACACTTCAAAGAAAGAAAACTACAGACCAATATCTCTAATGAACTTGGATGCAAAAATTCTCAATAAAATTCTGGCGAATCAAATACAAAAGCATATCAAAAAACTTGTGCACCATGATCAAGTAGGATTCATCCCTGGGATGCAAGGCTGGTTCAATATACGGAAATCAATAAATGCTATTCACCACATCAATAGACTTAAAGACAAGAACCATATGATCATCTCGATAGATGCAGAAAAAGCATTTGACAAAGTACAGCATCCCTTTATGTTCAAAACACTAGAAAAATTAGGGATAACAGGAACTTACCTCGACATTGTAAAAGCCATATATGCTAAACCTCAGGCTAGCATCATCCTAAACGGAGAAAGGCATTTTAAAGGCATTCCCTTTAAAATCTGGAACAAGACAGGGATGCCCTCTATCACCACTTCTACTCAATTTAGTTCTCGAAGTACTAGCCAGAACAATTAGACAGACAAAAGAAATTAAAGGCACAAAAATAGAAAAAGAAGAAATTAAATTATTGCTATTTGCGGATGACATGATAATATATTTAACAGACCCAAAAGGGTCTACAAAGAAGCTGCTAGAGTTAATAAATGAATTCAGCAAAGTGGCAGGTTATAAAATCAACATGCATAAATCAAAGGCATTCCTGTATATCAGCAACAAAACCTCTGAAATGGAAATAAGGAAAACCACTCCATTCACAATATCCTCAAAGAAAATAAGATACTTGGGAATCAACCTAACAAAAGAGGTGAAAGATTTATACAATGAAAACTACAGAACCCTAAAGAGAGAGATAGAAGAAGATCTCAGAAGATGGAAAAATGTACCCTGTTCATGGATAGGCAGAACTAACATCATCAAAATGGCGATATTACTCAAAGTTCTCTACAGGTTTAATGCAATGCCAATCAAAATCCCAACAGCATTTCTTGTAGAAATAGATAAAGCAATCATGAAATTCATATGGAAAAACAAAAGATTCAGAATCGCAAAAGCAATTCTAAGCAGGAAGTGTGAATCTGGAGGTATAGCAATACCAGAGTTCAAACTGTACTACAAAGCAATAGTAACAAAAACAGCATGGTACTGGTACCAAAACAGGCAGGTGGACCAATGGTACATAATAGAGGACACAGAGACTAATCCACAGTTACAACTATCTTATATTTGATAAAGGGGCTAAAAACATGCAATGGAGGAAGGATAGCATCTTCAACAAATGGTGCTGGGAAAATTGGAAATCCATATGCAACAAAATGAAACTGAATCCCTTTCTCTCGCCATGCACAAAAGTTAACTCAAAATGGATCAAGGAGCTTGATATCAAATCAGAGACACTGCATCTGATAGAAGAAAAAGTTGGCTACGATCTACATATTGTGGGGTCGGGCTCCAAATTCCTTAATAGGATGCCCATAGCCCAAGAGTTAATAACAGGAATAAACAAATGGGACTTACTTAAACTAAAAAGTTTTTTCTCAGCAAGAGAAACAATAAAAGAGGTAAATAGAGAGCCTACATCCTGGGAACAAATTTTTACCCCTCACACCTCAGATAGAGCCCTAATATCCAGAATATACAAAGAACTCAAAAAATTAAATAAGATACCAAATAACCCAATCAACAAATGGGCCAAAGACCTGAACAGACACTTCTCAGAGGAGGACATACAATCAATCAACAAGTACATGAAAAAATGCTCACCATCTCTAGCAATCAGAGAAATGCAAATCAAAACTACCCTAAGATACCATCTCACTCCTGTAAGATTGGCAGCCATTATGACGTCAAACAACAATAAGTGTTGGCGAGGATGTGGGGAAAGGGTACACTTGTACACTGCTGGTGGGACTGCAAATTGGTGAGGCCAATTTGGAAAGCAGAATGGAGATTCCTGGGAAAGCTGGGAATGGATCCACCATTTGACCCAGCTATCGCCCTTCTCGGACTATTCCCTGAGGACCTTAAAAGAGCGTACTATAGGGATACTGCCACATAAATGATTATAGTGGCACAATTCACAATAGCTAGATTGTGGAACCAACCTAGATGCCCTTCAATAGATGAATGGATTAAAAAAAATGTGGCATCTATACACAATGGAGCATTATGCAGCACTAAGAAATGACAAAATCATAGAATTTGCAGGGAAATGGATGGCATTAGAGCAGATTATGCTAAGTGAAGCTAGCCAATCCCTAAAAAACAAATGCCAAATGTCTTCTTTGATATAAAGAGAGCAACTAAGAACAGAATAGGAAGGAAGAGCATGAGGGAAAGACTAACAGTAAACAAAGACAAATGGGGGGAGAGAAAGGGAGAGAGAAGGGAAAGCATATGGAAATGGTAGGAGACCTTCAATGATACACAAAATTATAAGAGGTTGTGAGGGGCAAGGGGGAGGGAAAAAATAAGGGGAGAGAATCGAACAACAGCAGAGGAGGTAGAGAGGGAAGATGGGAGGGGAGGGGAGGGGAGGGGAGGGGAGATAGTAGGGAATAGGAATGGTAGCAGAATACAACAGCCACTAATATGCCATTAGGTAAAAATGTGAGTTTGTAACCGATGTGATTCTGCAATTTGTATTTGGGGTAAAAATGGGAGTTCAAAACCCAATTGAGTCAAATGTATGAAAGATGATATATCATGAGCTCTGTAATGTTTTGAACAATCAATAAAAAAATAAAAAATTTAAAAAATTAAAAAAATTTAAAAAATTTAAAAAAAATTTTAAAAAAATGAGGTCACAGCAGTCACAATGTGCCTCAGAAAGATTCCTTGGCAGGTAGGCTAAGCTGAAAGCAGATATCTAGAACAAGGAGGGTAAATGAAACTCACCAAGGAAGAATCATATGTTATGGAACTTCCCCAAGAACCTTCAAAACCTCCCAACTTCCCCATTACTTCTCCTGCAACCTTGTTTGTTTGGGTTTATTTACTGTTTCCTAATCTGTTGCAATACTCCTTTTCCTTTTCATTCTTTCATCCTGCTCATTGTCTGTGGCCAGATCATTTGTCCTACTACTTCTCTCATGTTATTCTCCTACTCAGAATTGAGTCTCTGTTCTCTACAAAAATTTCACCCACTAATCATTCTCTGTGAGGAAAACAAAGACAAAGGAAATTTGCTATTGTTTTTAAGCTACAAGTTTGCTTCTTCACCTTCTTCTCCAGGATGCTCCTTGAATCATGAAAGGTAAACCCTGTTCACAACTAACTCACCCCTCTTCTTCCCCCTCTCCACTTTCTATTTTATCATTCTTCCCTACATTTTCTCATTCCCCTAAGTCTTCACATGCAGAAAAATCTCCCTAAGCTTGTAGATGGGAGAAATTTTCCACAGCCTGCTTTCTCCAGCTACCATGTAGTGTCCTCTTTCATTGCCACAATGCTGTGAACTCAACTATTCCATTCCTACTTCTCTAATTTGTCAATGCACTGGACTTTGTCTTTCATTATCAAGCATCTTCTGTAAAACCTCTTCTTTTTGCAACTGTCTCATCCTATATAGAGGAATCTCCAAAGTGGAGTGTCAGCACCCAAGAGATGAGCAACAATCAGCTGAAGGATGGGAAAATGTTAGAATTTTAATTAATATATTTTATTCTGCAAGAATATTAAAGAAATTAGGCTGAGATATTTTATATAAAGATAATATATGTACACAAAGTGCATATTATTTATTTACACACACTTTTCCACATATTAAATGTGAAAGTGTTGGTGTGCAACTTATATGCTCATTTCCACCATACCAGAGATATCATAATTTGTATGTCCATTAAAGTGGATCTGTAGATCATATAATCTGTTTTTAACATAACCGACTCTCACAAAAATGTAAGCACTCTATAAAGACTCCTGATTAAAAAAAAGAAAAAAGAAAGAAAAGAAAAAGCACAGATTGAAAAGACACAGAAAACAAAATGAGAACTCAAGAAAATGGCAGTGAAAACATTACTATCTTTATTTCCAGCTCCTTTTCTATCACATTACAAATTAAAATGCATACCAAATAAGATCCTACAGGGAGTTAGATGACAATATTATAATTAGGACTATTTGAAATGTGGATTGCTTTTAATTATGGTTAAAAATATTTGAATTTTATGTTTCAAAGGACAAATGTTTAAATTTTTTGATTTACTTATTTTTTAAAAAAATAATTGAAAATATAATTTTAATGTGTTTAAAGTCTTATGTAAAGAGTTTGTTTTATATACATATGTATGTATATATATTTATATATAAAACATATATATTTACATATTTAGAATCCCATTTCATTAGAATTCAAGAACAACTTATTGACAATTTTGTGGGTTGTTGGGGACACAGTAAATATGAACAAAGAGCTTCTCTTAAAATTAGTAGACAAGATGGAAAAATCATATAATTATTTATTTAGTGTACCATTAAAAATTATGTTTGATTTTTAATATCTAAATTTTTTTGTCAGTGCTGGGACTGAAACACACACAGCAAGCACTCTACCACTGAACTACATCCCAACCCCAATTTTTCTTACCTTTGTGATACAACTTTTACATCTGAACGCCACTAAAATCAACTATCAAACTAAAGGAACCCAGAGCCATACTCTGGAATTATTATATCTCTATGCAATTTATAAAGGTAAGCCAAAATTAAAAATCTTGATTACACAAGACATTTGATAGTCTTGATATAAATAAACCCTCTGCTCTCATACTTGAATTATAAATAACAATGTGTATTTACAATTTATTTTCTTTTTCTTTCAGACACACACACACACACACACACACATACACACACACACACACACACAGTTATAGCTTTTTCAAGTAAAAAGGGAAGCCTTCCCTAAATGACAATTGTTCCTGCTTATTTAACCTCTCTTTAAAACCCCAAAGCATTTGTTATTTATTTATTTATTTACTTGGTATCAGGAATTGGACCCAGGGGCATTTAACCACTGAGCCACATCCCCAGAACTTTTTTGTATTTTTATTTAGAGACAGGCTCTCACTAAGTTGCTGAGGGCCTCGCTAAATTGCTGAGGCTGGCTTTGAACTTGTGATTTTCCTGCCTCAGCCTCCCAAGCTGCTGCCACCATGTCCTGTACACTTATTCTTTTTTTTTTTTTTAATTCTTTTTGGTCATGCAATACCAGAATACAGCCTAACATTATCACAAAAGCATGAAATACAATCCACTCCAATTTGGTCCCCAGCGCTCCCCATCCCCCACTCCCCTGCCTCCTCTCCACCCATCCTTCTTTAATTCATTTACAGCTTACTATTTTTTTTTAATTAGTGTCCTGTGGATACACCCAATGCCAGGACCCACTGGGTCACATCCATGCATGCCCATACAAAAGTTCAGTCAGATTCATTCTACTGATCTTCCCTTTTCCTGTTCCTTCTTTCTCCTCCTCAATCCTCTTCATCTACTCTACTGATCTTTTCTCTACTTTGATGAAATTCCCTCTTGCTGTTTTTTTCCAAAGCATTTATTCTTTGTGCAACTGTTTTCAAACTGAATGATAGATAAAAAGTATAATTGGTACAATTTTTTTAATTTTATCATATTTGCATCATCAATTCCAAAGGGCAATATCACATAAGTACTCAGGATGGAAAAGATATGTGTGATATCAGAAAGGAGGCTTTGGTTCTCTTAAGTCATGTAGGCATCCATAAATTGCATCTATTCATACAACTTGCCACTTCCAATTCAGAAAATAACTACCCTGGAAAATTATGAGTCAAATGCTATGTAGAATGTCACTATGTAGAATGTCTCTTTATATGGTTTTTCATATATTTTAAGAAAAAATGAGTTGGAAAGAGAATCCAGGCTGATCCATGAGACAGCCAGGTTTTACCATTTTATTAAAATGATCTGTGAGAATAAATGGTGTGTACAAGTGAGAGCATTATCTTATCTCTTCCTGAGCAGCGTCCTCACCTGGAGTAATTTCCTTCCACTGACATGTTGTCACCATTCACAGGAACATGAAGGCATCACTTCATTTAACTTCAAAATTTATTATCGTTGCTTGAACATAATTAGAATCTTGAACAAATTTTATGATATTCTGTGGACCTTTCCAAAAGTTAATAGTTATTAGGATTTTCTTAACTTAGTATATAATTGAAAATTGTCTTGACATCAAGCATCTGATTGTGGCTAATAAGGAAAATGGCTTAAAATTCTTTTCCCTAAGTGTGTACTCATAAAATTCCAGAGGAATTTTCCCCAATAAAAACTATGAAAAAACAAAAGACCTTCTAAAACTTAAAACTGTAGTTTTCTAGGGCTGAGTTCATTTCTTTAAGAACAATTAGGGTTTCTCTTTCACAAGGTGTTACATTTCCTATCTATAATTTGATCTTTAAAAACGTTTCCACATTAAACTACCAGGATCTAATTGGACTTCCTGTTAAAATGCAAGTATTATTCTCAGCTCTCTTCAATCACCCTTCCCCTGTCCTTATAACACCTCCAAGATACAGTCAGTCTCAGATTTTATTCATCTAAACTTAGCTTTTCATCATTGGATTCAGGAGTTCTCTAAGCCATGGGCTCGATGAGTTCGACTAGCATTTAAGCATCTGCTCTCATTGGCATGACTCAATTCCAGGATAAAAAGGTATATGGGGATGGGTACCTTTCAGTTTGACTTTCAGTTTGAGGTTCCAGGGTTACCCCCTGACCTTGTGCCTTCCGAGAATGAAGCTCTATTTGCCACACAAACAGGCTGTCTGGTGGATAACTTGCAATTTCCCTTCTGTGTTTAGATTAAATTGCAGGCTCAAATCTCAGTAAGAGATGTTGCCCCTGGATCTTGGGAGGATACAGTGAGTGGGATATAGGGAAGGAAAATACAAACTTGACTATTCCAGTCAAAATGAAAACACAGTATGTGGATTATCTCAACAATAAAAATCTGAAGGAATTACTCAGGAAAACAGTACAGTGATAAATGAATACCTTACCACAGAGTTCATCATGATATTCTACTAAATAATACACACTGGATAAAGTTAATCTTCAAGGTTTTAAAGGGTTAAGAAGATGATAGTAACATAATGATTCCTGCCCTGCCCTTCCATTCCAACTAGTAAACTATTACTTTTTTAAAAAATTTTACTTTGGCTTCTGTATTCAATCCAAACACATTCACACTATCTCATAGCTGGCAAGTCACTAGACTCTACCCCCCACCACACACACCTCCAAAAAAAAAAAAAAAAAAAAAAAAACTCAAGTAAAAGTTAACTGGATAGGAAGTTTATAACAGATAAATTTCTAGGGCTGACAAATGAATAGCCTTGGACAATAGAAAAGAGTTATTTAGACTTTTGCCATCTGGCACGTAGACTTTCAGATTCATTTTCTCCCTGTTTTCATGGTGTGCCGAGCCAGCTCTCAGGCTGAACTGTTTTCAGGATGTTATCTTGCCTCCCCAGCACTATGACTCCTTATCTAACGTCTGCTTCTCTGCATAAGAACGTGCTGAGGCTTTGTCACTAGGCTTGTTCCCCTCCAAGCAAAACGAAATGCTGTCTGCTAGGCATTTGGTTAGCACATTATGTACACATAATAAGATGCTGTTCACTCTACACAGATGTATAAAGCTAAAAAATAGCATTATCATAACATCTTCCAGTTCCGCTATTTTGAGGCCACTGCATTCCCATATTACAAAGCCTTGCTATTTATACAATCGTGCATATGGAAGATTCATCCCTCCTGTGAGATGTCAGCCTAATGTGTACAGAAGACAAAATTACAGGCCCCAAACTTGAATATACACTCATCCTGGCTGCTTAGCTTCCTTAAATGCAAGCCAAGTTTATTAATAATTTTTAAGTCAGGAAGAAAACAAAATAATTTTAATTTGATACAAGAAAACAAGATAAACAAGAAAAGCAGCCAATCTCAACCCAGATGGTGAACCTCCAGGGCAGCAGCATGTGGGGAGGAAGCCAAGGTCTAAATGTGCTAATTCTGGCTGAACCACAGCTCACACATGCAAAGGGCTGTGTTCTTTTCTAGTCACTCAAGTCACTCACAAAGACACAGTGGAGCAGAGGAAAAGTGCATCTCTACTGGTAGAAAAGTGTCCCCTAAGATCATTTAAACAGTCTGTTAGAAAATCATGAACAAAATGCATTTAGTTGACTTCCCGGGTCAAATCAATGTGCAGAATTTCTTTTCCAAATAAATTTAATATATAATCTTTCTCCAAATGGTTTAAGCCACAAGATTGCAGATGAGGTCCACTTTTAGCAGTCCAGTGGTGTCCAAAGTATCGATGTTGTCACTACCTACCCCTCCAGAAATTGCAAGACAGAGGGGTCATGAGAACTATCATCCAAGTTAGCAAGTGCAGAGAAAATGGTAGGCAGTGAGGTCTCTGGCTTATTTATATGTATTTCACCAACAGACTCCAGAGGAATGACTATCTTCAAAGTGTGCCTTGACTATGATACCAGAGACAGGTGGGAACGCCAACTAACTGGGAGTCAAGGTTTTACCTGTGAGATGCATGGACTCTTTTTCACAAAAAGACAAGACAAGGAAAGAATACGAAGAATTCTGGTTGTAGATTTCATATATAACCTAATCTCTGTTCTACAAACCATGTGGCTTCCCTGTCCAAAGCAAAAGTAAAAATTTCCTTTGACAGGTTAAGCCTGTCACTTAAACAAGATGAAATGTATCACGTATAGCTGAAAGGACACAGGCCTAGGTGTCATCCATGAATGGACCCAGCATGTGCGACCTTGACAGCAGGTCTCACGTGCTGCTTCTGCCTCCTTTTTGCCATTGGCCACAGTCATCTACCACCTGTTCCAATTCATTCCCCACCCCTAGATTTCTACCTCTTCTGGGACCGGTATTATGATAGTGAGGAGACAGCACCCAGGCACTTTCATGGCTCATAAAACACTAGGGAGTAACCTCGGAGAGAGCACCAGATCATTACTTGTTCTAGTTTGGATGTGAGGTGTCCCCTAGAAGCTCACAATGCAAGAAAGTTCAGAGGAGAAATGATTGGGTTATAAGAGTCTTAACCTAATCAGTGAATTAATCCCCTGATAGAGATTAACTGAGTGGTAACTGAAGTGGTGGGTGTGGCTGGAGGAGATGGCATTTGGGGCGTGGCTTTGGGGTATATATTTTGTATCTGGAAAGTGGGGACTCTCTCTCTCTCTCTCTCTCTCTCTCTCTGCCTTTGATCATCATGTGAGCCACTTCTCTCTGCCACACTCTTCCGCCATGATGTTCTGCCTCACTTCAAGCCCTAAGGATTGAAGCTGGTCTTCTGTGGACTAGGACCTCTGGAACCGTGAGCCTCTAGATAACCCTTTCCTCCTCTACGGTTGTTCTGCTCGGGTCCTTCAGTCACGGCAGCAAAATGGCTGACAAAACACGACTTAACTACTCAAAGCATGTTCTAGAGTCAGATTTCTCCTCAAATTTCTGGCAAGAAAGAGAGACGCTATCCTGCTGGCTAGCCTTGAGGAAGCAGGGACACGGGGATTCCACATCAGAGACTTGTATGTTGCTGTAACTGTTTTCCCCTTTAGCTGAGACATTTTTCTGGTACTTCTTTAGATGGAGAAACTACCTTTTCTCTGGTTACAAAAAAACAATTTATTCATGACAAGGGCAAGATGGAAAAAAAAAATTACAGGCTAGGATGTGGCTCAAGCGGTAGCGCGCTCGCCTGGCATGCGTGCGGCCAGGGTTCGAACCTCAGCACCACATACCAACAAAGATGCTGTGTCCGCCGAGAACTAAAAATAAATATTAAAAATTCTCTCTCTCTCTCTCTCTCTCTCCTCTCTCACTCTCTCTTTAAAAAAAAAAAAAAAAGATGTCAGAATTCAAAGTGTGTATGTGTGTGTATGTATGAAAGAAGTAATCTTTCTTTGCGCTAATAAACTGGTCTCCCCAAAGTTGCAAAAGCTAGAATGATTTTTTTAAGTCATAAACTGTATTTTGCTATGCTTCACTAATAAGGATATCCTCTTTGCCCCATTTCCTTAATTTCTTGCAGGATGGGAAACGGAAGGAAATAAAGATAACCTTAAGATCGGTGGATCTGAATTGACTGCACATTAGAATCACCTGGAAGCTTTTAGAAATCCCTCAGTCAGGCTACATCCCAGACCAATTAAATCAGAAGCTCTGGGATGTGGGACAACGGCATCGCATCAGGAGTCTTTAAAGCTTGCAAGGTCATTCCAACAGGCAGCTCATTTGGAGAGCCACTGCCTTAGGCACACCAAAGGCTTCTGTTCTATGTCTCACTTTGAAACCAAGATATGTGACTAAAAAACTAAAGAATGCATCTGACAAACATTTCTTGATACTACCTTGGCTGTTGAGTATTCTTCTTAAGATAACTCACTAATATTTTTATTAAACAAAAACAATGCTTTTACTGGTATATAGCACACACTTTACAAATTTAGTTTCACAATAAAAGAAATGACAATTGAATCATCAATGGGGGCTTTCTTAATGTATTTCCATGTAAGTGCTGGTTTTACAAGTTTTGCTTTGTTTACTATAATTTTATTCTTCACATCTATTTTGTTAATGGAAAAACTTTGTCATTTCTTATACTTTATTCTTTAAATGACATCCATGGTATTTGACTTTGTTTCAGTGTGTCACACTCCTTTTTAAAATTAAAGTATTCCTTGTAGTAAATATGAGTAGTGAAATTACAAATTAAATAACCAAGAAATAGTATTTTCCACTCAAATGGATAAAAATTTTAAAAGACTACTAGGTCTCAAAGTTGGGGAGATCATTGAGAATTTGAGATTCTCAAATACTGTAAATGGGGCTATTAACTTCTGCAGTCTTTTGAGAACATAGTCATGAGAAATGGGCAATCCTTTAATTCCATCCTGATGCTGTTAATGTAGCCAGGAGAAATAAAGCACCTGGATCCACAGATACACACAGGACGATGTGTGTAAATAAGAGAGCTAAAGACAAACTGAATGTTTATAAATCAGAAAATGATTTAATAAAACTAAAGTGCATTTATAAATTGGAATACCATACCAATTTCAAAAATACAAAAGGGGATTTATATCTATTGATCTAGAAAGATATTCAGATGTTTATTTTCTTTTTCAAAAAGCAACATATAACAGAATATGTATAATATTATGCTAGTTTTATTTTTAAATTTTGCCTATATATGTATTTATAAAACAAAAATGGGAAAAGCTATCTTCCAAAGCATTTGCATTGGGACATGGTAAAAAGTGTATGGGGGCCTGAATTAACAAAAGAAAAAAGATGAGTCAGTTTTACATTCTTATTATTGAAACTTTTGAAATACATATGTATTATTCTATAATTGAAATAACATACTTTGTTAGCTTGCCTGACTGACAAGCAAATTCCAATAAGGATTTGTTTACATCCCAAATCTCATTTAAATAGATGAATTTCTTCTGCAAATGTGTGCAATGAATCAAAATGCATTTTGCTATCATATATACCTGATTAAGATAAATAAATAAATTTTAAAAAGAATAAAGAGATGAATTTCTTATTGTCTTGGTGTATATGCTGAACCCCTTATGCATGTGTATACATATTAAAAAAAAAACAGCAGAAGGATGTTTATTCTGTTAAAGCACAGTGTTACTGATTGTTGATATCTTATCTGACTGTAATCAATTTGTAGAAAAGGTTTCAAAACACAAGTAGAAGTCTGTCAATTCGATGTATAAAAAGGAGGGGGAAATCACTGAAGGTGAAGGGAGCTACAAGCCATTATTCAGAACAACAGGAATTCAGGGTATCTAAAATTGCATATCAGGTAAAAACATGCTGGCTTTCTCAAAATCAGACATGGAACAAGAAGAATCAACTTGTGTATTTGAGTTCTATCTGAAATATTTTTCCTGCTTGGTAATATGCAGTTTTTAGGGATAAATGCATAACTTGAGCTTGTTTTATCCTCCGTGACACATCTTTTGTCAGGATTCTTTTATGGCAAAAGTGTGACTGGAGAATGGGTGCTGTTCTACTTTTGTAAAGAATGATTAGAACAAAACTAAAGAGCAAACAGAGCTTCACATTCATGCAGTGCCATTTTGGACTTGGAGTTACTCATGTTTGCCTGGCCCCTGATGAGTCACCAGCTGAGCTTCTGGCACAACAATAAGACCACAGCATTTCCATTGGGGGTGGGGGGAAATCTAGTGTGGGTCATTCTGAGGTCAGCAGACTGTCAAAAATCATACTCTCCTTCCCCTGCTACCTCTTCAATATTCTGGGAATGGCTGTCTAGAAGGATTAAGGTCACTTTGATGCCTTATATAAAAAGAAACAACTCTACTTCCTGCAAAAGATGAACTGCGACAGATAGGGATGAGGAGTGAAGACACTAAGCTCCTATGAGGATGATTGGGTTTCTTAAATAGGAAGCATAATGTGCTACCAATCCCAACATAGAGAAAGGCAGGAACTGGCTTCCACATTAATTTTAGCTTAGGCAAGCCACCTACTCACTGATGGGCTCACTTTTTCCTCTTAATAATCAGGAAGGCTGGTTCTCTATCCTTCCAATAAAGTTATTGTGTCTTGGCTCCAGAGACCTGTGAGGTCACTGAGCTCATACCACATTGAGGGCAGCACAGCACTACAATTATGCTATCCAAGACAGACGGACATTTGTCTGTTTTCTAAGGTACCATGGGAAAGCATTTGTAGACATTCTTTTAATGTCGTCTAGATCTCAGAACTTGGTCTGCATTGGCTGGAAAGTTGCCTAGTTCAAGTGAAGCTCATTCTTCCTGTGCTTCCAGATGAGAATGGAAAATAGCTGGCATTACATTGGATGAAGATAATTTATGAATTATTGTTATAACCAATTCAAACATGAAAAAATTAATTAACTCATTGTTTAGTTATTCAAGGACCCCATATAATCATTTAGCAAAATTTTCCTGAATTGTTTTTTTTTTAATTTTATCTGATTTTTTTTAGTTTTACATGACAATAGAATATATATTGTCAAATTATACAAATGTATATTGTCAAGTTATACATACATAGAGTATCCTAAATATTCTACTTAGGATCCCACTCTTGCTCATGATGTGGAGTTACCCTTGTCACATATTCAAATACAAGGCTAGGAAAGTTATGTCCAATTAATTCCACTGTTTTTCTTATTCCCTTTCCTCTTCCCTTTTCTTCATTTCCCATTGTCTAATTCAGTGGATTTTTATTATCCCCCTCCCCAATCTCCCTTGTTTTGGGTTAGCATCCACAAATCAGAGAAAACATTCAGCCTTTGGTTTTTTGGGATTGGCTTATTTCACTTAGCATGATATTCTCCAGTTCAATCCATTTGCCAGCAAATGCCATTATTTCATGTTTCCTTAGGGCCGAGTTATGTGTGTGTGTGTGTGTGTATCACATTCTCTTTTTTCATTCATCCATTGAAGGACACCTAGGTTGTTCCATAGCTTGGCTATTATGAGCTGAGCTGCTATGAACATTGTTTTCTTGTTTGAAATTGTGTTCATATCATACCCAATGTTGACTCAATTCATACAATTAAATTAAAACATAAGTTTCATTAAGTTTTAAACAAATAAGCATGTAGAATTTGTTATTGGTGGTATTAATATTATGTATTATTATTATATTGACCAAATAGTGGAACCATGATGACTCAGTTTAAGAAATACCTGTCCTGTTCCTAAAAGTCATCATCACAATGAAAATGTTTTACAGTGTTTAAATTAAATCATTCATAGGAACAATGTTAATAAGCTGATGATGGATAGCTAGCTACTTGGCCTTCCTATTTTCCCAGTACTTCTTCTTCATTCTTTTTTCATGACACTTTGCCTAAGCTTTTCCCTCTTTCTCTATCTGTATCTTAAGGTGAAAAGGGTGCCTTATAATTGCATATACCTCCTACCCATATGTTTCCTAATATAAATAAGACATTCAAAGAGATATTTGTTTATTTAACCTATTACCCAATTAAGATAGCTTTCAAATATTTATATGAAAACCCACTCCAAGTTCAGGGAAATATCTCTACTCACCTAGTTCCTCGCCCAGAAAGCTCAAGAGTCTTCCATGACCTCTGTCTGCCTCCCTATAGTCCACACACTGTCCATTCTGCTGATTCTACAAAATATACTTCTGATATTTCCACTTCTCTCTATTAATATCACCAAATGCTTGGTGGCCATCATTATTTCTTTATGAGATTACTACACTAACCTCCTAACTGGCCCAAGGTAGGAGCAGGTTGTTGAAATCCAGACATTAGACATACAGCCTAGAACACTATTTTAAAAACAAGTTTATTCCAACAGCATGTTTAAAGATATGCAATCCACTAGAATTTTTTTGGTTTTGATATGTTGTGCTCAATAAATTAGTGACAGGATATTACGACCTTGAGGAGATTAATCATGTGCTTCTAAAATCTTTTTGCTACCATAGAAAAAAGCACAGAGAGCCTATTGGCAGTTCACTTAGTAAACTTAAAGGATTTTCTCATTACAATGGAATTTGCATTTTAAAGGGCCTTCTAGAATTCAAACCTATCATATAATTCTGATTTTAGTCATTGAAATTAAAGAAGGTCTTGTGTTCCTAAGTGATCTGAGAAGACTTTTTATTGAGTCTGTTTAAATAGATAGTTTCCCCCTGGGGAAATTATCATAAAAATCAGATCTTGAAAATGTTCTGTTTTGTCTCACTAGAAAAATGTATAATAACCTGATCTTCACAGAAATTGGGTGTTTTGTGTCATTGAGAGCCAAAATCGTCAGCGGTATAGCACTGAAAAGGAAAAAAGGAAATTAATGACATCGAAAGGAAAACATATGCTTTCAAGGGGAAACCTTGTAAGAAAGATCTTTATATTTCACAAAGTCTTCAAATTACTTCTGCCTTGCATTTTTGCTCTTCCTTTTAACATAATAAAAATGAGAAGTGGGTTACAATTTCACATCAAACACACAGAATGACACTTTTTCTTTGAGTAGAAGAGTGTGGTTATTAAGCTGTTATTATGAATTTGATAATGTTTACACCATATGAAGCTTACCCACTAAAACCATTTTATTCAGGGTCTCCTTATAATGTGATTCCTTTGGGTGTAGAGAACCAATGGTTTGCTCTTTACAAACTATACTACACTAAAAATAAATGTTAATTAAGCCCTACTGTGCACAGAGCTCCGGGCAATAGAGAAAAGTGTGGCCATTGCCTTGTCTTTACAGGCCCTAAATTCTGTGGGAAGAAATAGCATCTATTCATCAAAGGTAAATGAAACTGAACCGAACTGGAGCTGAGACACAGTAGAGATAATAAGAGTAAGAGGTGGTTAGTGTGGGAAATGAGAAAGAAAAAACCCCAAGGATGAGTGGACTATGGGAAGGGTGGTCGTGGAGGGGTGGGGAGCAGGCAACACAGTGCTTGCATAGGGCAAATAATAATGAAGGAATTTCCAAAAGGAAAGTACAAAGAATGGGATGGAGAGCCCAAGGAGAGCCTGAACTACAGAAGGCCTTTCAGACAAGGCTGAGAAATTTCAGACTTTCCTGAAGGCCAGATGAACACCATGGAATGCTTTGAAGAATGGTTAAATGGCATGCATAAGTCAATTGTTTTTCAAGAGACTTATATAAAATAGCTTAAAAAATAGAACACAGTTTAGAGCAAATGGTGTACTATATGATACAAAATAATGAATAAATGATTAATAGAGTATTTCAGGTTCAAGATACCTCTGCCATTGACTATATTTGTCAATAGAGATCTTGAGTTAGTGGAATTCATATATTGATTTGTAAAGATTGAGGTGTAACAATATTTTCCCTAATTTTCTGAAAGTAAGGAAGATGCTTTGGAGAACTGATCATGTAAGAAATACACTCGGTAGTTATTCCAAATACTGTGTTTCAAATTTTAGTGTAAGTATGAATTATCTGGAGTTCTTGTGAAAAGGCAGTTCTGATTTGCAGACTATGAGATCCTGCTTTTTCAGGATTCTGCTTCTCACCAACTCAGGTGATTTAAGTAAAGTGATTGAGTCTATGAGGGATTTGAGCAACTGTTCCATGAACTACATGTAGAATGGAAAGATACTAGCTCATGACTCCATAGCAGTTAGATGGACTGACTTATTTATCTTCACACTCACTAGTATATCATTCAGTCAATCAACTAGAGGAAGCAACCTGCATCAGTCACTAGTTTAAAGGAATTGATTGACCACTTTGATCCATCTTATCCAGTATTTTGATCCTACATGTATGAAAACTAAATAAAGAAAATTCTCCATGACAGTTTTATGAACATGACACATAAAACATGCAATGCAATTCCTCTCTTGCTTTCTCTTCTCTCTCTCTCTCTCTCTCTCTCTCTCTCTCTCTCTCTCTCTCTCACACACACACACACACACACACCACACACAAACTAAAGATATAAAATTCATCTTCTATTAAACATGGGATTAGAATGAGTGAAGTGCAGTCCAACAAATTTTATTTGAATTCTCAATTTTCTACTTACATTTTTAAATGTTTTTTATAAAATGTTTTTGTACATATTTAAATGTATTTATAAAATGTTAGATGTCTAGTATTTATATCAATCACTCATCTATTGTGATACTTAGTTTTGTGGATGAGCTTGACTGGATCATGGTGCCCAGATATTTGGCAAAACCTTATTCTGGGTGATTCTACAAGAGTGGCTTTTGGATGAGATTAACATTTTACATTGGTGAACTTTGAGTAAGGAAGATTGACCTCTGTAACAGAAGACTGATCTCCAAGTAAGAAGAATTTCTATCAACAGATGGTCTTTGTTTTTGTTTTTGTTTTCAGCAGATGGTCTTTGGACTTTGAACTGCAACATTGGTTGCTCCCTGATCTCCTGCCTGCCAGCATACCCTGAAGATTCTAAACTTACTAGCTGCCATGATGGTGTGAGGTAATCCCTAAAATGAATCTCACTACATATACACATCCCATTGCTTCTTTTTCTCTAGAAAATCCTGACTGATGCACCTGTCTTTGAAAAGCTGGTTTTTGCTGTGGGCCTTTGTACAAATCTAGCCATTGATGTTGGTATTCTTACTGTCTTTTTTTGTGTGTGATTTTATCTTTCTTTTTTTTTTAATTGATTATTTAAAACATTACAGAGCTCATGATATATCATCTTTCATACATTTGACTCAAATTGGGCTTTGAACTCCCATTTTCACCCCAAATACAGATTGCAGAATCACATCTGTTACATATTCACATTTTTACATAATGGCATATTAGTGACTGTTGTATTCTGCTACCTTTCCTATCCCCTACTATCCCCCCTCCCCTCCCCTCCCCTCCCATCTTCCCTCTCTACCTCCTCTGCTGTTGTTCAATTCTCTCCCTTTTTTTCCCCTCCCCCTTGCCCCTCATAACCTCTTATAATTTTATGTATCATTGAACTGTCTTCTTTTAGTTTTAGCTTTTAAACATACCTTAGAGCCATTTTTTCAATGCAGGGACAATGAGGAAGATTTAAGTCAGGGTCTCACTGGATTGTCAGATCATCAACTTGAATGAACCTCGGATTATCTCATACCTAGACTCTGGATTGTTCCTGGCTAATCAAATCCCTGCCAAACAGCCCAGTCTTCTTAGAGGGATTGGGATTCCTGCCCTTTAGGATGAGTCTCCCATGACTGAAGGCAGCTGATCCAGTTTCTCTGCCTGTCCCTTGAGCTTCTGTTACTTACCCTGAACTTGGACTTATTTTCAACCTCTGACTAGAGGTACTCACATCCTGCTTGTCCTTTGTTCCCCTAGGCTGATCTTCCAGATGTGGAAAGTCTGAGCTCAGTTACCAAATCTTGGCCTAACTTACATTTTCCAGCAGCTGGACTTTGTCAAACTCTTCATTCCTCCCTTTATGTTTAATCAACTCACAACTTTCCAAACCATAGTCTGACTGAGGCAAGCACATCAAGCATCCCATCTGGCCCCTCAGACTCCTTCTACCCCCAATTGTCTTGCTTGCAACCTAAACCTACCCAGCTCCACAAAGGCATTCAGTGTTGTAGCTCCTGGCACTCTAGTCCTTCACATCCTGGGTGCTTTTACCATTCCACACCTGTGAGTATGCTCTCCTCTATGCCTGGAACAAACTTCTGTCACTGTCTGACAATAACCTACTGAGTTTTCAAGAGGTCTTAAATGTTACATCCTTCTTAGGTCATCAGTAACCTCATGGTAAGTTATTCTTTCCTCCAGAGCTTTGTTTATATTTTTATGCAGGAACTCTACCATAGCATGTTATCCATTTATGTGTGGTTTTCTCCAAGCTGAATTAGTTTTTAATTATTTTTGTGGCCCATGGGACTAGCTCATCATATGGTAGAGCTTAATCCCTTTATGGTTCAATTATTAATTTATAAGTCTAAGTACTGCTCAATTTCTCTCTCCCCTTTTGGGCAAAAAAAAATGTCTTATGTTCTAACTATAGTTTTTAACTTACACTGAATCATTATGGCATAAAATTATTTTCCTTTCAGGTATCAATTTTAAGTACAAATTTATCTATACACCTGATCTCCATTGAATGAAGATATCAAGGACAAGTGCATTATCCAAAATGTTATCCTGAGTGCCAGAAACAGAAAGAAAATATCCAATATGCTTATCTCCTACTTAAAACCTTAAGTTATATAGCCCAAAGGGTAAACATTATTATAAAGTCATAAATCTATGAAAAGTATACAGCACAATTTAGCAACTTATGCTCTTTTCTATTATCTGTATGCTCTGTCTTGCTTTTTCAACTAAATTATAGCCTGCCAGTCTGTGTACACTTTACTTTTTGGTTCTTCTTGGTTTGGTGTGTTTAAGTTTGGCTTCAGAGCTTTCTGTCCTTCTGCTCATCAAGGACAGAAATTATGCCTCAAGTGTCCCTTTTCCCTTCCAAGTACCTCACAAGGGACCACTTAACACACATGAGGCCCTCTTTAATATTTGTTGATCTGACAAAGTAAAAAAATCTACTAAGTTCTATTCTAATTATTTCTCTCTCTCTCTCTCTCTCTCTCTCTATATATATATATATATATATATATATATATATATATATATATATATTTAATCACATGTGGATTTTGTTCTTTCTGGGAAAGTTTCTTAGCAAAAGTATGGATAAATTTTTCCCATTTGGAATGATTGTCTACTTTCTCAGAAAATAGAGGCTCAACCACAAACTATAAAATTCATGACCTTGGAAGAATCAACTCATCAGTCCCATTTTGGAAGGTTCTCACTGGGCTGAATACTTTATACCAAATAACCTTCATAATCAGGCTACTGACAATAAGATTTGGGGATTTTATGAATCCTCAAATTTTTATTTGATTTTGTACAAAATGTTATGGATGCTACCTAAAATAGATGCTTTGCAAAGATGCTTCCTCTCAAACAACTATTTCTCCTATATTTGTGCCTTCTTTTGGTCCTCTCCTCTTGAATCTGGGATGGCCCTATGACTCACTTAATAGGATGTGGAGGAAATCCCACTCCATGGCTACTGAAGTTTGAATGAAAGAAACTTGGCAGCTTCCTCTAGAAGCCCTGAGCCACCACACGAGAAACCTGAACACCCCAAGACGGCAAGCTGGGGAGAGAATGAGGGTATTCAGGTTTATGGTCTCCACCAAGCCCAGCCATCCATCATCCTAGTCGAGGCACTGGACCTGTGAGTGGAGAAACCATCTAGGCATCCAACCCAGTCAGTCCTTCAGATAACAACTGATTGTGGTCACAAGGAAAACTTCCAAGCAAGAATCAGTCAACTCATAGAACCATAAGGGATAATATCAAACTACTGCATTAAGATACTATGTTTCAAGGTAGCTAGTTATGCAGCAATAGATAACTAGAACAATGTAACCAGGAGGAAGTAGACTAAGATTCTAGAAACAAAGCCTGAATTCCAAATCAATGGAGAGCTGGACACATAGGTTGAAAATAGCTCTTTATCCAGGAAGACCTGGGTCTTTGGAATGGAAACCATCTTTCAAGATGCCTTTCACTTTGGCATATCATCAGCTTGGTTTTACTTAATTTTACAGTTACTTATCACTGGGTAGTAAAAAACATTCTTCCCATTTTATCACTTGGAACAATAAAGCAGAACACCACTGTCCTCTGAGACTATAGAAAAGTACTAAATGAGAGAACCAGCATTTCCTTCCAGGCTGTGAGTCAGAGCAATGGGACTTGTAACCCAAGTTCTGACAGTGGCTGATCTCGCAGGTATATTTCTCCCCTTCATTTTCTCTTCAGTAACCAACACAAGAAAATGAGATGGCCAGTAGCATGATAGTGCCATTGGAGGGAGAAGACTCCATGAGAGGGGAGTCTGCAAAGTAGCACCCTGTCTCTTTCCTGCTTCCCATGAAGTGATCCCTGAGGTTAATTCATGGCATAAGTACAGTTGCCACTAATTTAAACTGAATTATTCTAATAATCATTATGATAAATAAGTAGGCACAATTGGGGAAGAGGGATTGGAAAGAGGCATTTCATGTTTTTTCATGATTATGCTAAAGACTTCATTAATGGGGGTAAAAGAGGCCTAGACTTTCCAAGTGACTGCTGCCTTTATTTTTGGTCATTCCAGGGTGTTGTCCCAGAACGTCAACACTATGTCAAACTGAATACTGAAGAGCTCCTTTTTCATATAATTTCCACAATCAGAATGGTAAAAGAGATGTTTTGCCTGAACCGGATGCTGTTGTATGTTTTCTTGTTTCTCTCTCTCCCTGCATGAGATCTCCTTGGTGCTAGTTTTAGATCCCTATTTCTTCACTCAGGGCCTAGAACACATACATATTTAATAAATATTTGTTAAGAATAAAAATCTTGAAAGAACACAAGATGAGCCAGTTCAGGAATATATTATATAGAAATAAATATTTTATATATGCTTATATAAAATATTTATTTTAAACACCATTCTTATATATTTCTGTCCTTGGGCTTCCACCTGTGAGGATCATGTAGGTGAGTTTTTAAAAGTGAAACAAGATCTTGGTCAGTCCTGGATTGCTGCAGCCTGATATGTTGCAGGAAGCCACCCGTGAATTACATGAGGATCTTCTCTCAATATACTAGCCAGGGAGATTTAGGTTTGACATTGCAAACTATTGTGGCTTTCCCATGGCAACAGGTTGCCCAATACTTGTGACCTTTATCTCAACTCTACTAGGAAGATACCTCATAGTAGCTCCAGAGATGGGCGTAACCTCTTGGGAACTGGACAGCCCAACTATAATCGTTTTGGGTAAAAAATATTCATTCTATGGAAGGCTTTTGAGGTTTCCCGATATACATAAAGCAGGCACAGCCTCCATTTTTCAATCTAGAAACTTGATCTATCTGATCAGTTTGCCCATCCTGCCTGGCTCTTAAAATTACTTTTACTTTTTTTATTTTTCCTAGCTTTTATTTCTCCAGCCAACACATTCCACTTAGGGGAACCCATTTCCACCTACTGCATGGGACATGGGTGAGAGAATCTTATCCTTCCAACTCAGTTCAGCCAGATCCTGAACCAACGAGAATCAAACCTAATGAACCTCTCCTTTGGGATCTAGATTTAGTCTTGCTGCCTTTCTTTGATAGGCCCCAATGTTTTCTTAAAGATACATAGTTTTCCCCTACACTATGGGGCTTCTAATAGTTTTAGTGATGGAGAACTTTTCCCAAAGGTAATGATATGAGGAATCTCAAATATAAACGTCTACTAAAGGACCGTCTGATCAAAGTAGAGACAGGGATGAAAGATGATCTGCTCAGACTGACCACTCTGAGATAATTCTGAGGAACCACAAGTAAATAAATAAATATCTTGAAAATATTAGTTTAGTTTTTTAAACCAGTAATTTCTTTTTTATTTAGGGAACTTCAATTCTTGTCTTAGGGCCAAAACCTTCTGACCCTATCTTGCCAAATTTCCTCCTCTATTCCAGAGTTTCAGTTCAATCTTTGATCTACAGCAGCTGTTTCAAACCCAGACCTCTAGCTGTAGCCACTGCATATTCTTCCTGCTCCTACATCCTGCCTATCAGATCCAACTCCTTGAATGCTGACACCAGCATGGACCAACCCTGATGCTGCCACATATCTTAGACTTGGCATTTATTACCCTCTGAATTAGTTTTCAATTGTTACATTAAAAAAATAACCACAATCTGCTGGGCATGGTAGTACACACCTGCAATCCCAGTGTCTCAGGAGGCTGAGGATTACCCACAGCAATTTAGCAAGGCCCTAAGCAACTAAGTGAAACCCTGCCTCAAAACAAAAAATGAAAAGGACTTGGGGTGTAGCTCAGTGGTAAAGCACTCTGGGTTTAACCCTCAGTACAAAAATAAATAAATAAATAATAATTACCACAAACTTAGTGGCTTAAAAGCAAATAACATTTATTATGTCACCATGACCAGGTGTCATGAACCTTACTCAGTTTAGTTAGGTCCTCTGCTCAAAGTCTCACAAGAATGAAATCAAGTTATCAACCAGCTGAATCCTCATTTGAAGGTTCAACTGAAAGATTCACTTCCAAATTCTCTCACATTGCTGGTAGAATTTATCTCCTTGAGGATCTAATACTGAGGCTCCTGTAACTTATTGTTGGTTGAGGACCACTCTCTCAGCCTCCTTCCATTTTAGCAATGAAGGCTTTGCACTGCAAGTCTCTTGACTTTTTCTTTTGCTTTCACCCAGAAAAAAAATTCTCTGCTTTTATACAACTTATATGAAAAATTTAGGCCTAAAGTTTAACTGATCAGTACCCTTAATACATTGCAAAATCCCTTTGGCCATGCAATATAACATACTCAGGGAGAAACAGGAGGCAAAAATCACTGGGGCTGTCATGGAATAGTCCTTCTTATAAGTACACTCTACAAATTTCTCTTCCTCTATAATGATCAGGACAGGTTCATAATTCATAAACTTTAAGATCCAGGTTTCTTTCTTTCTCACATCAGAGTCCCTCTAGGTCAGCAGAGGCTCTTCTAGACATTGTAATCTAGAAACTCAAGTTCTTTAATGTAGTAACATTACTGCTATTCCTCGGGGCCCAGAATCTTCCATTGACTCTCTTGCATTCTGCTGGCAGAAGATTTTGAGGGAATATGTCAGCCAGGCCTGGGAATAGCCTATATGACTTCCACCCACATCATGGTGACCAGGACCAGTCACATGGTTGCCATGATTTGCAAGAAAAGTCTGGGAAGTCGGGTACAGTGGTCATCCCAGAAGCTCAGGAGGCTTAGGCAAGAGAATCACAAGTTCAAATCCAGCCTCAGCACCTTAGTTAGGCCCTGAGCAACTTAACAAGACCTTATCTCTAAATAAAATATAAAAAAAGGGGGCTGGAGATGTGGCTCATTGGTTAAGTGCCCCTGGGTTTAATCACTTGAGAAGGAGAAGGAGGAGAAGGAGGAGAAGGAGGAGAAGGAGGAGAAGGAGAAGAAGAAGGAGAAGAAGAAGGAGAAGAAGAAGGAGAAGAAGAAGAAGGAGAAGAAGAAGGAGAAGGAGAAGAAGGAGAAGGAGGAGAAGGAGAAGGAGGAGGAGGAGGAGGAGGAGGAGGAGGAGGAGGAGGAGGAGGAGGAGGAGAAGGAGAAGAAGAAAGCAAGTCTGGTAATGTAGATTGTATGCCACAAAGAAAAAGAAAATGGTTGGTGAAGACTAATCCACTCTTTGACAAATTCTCTTTTTTCTATTAAGCTTCTGGTAGGGCATAGTATGCTTGACAGAAGACAAATAATTACCTTTCTTTGCTGAAAACCTTATCTTCCCTATACTTTACAATGATTCAGTTTCTGAAAATTAGTTTATCTGAAAATAGAAATCTAAATCAATGAGAGTTCCAAGATATCTATCTGCTAATGCTGATGCCTTTCTTTTAATAATTTTTAGGTTCAAAATGTCAAAGGTACATTGCATCAAAGCACATACACTTCTTTCTCACCACAAATAGAGGGAATGCAATTAATGTGAAATGGATTAATTGGAGAGCTGAGAATAAAACAAAGGTGTGATGGGAGGCAATGTGAGAAGAGAAGGACCCAATCAGAATCACACACACATTTGTACTTAAGCCAGATCCATCTCTTTTCCTATTATCAAGTAAATTCCTATTTATTTCAAAAATGTCTTCTGAAGTTATTCTCTTTAGACACTTTCTGGTGTGAATGAGTTTTGTTCTGTGAGTTGCAAGAAAACAACTTGTTATTTGGGAGTTACAATTTCTGTGCTGGGTCAAGGAGAACATGTATTCCAATTCTGAGCAAGAACTAAGAGTAGTTTAAAATCTCACCTTAAAGAGGAAAATTATTCTGTTCTTTCCTGTTTTAAAAGATGCTATGAGGAAAAAATTAAAAGATGCTGGAAGCCCTTGAAATGCCTGGTATTTGATACATCCAAGGTTGTAAACATCTTAGAAGTCTTTATATCCATATTTCAAAGGATTTGTTAGGCTGCTATTTACCTAAGCATCACTTGCTCCATCATTTCTTCATTGATTTCCTACTTACTCAATTTTCCTGCTTAATTTTACTATTCAATGACTTGATTTAGAGATTTTCACATGAATGTTTAAAACCTTGTTTTTTGTTTGTTTTTTTTTAACCACATTGGCACGGAGCAGCGTTTAAGTGTAGAAGAGCAAGGAGGCTGAGAACAACCTTCCAAGTCTCCTCAGTGGGATGACAACGAGAGGTCACAGGTGTGAAGAGCAGCCTACAGAATACATTCAAGGAAATCAGGCAGAACTGTATGAGCAGAGTGCTTTTTATTATTGTTGAAAGACTGCTTCCTTGATTCCTCTATAAGACAAAGTAAATTAATAAAGTTAATTTTAAAGCAGACACTTTGACTTACGTGGTTGGAACACAATTCCCAGCCATACACTATGATCTCTTTTGTACCTCTGACCTCCCAACACAAAAATATGGGGAGACTATATAGAAATAAAATTCTCAAAACAACTTTCTCTGATAGTAATTCCTAATATCATTTTCTAAAAGTTCATTCTGAAATCTCAGATTTTATATCCAACCCCATCTAGCCCATCAGGTTTAGGACAACAGAAAAATCAAAGCTCAAGCAAAAGATATACTGATAACACTCAAACAGGCATAGTTCAGTCTCTTAAACACTGGATTTTAAGATAGGAAAAATACAATAATCCACACTAGGCATTTTTGTAATATGAGCAGTTTATAATGTATGCTATTTCATTATCCCTCATTGTGTTGAATATCTTCAGGTTGCCATAGTCTACATATTTATCTTTATTATATATGAAACAGATGCTCTGAATTAGTAAGCTAGGGAATTATTCAACTCTTCTCTTGTCATTTTTTTTCTGAATATAGATAACTCCACTTGAGATTCTCGATAAGATACTATAAGGTCAATAGCCAGTCGTGCTCCTGTTATATTTTCTGACAATAAAGAAGCCACAGTGAAATACATTCACTCAGATGTTCAACGTGCACTAATCTAGATGCATTACTTTTTATTTTGTCTGATTTGTTTTTGTAGGGTCATCCACCAAAATGATGAAAGGAAGAGATTTTTGTCATGCAGCCTAATATCATTGGCTATTTGTGTATGATGGGGAAAAATTGTAATTATCCATCTATGTAATCTTTACAGAAAAGGCATGCAGAAGGCAAGGTCTACCAAAGTTTAGGAGCTTCTAAGCAAGCTTTTTGTCTAGGTTTCAAATTGTCTATTGACCTTGTACTAATAAATGCCTTTTTAGTGGAGATCAGCCCTCTGGATTCAGGTTGGAACACTACAAGCTATGAGATCCAGGATGCCATCAACCCTTCAGGGCACTAACGTAGATGGACACTTCTATGGACATTAGAAGCCAAAAGAAAATTATAGGCCACTCTTTTCCTTGTGCCCTTTCAACAGCAGAAAAATCATTTGATGCTACTTTTTTTTCATTTTTAACTAAATACCACCCACATCTTTTTTCTACCCCTTCTTGGTTCACTGTTTACTTTGTATGCTTTGCCCATTTAGACAGGATGGGTTTGGAGTGCTTGAGCCAGTCAACTGATACAGCAGATAACAATAGACACACATGAGTCTATTCTTAGACAAAGGATAAAACTAGTAAAACTGACTGCAAAGTACTATGAAGATGGAACATGCTCCAAATCCTGAGACCACTCAATGATACGATCATAAGGGAAGCAAAAAAAACAAAAAAACAAAAAACAAAACAAAACAAAAAAACTTCTGCCACTGCAGACACAAAGCCCTAGTGAGGCACTTTCATGCCAAACGATATAAGCTTCGATCTTTCTACCTGAAGTTTTTGTTAACCACAAGGTAAAGAGTCAAAATTATATGTTTGTGTAAATTGCATCTAACCACTTAAGCAAACTTCTAAAATCAATGCAAAAGTAGAAGTAGGGCAAGGGTGTGTTTTGCTAAGCTGCCCATATTTGCTTGGGTTCACCAGACCTCAGGGTTCCTTGAACACAAAATCTACAAGGCTTCTAACTCCAAAGAAGGATCTATGGAATCAGGGCATGGAGGGGAGAATCTAGGGTCAGAGTTCCCTACTTCAGATTCTAAAATTGTTAGAAATTAAGGAGATACTGAGGTATCTTCCCTGAATGAAACTTTAACGACTAAGGACGATGCTTGTGGTCAGCCACAAACCAGACATTTTTCTATAACCAAACTCTAATCTACCAACCCTCTTCTGAAGCCCACATCATGATAGATACAGTTTCTCTTGGATGCAGCCAGTCAATTCACTGACCTCCTCAAGCCAGCCCCTTATCATATGGAAACCCCAAAGCCTCTAGAGACAGAAAGCTGATTATTTGAATCTTCAACATTTCTACTATTTGGGTCAGTGCCATGTAGACACTCAACATGTGGACAACTGGACAACATGAGGACAACTCAAAATGTGGCGCACAGACCAGTGACAGGCTGAGAACTGTTATCAGTCTATCATAAGATCACTACAGGCAACAAACATTTCTACTTTGTTATTACAATTTTACAGAATAATTTTATGTCTATTTATTCTAATTATGTAAAATTGAGGCTTATATTTTATATCTTCTATTTCTTTTTTTTTTTTTTTGGTAATTGATTTGCCTTGTATGTTATAAAACTATCGTTCTACAATGGACTAGAAAGATCAAAAGAAAGGATCCTTTGCCATTGTGAATTTGAGAAGTTTCACTCTGAAAGCTCCAGTTTCTCTTAGTCATGAGGAATGGCTTTTGATAAAGGCAAACTCACCAAGTGTCATCCTTCCCCTCATATGTATATTACGTTTGTTTTTGGTGACTAGCTTATGACTTTCCTCCTTGAATTTGTATAGGTTCCCAGAGAAGCATAAAACAGGACAGAATTAGAAAGAAAAGACAATACCACTGAGGACAAAGGGGGGGAGGGAAGGAGCTGAAGGAGTCTAGAGAACATCAAGTTGTAGTGCAGGGCTGATCTTTTGAAGAAGAAAGGGAGACAAGGAAGGAAGGAAGGGAGGGAGGGAGGAAGGAAGGAAGGAAGGAAGGAAGGAAGGAAGGAAGGAAGGAAGGAAGGAAGGAAAGAAGGGAGGAAGGGAGGGAGGGAAAGAAGAAGGAAAAGAGAGAAGGGAAGGAGGGAGGAAAGTCGGTTTTAGAATGCAGAGCATCTCTCAGAAGGTTCAGCAACACTGGCACAGAGTTCCCCTTGAGCCAAAGCCACCAATCAGAGGAGTCCCCTGTCTTCTGCAAACAGTACTGCTTTTGTATCACTGTGTCATTCAGTCATTAACTAGGAACAACCTTCAGAAAACGAGACTTAGGCACAGATGTAGTGATGAATTTCAAAGTAGAGAGGATGTGTCAATTGTTCAATTACATTTGCAGCTAAAGGTGTCTGAGGGATGTGTTTTCATTGCTACCCCACTCCTCCTGATTCCTGTGGGGAAGTGCCCTCCTTTCCACCTGCAGGCGAAGAGCACTGAAGTATGGTTAATGCATCTGATCCCCCAACCTCTCTTCAGTCACCCTTCTGTGTTTATTGAACTGGTGAAACCAAGGAAATTCTGACAGGTGCTGGACCATTAACCTGGCACCTTTGCTTTGGAAAGGGCCCCCAAGAAATCCCCAAGAAATCATCCCAAAGATCTGAGTGAGAGGTGGGCAAGCAAAACAAAGTTTTATTGAAAGTTCAAGTACACTCTGAGAGAGCAGAATGGGCCGACCTGGTGAAGTAGCTCAAGGTGCCATCTACACAGTAGAGATTGGGCTGTGCTAGTTATGCCCCTTCTCCCCTGGGTGGACTTTATTGGCACTTTCACTAACAGCTGAATATGACATAATTACTTTCTAGTTCCCATGTATAAGTTTCTTTTTCCCTGAAAAATACACAGAGGGAAAGCAGACTGCAAAGCTCATGATGTTAACTAGCCACAAGTTAACGTGAGGCCGGTCCCTAGGGCTATTACACATGCCCAAGTTTGGGGACATTTCCTTGAGGGGTTTGAATTCTCCTTCTGGTCATCTAACTGCCTCATTTAACCTCAAGATGGCACAGTTCCTCCAACAAGCAATGAATAAGGAAGTTGAATAGGATTAAAGATCAAGCGTTTTGACAAAATTCTAGGAAATCGCACTTTAGATTGGCATTAAAAGTATCCTAATAAAATAAGTCTAAAATCCTTAAAAAAAAAAAAAAAAGATGGCACAGTTCCCCCTCAGGAGGTGTTTCAGGCAGAATGTTAGGTGGGGCTGGGGCCCTATGGGCTGGCAACCTCTTTTCTGCCCTTTTTATCCCTTCCCTGTGCCCTGTCTTCTACCTAGCAAACCCAAGACAGGACCACAGCATTATAAAAGGATAAGTGGGTGGTGTCTGGTTAGGCAGAGTTTCTTGGAACAGGCCTCAGTTGTCCTTTTCAGTTAGCCAAGTAACTATTGGCTATGAATATTCAATTCTAGGTTTAGGACAAGAACTAACTTCATTCTGTAACTCAACTTTTTCAGGAACTTTTCACTTTAAGGATTTTGAGGAAGTTACCTAACTCATATATAAATCTAACTATTTTTTATTCTTCACTCATATTCCTATTTCTATTTCTCATTGAGAAGAAAGAAAGGTAAGTGATTCATATCCCCTAATTTTCAGTGCATGGATGAATGTGAGTATATTTACCCAAAGCATCTGTATTTTCCCAAATACAGTATATGATCTCTGCATTGTTCTTAGGTGCTTCTTGTCACTTAAAACTGACTGCATATAATAGCAGCTGCTAAACAAAGATGAGTGGTGACAACCCTCATAATTATAATACAACCATCAACCAATAATCCACAGAGAACCGTGCTTGCAGTTGAAGACAGAATATCTATAATTGAAGAGCTCAGGATCTTGAAAAATAAAGATCAAAGCATTCATTTTTGGTTTCTTAGGAAAGCAAGGTAGATGTTTTGATAAGCTCCACTTTGTGGAGGTATCTGTATCAGTGCAAGTCTCCAAAACACAACTTAACCTAGAAACAAGGAGAATGTTTCATTAGTGAGAACGGTCATTCCATGGAGAGATATCAAGAATAATTTCATTAAAATTCATGAAGACAAATAAATCTACAGAGGAGTTCAAGTGTTCTTGGTTTTCATCACTGGTAAATTGGAAAGTTTTTGCTTCATAACTTCTACAGGCAAAGATGTTAGGCAGAGAACCATAAATAAGAATTCAGGCATTAACTCACCATGGAGAAATTCAAATTAATATATTGGTATTTTTTATTATTATTATTTTATCTCTAGATTAATTGTATTTAAATGGTAAAGAAATTTGTTTGTATTATTAAAAATGTAAAAAACATGTTGAATCTCAAGAACATACGTATGGAACCATTTTTTTTAATGGTAACAGTATTGTGAATATAATACAAAGTGTCAGCCATAGTTCAACCATCATTTCCATCAACATTGAAGAGAATATCCAGGAAGCACTTTGAAAAGAGCTTTCAAAGCCATCTGAAATCAGTCTTTTTTGAAGAAAATTATCCTGGAAAATGGAGCATAGCCAAAGCCATTTTTTCTATTCTGTTTAGAAATGATATAGTGATTTCAAGAGGACAAATACAATATTACACAATCAATGGAACATATATCACTGAAAAGTCTACATCTTTGTGTGGTTACAGTTCCAGCTGCACAAAGAGAAAAATATGGTTTCTTTTTATATCAGATATTCTAAACACAAAATGTTCCCATGAATTCTAAATCACTAAAAGAATTCTTTTTAGTGACCAGCAATTCACCCCAAAACCTATATTTTCATGGGTTAATTAAGATAATTGCTCGTAAATTATCCAGTCCCCAAAGAGACGCTTCATTTGCATAAATGGATTCCCACTCATATGTAGAGACTCACTGAATTCTCTGTCCTAGAATTATATGCAAATAAGGCAAAGCCAGGACAGTAGGTAAAGACCATAAAATGCAAACTTTTTTTTCTGAGCCTTGATTCCTTCAATTTAACATGACTGCAAGGACTCCATCAGTGTCATATTCATGTAAAATGGCTCAGATTAAAAGTCTCCTATAGCACTCCCCTCCCTAGGGCCCTGGAAGAAACAACAGATCTGATTATTCAGCTCTTATGTTTTAATCTGGCCTTGTGTTTACATGAATTCATCTGCTTGAAGAAAAACATGAGGGACATATGCTCATTTCAATGGCTATGGAAAATTCCATCTACTACTAATAAATTATTTACAAAACTTCATACTTTGTTCTTAAGATGGTGCTTTGCATGGACTCAGTGCTCATTATAAATGAATTAATGTAAACTAGGTTATGTGGGCTATCATTCATGGTTATGTCATGGGCATGTAACATGGATTCACATTTGACTCTTCAGACTCTACCTACAAATAAAGGGGAAAAGTTGTGTGTGTCATGTTTCTGTAAGTACCACTCTAATTTTTAACTTTACAATTCTATTATTTTTCTCTCTTTGATAAAAGTTTCTCTCCCTTGATAAAAGTTAAAGTCACTTATTTGTGTGATTTTTTTCTAGCTAAACTAATTGTAACTATAGAAATAAATAAATAAATCTAACCTAAGTTCTTCACATGGGAGAGTTCTCTCTTTAAGATACACAGAAACATTGAGAAGCTAAAAAAAAAAAAAAGTCACTTAAAAGCAGAACAGAAATTGTCAGTAAATTTGAGCAAATTGAATCCAACAATACCTTAAAAGAATAATGCATAATAACCAAGTGAAATTTACCCTCAGTATGCAAGGGAAGTTTTACATTTGAAAATAAATCATCCACCATATTAACAAATCAAAGAAAAAAAGTCATGTAATCAAATAATTTGACTCAGAAAAGATATTTGACAAAATTCAAAATCTTTCCATTATAAAAATTCTTAGTACACTGGGAATAGAGAAAAACTTCCTTTGACTCATTAACAGCATTTACAAATCAAATAAGCAAACAAAACTGGTAAAACACATAATCATGAAAGGCCAAATATTCTCCCTTTAAGGTTAGGAACAAGGCAAAGAAACTTACTTTCACCTCTAGTTTTCAGCATATTGAAGTTCTAGTCACTGGAGTGTCACAGAAAGATCTTTTTATCAGTGAATTGTAATTATACATAATAATGGATTTTATTATGTCTTATTTGTACATGCATAAGCCATAATTTGATCAAACTCATTCTCCAGTGCTTTCCCTTTCTCTCCCCTTTTTCCCTCCCCAGATCTGTTTCCTCTGTTATACTGATTTCTATTATTGTTATTGTTATTTTAATTAGTGTATGGGTAGATCTAGCTACAGATAGAAATTTATTGATAGATGTAACTCTATAGATACAAATCTATCTATAGATTATCTATAGGATCCATTGTGGTAAATTTGTACATGGACATAAGATACTTCAGTAGATTTCATTCCTCACTGCTTCCCCATTCCCTCTCTCCTCCCAGTGTCTTGATTTCCTTCCTTCTACTCTATTGGTCTCCTGACAATTTTATGAGGGTTTCCCCTGAAAGAAAAAGGAGTTTAAAAACTACAGATTGGAAAAAAAATTAAACTATATGTATTCATAGATGGCATGAGTAGCTATGTAAAATATTCCAAGGAATCTGCAAAACAAAACAATATTCTTCCTGGAAATAATATGTAAGCTTAGCGAAGACACAAGAGACAAGATACACACACACACACACACACACACACACACACACACTGCATTACTACATGTTGGAAACAAAAAAAAAAAAGTGGAAGCCAAAATTAATTTAAAAACTAAAACAATTTATAATTTCTCCCAAGAAATTTTGCCTATAAACTTAACAAAAATGTATAAAATCTAGATAATGAGAATTACAAAATGTTGATGAAAGAAAAGAAGACCTACATACTTAGAAAGACATGCCATATTCATAGATTAAAAATCAATAAATATATTGAGGATATCAATTCTCTTGTTTTATAGGTTTAACAATTCCTATTGAAATTTAGCAATATGTTACAAGAATTATTATCATATGAATGTGATCAATTAACTTTGATAAATGTACAAATAAATCATCAACTTTTCAATAAATGGTGCTGGAGCAACTGGAACTCCTAAGGCAAAAACATAAACCTTTTAGCATACCTTATACAAAAAAGTTAATTCAAAATGAATCATGTACTTAAGTTTAAAGCACAAGACTAAAAAACTTCTAGAACTTGGTGCAGTGGCACACATCTGTAATCCCAGAGGCTTGGGAGTCTAAGGTAGGAGGATCACAAGTTCAAAAGCAGCCTCAGCAACTTAACAAAGCCCTCAACAACTTATCAAGACCCTGTCTCAAAATTAAAAATTAAAAAAAGGGCTGGAGATGTGACTCAGTGATTAAGTGCCCCTGTGTTAAATTCCTCATATCAAAACAAAACAAGTGAAAGACAAAGCAAACAAATATCTCCCAGGGGTTGTGGCTCAGTGGTAGAGTGCTCGCCTAACATGCATGAGGCACTGGGTTCGAATCTCAGCACCACATAAATATAAAGTAAAGATATTGTGTCCACCTAAAACTTAAGAATAAATATTTTTTAAAAAATTTTGCAGAAGATCTTTATGATTACTTGGGATTAGGTAAAGGGTCCTTAAGTTTGGCATCAAATACTCATATGCACATACAAAACACACACACATAATAAATTTTAATATGTAATTTTTATGAATAGATGTAAGGTTATTCCCTTTGGTTATAGTGAAAGGAAAGTGTCTGTAGGTTCCAACAAAATATAACAAATCCTTTTACTCTGAAAGAGACAGGACCTTCCATTAATAATGCTGGTTTTGAATATCTAGAATCTTTAACTTCAAAGCTACCTGACCTTGGACATGAGTGCCAAGAAGTTCACAGAAATATGACAGAAAGAATCACTGAAAGTGAGAATGACTCATGGATTTTAACATTTTTCACACCTAAACATGCACATATGAATCAAAGGATTTTTTTATGTTATTAATCCTAGTACTCATCAGTTTTTTGGTTACTAATAAGTCTTCTTTTCTCCTAACAAGACACTCTATGTCAAAGCTTTATTTACTGGAGCTAACAACTATGAATTATCAAGGGCTCACTGTGCCTAGTATTATTATATGCATTTTACATACAGTATTTCATTTGATTATTTTTAAGAGTATAAGACAGATACTTTCAATCACTATTACATATATGAAGAAATGAAAGCTAGATGAGGTTGAGTGACCTAAAATGACACAGCCAATATAATTGAGATTTGAATCCAGGTAGGTCTGGTTTCAAAGTCAAAGTTCTTTACTCTGTGACATACCTATACTAAAATGCATGAAAATGTATTAGATTAAATCATATGGCATTACCATCTTTTTAAGTTAAACAGTGAAATATAATAAATTTTATGTAATTCAATTTAATGATTAATTTCTTCTCTTACTCTGCTTAGTATGAAAAAAAAACCTAATTACCAAAAGAAGTTGATAGTATTCCAGTCAAAAGCAAAGAAATTTCTTTTAAAAATTTAGTTTAGCCTTTGTTGACTTGACAGAGATTTTATTTTTTAAAAACTACTATTTAAATTCATTTTTTAAAACACTGAAATAACTCAAGGACTCCAATTCCATTCTTAGGTTAGGCATAGCTCATCTATTCAACTCCCCAAATTCATAATTTTAATATTTAGGAAACTGAAAGCCCAGATGACAGAGTTTGCAAGTGACAACACAGGATTAGAGCCATTTTCTCTGACTGCTTCATTCAGAGAAACACTCATGATACTATCAAAGATCTGCTCACCAATTGCAAACAATTACCAAGGCAATTATTTGCTTAAAATTCCTACATACACATAAAATATAGACCTGTCCTCTAAAATCCTTAACTTATATTAGTTCACTTTTATTAAGGAAGTGAGGCATAGAATGGAATGCGTGGCTATTTTTTTTGTATTTAGATGAAGAAAGGACAGTATTTCATAGGAGCATTTTTTCTTTGCAATTTCATATAATTTGCTTATTCTTTAAGCACAAAATCATTAAAAAAAAAACAGCAGAAAAGTCGAGATAATAAATTTAAAGGAGACTGTTAATTGAGGTTGTTGTGAGGTATGTGGAAAAGACTTGCAGGATATTTGGTTTGGCATAGAGTAGTTTATTTCTATTTGGGTAGAATTGTCAAAAGATGCAAAAGGCCACCCAGACTTCTCTCTATTTTTTTTTTTTTTTCAGGAGTCATCTGTTAGGCGTGAAGTGTTCTGTGAAATATTATTTGGGAACAAGAAGAAGCCAATTATGGATCGCTCCGATGACTGAGTTAACCTCCAGAGAACATTGCAAGGTGTTTGAGTTAATAGAGGACTTAACAGTGACAGCAAAGAGCAATTGCAGCACCAAGTATTGGAACAGAGAACACCGGAATTTACTGATGGCAACGTTTCTAAAAGTGACAAGAACTATTTTGCTTGAGCATTATTAGGCAAAATATGCAGCCTTCTTCAGGAGATAGTCAACCGTTTACAAAAGCTTATCATCTTTGACTACTGTTGGCCTGTCAATCACAGAGTGCTTCAGTGCTAAGTCTGGCATTTGAGGAAACCAGCAGAAACCATGATTCTGCTCCTTGGCCTCCAGGATCAATGTGTTCTAAGGATTATACCTCAAAATCTTGTGTTTTTATAATACCTGTCTCTTGGGAATTGTGAAGGGCATACAGACTTTCACTCTAATCCTCCCAAATAGTTCTAGAGATAAAGTAAGGGGCAAGAATTCTTCTACTTACTTTTCCTGAGAAGCAAGAATGACGGAGTTTAGTCCTCTGCATCTGGCTAAATCTTGTCCAGTGAGGGGAGCAGTTAGCCTAGCAGCAATAACCAGAGTTCCATTCATGTCTCTGGCCCATACCTCTCCATAACTGGGGACTAGTCACCTAATTGTCTCCAATTCTTCATCTCTAAGAACAGTTTAGGGAACACTATCAGAGAGGGAAAGTTCTTAACATTTATAGGGCCTACAACACAATAAAAAATGGACACCTTCATATGCTCTGCTCTTCTGCCACCACTCCACACTGTCCTCATGTGGATGCTTGTGGATACCCCAATACACATACCTCCCCTTCCCTTCCAAAAACCTGCCCCTCCCTCATCCATCCCGGTGGCCTAGGCTTGACAGCTTAGGTGTTTCTAGGGTCTTAATAGAGCAAAACACATTCAGGAGGGATATAGACTCTGGATAAAATCATCTTTTCAGCCATTCAGATTCCTTGATCCTTGAGGAGTGGCTATGTGGAAGGAAAGATGGAGTGGAGCTCAATATTTAAGGATCTGATTACCCAGATCTGAGGTGTCTTGAACACTGAAGCCCTGCCCCAAATGGACCTGTGCTGAAGATAGCTGCCTCAAACACGTTGCATTCCTTTCCTGGGGCTACCCTCTGCCCCATGGCAGACTGACACCGCTGGATAAAGTTCTGAGCCCCTCGTCTCAACTCTGCGAAAGTTGAAGCATCATCCTGGCCTCAGAATAGTCCCTGGGGCCAGCTGAGGCCTACCTCAGACTGCAATCCAGTCCAGCTTCTTCTCTGCCCCATCTTGCTTCCTTGCCTTCTCCCACAAACCTCGATTCCAGTAGCACCCCCAATATACTTCCTGCACACTATCTTCTTCTCAGAGTCTACCTCCTCAGGTGTCTGACCTTCAGCAAAAGGTGGCACTGACAACACCCGCTAAATGTACTATTTTCATTATGTATTTATATAGAGAGATGATGAAAAACAATCAATTCTACCAGCTCTGATTTCACTTACCTGCCATGTGTTGTACAGGGTGTCAGATGCAAAGGTGAGAACCAACAGATATTCCCATCTTTGTAGCACATGGCCCATCACAAGTTCAAGACTAGTTCTCCTACTGTTTGCCCTCGGACTGGCTGTGCAATATGCTTTGTCCAACAGAATTTAGCAAAAAGTGATTCATGCTATTGTAGGCTTTTAAGAGACCAGGTAGCTTCTCCTTTCCTTTGGTTTTGGATGCCCGAACCACCACATAAAGAAGTTTGACTACTCCACTAGACATACAATGTGTAAAAAGAAATCTTACCCCACAGCCCAGTCCAACCAAACCTGTGAGTAAAGCCATCACACATAGCTGTTGAGTCCCAGAAGAATGCAGTCACCTAAATGAACCCTGCTGATACCATGTGAAGCAGTACGATGGAGCAGCTGAGCCAGGCCAACCCATACAACTATAAAAAATAATAGTCACTGTTTTAACTCACTAATTTGTGGTGTCATTTACACAGTAAGAGGTAACTAAAATATGTGGGTCCATCATGGTTTTTGTACCAACTGGCAACAAAGCAAAAAAGTCTTCAAGAGGCCAAATTATAGTACATACATTGTGGACACTGCAGGCAACACTAGCCTAAAATTAAAGGTGGGTAGGAAGAAGGAGAACATTCTGGCACCAGATTTCTCTATATCCTTACAATGCATTGACTATTACCAGCTCATTAAACTTTTTAAGAAGCAGCACTATGGGCTCTTTGGATCAATCAATCATATGGCTCTCTTCTGTGAACATTTTCTGCAATTCTTTGGGCCAAAAAAAAAATTTAAAAAGAATGTCAGGAAAATCATTTTTAAAGCTATTGATTATTAATTTATTTGTTAATATAAGCTTAAAATCTGACTTATAGAGCCCAACTAGTCAGCTACCATTGCCATCCCTAGCCTCCCTTCAAATAGTCTCAGATAGCAGTTCTTCAACTTAGAAAGAAGTACAAAGAAGTTCTGCTCACTCTTATCCATTTTTCTCCTTCTTAGGAGGGAGAGAACTTCACTACCTCTATAAGAAGGAGAAATGTTTTTTCCCACCTTCCTAAGATGCAACCCCTTCCTAAGATACACCACCAGCCAGGGGTGGGATTGAAGGGAAATGTATTTGTCCCTAGACCTACTTGGCACTGGTCACCATGTATAGGAATGCAGACAAGATTCTCAATGTCACTTCATTCAGAGCCCTTCTAAAATACCTTTCCTCATTGTGTGTTCTAAAGAAGCTCCATTTTTAACTTCTTCAGAAGATAAATGATGTTGAAAAAAAAAGTTAGTCTTGTTCTGTTCGGGCTTTATGAAGTCATAAAGTTTTTAAAATCTTCCTTGAACAGAAAAGCAATTTGCAAGAAAGAAATGAGATGTACAGAAAATAATGAAACTCATTCTATAGAGAACAAATCAACCAATTTAATTTGGAAAGAGAAGGGAAGACTTCATTATAGGGAAGTCAGTTCTGAGGTCAAGTTACCATAGGAAGAAAGAGCTTCTGCCTGCATCTTCATGACGGTGGGCAGCTTTGGACTTGATTCTAAAATAAAGGAAGAAGGGTGTGAGCAGAAAGAGAACAGCCTTATGTGGAAAATCCAAGCAGAGTCAGAAAGTCATGACTGTCAAACCTGGGGCAAGGAGGCCAAAAGTCAGGGTGAGAGGGAAAGCACCTGAATCTTTGAGAAGAAATAAAAAGAGGAAATTAAAGTGGGAAAAACCCACTCTCTGTGTCCAAGAAAAAGTATTCCTGGTACTAGTCCTCAAGAATAGTCAGGAATTACTTAAACAGAAATACTGTGTGAGAGACTTTAAATTGCGTCTTGCTATTTTATATTCTTTAAAGTTTTGAGATTTATGGAAGTTAATTATGTTTTAATAAAGATCTGTTAGTAAAGTTTTTCAGTAAAAAGAAAAGGAATTATCTTTTCTATGTTGATCAATTGTCTCATTACATTCAGAGGGCTTAGGCCACTTGAGCGTAACTATGCCAAAGGCTTATTGAGGTGTTGTGTCAGAAAGGAAAACTACTCTTAGGTTTAAAAGAGTCTTGGAAGAGAGTGACAGCTGTACACACTCTCTGCACCTGATCCTCAAGGTTCTCATTGTTCTAGCAAAATTCCCTGGGTCAGCAAAGTACAGTTTTTTCTCCTCCTCTTGCTTCTCTGTTCCTTACCTTCACCCTGTTCCAATACCTCGGTGCACTTATGTGTCTCAGTTTCCACACACTCCAGGAAAACTGGGATTTGACTATTTGTGTTGTATCATAGACCACAGAAATATCCATAATTAATCATTTCCTGAAGAATGTATATATCCCCTCTGAAAGCCCATTTTCATTTTTAAAAAGCCAGCATTTTAACAGAAGTATCACTTCCTTATTTAGAAAATGGTTCTCTGATGTTTGTTGGCAAGATTCCCCAACTCACCCAAGTTAGAATATCTTAAATTTAGGAAACATTCACTTTGCGCCAAACACTGCTAAATGTCTATAGCAGCCCTTTGGGGAAGTATGATTCTCTTCCTCAGTTCAAGATGAAAAAGTGGAGATGATCTAGCGCCCCCAGCTGTGTCCTCGCAAGACACAGCACCGGACATCGATCTTTCATGCCTGGACTGCAAAGGCTGTTACTTTCTAGAGAGGAAAAAATAGAGGCCACAGGTTACCAATCTCCTCAGACAGGCTGTCAGAACAGTTCCCACAAAATGCTCTCATATCAACAAGTTCAAATTTCTTGTCAATAACTTTATCTACTTCCACGAGTTTATTTTAAACTATGTTCTTGATTTATAGCAACTCTAAACCCAAATCTTGAATAGACTAGGATTAAGGAGAATATTTCTCCATTCCTTTGTGCAGAGGAAATATCTAACTCTGTCCCACCTCTTTGTCTGTCTCATTGCACATGCTAGAATAGACCAGGCCCATCAGTAAGTTTCCTCCCACATAAGGCTTAACAGAAAGATGCAGAACAGCATCAATGGCAGTCAAGAGCCCCCTCCACCTTGAGCATGAGGTTTATGCTGGACATCCTCCCTTTATCCTTCCATATCACTCTCCACCCCAGGATGCACCCATGTTTGAAGGGCATCACTATAACCTTGTGCTATTGCCTCTCGTCACATTCGGCCAGTGGGCAGTAGTGTCAGGAGACCAGAGGCAGGAAGAGAGTCAGAGACGCTGATTGTTCCCCAGGTTCAGTTGGGCTGTGAGGTGACTGCATTCCTCCATTGAAGGCCATAGTGCCTGTCAGGCAGCCGGCCAAGACCACTCTTTCTCGGCGTTCCTTCCATTCGTCCCTTCACGACTAACAGTGTTGACAGGAACTCCTATTGGCACAGGTTTATACACCATCCCTTGTCGCTTTTCTTAAGCCATGCCTGTACACTGTGTAAATAGTCCTTTCATCACAATCTCCTCAAATTACTCGGTCTTGACGTGCCATCTGTTTCCTGTCACAATCTTGACTGATATAATATTTTAAATACTGGCAAGAACCTACAAGACTCATAAAAAAATATTACTATTCTATAAAATCCCTAAAGATATAATCTCAAAAATTGCAAGAGATAGCCCTTTCCTAAGACCAGACTTTCATTTATGGAGAGTAGATTACTCATTGACTCTGAATTAGATGAAAAGTGAAGGTCTGTTTCTTCCCAATAAGTAAAAACATTGTCAATACAATGGAGAAGAAAAGAAAGGAGGAATCTGGTTGATTTTTTTTCTGGTTGATTTTTTTTATTTTTACTGTTTTAATTGAAGATGGACACAATACTTTTATTTTGTTTATTCATTTTATGTGGTGCTAAGGATCAAACCCAGTGCCTCACACACACGAAGCAAATGCTCTGCTATTGAGACATCACCACAGCCCTACTGATTGATTTTTACAAGAGTCAAAGTGAAGGTGTCTTGACCTGCATTATTTTTTTTGAATCCAGAATGTCTGGCAGCACCAGGAATCCTTCTTTCTTTCTTTATTTCCCTCTTGCCTTTCTGACACAGAATAACATAGAAGCTCCTATACCTTCAGAAATCTAGGATCCTATCTTTGCTCTGCCAGCTAATAAATAATCTTGACCTTGGCTATTTTATATAATCTCCCTAAGCCTTGGTTCCTATTGTGGACTGAATATTTGTGTATCTCTACCCCATCCATAGTGTGATGGCATTTGGAGGTGGTCCTTTGGGAGGTAACTAGGGCCATCAGAATGGGACCCTCATGATGGGATTAGGCCCTAATAAGAAGGCACACTCCTCCATGTAAGGATACACTGAGGACAAAAGCCCTCACCAAAACCAAATCCTGTCTGACCTTGGACTTTCCAACCCCAGAACCATGAGAAGTAATTTATATTGTTTAAGCCAAATTGCCCTTCTTTTGGCAACCCCAAAAGATTGAGAGTTCCTTACCTTTAAACTGGAGGTAATGACTCTAAACTGTTTACACCGGGATTCTCCTATTTAGTGGTTGCGCAGCTGTGGTCATATTGGTTAACAGAAACTTAGTTTCCCTATCTGTAAAATTAGAATAGTAATAGTACATATTATTAGGCTTGCTGGGATATTAAATGAAAGGATTTAACACAGAGTCTGGCACTTACTAAATCTCAACATTAATTATCATTATTTCTGCTATAGAAAGAATTTACATCAGAGATAGAGGAAAATCAGAAGAAGTAATGAAGAAGGGAAACAGGATCATACCCTACAGCCAGCCTTATTTTGCACTCCCCAAATATCTAACACAATGTTAGCCATGCAATAATAAGTGCTTATTACCTGCTCTTTGATTAATGTGTTAATACTTGATGATCCAATTGCAATTTACTGAATAATAATGTAGGAGTTATAGCATGAGCAATTGAATAATAAGTGTGGGAAGTGAACTAGCTTAGTAAGAAGGCAATTAAGTGAGCATTTTGTGTGTTTACCGATAGTACCTTTGGACAAGGTGTAGAAAATAGTGATACTATGGGGAGCCAAAGAGAGGATGCACTTAATCACAAACGTCTTTACATCTGGATGAATGGCCTTGCTGAATTTTGTGGATGTGTATTCCATGGACTGAATTTCTTAGCTAGACAGTATGTTCTTTAAGTCAAAAATCACAACTCATTTTGCAATTGACCTCCACTCCACAGCAGCCTCTCAGAGTATTGAGCACATAGGAGATTTTGACATAAGTTTGCTGGGTGAAAGAAATGCTGAGCATATTGCCCTGTGCACTGTCCGTCCACTGAAGAAGAGTCCTTGAGGAACAAAGAGTCTGAGGGGCCCTTTCAGCAACAATACAAGATGGTGAATGAGTTCAGGCATAGGAGGATTGCCAAGGAGAGAAATAACTCGGAAAGGGTTAGGTTTATAATTCATTTTTCAGGAATTTGGGAAATCTTGGAAACCTTGCTTTGTAATGTTGTTCTAAAGAATTTTATAAAGTTGAGAATTTTTCTCTAAAAGCTCTGGGAGAAACCCAGACACAGGCTGGGTTGGCATTCCAGAAAGTACAGGAGGCCTTGTCCTCCTGGGTGGAAAATGTGGGACACTGAAGCCAACTGCATGGTGAGGTCGCAGAAGCACACCTGCTCCACAATCCAAGTCTGGTTCATGTGAACAAACAAGACCAAGAATTGCACCATTATTAATCCCAACCTCATGTTTCTTTGTGTTTGACAAAGTGTGTTCAGTCAGCATGGGTAGAGCGTTCATTGCTTTGCTAGGCTCTTTGCTGCAGAGTAATGGGAGGTAGAAGAAGGAACTAGAGTAGCTATCTGGTCCCAAAGGCTTTTCATCTTGAGGGATACGAAATACACAAAATGGACTAGATTTTTTAAAATTACATGTAGGAAATATTGGCAGAAAAAAATCATGGTTAATTAATTAATTAGAAGACTAACCAGAGAGACTACTCTAAGATTTCATCTCACTCCAGTCAGAATGGAAGCTATCAAGAACACAAACAACAATAAGTGTTGGCGAGGATGTGAAGGAAAAGGCACACTCATACATTGCTGGTAGGACTGCAAAATGGTGCAGCCAATTGGAAAGCAGTATGGAGATTCCTTGAAAAACTTGGAATGGAACCACTATTTGACCCAGCTATCCCACTCCTCAGTTTATACCCAAAGGACTTAAAAACAGCATACTACAGGGAGACAGCCATATCAATGTTTATAGTAGCACAATTCACAATAGCTTAATTATGGAACCAACCCAGATGCCCTTCAGTGGATGAATGGATAAGGAAACTTTGATATATATACACAATGGAACATTACTCAGCATTAAAGAGAATAAAATCATGACATTTGCAGGTAAATGGGTAAAGTTGGAGAATATAATGCTAAGTAAAGCAAGCCAATCCCAAAAAAACAAAGGCCGAATGTTCTCTTTGATATATGGATGCTGACTCATAATGGCTGGGAGCATGGAAGTTACGGAGGAACTTTAGGAATTTGGGAAATCTTAGAAACCTTGCTTTGGGGAGGGCGGGAAAAGGAAGGGGTATGGGGGAAGGAATTATGGTGGAATGAGCTATATATACATCATTACCCTAAGTACATGTATGAAGACACGAATGGTGTGAAAATACTTTGTATACAATCAGTGCCTTGAAAAATAGTGCTCTATATGTGTAATACGAAATGAATTGCATTCTACCATCATGTATAACATATTAGAATAAATAAATAATTTAATTTTAAAAAAGACTGACCAGAGGGGAAAAAGGTGAGCAAAAGATTTCTTATATGACATGAGTCTGTCCTGAAAGAAATGTAATTATGTAAAGTGTAATAAATTTTTTATTATGTAATATGTAATATGTGATAAATATAATGTGTAAATGTAAAATGTAATAAAATCTAATTTGATAGGGGTAGGTAGAATATTCCAAGATAGTCTTGGGAGAATAATCTCAGAAAAGTTAAACAAAACTAGACAAGATTTACTTATCACTTAAAAATTACATTGCAAATCCCCCAGATGGTATGTTGAGTATATGTGGAGTTAATTTTATTCTCATACAAGAGAAATCCAGAGGGCGCTGATCTAGGTCTAATGTGGTGCTCTTTGATGTCAGTAGAGATCCAGGATCTTTCTAGTTTTCCTTCTACCATCCTTTAGGCATGATCCTCATATTTTTGCATCCTGGACGTGGCTGCTGGAGCTCTAGCCACCATATCTTATGTTTCGGACAAAGGGAAGGAGGAAAAGCTAAGGCAAATAGCACAGGCTTCCTTTTTGAGGACCCTCTCTAACAACTTACATTTGTATCTCTGTGGCTAAAATCTGCCATCTGACTATCTACTAGGAAGCTCAAGAACATAGCTGTTTAGCTGGTATTTTGCTAAAACAAAAGAATAGAATATTTACAATTGTAGAGTTTAGTAAGGAATACAGTAAAAGGTTTCTTCACAAAACTTTATGATTTCATGTAAAAAAAAAAAACTCACCCTATTATTTGTGGTCTGTGTCAATGGCTTTGAAGCCAAAATGAAAATTGTTGCTTTCATATAGTAGGCTGGTTTTGAAGAGATGGATTTAAAAAAAGCTTATCGAGGAGTTCTTGAAAACCACAAGCAGAGGAATTGAATGCAGAACTTGCTCCACTGGATATTCAATGCCAATCACTATGGAAATAGGACCATGACCAGTCAACTACACACTAGCACATAGTAATAATTGTTTCTCATGAAGTATGATACTGTGACACCTCTTTTAGGATAATCAACCAGCAAATGTCTCTTTTAAGACATTCAAACTTTCCCCATGTTGGTACGTTTTCAAATTGTCTTCATGTGGTTTTGACTTCCCATCAGTTGATTTTAATATGTAAATCAAGAAGTATCCATGCAAATTTTTAACTTTTTATTCTTTGCTGTATTTTAGGACTTATGAATGTAACATTCATAAACATTAGTCAAAAGTATCTATTTAAGACATAAATATGCCTTAAAAGTTTGCAGTCTAAAAGCCAAGAGGCATTTTATCAGTACAGAACTATCCAAGCCAATATTCTCAAGAGCATGCCTACATATGATACAATGTACACACTGTGAGCCCGGCAAGAGACAAACACTTAACACGGTCCTCACAGGGCTCAAAGCCCATAAGAGCACCATTTGCACTGTGGCCTGTGCTAACTGCACTCCTGAGCACACCTCCAGAGACCACCTGTGCGGTTGTCCTGGTAACAGGTACTTTTAGAAGTACCACATGGCGATTGCTGGAAACAATTTGGCACTTTATTCTCATAAATGTTTTGCAGGGTTTAAATCTTATGTATGAACAAATTTGACTTTTAGCAGCAAAGGAAACAGTTTCAGGAAAGGTTGAAGACTTATGTAGGGTTGTATACCCATAGCCCACTGAGTATACCTACATTTACCTGATTACAACTAAACAGATAGGATCAAGCTTCTCTTGAAGTTGCTCAGATCATGTCATTCAAATTTTGTTTTTAGTAATATTAGTGGTGAGTGTTAATAGACTATAAATATTTTTTCTTCTTGTTCTGGGTTATACATATAATACAGAAGATTTAGAGATAATAAAATTATTAGCTTATTTAATCATATTGGTTTAAAAGAAAAACTAATTTCATCTCCTTTTCATATCCCAAACTCACCCACCCCCAAACAAAATGAAATAAAATCCTTCACTTCAGTTTATGATAAAGGCACAAGAGACCTGAGCTGTGTTTCTAACTCTGTAACTACACAGGTTTTTAATACAAGGGTCCCTTGTTAAAATGATTGAGTTTGATTAGGAACACCACTTTCAGTTTTACATTGTAGGATGCACCACTGGCCTGGTTAAAGACCCTTTCAAGGACTTGGTCTTTGCAAAAGTAAAGCTCCACAACACAGTAGAGAACAATGCCAGGCAACGTGGCTTGCCCATATGACAAACAGCCCCTATAAATAGGAATCCCAGAATATCTGTTCCTAAGACTAGCGCTGGCAGCTCATCTTCTGCCTGGAGCCCCTGTAGGTTCAGAAGGAATGTCTTTGTTTGGCTCTCCTTCCCAAGTTCTAAAGCTCCAGTAGCTAGTTTGAGATTTAGTACTAATAGATCAATGCTTTATACCACCTAGTACAGTGACAAACTGTGGATTTAGGTCTATTACCTGTGCGTGCTTGGTTTGTGTTTTCCAGAAGAAAATTTAAGAGACAGTTCTGCACCATTTTCTAGTTAATTAACCCTGCTCATAATAATCTGAGATTGTTGTTTGAAATAGGGCAGAAAGCTGGGCACAATAGTGTACACGTGTAATCTCAGTGGCCTCAGGTTGCTGAGGCAGGAGGATCATAATTTTGAGGCCAGCCTCAGCAACTTAGTGAGGACCTAATGGCTTAGTAAGACTCTGTCTAGAAATGAAAAATGAAAGAGGATGTAGCTCAGTGGTAAAGGACCCCTGGGTCAAATCTTCAGAACAAAAACAACCAAAAAGACAGTAAATTGTAGCCATTCCAGGACACAGAGGAGAGCTCTGAAAAAATGTGTAAAGGGAAGGGAAGGTCACTAGACAGTGCTAAAATGCATTTTCAGATTTTATGTTTCCCAAAGCCTGAGTTACGTGTTGGCACATGTTAGTTTATTATGAAGGAAAGATTAGCTTTGAAGAGAAAAATGCTGATATCCTATCTACCATTATCTACCAACGCACGCACATGCACGTGTGCACACACACACCTCCTCCTTTTTAATGCTTCTCCCCAAGACCCTCTAGTCTCCATTTCCATCTTAAAGCTACCTATTTCCTCTACTTTAATTATAGTTCTCTTCTCAGTCTTTAAGTTTCTTCACTTATTCTCACTTATCTTTTCTTCCTTAAGAACTTCCTAAAAATCTCATCTTCAAAAAATGTTCCTCCCAATTTTTAATTACAGCCTGAATTTTTTAAGAGAGAGAGAGAGAGAGAGAGAAAGATTTTTAATATTTATTTTTTAGTTTTTCGGTGGACACAACATCTTTGTTTGTATGTGATGCTGAGGATCGAACCCGGGCCGCGAGCGCGCTACCGCTTGAGCCACATCCCCAGCCCATTACAGCCTAAATTTTTATTTTATTTTATTTTATTTTTGGTGGTACCAGGAATTGAGCCCAAGGTTTCCTGCATGCTAGGCAAGTGCTCTGCCTCGGAGCAACACCCCCAAAGGTGATGGTTAATTTGAATTATCATCTTGATTTGATTGAGAGACATCTAACATTAAGAGATTTTTGGTTGTGTCCATGAGGGTGTTTCCAGAGACACTGGCATGAGGGACAGCAAATTGAGTGGGAAGACTCACCCCAAATGTGGGTGGTACTGTCCAACAGGCTGGGGCCTCTGGGGCAGCAGAAAAAGGAGGAAGCGGCTGCGTTCCTCATGAGCAGGTGAGTTTATGGCCCCGAATGTGGGACTCCAACTTCTTCACTCTTCTAAGGTCAACTCTCACTAGCCTTTCTCTGGGGAGTTTACAGGCCTCCGGTCTCAGACTGGGGCTGCATCATTAGTTTCTCTTGTTCTACTGCTCCAGCTTCTTGGACAGCTCTCCATCCTGCAGATGACCATTGTGAGAATAGGAGCTTTCTGATTGTGTGATCCAGTGGAATCAACCCCTTTTATAATCTTACATGGGCACACCCTGTTGGTTCTGCTGCTCTAGAGAACACTGACTAATGTACTGGCCCCTGAATTTTTTAATGATATAAAGAAACCTTGAAATGGTTTGGCAAAACGCTTTTTTTAAGTAAACAGTAATTTACAGAAAACTTAATCATATGGACATGTGAGCAACATAAATATTTCCATTCTGATGCAGACCCATAGAGACTTTATGGGTCAAGATTAGTTTTTTCCTCTGTGTTTAGATAAAATAATGGAGAAGCCTGAGGGGTTTTGTTTGTTTGTTTGTTTGTTTGTTTTGACAATAAAAAATTCCCCAGTCACTTTTAATTGCAAGAACTGTCTCATTTCTCTAATTTCAATGCCCAGGCACATGTAGTAGTTAGAACTCTAAAGTTCATTTAAATCACTAATTTCCAAGTTTTAAATTCTGTAAATATTTCAATGTGACAGATGTATTAAAATAGGTTGATAGTTGTTGCTCAATTTAAGTTTTAATAAGTGTTCCACATCTGGGACAATGGGAAAAAATGGGATGTTAAATCTTACCCCCACATACACCACCACCCACCATCTTGGGACTCCCTGGGTTTGGGAGTTCCAGTCTGAATTCCTTTTATGATATGCATCCTGCCCATGGAAAAGTAAAACTGTCACCCAACGGTACAGGTGGCTGCCTTTGTGCATGGCTTTAGCCAGAGTCTCATTTCAAATCTACCTTCCATGATTCCTCTAGCAGTAGTCCTGCATGTCCACCCAAATTCAGGGACACATGACCAACTTTTTGATGAGTCTCCTTAAAATCCCTCTTCCCAGGTTGAAGGGAGAGAGAAGCAACCCACACTTTCCAGCATTGGGAGTGAGGGGGAGATGCCCATCATGCAGACAATTTGCCAAATGTATATTTTAGATAATCAAGGCCCATCACATAGAATGAATTTCATTCTAATATCCCTTTCATTACATTTGCAACTATTCTTAAAATCAAAATGTTTTTATAAACACACAACTGGACACATACTGATTCCCCATTAATATAAAGAACTAAAGTTTTGGTCTCCTCTTCTCATGGACCTTTCCTCTCCTGAGCAATGTGCTTCACCCCTTCAGGAAGTTAGTTTTCTTACCTCTCTCATTATTATTTACTTCGGTATTTTGATTGTCCCAGAGTCTTTATCCAAAAACAAGTTTATAGAAAAAAGGAACAACCTCAGAGTTCATCATGTGCAACTGGTTAGAATGAAAACCATTAAACCAAAGCTAAAAAGGACCCAAAGTCATAGTGTCCAAATTGAGAAAAAAAGTACAAGTCTCTTGTCTTCTAATATATGGTTGCTTCCATTTCAAATAAATGATTCCCTCTTTGTTCTTATTGTTTCTCTTCAAAAAAATTAAAAAAGACTTCTCCAGACAGGATCCAAACAATACCACCTGTGGGTACACATGTGCATGCTACATACTACCTAAATTCTACTTTCTCCCTTTTTTTTTCTCTCTCTCTTTATATCCTCTCATTTGTCCCATTATACCCTGTTCTCGCTGCTAAGTAGCTTCCAAATTGTTTTAATGTTTCCTAAAACCCTTATTTAATAAGGTAGATAAGGTCAAATGGCATACAGAATTCCACAAAGAGATTTTCCTTGATCTTCTCTGTGCTTCTCCAAAGAATTAAGAGAGTGAGAATGATGACTAAAGTCTTTTGTTTGCACCAAACTGAAGGAAGAGAAGCTAACCTTCACAACCCTTTTGGCTACTTCTCTCTATAAAAAGCTGTCATCTGTCACAACAAAGGTTCTGGTGCCATCTTGCTGCTCTCTCACCAACTGGATCCCTCCCATCCCTTTCTTGCCACAGAAAAGGATCTGTCCAAATCCCAATCCATGATAGACATACTTTCTCCTACAGCCTGTAGAAAGCTATCATTCACCAGGTCATTTGAATATAGGGTCCCTCTAGCATCCACTGGGATGATTTCCACTCACCTCTTTTTTTCTTTTTTTTTTTTTAAAGAAAGAGTGAGAGAGAGTGAGAAAGAGGGAGAGAGAGAGAGAACTTTAATATTTATTTTTCAGTATTTGGCGGACACAGCATCTTTGTCTGTATGTGGTGCTGAGGATCGAACCCGGGCCGCGCGCATGCCAGGCGAGCGCGCCACCACTTGAGCCACATCCCCAGCCCCTCACCTCTTTCTTTTGTGGTCACCCCTGCAATGGGATGAAGAGTGGTGGAAGCCAATGTCCACTTGAACCTACATGTCAAGCCTACATGTCAACCCTATCCCAAGCTGAGCCTTTACTATCTTTAATACCTTCTCTGAAGAGACTTACCCACCCCCATGGTGATGTGAGCTGACAGAAAAGCAGAGGTATAACCAGTAAAGGCATAGTAAATGATAAAGGATCTGGGCCAGTTGTTTATGCAGCTCATTGTGTCCTCTGTCCCATTCTACATGTACCAATTTTATCCTACAGTGCGTTGCTTCTGGGCTTTCTTAAGCCTATCATTTGGTGTGTCTGTCAGAACAATGCTCAAAATACACAGTTTGGGCCACAGAGTCACTGCATGTCCCATATTCAGTCTCTTTTTCTACCAAGGCCTTATATGATGCTAGAAACTATTCTTCAAATAGTAAGTAACTCTGCTGCAGGTGGTGAAGTCCTGTCCTAGAAGCCTAGGATCTGTGTTGTGCTTCTTCCACTGGAGCTTGCTGTAAACACCACACATCTGTCCCACTGCAGACATCTCCAGCCCAGTCATCTGCCATGCTTACCACCAAAGAGGCAGAGCTACAGGCAGAACCTACTGCCCCTAATGCAGAACCCTTTACTCAAATCTGGAAGTCTCTCTCTCTCTCTCTCTCTCAATCACAGGTCATCTTCAAGCTTCTACCAGGGAATATGTTGCCTCCAGAACCCAAGGAAGTCTACCAGGTACTGTGCCTCCTTAGTGATGATGCAGAAAATGTGATGATTTGGGCTTTATTTTGAAAGGGATGTCTTTTCAGATGACACCCATGGCCCCTAGAAAATGAGAGCACTGCAAAGGAAGGAGAGCCCACGAGGCACAGCTCAAGCAACACCTTCCTACCTGAAAGAGTCCAGGCAGCCATGTGAGTGAACAAATCATTCAGCCCCAGAGAATCTCAATCCTTGAAGATTTCTGTTATCCCTATCACTCAGCATCTACCAACACACTTTGAAACCCTCTGCAGGCAACTGAAGGACGCTGGTACACTATTACTTCTATCACTCCTCTACCCCATCCCCACTCTGATGTGTAATTGCTCTGGACTCTCTCACAAGCTGAGCAGAACCAGGAAGCAGCCTGCTGTAGGAACATCCCACCACCCTGCAATACCAAATGCTTAAAGTACCAAGTCCTAGACTTCCATGCCGCCCACCTAACTACACCTGCCCACTTTCACCCCCGCTATAAACCAGGAGCCCAAGGCCAAGGAAGGAAATAAGGCATACTTTATGAATTAAAACAGGGCTTAACATTGCAATGATTTATGACTGCATGTGGCTGAATAAAAATAAAAGTCCAATTCTTAAGCTATTGGGTGTTTGGGAGCTACCTGAGAATTTTTTAAAAATATATTTTTAGTTGTTCATGGACATAATACCTTTATTTTATTTATTCACTTTTATCTGGTGCTGAGAATTGAACCCAGTGCCTCACATATGCTAGGAAAGTGCTCTACCACTGAGCTTCAACCCCAGCCTGCTACCTGAGAATTTGACTGTGCTCTGCGTACTCTGTTTTGTCAGCTACATTAAAAAGAGGAACACCTTTATCCAGACTGGGTTTCATATGATACTACATGTGAAGAAACCTGGGAATTAACCACATTATCAGTGATTAAAATGGAGAAGAACAAAAATGGAGAAGTTCAAAAAAATAATCCTTGATTTCCTGTATCTTCTTTATGTGCCTTGTTTATGCAAGAATGCATGTCCCACTCTGTCAACTGAACCAGAAATAGCCTTTTCTTAACCATCTCTCTGTGGTCACCAAAAAACTGTGCATCATGAAGATTCTCAGGTTCCTTGGTACCTCTAGCTAAGGTAGCATCTGCCTTCCTTCCCTGCCTTCTTGCACTGCTTGATGAACAGATCTATAATACAGAAGTGGTTGGAAGGAAGATGCCCCTCCCACATCAGGCTTCTCCCCCAACATCTTCCCTCTCCAGGCTTCAAGGCTCAATCCAGACCTCCTCCTTACTGCCTACTTCATTGCTGTCATTTGAAATAAATGAAAAGGGAAAGGGAGGCAATCCCCATTCTAATAACCTATAGGGCCCCTAGCTCTGCTTCTCTATCCCAGAATAGAGACGGAATAGGAGATGAAGGGAAGGAGGTCACAGAAGCTGGAAGCAGAGGAAGAAGAGAAAAAAAAATGCAACTTGCTCTTTAGTCCCCTATCTGGCTCCTCACCCCGTTAGGTTTCTTCATAGCTAAACTTACCTCTTCTCTTCTCACAGAGGTGTTCTAGCCTTCTCCCCCAATTTTTGGAAACCATGCACCTCTCCCCTGCCTCTCACAACCAGAGCCTTTCTGGAGAATCTATTTTTAAAAACCTGTACTCCCTCTGTTAGTAGATTTAAGCTGGGGAAGTTAAAATTTCTCAGCTCTAATTAAGAGTGGGAAGAGAAGCCTATAGGCAAAGAGGGACTCCCACTTCCAATGCTGTTCTATGTGATGATGGGAGCCATGGAAACACGAAAAATAATTTCTAGGCATCACTAAAATCATTTGTGGCAACAGTAGGGAGGATGGATTCTGATCCATGCAATGATGACAACCAGTCACCACAAGGTCCTGCTATGACAAAATGTGCTGGGTCTCACAGTAACATGCACATTAAGTGCAAAATGCTGTAGAATACAGCAGTGGGCTGGGGATGTGGTTCAAGCGGTAGCGCGCTCGCCTGGCATGCGTGCAGCCCGGGTTCGATCCTCAGCACCACATACAAACAAAGATATTGTGTCTGCCGAAAACTAAAAAATAAATATTAAAAAAAATTTTAAAAAAAGAAATTCAAATTAAAAAATATATATATATATAGCAGTACCACCAGGCTTATAAGAATCGTGGACTCCTACCTATCCATTTATATTTTGACTTACAACCCCAGGAAGTGACTGACTTCAGCTCTGTCAGCTTCTTTTTGTTTTAGTAATTACCTCCATATTACTAATGTCTAGGTTCTCAGTGCTGGTGCTTAATTTAGCAATTTAGACATTTATTTTGACTTCTTACTTTAGAAGACAAAGATTTGTGGTTTTTCTCTCTCTCCTTCCTATCCCAGCACACAAAAATGCATGTATTCATTCTCTCCACATCTTCTGAATATGATTTTGGCACAGATTAGTTGTTTTTGTTGAGTCAATCTTCAGTTTACATTTGTGCATAAATATGCATACTTATATATAATAATACCTAAATATTACCAATATTTGAGCCTGGTGATATAGAATAACTATATTTCCTTTCTTGTACAACTGGCTTGTTTTTTCTGAAGTTATTAGTTGCCTATCATTTTTGTTATTGATTTGTTTTTCCATATATCTATCCCTACATTATGCCCAAATTATCTACCAAAAAATATGAGTCTTTTCAATACATTTAAACATATCACTCTATGAGTTTCATCTCTTACTTGGAGAGATATTCTTTCTAGAAACTTTTATCCTGCTTCTCCAATTTGGAACATTTGCTCTCTAGGTATGCTGCACAGCTGCCACTCAAAGCTTGCCTCCACCAGCACCCTGGAGATTTTTTTACCCTGTTTCCTACATTGCATAACTTTTTATTTTTTTGGATAACTAATCTTCTCTCATTATTTTAGATCACATGCTTAAGTAGCTGAGAAAAGTGCATTGAAGACAAATTTTTTTGAGGTTTTGCATGTCTGAAAATGAATTTATTTTATTCTCATACTTGATTAATGGATTGGCTGGACATATTTTTCTTGTCTGCAAAACATGTCCTCCTAAATTTTGAAAGTACTGTTCCACTGGCATTTGGTTCCATTTTTATTCATTATCCTTTAGGTATGGACTTTTTTCTGTGTTTTATAAAAATTATTCTACTTTTTATTATGATTTCCTGAAAATCTACAATAATATACTCTTTTATAAATTTATTCATTGTGCTAAGCACACCTTAATATCATTTAAAACCTCAAGGTCCATGTTTATCTGCTTTCCTAAATTATCATATTCTTTAAAACTCTCCCTTTTTCTCTCTTGATATTTTTTAGAATTCTAATTCATTGAATGGTAGACAATCAAGATTCATCCTCTAATTTTCTCTAATTTGTGCTTTACATTCTGGGAAATATTCTCAACTTTATTTTGCAACACTTATACTAAGTTGTTTGAGACATTGTATTATTTAATTTAAAAGTGTTCTTATTTTTGAATATTCCTTTTTATTTCCTATTGTTCTTGTTCTATGGATACAGTATCTTTCTCAATCTCTTAGAAGATATTAATCAAAAAGGTAAATTTTTTAGTCTCTTCCATTTTTTCTGTTTTGATTTGTTTTGTTTGATTCATATCCTGTCATTTATATTAGAGGTTTCCCTCTACTATTAATTTTGAGCTGTCCATTTATATATAAGCTCTGTCTGGTTTTTTGGGGAGTAATGATGTTGATTTGCATAGCTCCCTGGAGATGTCTTTTACTGATTTGGGAGGGATGGAAGGTTTAAAGATGAAGCTACCTGTATAGGATTTTGTCTGAAATTACACTCTTTCGTGGCTTCCTTCCCTTCCCTGGTCTATTCTCCAACTTCCTTATTTGTTTCCTATGAGAATGCTTCCCTCATAAAACATTTGCTGCATACAAGCTCTTGTCCCAGGATCTGCTTTTCGGGGAACCCCACCTGTACTTTTAAGTATGTTATATTTAAAGAAGTGTTAGCCCAATCTTCACTGATAGTGTCAATAGAGTAGATACTTAAGACATTCTTGGTAACAAATGAGTGTTTTGCAATAAAATTTAAGAAATGGCATACTCTTTCAATAAAGTAGATGGGAAATAATTTTCTCCCCTCTCTCTATATTTAAATATATTAATACATAAAACACTTTACAATGATTTGCTAAAGAGTTTCAAAAAATGTGTGCTTCTGAAGAGGCAGATAATGCAAAAATTGTCACAATATAATTTGTTAACACATGAAAAATCAGAGTAATAAGTGCTAAGTCAAAAATTAATAGGCAAAGACAAATTTTAAATTATTTGATGCTGAGGGCCATTGCTAAGTAGGAATGACGCATCAAAATTTCCTTGCCAGCGTACCCCATGTTAAATGGACTTGCCTTGGAAATTCGCTGTGACATTGCATGTGTGTTTGAGAAAGGTGACCCTGCTCAAGGACCAGGGTGGATCCAGGTTTAGGGTGTATCCTGCAGGTTTTAGGAAGTATCCTGCTCCTTGGGTTTAGGGCGCTCCCGGTTTAAGACAAGTTTAAGGCGTTCCCGGTTTAAGACAACTTGGGTTTAGGGAAGTTCCAGGTTTAAGGTGTACCCTGGGGGGGGGGGGGGGAATAGGGCGTATCCTGCTGCCTCAGGCACGCCCGATCCTTGAGTTCCCGTAGAGTTCTCCGGAGATTCAGAAAGTATTGGAAAAGAAAGCCTCGTGGAGTAGGTGAATTGGGCGGCAGGAGAACTTGGATTTCCCCAGAACGTGTGTAGAGGCCGGTGTGAGTTCGGGAATAAAGAATTGCTGTTTGAATCTACAAGGTGTGTGGTGGCTCGTGATTCTGTGCCCAGCCAAGACATTGGCAATTTGAATAGCACATAAGAAAGCTAAAATTGATCCCCCTTAATAAATGTCATAACACTGAGCATTTGCATCTACCTAATTTCATAAATATAAGATTTCTGAAAAAAATTTTAAAAATATACTCTCTTGGGTTCTCTGAATATCATACCAACACACACATTATATACATGTCACCAGCACATACACATTCTCTTCATTATGGAGCAAACACAGTGGGAAAATATTTGATAATTTGCAATATCTACATAGAATTTATTTAAAAGGATTCTCAATAATTTCCTAAACCGTTTTAGAAAAAAAAAAAAAAAGGCTGATCACATTTAGCTGTGGCTTGAGCAAAATCAATTGGGCGACACCATCAAATAAATAGGAAAGAGTTAAAAACAAGGTATACCTTGAAAAAGGCTCAGAAACAACAGTTTCCTTAATTTTTGAAGTTACAGAGTAGACCCTAATCATATAATGAATGGCCTCTTTTCAGCCAGCCTGGGAAAAAAAAAAAAACACCTGTTCTCCAAAGAGAATTACTTAAAATGAAGCCAGAAGTGGAAGTCATGGACTCTGGAGTTTTGCTGTTTCTGCTGGTTCCCAGAGGGCCTAGCCTCGGTATGCCTGCCAGTGTCCAAAGTCCCCTTACTCCCTGACTTGCACTAGAACACTTGTGTGACCAGGGCAGAGCTGTGTACTTCTTGGTTTGTGCCATATCCTAAAGTATTGCTGCCAAGTCAAGCCCGAAGAACTGATTCCCAGTCTACCTCCACCTGCGGCCTTTACCAGGCTTGAGCCCAGACACATTGCTGGGTCCTCCTGACCCATGTTAAGACCTCAGTCTCTGATTCCTGCCTGGTGCCAGCCTGGTACTCTTGGCCTGATCTCCTCCCTTCTGCTGACAAGCTGGCCGTCACAGATGATTGTGATGAGCTCCACCTCTATCCTCTCACCTGCACCACATTTTGTCCTATGTTTTTGGTAAAATATTAGGGATTGTCATGGATTTTAGTAGAAAAAAACCTTCCATCTTCAACAAGGAACTGTTTTCTGGGGATAAACACTATTTAAATTAGCTTAACCAAAAATAGAGGGATTTTTCTGGAAGGATGCAGGGTATTTCATGGTACCCAAAGCAGATATTTCAGTAGAGCTTCAGGAAGGAGGAAACAATCAAGTTCAGCTCTCCAGTTTCATGGGCTTTGGTTTCCTCTATCTCAGCTTCTCTCTGAGGCTGACTTTCCTTTCTTTAGCAAAATTAGCAGACCCAGACCCATCATGTCTAATTCCAAGCTCTTGGGGAAGTGAATTCAATGGATTCCGCCTGGTAAAATCAACCATAGCAATGAGAGAAGAATCATGTAGCTCCTCTGGCTGAGTTCTGTGATGCTGTGGGAGAGACACACTCCTTGAGAGTGGGAAGGAGTGATGCATATCTCTAACAGGCCTTGCACTCTGGAAGCCCAGAGGATGAGTCATTCTGGAAAACTACTTTGATAGTGCTGAGAGTTTGTTTAAACCATAAATTATGTATAATTGACAACATATTTGTTGGAAATCTTTTAAACATACATTTCAAGCTTCTCTGCCTTCCTAATCAGCATGCTCTGGGCATCTAAGCCTTTCTTTTATGACTCAGCTGTCCTTATCATCACCGTGTATTGTACATTCTGCAATACAGAGAGAGCGTCAGATGCTTTGGAGGCCATGAGGTTATTTTCACTCACATAAAATGGCACACATTGTTATATTTTAAGGTCATTTTTTGCCAATAGCTTCCTGTTGTTTTCAGTGTACCTATTTCTAAAAGCCCTTTTTCTCCTGTTTAATTTACAATTGTTATAATCCCTATAGCTTTGCAAATTAAATCACCCAGGCTATTTGTTACAATCCATTAGTTTGCAAGGAACAATCATGTTCTCAGAATCCACAGTTAGTAGAGGATAATATAAAAATACACAAAATATTTAAGAAGAGTCGTCATTCACAGAGCTAGTTTCCATGGAGAACTAGAACATTGTTCAGGGTACGCAGACCAGCTCTTCTGACCCAGTTAGTTTGTTCCCTATGCTGGAGGCAGAACGGGCGTGGGTGGGATGAAACTGAAGCCCTTAGTGCAGTTACCACCAGGTAAAAGATTTTGGAACATGTTTACATTTAGCTTTCTGTAACTGGATAGTCTGTTATACTTTAATGTGTACTTTATATTAGCTGGGGTTCTTATTAAAATGCAGATTCTGATTCAGTAGAGGCAGTGGGGTTTTAGTGTCCACATGGCCAGCAAGCTCCCAGGTAGTGCCCAGAACAGACAATACTGATAACAAGGCTGTTGGGCATGATTGGCTGTGGCCTGTTAGTGTCTCACATCCCTTGCCTGGACTTCAGGGCAGCCTTAGGGACTAGATGAGGCCTCCACAGACCACACAGGTGTGGGATAGATCTGCAGCACTGTCAGGATGTTATGACTGGCTTTTCCGGCTGCCAAATATCCCTGGAGGGCCTCTTCCTAGGACTCCAATTCCATGCTTTTTAGAGTGAAATCAATCATGTTTTCCAGGCCAATACTGACTGAGCTCAGAGGAGTGCTATGCCTTTGATCCAAGGCACTTCCAGTCCATCCCTTTGGCAGCTAGTCTTCTCCACCTTAACTCACCCAGGTGCCCAGTTGCTTTCTTTTTTCCCCTTTCACTTTCCTTTTACAACCAAAGTATCCACTTCCTCTTTCTTCTTTCTCTGATTGTGCTTGTACAAGGCTTCTAGTGCCCCACATTCTTGCTAATACTTACCTCTTTGTATCCGTTCCTTTATGTGTATCTGGGCTTCTGCAAACCCCTTATGCCTGTGTCCCTCTCTGTGTCTCATTTTCAACACCCCCCTAGCCCCAATTCTGGGGTCACCTTAACACAGAGAATCTGGGTGTACTAACCACCACCCAGTTTGCACCATCCCCTCTAAACAGAGATATTGCACAAGACTACCTGCTCAGTCACTGGTTCTCTGTACATGGGTGCCCTTGCTTCTAGTCCTGGTCTCTAGATAAGTGCTAATCAGCTATGGTTGGTACCAAATAGCATCATAGAAAGTACATTTGAAAAACGGAAAGCCTAATTTTGTAATGTGGTTATGCAATCATTGTGGTTTGGATCTAAAATGTCTTCCAAAGTGTCATATATTCAGAAGTGGGGATTTGATTGGAAGTGATTGGATAATGAAGGCTCTGATATCATAAGTGGTTTAATCCATTAACAGCTGAATAGACTACAGGGTGGTGGGCCCCAGTTGCAGGAAGTAGGTCACTGGCAGCCCTCAAAGAGTTTATCTTCTCTCTGGACTGACACACACACACACACACACACACACACACACTCTCTCTCTCTCTCTCTCTCTCTCTCTCTCTCTCTCTCTCTCTCTCTCTCTCTCTCTCTCTTTCCTGCCATGAGCTAGGCACCTTTCCTCTGTCATGCCCTTCTGCCTTATGTTCTAGAAGTCTCACCTCATGCTCAAAGCAATGGAGCCAGCTGACCCAGAACTAAACCTTTGGAACTGTGAGCCAAAACAAATCTTTTCTCTTGTAAGTTGTTTTTCTCAGGTATTTGTCACAACAACACAAAGCTGATTAGCACAGCCATTTATCATGGCCCTTTAGGAAAGTTACCAAACATTTCTGGGTTCCTATTTATTCATTTACAAATTGGAAATATCATTGCAAGGAGTAAAGGAGAATAATTTGCTTAAAGCATGATGGCTTTTTGATGTGTCAATTTGGTTAGGCTGAACTATAGCACCCAGTTATTCAATGAAACACTCATCTAGGTGCTTCTGTGAAGGAATTTTGGATTATAATTGAAGTTTTTGATCAATTGACTAGTTAGAGAAATTATCCAGTTCAGTACTGAATTATCAGTCGGAAAGAAAATTGTCCTAGGTAGGAGGACTTGATCAATTGCAAGGCCTTAAAAGGAAACTCGGGTTTCCCTTGGGAAGAGAGAGAGACTTTGGCCTGTGCACAACAGCGTGGGTCTGTGCTGTGTATTCCAACCTGCTCAATTTAGAATATTCCCCTCCTGATCACCAGCTGTATAGTCTCTGTGCTTGCTTAGTCAGACCCTGCAATCATGTCAATCAATTAATTGAAATTATCTTTGTATTTTATATTTATATTCTCCTACTAATTACACTTGTCTGGTTGAACCCTGACTGATCCAAGCACTAAGAACAGGGCCTGAAGTGTAAAGATAAATGATCAACAGATTTTATCCATCATTATTGTTATTAACCATGCATAAGGAGTCATTGGCATCTGTTTCTCTGAATCATTAGCTATGGGTGTGGTGAGTTCTCAGGCTGCCTTATTCTGAGTTAGCTAGTCAGATTCTAGGGATAGTGGATTTAAAATATATATATATATATATATATATATATATATATGAAAAAACACAGTCCTCAGAAAGAATATCAGAGAGTATATCTATTGATAAAACCCATTCTGTTTATGTCTACTTACTGTCCGGTTCTTGAGCTTCCGTGGGATAGGCAAGTTGTTAGATAATAGCAGTGGCATTGCTATGTTTTAAAAATTGATCTTGGTTATTCTATATATGGGTATCCTGTTTGACCAGCACCATTTGTTAAAAAAAAAAGGCTATCTTTTCTCCAACATATGGTTTTGGCACCCTTATCAAGTATCAGATGCCTGTATTTATGTGGATTTGTCTCTGTTATGTATTCCGTTCCATCGGTCTTTATGTTTGTTTTGATGTCAAAAGCATGCTAGTTGTTTGTTTTACTATAGCTCTGTAGTATAATTTGAGATCAGGTATTGTGATACCTCCAGCATTTCTCGTCTTGCTCAGTATTGCCTTGGCTATGGTAGGTCTTTTATTCTTCTAAATAAATTTTAGATTTTTTCAAGTTCTGTAAAGAATATAATTGGTATTTAGTAGGGATTGCATGGAATCTGTGTAATACTTTTGGTTGTATGACCATTTGAAAATTATTAATTCTGCCTGTCCAAGAACATATGAGATAATTAATTCTATCTTCTAAGGTGTTCTTCAATTTCTTTCTTAGTTTTCTATTGTTTTCACTGTACAGATCTTTCACCTCCTTGATTAGATTTATTCCCAAGTATTTTATTTTTCTGAGGTTATTGTGAATGGAATAATTTCCTTCTCAGCAGGTTCACTATTGGAGTATAGGAAAGTATTGATTTTTCTATGTTGATATTATATCCTTCTACTTTGTTGAATTTCTTTATCAGCTCTAGACATCTTCTGATGGAGTTTTTTAGTTCTCCTAGATATAGCATCTTGACATCTGATATCCAAAAACAAATATATTTTGATTTCTTCTTTTCCTATTTGCATCCCTTTAATTTCCTTCTTTTGCCAAACTGTTCTGGCTTGAGTATTAAGAACTATGTTGAATAAGAATGGTGAAAGAGAGCATCCTTATCTTGATCATGATTTTAGGGACCAAAATGGAACCAATTATATATTCCATGCATGTGTGATTACGTCAAAATGAACTCCACTACTATGTATAGCTATATACACTAATAAAAACATTAAAAAACTGATATTGAGAATTTTTAATGTGTCAGTTATTTAAAGTGATACATTCCTCTAAATGGGTAGCTGCAGATGAACAAAATCAGAATCTCTTTGTATATTCCACTTGATCCCACCTGTACTAGACATCTTTTCTTTTTCTCCTCACCAGCATCCCTAACCCTTCTTCTAGCAGCAACATCTTCTAGCAGTTGGAAGGATGAGGACATTAGGTCTCTCACAGTACATTTGGTTGGGACTGGTAACAACAAAAGCTGGTAACAATGCAGCCCCACATATGTCCACAAGGGTAAGCACAGGATGAGACTGAAGTAATCCTTCTGTGATAGCTCCCTGGACATAATGGGCATGTGGTATGTACCTGACTCAATAAAGTCAGATAATAATTCCCTCTTAAGATGTTATACATGGACCCTTGGAAAAACAACCTGTGTCTTAAATCATGAGTCATAGGATGTGAATTTATGATTTCCTGCAGCCATCTCTTCTGCCATACACATAAGAACTGACTTGAGGACTATCATTAGGAAAGCAGAGCAAAACACAGAATGGCATGTTCCACTGACTTGCATTTGAGTCCCAGGACCACTCCATGCCTGAAACTGTATACTACTTTATTAAATAAGTATTGCTGCATAAGAAATTACTACAAAACTTAGCCAACTTAAAACAACAATGCATTATTTCCCATAGTTTCTAGAATCTGGAACCTTGGTGGCTAACTAAGCAGGGTGACTCTAATTCAGACTCTCATGCAGTGTGGCCAAGTTATGGGCCAGGGCTATGGTTTGTCTAGGGCTAGAGGATCTCTTTGCAAGATGGCTATTAGAAGAAGGACTCAGTTCATTGCCACAGGACTCTTCCAAAGTGACTGGTATAAGACAGAGCAGGCAAGAAGAACTCTCAGTGCCTTTTATGACATCATCTCCAGAGTCACACACTGTACTTCCTCTGCATTTTGTTCATTAAGAGGGAGTCACTAGATCCAGCCTCCCACAGAGGAATTAGGTTGAATGTCCATAGGAGTTTATGGACATTTAAAACTACAACACCATCCCTAGACCTCCAAATTATATAGTCCTACAATTTCCATTTTTTCTTGAACTATATTGTACCAGATTTCTATCACTTGCTATTAACACTCAGAGATTTGGCAGCATGACATTCATTCCTCTGCTAGCTTCGACCTTGATCCCAAAGTATGTTTCAGTTATATCTGCTTCTTTTCACCTTCACTTCTACTACATTAACTCAAAGTCACTAATAGCTCCTGCCTGGGACTATGCAATAGTACCCTACCTGGTTGCTACTTTTCTCCCTTCCTCTGCACCAATTTACTTTCCTTACAACAGAGTGCTTTTTAAAATACAAATCAGGGGATGCTTTTTTATAGTTTAAAAATCTTTCAGTAGCATCTCTTCACACAACAGTTTCACAACCTTCTCACTATTGGCATTTGGGGCCAGATGATTCTTTTCCGTGGGTCCTGTCCTATGCAACAGCCCTGGTTTCTACTCACCAGAAGTCAACAGCTGCACCTATACACACAACAGTGAAAATTAAAAATGTCTCAGGCCTCAACATATTTCCATGTAGAGAAAATTCATCCCTGATAGAGAACCACACCTTTATTTACATGATAAACCTAAACCTCCATATTCAGAATGTAAATTGGGATGACTCTCCATCTTCTCATACTCAACCCATTCTTTGTCAAAGTTTTTCCAGATGTCTTTCTCATTTTATACCTGTCCTAGATTATCTCATCCACTTTCAATGACCTCAGTAACTATCTAATGCTGATGAAATGCAATTTCATATTTGCAGCTCATATCTCCTCCCTGATCTTCAAGCATATGCTTCCAATTTTCAACAGGTACCCCACTTGTAATTTCACAGATGCCTCAAATCTACATGTGTAGAATAACACCGAAGCCAGGTCGGTTTCCAAATTTAACTCAATAGCCAAAAATTTGGAGTTATGAGAAATAGAGTGGTAACTATTCAAGAAGAGAGAGATAAGTGGAGTTACAAACCCCCTGGGATTATAATCCAATAAACACCAGTGTGTCTCTGACCTGCCTTCATGAGGTTGTGGGCTCACACAGTATGTGGGTGGTTTGGCCTGATAATAAAGACCAGATATGAAATGGGCAGGAATCATGCTTTGAAAATCAAAGTTAACCCTGTGAACAAAGGTTCCATTGCATTTCTTTAAATAAAACAACAAAATCAGGAAATAGACTTAACATTTTTACATTAAAAACAAATGGTACATTTTGATGTATTTGATATCAAAACATAGTCTCATATTCCTAGAAATGACTCCAGAAAGTCAATAACTTTGCATGCTGTGATGCCAAGTTCTATACAGGTCAGACCACCCACCTTGACTTAAAGACAGTGTAACCTCAGGTCCCAGCTCTGATAGCATGCATTCTTTGCCAAGTGAGCCCTGTGCTCACAATTCTATTATCTTTTGGCCTTGGCACCTGAGATATTGGGAACTGTAGTGAAGAGCAGAATGTTCTGACATAAATAAAGCAGACTATTCCAGATGAGACAGCATAGTAAGGCATAGTGAGCAACACAGAAAATGTTGACATAGGATTTTCTTAAAAATTAACCCAAATAGTAACATAAGTCACTCCCAGAAGGTGACTGCACGGTTTTCATTGGCTTCCATTGCACTCCCAGGGTACCATAGGTCTGTTTCATTACAATGGAACTATGATGGCAAAACTCAAACACATTTCCTTCTAAACAAAGCCTCCATTTTACTGTGTATGAGAACTTCCTAGGAGAATCACAATGCCATTTCCTTTAAGTTCTACATTTTCACAATCTGTATATGTATAATATGAATTGAATCACATTCTGCTGTCATATATAACAAATAGAATAATTTTTTTTTTAAAAAAAAAGCATCATTGTAGCTACTGCCTCACGTTAGGTTGAAGAAGTTGAATTTCAGAAAAGTTTAAATGACTTCGCAAGTTTACCCACCTAGGTAGTGCAAAAGCTAGCATTAGCAATCCATCTTCCACCTGTTGCAGTCCACCTGATTATTTAGTATACTTGCAGATGCTGGTAGGATATTGCAGTAGACCATGCTGGTAGAACATACAGGTGGAGATATCTAGGACTGGAATTTGGAAAGGAGGTAGAGTTTACAGGTTCCCAATTTAGAATTATTCACATTGACACAAGAATGGAATTCATGTTGGTAGATTAAACGGCCAAAGATGGAGAGAAAAGAGTTATGAGCAACAGAAGTCTGATTACAATTCCAAGAAAACACCTCACAACAAATTATAATTGAGTCACCAAAAAATTACTTCATAAAAGATGAACTGAGGTAAAGCAGAACAGAATTGCAGGAGAAGAAAATATTTCCTTCAGTTTTGTATTTATTGAATTTATTCAATCACCATTTATCTAGAGTCTACCAGCACAAAGTTACGCCCTTGGAATATGAAGATGATTAAAAACTTTTGACATCAAGATAATCACCACCCACTGAGAAAACAAATGCACAATAAATTCTTAGGTCACAATAGCACTATGTTTAAAGTGTTACAGAAGCACAAAAGATAATACTCAACTCTGCCTGGGGTAAAGTTCCCATTAGGATAGATTTTGAAAATGAAACTCAGTCACAATTTTTTAGTGTGTTATGCAGCAGTAATTTGGCAAGCACTTAGTTCAATCTTTTACAGCAGGTCCCTAGGTAGACTAGAAAAATTCTTTAAATAGCACAGGAGTAGCACTGTTTCCTTCCCTTTTTTGTTCTTCACGTTGTTTTATTCTGTCTCTGCACAGAAGCAAATTTCTAGCTGGAAACATCTCAGCTAGAGCTGTCAAAATGGAAAATGGGATCAATCACTCTTACATATGATACCTAAATGACAGTCTCTTCAAGAGAGAAAAAAAAAGTTTCATTGATTCCTAATCCACGGAATAAATGGAGCCATAGCAATGAAAAGAGAAAGGTATTTGTTTGAAATTGCATTCAATATCTATTTAGTCAAATCAGTTTTTCAATGTCTGGCTATGACCTTTCCTTTTAGCTACACCAAATTTTGTACTAGTATTTCTTCCTGGCCCTGCACTCAGAAATAAAGACTAGAAACAATAGGGATCAGGGGGAGCAGAGTATAAACAAGGAACCCACAGGATGGTACTAACAGCAGACCAAACCCTGTCTCCACTCCACCTGTGCATGTCTACCAGCTTCCCACCCTCAATATGCCAGCTAGCCCCATACAACCAAGGGCAGCAGGCGAGTACTGGAGGGAAATGGATGGCATTAGAGCAGATTATGCTAAGTGAAGCTAGCCAATCCTTAAAAAACAAATGTCAAATGTCTTCTTTGATATAAGGGGAGTAACCAAGGACAGGGTAGAGACGAAGAGCTGGAGAAGAAGAATAACATTAAACAGGGATGATAGGCGGGAAGGAAAGTGAGAGTTAAGGGAAATTGCATGGAATTGGAAGGTGAGCCTCAGGGTTATACACAATTACATATAAGAGGAAAGGAGGAGTAGGAGAAAAATTATATAAGTGGAAGAAACAATTTATAGTAGAGGGGGTGGAGAGAGAGAAGGGGAGGGGAGGGGAGGGGAGGGGAGAGGGGACAGTGGAGAATGGGATAGACAGCAGAATACATCAGTCACTAGAAAGGCAATTTGTAAATCAATGGAAATGTAACTGATGTGACACAGCAATCTGTATACGGGGTAAAAATGGGAGTTCATAACCCACTTGAATCAATCTGTGAAATATGGTATATTAAGAACTATGTAATGTTTTGAACAACCAACAATAAAATAATAAAAAAAATGACTAATCGTATGTGAGTTTCACCTCAATAATAATGATGCATTTTATTAAACATTTTAGAGTGAAAAAAAAAATTCACTTGTACTTATAAAAATTAATCTAATTCAGGATTACAAAACAAAATAGTAATTACCCAGGCCTAAAACTCAGAGAGTTTTTTCATACTAGTTCAGAAATCTTTCCTCCATGTTGGCAACTATCTGGCTAGAGGGGGCCAGGTGATAAATATTTTAGATTTTGTGCCTGGAGTTTATGCCTAGAGTTGCTAGATTTATCAAAGAAAAACAGAGAAGACAGTTTAATTTCAACTTTAAATAAATAGTGATGATTTTTTTAAGTATAAGTATGTACCATACACATTTACTGTTTACCTGAAACTTAGATTTAACTGGGATCCTGTATTTCATCTGCCAGCCCTATCTCCATTACAACCACTCAGCTCTGCCTTTGTGTGCAAGGCATCCACAGGCAACGTGTAAATGAACAATGTTTCTGTTTGCCAATAAAGTTTTATTTACCAGCAGGGCTGATTTGGTCAGGAAGGCCATGGTTGGCCAACATCTATTCCACATCATTTGCTTCTAAGAGAAGACCTGGATAAAGGGGGAAATGAGCTGATATCATTGTTATATTTGATTAATAGATCACTTAAGAAGACCAAATGTCATATCTTTCACTGACAGAACAAATTACTCAATTTATCAAACTTTAGAGTTTCTTGAGTCCCTCCTTTTACATATTCTTGAACGGACATTCAGAGTCGTGGGATGACTTACTCAAAGTCACACTCTAAACAGCAGCAAAAACAAGTCTGTTGTTTGGAGATAGACAATCATTTAAATATTATTTGAATTGCTATTATTATTGCTATTTTATTGTTAAAATACTGAAATCTGCATAGCCATAATAGCCTAGGCTTGATAGAACCAACATTCCCCTCCCCAGTAAGTTTGGGGCATAAAAAAAAATAAGAGGCATGTAGGAAAAATTAGAAAGTAGTTTTTTCAGTCAAAATTGCAACTACCTAGGGGTGACAAAATCAACAGGACCTCTACAAAATTACAAACCTGGTTTCTGATTGAATAAATACACAGGAACGCACCTTTACTTGAATGTGCTTGATATTGCAAAATAGAATGTTACTATAAAATGCTCAATAAATATCATGGATTGGAAATGTCATTTTGCATTTGCATTTTAATTTCCCTTCTTCCTGTGCAATAGATACTTGTCATTTTGTCTGTCAGCATCTAAGTATTTTCAAATTTGGAGAGAATTTCAAGATGGATGGAAAGCATCTCCCCTGTAAAAGCAAAGGGGGGAATATTACCTGCTGCCTAACTTCTAAAGAATTGATCTCTTGCCATCCAACCAGATCCTGTCAGGATATTTCATCTTAAGGGTGAGATGCAAAAGTTCAGGGGACCAATGACTTAACTATTCCAGTGGTTTGCATAGAACTGAGAAGCCCACAGTGTTGGTGAGAGCCCAGCCACAGTGCTATCCAAAGTAGCTAACAAAGCCCTTAACAAATAGGGTATTACCACAGTCCTTGGGTTGGTTTTTACCTTCTGTGGTTCAGGTCTGATATGGATTTATAAAACTCGTTAATTGTTTGAGTCATCCTAAATTTTTCAATTAATACCTTATTCTACTTAACCAAATTGGGTTCCAATTTTCATAATCCAAAATCTCAACTGACACTGCTTAGATCAAATAATACTGATGATCATACTAGCTTCAAGAAATGAATGTACATATACACACTTATGGCAAATGATTAGTATTTCATTACTATAATGTGGGCAACACTCCAAATCAACTACTGCATATTGAAGTATTTGAAAAATATTGCATCTGTACTAACATGTACAGACTTCATATATATATATACATATATATATATATATATATATATAATTTATATATTTATATATATGTATATATATGTTGTAGTTTGACACAATGTCTTTATTTATTTTTTTATTTCTGTGTGATGCTGAGGATTAAACCTAGCACCTTGCATGTGCTAGGCGAGCACTCTACCATTGAGCCACAACCCCAGCCCTGAGACTTCTTTTCTTGGCATTATTCCCTAAGCAATATAGCACCATTACTACTTACACAGCATAAGCATTGAATTAGAAAGTGTAAGTAATGTAAGTATATGAAACAATGTGCATAGGTCATATGCATATACCATACCATTTATATACAGGATTTGAGCATCCACAAATTTTGGTCCCTGTTGGCAGGATGGTGGGTATGAACTGAGATTAAAGGGAGCAGTTAATACTTAATTTCAAAGTCAGAATTAATATCAGAAATTACTATACCTTCTAAAGATAAGCCCTCTTCCTGTATTTGCCATTTGTGTTTAAACCTATAACCCACCTCTCAATAAGAATTGTTATTAACACTAAGCTAGGAATTTTGTGTGAGATATATATGATGTCAAAACAACTTGTAGGTGCAACCAATATGAAAAGCAGTATGGAGATTCCTTGGAAAACTTGGAATGGAAACACCATTTGACCCAGTTATCCCACTCCTCAGTTTATACCCAAAGGACTTAAAAACAGCCTACTACAGGGAAACAGCCACATCAATGTTTATAGCAGCACAATTCACAATGGCTAAATTGTGGAACCAATCTAGATGTCCTTCAGTAGATGAATGAATAAAGAAAATGTGGTATATATACACACAATGAAATACTATTCAGCATTAAAAGAGAATAAAATCATAGCATTTGCAGGTAAATGGATGAAGAATATTGTGCTATGTGAAGTAAGTCAATCCCAAAAAACCAAATGCTGAATCTTTACTCTGATATGTGGATGCTGATCCATAATGGGGATAGGGGAGAGCATAGAAGGAATGGAAGAACTTTAGATAGGGCAAAGGGGAGGGAGGGGAAGGGAGGGGACATGGGGTAGGAAACATGGTGGAATAAGATGGACATCATAAGACCCTAAGTACATATATGAAGACACAAATGATGTGACTCTACTTTGTGTACAACCAGAGACATTAAAAATTGTGCTTTATATGTGTATCATGAATTGAAATGCATTCTGCTGCCATGCATAACAAATTAGAATAAATAATTTTTTTAAATAATTTTTAAAAGGTAGCCTGAAGTTAAAAAAATAAATAAAATTTGTAATACAAATGAGAAAACCAAAAACAAAACAAAACAAAAATCAAGTAGAGATGAAGTTTTTAAAAAAAAAAAAAAAGATGTTCTACGATTACGTTCTAAATAATGGGACAAAGAATATAGAATTCAAAGAAGAGTCATTTGAGAAGCTTTCATGAAGGAAGTAAGACTAAACTAGAGTATAATAAGTTTAACTTTTAGGAAGATGGAGAAAAAAATGAAGATTAAGTCTAAGGTGAGGTTGGAAGGTAGGCACTGTCTTTTCCCTTCTGATTGGGAAGGCTGGCACTTCACCTCTGCTCTGGCTCCTACCAATTAGAGACAACCACCTGAAACACCAGAGAGCAGGTGGCCTGCCTCCTGGCCCTTTCATCTCTTATGCCACTCTCTGCCCTACTCAAGTCTTCAGGCCGTCCTCTTATAAGTCTTCCTTTAGGGGAGTGCACACCATCGGTTCTTTTCCGGTTGCTTATTGTACACACATCTATATGCATACATTCTTAGTCAGCTGTCACACTGAGCCTTGGAGATCTTGATTCCTACCTTTAATTGTAAACTTGTGAGAAGTCTGTGGTAGACACAAATCCTCACTAACTTCATCTGTAGAGCAGGTTCTTATCTGGACCACCTATTTTTGCTAGGATCCCTACCTTTATATAAGGGTCTTTTACAACTTTGCACTTTCTGTGGGTCCAATCTTTGCTTCTTAAGTCCTCTGTAGCTTATTAAGACCCAAACTCTTGACTGTGTAGCCTATTGATGCCCCAGAGGAAAAGCCCATATTCAGTTTTGCCAATTCTCTCTGTTCATTCAGTTTTTACAGTACCCAAGGATTTACTCTACTTCCCAGTCATCTCAATAGTATATTTTGAACTATTTTTAATTTGTGGTCGTAAGAATAATTTCTCTGTACATTTACTAGTCACTTGGAAGAAGACAAAAAGCATACTCAAAAATACTCCCTTTTTTCTTTTTAGTGCATTTCACTTTAAAATATTTCAAACACAGATAAGTGTGTACAAAAATATAATAACCAAGTTTAGTGGATATTAATATTTCATCATATTTAGGTCAGATTATTTACATACAGACAAACATACTCTATTCTCTCTTTCCTTCAATCCAGAGGTAAATATTATGATTGGTGTGGGTGATTCCCACTCTTTTTTTTTTTTTGGTGTCTTACCAAATACATATGTATACATAAGCAATATATGGTATTATTTGAGATATATTTACAACTTAATAAATAACATATCCTGAGCATGCAAATGATATTTTTTAATCAATATTATACTTTCAAGATATATAAAATTCAACACATGTAGATCTAGTGCGCAACTTAAAGGCTCTATTTCATTATATTATATGAATTAATTATAATTTATTCATAGACTTCTTTAACCTCCTTATTCACACCCACTTTTACAGGTGATGATGCTACAATGAATGTTCTTCAAGTCTTCTCAAGTACATGCATGAGATAAGTTCAGTGGTATCTACTTAAAAGTAGAATTGCCAGAAGTGATAGGGAATGCATATCTTGATCTTTATGAACAATGGGCAAAGGGCAATACAGAGTGTTTTCAATAATTATGCTTCAGTTCATATGTGCTTTTGAAGTTTCTATTTGTCATACATCTCCACCAATATTTGGAGTTGTCAAATATTTTCATTTTTTTTCCAACATGGGAAGACTATAATGGAAACTTGTAACTTTAATTTGCATTTATCTGTTTACTAGTGAGAGTGTCTCTTCAAATACTATTTGGCTATTTCAATTAATGCCTGTATGAGCTGCCTGGGTTTTGTTTTTGGTTTTGGTTTTTTTGTTTGTTTGGTTTGGTTTGGTTTGGTTTTTGGTTTTTTTGCATTTGGTCATTTTACACTTAAGTTGACTGTCTTTTCCACAATGAATTTAAAGGTCCTTTATATATATCCTAAAATCCAATTTTTAACCAATTCTATGCTTTCCAATGAATTCTTCCATCTATACCTTGCAAGTGAACTTCGTGGTGTCCACTGTTTACTCTGCGATGTCTACTGTGGCACAGAAGCTTATAACTTGAATCTACTTTACCAACATTTTCTTTTATAATTTAGTTTCTGTGACTTCTTTAAAAAAAATGTTTTCCTGCCCAAGGATCATCCAGAGGCTCTCTTGTGTTTCTTTTCAAGTTTCAAAAGTTTGGCCTGTCATATGTAGTCTTTAAACGACCTGGAATTTATTTTTCCATGTGGTAAAAGATAGGAAACTAATTGTAAATTTCTCCATATCCAGAAAACTGTTCCAGCACTCTGAGTGTACAGTCTTTCTCTTCCCACTCTGAAATGCAATGCCTTCTATCATATACTTTTGCATACATCTGTGGGGGTTTTCTATGTGTCTATGTTTCTATATGTCCTACTCTGTTTTTAATTGATTAGCTTGTTTGATCATTTGTTCATCTCTTCATTTCTTTCTGTGTCAATGCTACACAAGTTTATTTATTTAGTTCATTTGGTTATTTAGCTCCACTAGTAGTCTATGCATCTTATAGTATGAGACCCCACTTATAAAACATAATAGTTTTAATTTGTCACTGTTACTCTCAGACTTTGCCTATTCATTTCTTATTCCCATGCCCTTGCTTATACTGTTCCTTCTGCTTAGAATCTCTTTCCCACAATTCTCCTTATTTCCAAATTGCCTCATTCTCTCAGGTCAAATGCCAGCCTCTCCAATATTGTCTCTCTGGTTGTCCCATGTTGAAGCTCTCTCCCTTCTCTGACACCCCTCCCACTTAATCCCACTTTACTTTCACTTTTCACCTAATAACTGCAGCATAAGTTTCTTGGCAATGCCTTTTATACAGAAATTATAATTATTGATTTATGCTTACAACTCAAAGGTGTTTTGTCATTAAATTTTTATTATGTATTAATGCAATAATTTCAACAGAGTTACTTGAAACATATATAAATCATTTTCTATCTGCATGCAGTGGATAATCTTTCCTGGATGTTTTCTCAGCTTCAAAGAAGAAATCCCAACTATTCTTGACCAACCAGTATATGGCTTTCTTTAATAGTCCGATAGTCCAGAAGTGGGAGAAAGAACAAGTTGGCTCTATTAGACAGAAGAGGAAGGTTATTATTCAATCTTGGCAGATGGATTCCCTTACATTCACATGTGGACACACATGTGCATAAATGATACATATAAATATTGAAACACATAGTAATAATTAACTATTGTTGCATAACAAATTACGTCAAAATTTAATGATCTAAAACAACAATTATCTATCATCAACAGAGTTTCTGTGGATTGGAAATTCAATATGGCATAGCAGGATGCTTTTTTTCTTCTTTATTTTGCTGGGGCCTCAAAGACTCATTTGTTCTAGTTGCTGATGCTAGCTGTCAACTACTGCTTAACTGAGGTTGTGGGTTAGAACACCTACATGTGGCCTTTCCACGTAGCCTGGGTTTCCTCATACCTGTAAGGTAGTTTTCCCCATTCATATGGTGAGGATATTCCAAAGGCAAGAATATCAAAAGATAGCAATCTCACTTCAATAATAAGAGACAGAGTAGACTCTGAGAAAAGCAAGACAAAAAGATATTGATTACTTGGTCTCAATCACACAGGTAACCTGTGACTCAACCAACCATAATGCCTCTCCTTCCACTGGGCTTTCCACATAGAATAACACATTTACACCAGGTTGACTTGTGCTTTCTGTTATCTATATTCCAAACTACCTTAATTAATGCACTGCACTTCAACTATCAATAATAGGCTAGCCGAAGCAATTGTTGGGAATGGGGACTGCAAGTGATGCTACATTTGATATTATACAAAACCCGGTTCTGCATGCAGCATTCTGAGGGCCCTCAATTCTGTATATACCTACACATCTTGTTACTTTTTATCTTATTTTTCAGTGATACACACCTACCTGGTGTATATATATACACCTATATGGTATAATTAAATTTCCATTGCAACAAGCCATGTGCTATCTGAAAGCTTTTATGATGTTATCACTGAGCTTCCTTCCCATCCTGAAACAATTTAGAGCTATTGTGCCCTGAAGCCTGGTTACTTTGCTATTTTATTGATGATATCCCATCTGTTCATTATTCTATTAAACTGATTGGAGAGAAAATACTAATTTTATGGTATATGCTACTCTTAGAATTTTCAGTCCAGGTCATTACAAAGTAGCTATAAAAACATTATAATTCTGAGGATTTGCATCATTATTTTCAGTGTCCATATATTTTCCAGGATGCAGAATTTGTCCAAAAAGAATCTGGATCTGTCCTCAAATTTTATATGCTTAACTTTAGAACCAAGTAAATAATCTGGAGGAAAATGGAATGTTGTCTATAAACTAAAATGAGCACAGAGCTAAAATATTAATATTTTTATGCTACTTGATGCTTATATAAATTTGAAATGGCATTTCCATTTAAAAGTTAATTTTCTAGATGATTGGGAAATTATATTCGTAGATGCCATCTCTTAGTACATTTTTTTTTTAGTTTTTAAAATTTTTTATTGCAGACTTGTGGGTCAGCACACACAGTACGCAAATAATTCAAATTCAGAAGCCAATTCTCTAGGGTTTAAAGAATCGAATGACTTAAATCAAGTTGAAATTTATTAAAAATTACTCAGAAAATGTCAACATGAAAATCTTTTGCCTTTCCTCCTCTTTTTTATTGTATTATAATGATTCTTAGTAACATATTGTATTTTACTTTTTTAAAATGGAGAAAAACACACAATGTCCAACAGATGATCAGATTTATTACCAAAGAGTGAACAAACATGGAAAACAACAGAGGCCAGATCCACCTCTGGGAGGAAGACAGAGCAGAAAAATTACCAAGAAACACATTAAATTTCTCAAAACCAAATAAAGATGATTTGGAGATTCAATTTCCTTGAAGTTCTATGATTAAACCTGCAAAATTGATTACAGAACTAATTTCATCTAGGAAAAACAAAAGAAACGTAATGGTCTCAGTCACCTGGATATTGTGTTCATGATTCAAAAAATAAATAAGTAAATAAATGAGTAGACACTAAACAGCCTTGAAGAAAAAAGGTATGAAGCTTAAAAAGGCAAAGTTTAAAAAAAAATGGTTTGGGGCAGCACGTTCTTCACAAAACTATTTCGAAATAAAGTGTCAATGATATGTTAAGTTTTGTTTTTTTGAAAAGTAACCTTTCTATCTCTCCAGTACAGGTCTTCTGCCCAGTAATTGGACAACTGTCACTCTAGAACATGCTATTTTATAGCACAATAAGCAGTTATGTAATATATCTATTTTTCCATTTCAGGGCATCTTGTCCCCTTTCTTCTTAAAAATGTCTTTCAGTCATTTCCAGCCCCATTCTCTCTCTCTTGTCCAGAAAGGGGAAAATAAATAAATAAACATTTCAAATAAAGTGTTATTCCTAGCCTCCTAGGAGTAAGATAGAACAAAAAATGAGTGACTGAAAAGTTTGACAATCTCTCCAAGGAAATGAAGGTCTATTGCACAGTGCTATGAGAGAAAATAAGAAAATGAAAGCCTTTGTGTTGATTGCTAAGGAAAAAAAAAAAAAAAACCAAAGTAACAACTAAAGTTTTCAGAATGTCACTTGTTTTTGCTTTTTTGATTGACATGTTCACAAGCAATTTGTTTTGTAATTCTGTTTTCTCACATATCTTTTCATGATGAACAATTTATAGCAAAAGAAAGAAGGCAAGTAAAAGTCCTATCATTTAAAAAACAATATTTTTTTGCTGCAGAATTACTCTGAATTAGACTTAATTGTAAATCCTTAGGCTGATAACTTGTGCCCACCTTAGGTATCCGCCTCACCACTCCTCCTTCCCAGCCTGTCCCAGACCAGGACTGTCTGCTTTGACACGTACACTCTATTCCTTTCTTCTTGCTTGCAAGTCTTAAATTATCTTTCACCCCAATCCAGAAAGCTACTCTTCAAACCTCTATGGAGCTCTACCCTATGGTTTCTTCAAAACTCAAAACATCTCTGTCTCAAGCAGCTTTCTATTGCTAATTCCATCTCATAATGAAAATTTCCCCTCCTCTAAATAATAATATGTATATGACATGCTTGGTACAGTGCTTGGATTCAAAAGTAGCTTTTAGTATTATAACTTTGAATTTCTTCAGATGTTAGTTTGGCAACTTTACTGTCCAAGCTAATCATAAAGTTCACCTACATTCTGTTTTCTCCTTATCTTTACGGTTCCTGTCTTCCACTGCTAAGTGTAGAATGTTTGAGTCTTGATGAATTGAGCTATATATTATGACTTGCAAATTTGGTAGACCAAATCTATCAGTAACATATAAATGGTCAATTTATATCCCAGTTCCATATTAGTAAGATACATAACAATTACAAAAAAATGTATCCACTTGTGCTAAGACTAGGGAAAATGGTAGAGAACTAAAAGCAAATGCTCTAAAGATTAGTATCCACCCTACATTTCTGCACTGAATCAGTTAAATGTTTAGGGCAGCTGTCTTTCCATTGCAAATGATGTTCATCATTTTATTTTTTGCATAAATGAAAGATCATCTTTCCTTTCTAGTGACTGCAATTATTTGCCTAAAGACCTCATGATTTCTGACACAGTTAACATCCATTCTTTGATTTCTCTTTGAAATTTCGAAATTCTAATTAATTTTCTTAACTCCATCAGTTGATGAGGATATTTGGAAACATCTGAAGAAACATATTCATAGACTATTGTTTCCTTAAAAAGATTATAAAAAAAATAGGGATGGGGATGTGGCTTAGTGGTTGAGTGTCCCTAAATTTAATTTCTGGTGCAAAAAAAAAAAGAATCTCAATTGTATAAAAAGGTTTTAAGATATATTTTCTCTTTCTCAAACTCTATTACCCTGAAGGAAGGGGAATAAGCTCGTGGCTGGTTCTCTGTTACCTTGATGTTGATGAAGAAATTACGCCTTCTCAGGCATCTACAAAACTGGTCTAAGAAATTTCTGGATTTATCAGCAAATGACAAGATGATCAATGGGATTAAAGTGGGCTGTGGAGCAGCTCTGTCTTGGGTGACTTGCTCAAAGTCTCGGTATGGTTCCAATATGGTTTGTTTATTTTAAAAAATTGATTACTAGAATTCTGAAATATCTATGTCACCTATTAGACCTTCACTCAGACTAAGGATTGTCTTCTTGCATATTCATTCCCATCCACCTACTCTGTTCTCTCAGTCCCTATCTGGACAGATGGCCACAGCTTATATTGCAAACAGCTCTTCTCCAGATGCCATCTAAGCTCCCACCTGAAGCTCAACATGTGTTTAGTTACATCCTTCTCCTGATCTACACAGATGGACTAATGCTTACTTTTCTCTTTTTCCCCACCCAACTTTTTTCTCCATACATACATTGGTTTATTCAAATAACTTCATACTTACCTATAATTTCTATATCAAATATCTTTACTAATAAATTCAGAGCCCACAGAACTCTGAACTCTAAATAGTTAATGGATAATAAGGGACAGCTCCAGTGAATAAAAGCTAGTCCCCCAAATTCCTCCCTATCATAGTCCCAAGAAACAGACACCCCTAAAATGGAGCATAAATTTAATCTTACAAAAATAACCTTATATCATATTTCAACCTTCTACTTACCATTTACAACCCATGCTGGAGAATGTGGAGTTCACAGAATCACTGAATCCTAGCATTTGTGAGGAACCCTGAGTCTACTACACCTTCATTAACTCAGAAAAAGACTGGGATTTGGGTAAAGTGACTTCTCAAGATCAAATAGCTAGTTTGTCACAGGCCTAAAACTCAAACAGTCTTTTTATTCTAGGCTGAGCTCTTTTCACTATTTTATTAAGTCAGCAATGTTCCCATTAAAGAAGTTAAATAAAATAAATTTGTTTCTGCTGAATTCCTCCATAATACAGCATCAGTCCTTAGAAAAAGAAAGAAATGCACAGATATAAATAAACTCAAGTCACAAATGCCAAAAAATGCCAATAATGCAATACATTGCCAAGGCCATTCATCCATGTTGAAAGTGTGCATGTGTGGGCACACACACACACACACACACACACACCATGGAAATCCCCCCTCCCACCCCAAAACACCCCACAAGTATCCCCTCTTTGGAAGGAGAAGTATGAGATAATTTCTGAGAAAATGCCAAAGACTCTGGAGTAGCTTGAGGTCAAATATGACCTTAAAAACGTAGGGTCATTAGTGACAGCATCATAGATATCTTAAAGAGGGGAAATGATTGACCATACTTTGAAAAGGCAAAGAAGACACATCAAAGATGACATGTGGCCTGTAAAAACTAAATCCCCTAATGCCTTACTCTTAAAATTAAGTGAGGATCCTGCCTGCCCTGTCTTCTGCTCCCCTGCCCAGATCCCAACATAAAAGAAATCTGTTCTCCATCGCCCAGTGGGAAAGAAATCCTTTTCCATTCCTCCTTCAGAAAGAGCCAAAGCGTCCTCCTCCTCCTCACACCCCATTCAGGGTCTTCCTCTAAAAACTGAGACTCCTTATTTCTCTCATGAAATAATTAGTTGACCAGTGCTATGGAAGAACAGACTTATATCATTTTACCCACATGTATGATATCACTGAAGTGGTATCAAATAGGCTCCTAGAGCTTGTATCCTTGTGTGCTCTGGGGAGATATGAAATCTCTGCAAGGTACTTTTGAAGAAAAAGTAGGTAGAATCAGTTGATCTGAGAGACCTACGGTCAGTCTTTCCTCTCTGCCTTCCTCCCTTGCCCTCTCCTTCACCCTCCTCCTGTCCTCTCCCCTCCCTCTTTCCTTTCCCCACTTGCGACTACCTCCCTTTTTCTCTTCCCTTTCTTATTTTTATTTTTCATCCCTTTTGGATTATAGGAAGTTCTGTCTATAAATTGTGGATGAGCTATTTTACAATTGTTCCCTTCAGAGAACAACACAGTGAGCAGAGAGTGATTAATTTGTGAACCAGAATTGTCAGGTGCAGAAAGGGAAAATAAATGAGATTTCACAAAAACATAACTAGAGAGGACATTTTTCTGCAGGACTATGTTAGATTAAATAATGTCCCTTCTATTCCTCCTCTACCTCACCCAGCTTCCCCCTCCAGTGAGGGCCCATTAGTAAAAGAATAATCCTGCCTTTGCAGATCAAACATTTCTTAAACACAGATGTTGACTGATCCATCTCTATAATTCCTTCTAACTGCAGAAACAGGATATTTGCCTGGGACACATTTTAAGACCAGTGCATCTTCTCTTAAAAACTCACATTCCAACACTGGAGAAAAGATGCCCAAATATCCATCTTGCTGGTTGTGAGGTGAGCTCTGTATGAGAGGGCTATGCAAGAAAGGACAGAAGTTTTTGTTTAAAAGAGTTTGTGGGACATTATAGAAAACAAACAAAAAAAATAATCAAACTCAATGGGCTGAAGTTTCTAATGAAAGCTTCTATTCACCTTGCAGGGGTGACTTGATGGGGACTTAATTTTTAAGGTGTGTGGTACGTTAACTTTCCTTGCTCATCCAGAAGCCTACCCTGAAATTCACACCCAGACCAGAAAGCATGTAGGATGCATGGCATGTCTCAGAGACACAAGTTTTAGCTTCAGCTAGACCAGCGGGAATGCCCCCTTCTCCCGTCACTCTTGCATATGGGAAATTGACAAGCTGCTTGACATTTTGGTTCTTAGATTCCTAATTTGAAAAATGGGAAAAGTACCAACTCATCTATTTTTTGTGTGGTATCAAAGATGTGGAACATAAGCACACAAATTTAATAAGTTATAGAAGCATTCAATAGAATACAGAAGCATTCACAGTTACTAACGTTACTATGGTGATAGCCTAAGAAAATTTGTTTACATAAAACTGAGGCATATCTGAAATACGACAATGAAGAAACGAAACCCACATATGGCCAATAGAAATCAGTGTCAGTATTTTAGTACGTCAATAAAATATCCAGGCTTCCAATGCCTGCTTATGCTCCCCCGACATACACACCAAATCTTTCATGTTGAACCAGGTTTCCAGTCCTCCCTCTCTGCAACCTGCAGCAGGCAGTAGCATTATCAAACTGCAAAACGAGTGTGTCTGAGAAGCATGGCAGCCACCCTATCTAGCCTGTGCCATCTTTAGAACATAGTGCTCCTCAAACTGATTGCTAAATCAAACTGATTTGCTAAAATCAAGTTCCTAGTGATCAGAAATTCAAAAAAAAATATCTGTTGCTCTCTTCCCCTCCTGCCTCATTTAAAAGTCTCCCTCTGTGAATCCTAATCCCATAGCATTACAGATTGAGAGGAGAAAAATAGAGGTTAGTAGGAAGACCCAAATAGTTGAAAGCTGTTAAGCTTCCAACTAGCACTTTCATGCCACACAATATAAATGATATTTGTTTAGTTGGTTGGGTTTTTTTTTCCCCTGACATTTCATTTTGTGGAGTAAGCAACATCTGAAAGTCTTTGCATATAGGAAAGGCTCTTTTTCATTTTCTAGGAAATAAAGTGAAAGTTTTTAACCTACACAACTTTATTTCAGTACAAGAATTAAGGTGGGAAAGGAAAAGTCTTGTGATGAAAACAAGAGTTCCTCCATGGTTCATAACTATGTGATCTAGAGCCACAACTAGATTTAGGAGGCTCGCCACCCACACTCTTTCTCTTCAGGAAAATTGCCTACCTATAGCCTCGATGGCATGACTAAACACATCCATACCATGTGACCCAAGCCTCAACTTGAGTCACAATTCATCATTGCCTTGATTTGCAGAGTTGAAGTAGTTTTCATATGTAAGACACTATCAAAGGCATCCAGGCTGAATCAGGCTCTCCGCTCTAATTTGCCCTCTTAAATCTGTTTCCAATTCCAATTATGGTCATTCTCCAAGTACAATTTCAGACCTTGGAACCTGATTGTGGTGAGCTGAATTTTGTGTCTCATGCTTTTCTCTTCCATAATAAACTGAGAGAATGGGTAGAGGAGTCTGAGGTCTCTAATGGCTATAATATCATGACAGATAATACAACTTAAAATGACATATCATTAATGTGATTGTTGGAAAGGAAAAATATAGAAAAACATTTTTTGTTTATTTTTTATATTTTAGTATATGTGCTCTAAGTGAGAGTTTAGGTAGAAGCTTCTTATTGAAAAAAGAGTTAAGAAGAATACTCAATATTTCTTTAAGGGAATAGATATTTGTTTTTTATTACAGACTTTAGTTTTCAGATTATTTTTAGGCTTGCAACAATATTAGAAGAAGGTACAGATATTTCCCACGTACACTCTGCATCTACACATGGATAGCCCCCTATTGTAAGCACTCCCATCAGAATGGTACATTTGTTAGAACTGATGAGCCTACTTAACAAACCATAACCACCCAAAGTTCACAGATATCATCATGGTTTGCTCTTGTGTTACATATTGTGTTTGAGCAAATACAAAATGATATGTATCCACCATCATAGTATCTTACAGAATATTTTCTTTGTTTTAAAATCTCGGTGCTCTGCCAATTCATCCCTCCTGGTTGTATAGCTCATATCTTTTAATTGCTGAATAGTATTCCATCACCTAAATTTACCAGAGTATAATTGTTCAATCACCTACTAAAGGATATCTTGGTAACTTCCAAGTTTGGAATAAGGCTGTTGTAACATCCATATAGAGGTTTCTTTGTGAATGTGAGTTTTCCATTCCTTTGGGTAATGGAAACTGAGGAGCACTATTGCTGGATTATATTGGAAGAGTATATTGCATTTTGTAAAAAACTGCCAAACTATCTGTCAAAGTGATTGTAGCATTTTATACTCTCATTAGCAATGAATGAGAGCTCTTACTGTTCCACATACTCATCAGCATCTGATATTGTCATTGTTTTGAATTTTTGCTATTCTAGTTGCTGAGAAATAGTATCTCATTGTTGTTTTAATTTTCACTTCTTGGATGACATTTGATATAAAGTATCTGTTCATACCAGTACTTGCCATGGGTATATAACTTCCTTGGTAAAGTGTCTGTGAAAGCCTTTTATCCCTTTTCTAACTGGCTTGCCTTCCTATTGTTGAGTCTTTAGCGTTCTTTATCAGATCTGACTTTTGGAAATATGTTTCCCAGTCTATGGCTTGTCTTATCATTCTCTTGATGTTGTCTTTCACAGAGTACTTTTAATTTTATTAAAATTTGGCTTACCAATTGTTAATTTCATGCATCATGCTTTTGATCTCGCCTCTAAAAATCTACCACCATTCCAAAGATCCTCTAGGTTTTCTCCTATGTTATCTTCTAGGAGTTTTGTAGTTTTGTATTTTATGTTTAGGTCTAAGATCCATTTATGAGTTAGTTCTGGGGAAAGGTGTAAGAGCTTGATCTAAATTAATTTACTAGTTCTAATAGATTTTTACAGAGTTTTTCCCTCATTATATGTATATTTACATAATATATATTTATACATGTCATATGCCATATATTTTTATATAATAAGGCATAGAATTGTTTAAATATTTATATATTATATGTTATATATAAGTATATATTATATATGAATATATTTATATAATACTATTTTTTATATTTCAATATTTATACTCATATATAAATATTTACTTTATATATATGTATGTATGTATCAGTTCATGTCATTTGCAAACAGTAGCAAGTTGATTTTTTTTCCTTTCCAATTTAGATGGGCTTTATTTCTCTCTCTTGCCTGTTTGCTTGGTTTGGACTTCCAGTACCATAATGAATGAAAATGGTGAAAGTGGGTCTCTTCATCCTTTTCCATATATTAGAAAGCTTTCAGTTTTTCCTTGTTCATTATGGTGTTAGCTATTGGTTTGTCACATATAGCCTTTATTATGTTGAGGTATATTCCATCTATATTTAATTTCTTTGGAGATTTTTTTATTAAAGGTATTAAGTTTAATCAAATGTGTCTTCTACATATATTGAGATGATCATGTGGAGTTTGTCCTTCCTTCTGTCAATGGAATGCATCACATTAATTGGTTTACATTATGTTGAACCCTCCTTGTGTATTGTTCATGGTGAGTATTTCATTGTTGAATTCAACTTGCTGATGTTTTGTTGAGGATTTTTGGACTTATGTGGAAGCGACATCTTGGTCTACAGTTTTATCCTAATGTCTTTGTCTGGTTTTGGTGTTAGGGCAATGTTGGATTCAACATTCTGTCTTCTGAAAGAGATTGTAGATAATTGGCATAACTCTTCTTAAAACAATTTGTAGAATTCATCAGTGAAATCATATGGGCCTGGTGCTTTTGTTTTGGAAGGTTAGTAATTATTAATTCAGTGTCTTTAATAGATACATCACTACTCAGATCATCTACCTCTTGTGTGAGTCTTGGTGTATTTTTTTTTTAATTTCTCAAAGAATTAGTCCCTTTCATCTAGATTATCAAACTGTGGGTATAGGGTTGTACATAGTATTTGTTTATTATCCCTGCAACTATAGTGATGCCCTCTATTTGATCATCAATATTAGTAATTTCTGTCCTCTCTCCTTTTTCTTAGCCTGGCTAGATATTTATAAATTTTATTGATTGGTATCATTTATTTTCCCTTTTGATTTCCTATTTTGTATTTTACTGAGTTCTGATTTAATTTTTATTATTGCTTCTTGGGAGCTTAATTTGGATTCAAATTGCTTTTCTTTTTCTAATTTCCCAAGGTGGCCCCTTCAATAGTTGGTATAGTATATGCATTTAGTGCTGTAAATTTTCCTCTAAGTACTATTTTGCTGCATCTCACAAATATGATAAATCATATAAATATTTTTAACTAAATGAAAATGAAAATAAGTTTCTTTCTTGATTTCATGTTACTTATAAATATGTTGTTTAATTTCCATAATTTCTGGTCTCTTCTAGCTATCTTTCTGTTACTGATTTCTATTTGAATTCTATTATGATCAGAGAGCAGACATTGTATGATTTGTAGTCTTTTAAATTTGTTAAGGTGTGTTTTACAACCCAGAACGTTGCTTTTTTTTTTTATGGTGAAGATTCCATGTGGGCTTGAGAAAAATGCATCCTGAAGTAGCATGCACATGTGCATTACATACAGTTGATCTATGGTAATGTTGAGTTCAACTATGTCCTTATTGATTTTTTGCCTGTTAGATCTATCCATTTCTGAGAGATGATGCTGAAGTCTCCAAATTTACTAGTGAATGCATATATTTCTCTTTGTACTTTTATCACTTTTTGCCTCATATAGTTTAATGTTCTATTGTTAGACAAATACAAGTTAAGGAATATTATTTCCTCTCAAAGAATGACCCCTGTATCATTATGTAATGTCCTTCCTTATCCCTGATAACTTTTCATTTTAATTTTTTAATTATATATATACATGTATTTTGACATATCATACATACATGGAGTATATCTTCCCATTTTTGTGGTTGTATATGATATGGAGTTACAATGGTAGTGTATTCATATATGAACATAAGAAAGTCATGTATAATTCATTCTACTGTCTTTCCCATTCCCATTTTACCTCCTTTCCCCCAACTCCCCTCTGTCCAATCCAGTGAACTTCCACTCATCCCCCCTCCCCCACTCTCACCCCCACCCTGCCTATTGTGAGTCAGCACCCACATATCAGAACACTCAGTGTTTGGTTTTTTATGATTGGCTTATTTCACTTAGCATGATAACCTCCAGTTCTATCCATTCACTGGCAAATGCCATAATTTCACTTTTCTTCATGGCTGAAAAATATTCCATTGTGTATATATAACAGTTTCTGTATCCATTCATCCTTTGAAGGGCACCCAAGTTGGTTCCATAGCTTAGCTATTGTAAGTTGAGCTGCTGGGCTGGGGATGTGGCTCAATATAAATACTGATGTGGCTACCATCACTATAGTATGCTGATTTTATATCCTTTGATTATATGCTGAGGAGTGGGATAACTGGGTCAAATGGTGGTTTCATTCCAAATTTTCTGAGGAAACTCCATACTGCTTTCCAGAGTGGTTGCACCAATTTGCAGTCTCACCAGCAATGTACGAGTATACCTTTTTCGCCACATCCTCACCATCACTTATTGTTACTTGTATTCTTGATAATTGCCATTCTGACTGGATTGAGATGGAATCTCAATGTAGTTTTAATTTGCACTCCTCTAATTGCTAGTGATGTTGAACATTTTTTCATATATTTGTTCTGTGAGATGTCTGTTCTATTCCTTTGCCCACTTATTGATTGGGTTATTTGTTATTGTTTTGCTGCTGTTGTTGTTGTTTAGTGTTAAGTTTTTTGAGTTTTTTATATATCCTGAAGATTAATGCTGTATTTGAGGTGCACATGGAGAGATTTTTTTCCCATTCTGTAGGCTCTTTCTTCATGTTCTTGATTGTTTCCTTTGCTGTAAAGAAGCTTTTTAGTTTGACAAAATCCCATTAGTTTGATATATTTATTGATTCTTGACTTTACTTCTTTTACTTTAGGAGTCTTGTTGAGGAATCTGGTTCCTAAGCTGACATGATGAAAAGTTTGGCTTACATTTTCTTTTAATAGATGCAGGGTTTCTAGTCTAATTAATGCCTAGGTCCTTGATCTACTTTGAGTTTTGTACAGGATGAGAGACAGGTGTCCAATGTCATTTTGTTACATTTGAATTTCCAGTTTTCCCAGCACCATTTCATTGTTCTACAGGCTAGCTGATAACTTTCCTTGGCATCAAGTCAACTCCATCTAAAATTAATACAGCTGTTCTTGCTTTCTTTTTATTAGTGTTAGCGGGATATATTTTTCTCCATCACTTACTTTTAGTTTTTATATGTCCATAATTAAAGTGGATTTCCTCTAGACACATATCATTCTGGTTTTACCATCAATTCTGACAATATCTGCCTTTTAATTGATGCATGTAATCCATTGTTGCTCAAACTGGGATCAAATTCTGTTTCCTTATAGGCAAGTTTATTTCCACTGACTTCATTCAGGATTTTGTTTTCTTGCTCTATCTTTGATTTCCCGAAGTTTGAATATTCTGATTAGTGTAGTATGTGGTGTGTTTTTGTTTTTGCTTTTTGTTCATGTTTATTTTTGTTGTTTTTCTTTTTCTTTTCCTTTTTTTGACATTTATCTTGCTTTATGATTTCTAAGTTTTCTGGACATGTGATTTTATATGAGTTTTTTGGTGTGTTTTAATTTAGGATTTATAGTTTGGAAAATAATGTTATTATTTTTTAAATATTTCTTTTTTTTCTCTTGGTATTCCCATTATGCATTATACAGAATCTGTAGCTTTTCTACTTATTGCACAGCTCTAGGGTAATCTCTTGTTTTCAGTCTTTGTTTTTCTTTAATCGTTAGTTTGAAAAGGTTTTTTTTTTTTTAGATAACCTCAAGCTCAGAAAAAAATATATGCATTTTTTTCTCAGCTATATCTGGTCTACCAATAAGCCCATTAAAGACATGTCTAATTTCTCTTACTTTTTTAATTCTCTGGCATTTCTTTTTGCTTCTTTCTTATGGTATCCATGTTTCTGGTTACATTGCCCATCTATTTCTGCATACTGTTTACTTTTTTTATTAGAACACATAACATATTAATCACTGTTGGTTTAAATTCCTGGCTGATAATTCGAACATCCTTGACATGACTGATTCCAATGCCTGCTCTATCTTTTCAAATTGTGCATTTTGCCTTTTAGTAAGCCTTTTCACATTTTTGTTGGTAGCTGAATATGATGTACTGGGTAGACGAAACCACTCTCAATATACTTATAGAAACATAGTGGTAGGTACGGGAGGGGAGAAGCATTCTATAGTTCAATAATTAAGTCTCTGTTTTAATGAGCCTATGACTCTGGACTGTTATATTCCTAAATGCTTCTTAGTTTCCCCACTTTAGGTGGGACAGGTTGTGTTTCATTGCTGTGACCAAAATACCTGACAAGAACAAATTAGAGATAAAAAGGTTATTTTGGCCCACATTTTCAGAGGTCTCAGTGCATGGTCCGCTGGCTCCATTGCTTTGGACCTGAGGTCGGGAAGAACATCATGGCTAAAAGGCATGACAGAGGAAAGCTTCCTGGGTCGTGGCAGCAGAGAGAAGAGGCTGAAAAGAAGATAAACAATTCCAGGGCACACTAGAGTAACCAATTTCTCCAACTAGGTTCTACCTCCCAGAAGGTCATTCAGCCATCAATGGATTAATCTGATTATGAAATCAGAGCCCTCATGATCCAATCATCTCCCCAAATTCCCACTTCTGAGCACATGAGACTTTGATGGATATTCCACGGCCAAATCATAACAAGATAGCTAAAGCCGGCTGAACTGGGATGTTTACCTTCCCTCCAGGTCAGCTCTGCTCTGATAAAGGTCATCAGGTTAACTTCTGGTTAAATACTTTCTCCTGAGGGAAGAGCTTAGTAAGAAAAACAATATTGGGGCACATTTCAAAATTGTTTTTCCCACCCCTACCCCTATCCCCAGCTGCTGCCACTGGAAGAAAGAGGGAATTTTTCTCTGGCCTCCTATGACTAGGTTTCCCTGGAATCTTTGACTCTCAGAATTGACCACACTGAGCCTCCAGCAATTTGCCAATTACAATTCAGGTTTTTCTACCAGGGCACAGGTTTCCAAAGCAATTTCCACTTGTGAGCCTCTGCTCAGGTAAGCTGTGAGCGCCTATATTTGCCAGTCTGTCTTTCTAGTCTTGTAGCAGTGATTTTTCCCCAAGTCCTGACCTTTCACAGATCAAAGGAGAGTTAATGTTTTAATCTATTTCACTTTTTACTTGTCAGGACAAAGTGGCAACTTCTAAGCTCCTTGTGTATAGGAAAGAGAAACTGAAGTCCAATACTAAGGATTTTTAATTACTTCCACATTAAGTAAGTAAAGTTGTGTTCATCCAGAAAAATATTTTGAAAAGGAGGCCTTGACAGTGGGGTTCAATAGTCCTAAGATATGGTATTACTAACCCTAATATATAAATACAGTCTCCACAATTCGCTAATAAACCTGTTATGGTTTAGATATGAAGTATCCCCCAAAACCTCATGTGAGAGAGAATACAAAAATATTCAGATGTGAAATGATGAGGTTATGAGAATTATAACCTACTCGGTGGAATAATCCATTAATATGGATAAGTATATGGTAGTAAGTATAGGCAGATGGAGTGTGGCTAGAAGAAGTAGGTCACTGGGAACCTGACTCTGGGGTTTATATTTTGTTGATGCTGAGTGCAGCTTTCTTTCTCTGCTTCCTAGCTCTCATGTCTCGGCTGCTTTCTTCTGTCATGTCCTTTCACCATGGTGTTCTACCTTACCTTGAACCCAAAGCTATGGAGTTTGCTGACTGTGGACTGAACCTCTAAAACTGTGAGCCAAAATAAACTTTTCTTCCTCTAAGTTTTCTTGTCAGGTCTTTTGAGTCATGGCAATGAAAAAGTTGACCAAAACACACTTTTCTTATATAAATCAACACTCAACAATTCTGGTTGAGCTCAAAGATGAAGAGGATCAGTACCTAGTGCTTTGGATTTTAGATCAGGAAACTCAACTTAAGTAGGTAATTAAAGGGAATAATTAATTGTGCAAAGATGTTAACCTCTTTGAATCAATCTAGTGAATCAACAAAACTGATTAAACTCAAAGAACATGTAGCCATGTTCAAATATTTCTTGTCGCAGGATAAAAATGAGCAAATGCAATAAAAAGAACCACAAATATTTGTAAGAACTTTTAAAATCTTATGTAAACTTCCAAGTTTAGGTGTCTACTCCAATGTTGAGGAGATTAGAGTGAGAATAAGCCTTCATTAGTACATTGTGCTGCTATAGAAAAATACCAAAACCTGAACAGTTCATAAAGAACATAAATGTATTGCTTACAGTTCCATGGACTTGGAAGTCTAGGATCAAGTCATCAGAAGGTTGGTTGCCTGGAGAGGGCTTCTGTCTTTCCAGGTTTGCACTTTGTTGCTGCATGCTCCAGTGGAGAAGCACACTGCATCCTCACATGGCAGAAGGCAGAAGGGCAAGAGACCTGAATACTGCATAAATCCTCCTTCATGAGGAACTTAATTTCATCCACAAGGAAAGGGCCCTCGTGGTCTAATCACTCTAAAAGGCCCACCGCATATTGGTCATTAAGTTTTAATACCTGGATTTGGGAGAAAACAAATTCAAATCATATCGGGGCCTTCATAGAATGACAGATGTTTCCTAACTCAGCTGGCTCACACAGATGGAAAGAAAGTATATGTAGGCTGAAGTAAACATTCAGACAGCTGTGGAATGGGGCATGAGTACCCTAGTGAAGCAGCACAGAGCCCTTGGTTGTAGGTCGGTCCTCAAAAAGATAAAAAAAAAAAAATCACATAGAAGACAGACATGTAACATCCAGAAGTAGGGACAAAGTCCTGATGCTCCAAAGCATCAGAGCATACAGAGTATACAGAATAGCTCAGATTTACACAATTTTCAAGTTACAAGGGATTTTCACTTTTTTTACTTTAAGGAAAGATAAGTCTTAACAGCATCTCCACACTCCAGAAAAGGTCAGAGCATCTCTGTGTGGAAATAGAATTGTCAACAGGAAGGAAACATATTTCAGAAACTTTTCAGTATATAAATGTTAAAGCAAATTAGGCTCGTACTCTCCCCTTCATTGAACCATAATTCAGTGAGAGTTTTATGAGTCAAATTCACTGGGAAGCACGGGTCTCTATAGCTCTGCCAAATGCTCTGGGACCCCAATGGCAGTCATGTTGCTCTAAGAGGAAAACACTGTACCTTGAGTACAGGAATTAGGGCTGATACAAAATTCTAATGCCTTCATCTTGCTTAATACAGTGATAACATCATAGAATGCACAATAAATAATATTTAGAAGCAATAGTGTTCTGTGCCAAGGTAACCAGAATGTGTTCTGAGTTAGCTATAGAATATTAGTATCCCAAATAAGTCTCTGGCTCAAAAGTTTGCTTATGCTTATTTTTGTTACTGTTAGGCAAAGGGCATACCATATGTTTGCTTCTTTTTATAAATATTACCATATGTATAATCTTTCAGGATTAACCACCATTTTTATTATAAGTAGATAAATGTTTTCTTCACATTTATCATAATATCTCGATTAATGGGACAAGGTGAGTTATGTAAGATGTAATTGTTCACACACAAACACAAATGACTTACAGGATTAATGCTTAAGCACACTCATACAATCAATAAATTAGTTTACTAATTTCCCAGAAGCTTAGAGACACTTTGGAAAACTTAAAACCTCTAACCACCTATGAAGTGAACTCATTAACTTTAAGGAATTGCAATAAAGCCCAGTAATGTTCTTTAAACATAGCATTTACTCCAATCTTCACTTCTGGTAAATGCAATTCAAGTAATGCCTTCCTGACAAAAGAGCTAAAAAATAAACCCTCATTTCTAGCAAATGTTAAGAGTTCTTTCAGAATGCATAATTTCAAATCTAAAACACTTTATTTTCCTGTTAGACTAATACTGATTTAAGCAAACTTAAGTTTAGTTCAGTTGATATAACTCCTCCTTCCAAGCTATAAAGAAAAGCCAAGTCCAAATTTCTGCTGCCAGTCTCTTGTGACAACCCTGATCTAAATGAAACAACAGTCAAGGATGCTGTGAGCCCTATACCCTGAGCTATTCTTGGAGCATCACAGAATCAGAGCATCTCTGAGGAATGGAGACTCAGTCATCATTCAGTCTCACCATGCACCTTGCTGCATGAAGCCCTCTCCAATAACCCCCAGTAAAGGACCATCCAGACCATGCTGAAGAATCCCATTGATGACACAGCCATGGGTCATTCATACCATTACTGGGCTTTGGAGGGTTTTCTATATGACCTTGCTCTCTCAGATCCAGCAAAAAAGTATTAGCCTATGGTACCCTGCATTTACTGTCTCCAAGAAGTCAGTGGTCTCCCTCTCTCTCCCTCTCTCTCCCTCTCTCTCCCTCTCTCTCTCTCCCTCCCTCTCTCTCTCTCCCCCCCTCTCTCTCTCTCCCTCTCTCTCTCTCTCTCTCTCTCTCTCTCCCCTTAGTGGTCATGCTTGACCTTTCCCCTCAGATCCTGGCATAAAACTCCCAGTCAGATGTGCCAATTTCACATTCTCTGTGTATTTCTGAATATCCTCTCCAACTCTGCCACTACTGCCTTGAAGCTTTTACCTTCCAGGGTTCCCTGAACCTAAGTTCAAGATGAGTGCTCCTTATACCAACTTCATGTCCAGCTTTCTTTAATGGCTACTTACACCACTTCTTCCATTTACACTTAGCATGCTCACAGGAACACAATTTTTATTTTGTACCCTTTGCTCATTTCTCACTTCTGATTTGAATATTTCATCTTCATTCTCCAAAACTCCACTTGGACATCATCTACCCCAAAGAGGTTTTTTTTTCCTTTTGTATTAAAGGCAAAAGAAGGTTGTGGGCTCTTAAGAGTCAGTGCCTCTCCCTAACAGTATCATATTGATCACGACTGCCTGCTCAGTGTCTGTGGGCCTCTTGAATGCAAGGTCTGTCTTATACCTCTCTGAATCCTGAGAACCTGGTGCAGAGCCTGGTACATAGCTGCAAAAGTAAAAAGTATTTGCTAAAAAAGGAGGAGGAGGAAGAGGAGGAGGAGGATGAGGAAGAGGAGGAGGAAGAGGAGGAGGAAGAGGAGGAAGAGGAGGAAGAGGAGGAAGAGGAATAGGAGTAGAAAGCAAATAACTAAGTGCAATTGGTTTCACAGACAAGGGCAAAACTAAGTTTCTAGGTAAATGCTATAATGGCTGTATTGATGACATGGAATAATCCTTGTGGGAATGGTTTAGCAAAGCCTATAATCAGTAGTTCTGAGTTGACTAGAAAATAGGAATGTTTTGTTTGTTTTTGATGGAAGGTATATAGCATTTAGGTCAGAGAACATAAGGGAAGCCATTGATCTGGAAATGGAGAGGGATCTAAGGACCTTGTATCTTCCACTACCTGGGATTTTAGATTTCGACTCTGCCTACATAATAGTGGTTTGTGTACTAATAAGCTAATAAGAGCACTATGACATTTCTCTCAACTTTTTTTTTTTTGCGGGGCGGGGGGGTGCTAGGGATCAAACCCAGGCCCTTGTGCATGCAAGGCAAGCACTCCACCAACTGAGCTATATCCCTAGCCCTCTCTCAACTTTTGAAAAATGTTAAATCAAAGAAAAAGGTAAGTGGTAGCAGAGGTGAAAAGGGCTATCTTGAAGGGTTTTATGTCAATTCAGACATAGTAAGTAGAAGCAAAAACATGGAATTCCATTTCTAGTCTATTTCCTTCTCCTCCCCTTCTTCCTCTTCTCTCTTCTTCCTCTTTCTCCTTTTTCTCCTTCTACTTTTTAATTTTATTTGTTGTTGTTGTTATATCTTTATTTTGTTTATTTATATTTATGTGGTGCTGAGGATCAAACCCAGTGCCTCACATGTTTCAGGTAGATGCTTTGACACTGAGCCACAACCCCAGCCCTCCTTCTACTTTTTATATTCCTCCTAGTGGCTATGCATACTTTACAACACAGCAACAGGATCCAGAACATAGATCAGGAACAATCTTAGATTTAAGTACTCCATTTGAATTCCAGAATATGCCACTCCTTCTTGGAACCAATCCAAAATAATTCCTTTAGGCATCCACCAAGGGATGATATTCTCAGTTAACAATTGCCACCACCCAGCTACATCCTAATTCTTTTAACCAAGAGTGGAGCTCTGTTGGGCTGCAGAAATCAAAATTCAATTATGTTAATGTAATTTATACTTATATTATGAAGGAAATTGCAATTTCTGATATTTTCATATATCCTCCAATGCTCTCCCCACAAAATCATGTGTTCATGATTCATGGTGTGCCTGCTAAATTTCAGTGGAAAGCTAGATCTTTATATGCTATACCTCAAAATCTGTATAGGCTCTGAATGAAGTTATCTTCTTCCAGAGAATATCGACCCTTTTCTTCTCTGAGCAGATGAATAGAGACTAGCCACCATGATCCTATCATCAAGGTTGCTTCCTTGAGGATCTGTCCCCCTCTGCAGTACTTCTGCATCAAGAACACAGCACCCCAGGAGTTCCACACAAAAGCCTGCTGTGTTCTCCAGGGGCTCTCCTCTGGTTCATCAAGAATTCTCTGACTCCTCAGTTCAAAGGGCTGATGAACACTGCCCTCTATACTCTTTTTAGAGATTTTCTTAGGAACCTGCCCACTTAGCATTAATGTTTAACAAATGCCTCAAGGGGAACATTGCAGTGTGTTCTCTATCCCTCCCTTCACACACACACACACACACACACACACACACACACACACACACACAAAATCTGACCCCTCAAGGATCTAACGATTACTTGCCTTTAAAGACCCACTAGATTGATGTTTTCTCTCTTAGTAAAAACTCTCTGAAAGATATATTTTCCATATTTTCAACCTCTTGCCCCACACCTAAAATTGCAAAATGGCCCAAATAAAAAAAAAACTGCCACAGAATAATAACTAACCTCCTCATGTTCTGGGATTTTGTCCCTTAAGTATTAATTGCCTGAAGTTCTCCAATACCTTTAAATATATACATATATATTTTTTAATCTTTCTTTTCTAAATCTTTAACTATTGGGGGTTGAACACTGGTCTACTACAGGCACCATATCTGAAAGCAGAAGTTCATGGTACATAATTCACCTAAGGGGAAACCTACTGGCTGAATGAACAAAAGGACACATGTAGAATCTCACAAATAATCAGAAAATTGAAAGTGAATATGAATATGACTAAATGACACACTGCACCCAATTTGGAGAAGTATTTCATGTCTAGTGATAGGAAAGATGGGTAAAATCAGGAATTCTCATGCACTGTTGGTAGGAGTATGAACCACCACAGCTCTACTGGAAAGCAACCTGGCATCCTCAGGAGGATGGTGCATGTTCTTGGACCTGGTGATCCCACTCCCTGTGCAAATGTACTTGCCATGGCATTGTTGATGGTGAGGAGTTGAGGCAACATAGGTGATCATCACTAGGCCAGTGGCCAATAAAGGTGAAATGTGTCCTGTTTGGTGAGGCAGATATAGCATGAAGCAGGTGGAAGCAATGAATAGATGCAAATATAGGCAACAATCTATATTTGAAAAATATACTGTTGAAAAAGCAAGAAACAGAACAAAAATGTGTGGACTAAGACCAAGTCAAACACAGAGATACATCTTATTAGAAGAACATATACATACTTAAGAACATGAACATATTTAAAAACAGAGGCTATCCAGTAGGAAGAGGGAAATCAAAAGAATGAGAAAATTTTTTTAGAGCTCTTACTAGGTACCTGACTTTGCTCTAAGCACTTTATATTAAATTACTTAATCTTCTCAGTGCTAAGAGGCAAATGCTATTACCAACCCTATTTTACAGTAGAGGAAACTGAAGTATGGAATGATTAAGTAACTTGCTCAAGGTCATGCAGCTAGAAAGTGGTAGAGCCAGGACCGAATCCTAGGAAATCTGGAATGAGAGTCTGGGTTCTGTGGCCTCCCTCAACACCGTACAAGGCTCGGGAATGTAACTAATTCAAAGCTCTGCCCCTGTAGTCCCAAAACTAATCAATCAGTCGCTTTATATATTATCAACTGCAGATATCTGAGCAAGGATGACTATATCTAAAGTCTCAGTTCTTCCAATAGAAGCTCATCTTTTATGAAAAATATTTTCATTTCCCCTCAGCATGGACCTTTTAAGTGTATAGATGATGAAGGCTGAGCAATGATTAGAATTCCAGCGGAAACCTGCTGTCCTACACTTGTGTGCCTCTTTTATGTGAGAATTAAGGTCATGATCTTTTACTGTTTATAGCCTTACATAAGAGCCCAAAAAGAGCCCCTAGAGATGGGGCCTCACAAGAACAAGCAAGACACCTTAGAATATCCAGGGAAATGACAGGGTGTCAAAGGTAAGAGGAATCCAGATAACTGAGTTTAAGGAGGGTTCAATATCACATATTGATTGGGGTCCTAAGAACAGTCCTAAAAAAAAAGTTAAAATTGTAAAATAAGAGATGCCATTAAAATAATTCTGAAGTCCATGGTCTTGGTAATTACTGCAATCAACAAAGGGAATGGTAGACAAGCTGAGCAGGAAGGAAGGAGACAGTCACTTAAAACTGTCATTTGTTAGAATGTGCCTGTTGACTGATAAAAGCTGTGCTTGGAGAAATGAATGTAAGAAGAGGATGCAAGAGTGGTGGGCGGAGGACAAAGAAAGGGAATGAAGAGGAAAGGGTGCAATGGGGGCAGTGAGAAAGGGGAGGCAGAGGGGAACAATAGGGGAGAAAGGGAAAAAGAGAAGGGAAAAGGAGGAAGCAGAGGGAGAGGGAGAAAAGGAAGGAGGAATGAGATGAACCATCAGAGAGAACTACCCATAGGATTCCATTAAGAGAAAACAGGTACCCTTTTCATAGTGGCTGAAAGTCTTTTCATATCTATCCCTGGGGGAAATCCTATCACAGAGAAAATCAGTTGCTTCTACTCCCATCCCCCCCAACACACACGCATGCCTTTTTTTCCCCCTTCACTATACTGAATGCCAGGGCCTATGGATGGGCTCAAAGAAAAGTACCAGATGTCATATTAATTTGCACTGGCTCACACATGAGATGTACAGGGCCATTTGCCCATTTCCTCTTCCATTCACTGTTTGTCATTTCCATTTTAGGTGTTGTTTCATAGGGGCCCACCAAGTACAGCCTTCCTATTTGGTTGCTTTAGCCAATAAATAATAGGCTCTGGTAGGAGATGGTAGGAGATGTGTATTGGAGAAGAGGAGAAGCCAGAGTATTTCCCCCTCCCTCTCTTCATAGGAGGAAGCCTCTCCACTATGGCTGGACCTGTTCCATGAGCACATCTCCTCCCAGATAATGCCTCCTCCATTCTTTCACCCTGGAGACCCTGGCCCTTGGGCACAGGTAACACCATCTTTTGCAGTACTTTCTGAGTGGCCTCACCTTCCTTTGTTTCGAGCTTCGGTATCCTCTATGTAACTAGGTTTCCTTATTCAGTTCCCCCCTACTGAACAACCTGGTACCACCCAACTTGGCTTCTTGGACCCTGTCTGATAGATATATTTACCAAGCATGCTTTATATTATATAGTACAGCCCAGAGCCCACCCCTCCTTTTCACAATTCTCTTGTGTGTAAGCATAATAGTGTCCTTTCCAACCCCAAGACAGCCACATCTTACTCCCAGGAATCTGTGAACATATTATCTTACATGGTGGAAAGAACTTTACAATGCGATTAAATTAAGGCTCTTGAGATGGGGAGATTGTCTTGTGTTAGCCAAGTGGTCTAGTGTAATCACAAGGCCCCTTATAAGTAAAAGAGGGAGGCAGGAAAGATAGGTTCAAAGAAGGAGTTGTGATGGTGGAAACAAAGCTTAAAGTGATGTGGTTGCTAGAAGTCTGGGAGCTAAGAAATGCAAGTGGCTTCTAGAACCTGGAAAAGGTTAGGGAACAGATTCATTCCTAGAGCCTCCAAAGCCCTCCTGAAACCTTGATTTTAGCACAGTGAAACCCATTTAGAACTTCCAACCCCCAGAATTACAAGATAATAAATTTGTATTGTATTAAGCCTCTAAATTTGGACTCATTTGTTATAGCAGCAATAAGGAGCTAATACATCCAGCAAAGGTAATCTAGGAAGAGGACACTATAAGAAATTGTACAGGCTCATGGAAAAAATAAAAAGCATCATGTGCTCATGGGGGAGTAGAAGGGGTAGAAAAAGTGACCTGTTTATTCAGGACCAACCAGTCTCTACACCAGGTTTCAATGAGCACAGATGTGGGGGTCCAAATATAATCCTGGAATGGTAAGAATTCCTACACAATCTAGACAGCAAGTAAAGCACCTAATTTATCAGTAATGGGGCATAAGAATGTTATCAAAGTTGCCTTTTACACCTCTCATAGTCTCTGTGAACACACAATGGGAATTTTTTAGTTGACTATCAGGAATAATTGTGTTCCACCTGTTTGACTTGTTTGATTTTCCTTAATGGATTCTTTAAGCTTGCTCAGGTCATGCTTCCCCTTTCCAGTTGCTTGGTAAAAGATCTGAGGCCCAAATTGTGTCCTATCTCTAACCACAGTATAAAATTTTATGTTTTGCCCTTTGTGGTCTAAACTCACTTCTGTGAGTATATATTGTGTTTTTCTCCCCTGTTTTTCCCCTTCCTTGAATGTCTTACTTTAAATTTACTTATTCTTTATCATACATACTTATAAAAAAATAAGATCCTTTTGAAACAAGATAGGGTATAAATAAGTTAACGGAAATATCAATTATCAATATAGATGCTACTAGCAAATGAAAGAAGAGAATATTATGAAAGGTAAATACACCAAGATCAAACAAACACAGAAGTGAATTTGACAGCATTGAGATGAACCTCTTTGCAGTTAGGTCAGGTTGTATTTTGCAGTGCACCAGCAGATAAAGGAGGAAATAGTGTTCCTTTGTATTGTATGAAGGAGATGTACAAAGGTCTCCATCAGCTCTCTGGGTAGTACTACAGACAGATAGTAAAGGAGAAATGCTAGTGAAATATTACTAAAACTTGGAAAACCCCAGGTTGAAGACAAATGTAACCTCAGATAGACAAACATACTCAAATATGATTTCTAGCATTGACCGTATTTGCAGCCTAAGTTTTTCATTCCTTCCTATAAAAAGAACCAGGGCTGGGGTTGTGGCTCAATGGTAGAGCACATGCCTAGCATGTATGAGGCACTGGGTTTGATTCTCAGCACCACATAAAATTAAATAAATTAAATAAAGGTTCAAAATTGTGGATGTGTAACCGACGGGATTCTGCAATCTGCATTTGGGGTAAAATTGGGGGCTCATTACCCACTTCAATCTAATGTATGAAATATGATATGTCAAGAGCTTTGTAATGTTATGAACAACCAATAAAAAATAATAAAAAAAGAAGGTCCAGAGGAGAAATGATTGGATTATGACAACCTTAACCCAACAGTGAATTAATCCCCTGATAGGGATTAACTGAGTGGTATCTCAAGGAGGGTAGGGTGTGGCTGGAGGAGATAGATGTAGTGGGTGTGCCTTTGGGGTATATATTTTGCATCTGGCAAGTAGAGTCTCTCTCTACTTCCTGATCATCATGTGAGCTTCTTCCCTCTGCCACACTCTTATGCCATTATGTTCTGCCCTGAGAAATGGGGCCTGTTTCCATGGACTTATACTTCTGAAACTGTGAGCCCCCAAATAAACTTTTCTTCCTCTACAATTTTTCTGGTCAAGTCTTTTAGTCACAGTAGAAAAAAAAAACACAAGAAGGAGAACAAAAAGATAAACAGAGAAAGGGAGAGAAAAAGTCATAAAGCTGCCCTACAAGCAAGGCCCTAGGTTCCCAGCTGTCCAAAAGTTTCCTCAATTCAACAAGGTATGCAAAAATTACACAGCCCCCCAAAAGAATTTGTCCTCTAAATCTCACTTCAGATATGGCTACAATATAAAATATGCAAACTCATATTTTCAGAGGACTCTAGGCATCAGGGAAGATATGGCCATGAGAATCATCCCAGGGAGAAAAGTTAGGGGTGAATTATACACAAACGGGCATATTTCAATGTTCCTAACTACCAGGAGATAGCCTCTGCTGGAGACTCTAGACTTCATTTCTATGAATGGATTTTGTTTCTACCCTTTCATCGCTTGTGTGTTGATGGAGGTGGGTGTGAAAGATACTATTTCTCTTAGTTTATAGATAAGGGGTCATAAATAGAAGGCTGCACAGTAGTAATAGATTCTGGACTTTAAAATGGATGCAGAAAATGTACAGGGCATGTGTGATTCTATCAAGATTGGTATATGTGTTCTGTGTGTGCAGAGAAAGATATGTAAAGGGGCAGATTATTGTCAACAGTTCCCATATCTGTAAGGTTTTTCTCTCTTTTAGTAGCAATTCACATATGTTTAAGGTTGGAACCATCAGCACAATGATACGCAGTAAAGACATTTTCCAGAATAACTAATAACTAGGGTAGCCATCTGATGAAACTTGGACCAATGAAATGTAAAGGACTGTTATATATAAATGAATGAATGAACAAAATAAATAAATAAATAAATAAATAAATAAAAATTAAAAAAAAGAAAAAAGAACCACCAATACATATTTCAGGTCATGTTCAACATTGCACATGAGAATGTTCTCCTCCATATTACTTCCCATCTTAAAAATGAGATTTTTGCAGGATGGTTTTTAGATCTGGGCAAAAAGAGCCAAGACTCAAACTGCTGCTATTCATAATGATTATTTGAAGATTTATAATATGCAAGATATAATCACTACCCAAATTAACACTCTAGACTACAACATCAGGTAACTGATTGGCAGACCAAAAATATCCTGACAGCAGGGAACATAATTGCTTATTTATACAAATGGTCTGGGCACTCAGGCATTCTTTGTAAATAGATCATTATAGCCATTTCCAAGACATTATAATCCATTAGGTAAATTAGACATGCTTTACAAATCCTAATGATACAACCAGGACCAAATATCTCCAGAAACATTTATCCGATTTATCTCCCAGACAGGCCTGGCTTTACATAAGGGCATTCAGCTGAAAAAGCTACCAAGGGCTTCTATTTTGAGAAGAAGCAAGCACAGGATCTCAGGGTTGAGAGAGTCAGTGCCTTCTTAGTGTCACTGAGCAATACAGAATCAAAACCTACATTTAAAGTCACTAAATTATGATATTTATAATAGCCACCAAGTCAGATTGTTCTTTGTAATTCATTACCTTCAACCAATGACTTTCTTTTGAATGCCCAAGGTAGGTCTCATTTTTCCTTCTTGCTACCATCAGCAATGATTGCTGAAGAACAGTAATACCCAGGCCTTCTCCCGCCCCCCATTGTCTTGCCTGTCTTTTTCTGGTAGTCTCCAGTTGGTCTTCTTGGCTCTGGTCTCTCTCGCCCACTCATTCAACACTTGGCAGCAGATGACTTTTCCTTCAGAAGAACTGGTTAGTATACTTGGTTTTGCCACATGTAATATGTATTATTTTTTTCATATCATTATTGGAGTAATACAAAAAAAAAAAAAAGACTAATTCCCCTGATCAAAACTGTTCCGTGTGTCTTCATTTTTATATAGAAGGTCACCTTGAGTTTTAGTTTGTTCCAAATTGAATCCATTATTATAGAACAATTCTTAAAACACCCCCTTTCTCAAGTGTCCCAAGTTTGGACAATAATTTTATTTTCAAATATAAAGTAAAGCTAAAACTTGTTACTTTCAAGTCCATTTCTGTGCTGAACAGTAGCTTCTCCAACCACAATTCTGTTAACCACAAACCCAGGACTTCAGAGCCAAAAAAACACCCTGTCATACTTTACCCTAGGGGGAGATCTTTCCCTTTAGAATCATGGAGCCTGTAGCTAAGTGAGACCTCCCCATTCAAGCACCTCCATTTTTCTGATGAGTAAACTGAGGCATGTCTAGCTGATATTGGAGCCAGACACAGGTATTGATGTCTCCTTACTCTTGGCCCAGGGTATTTTTCATGCCTCAAAAACTCTGCATAATCAGGAGGCTATGAATATGGGAAAGACTTTTTTCCATATTAAGAATAAATTTTGGATAGAGCTGTTTCCTCCATACCCAGCAGATGTGGCAGTTTTTAAGAGGACTACAGGGTTCGGAGTGCAATCTGTTCTTGTGGAAGCACTAAAGCTAAATGACTCAGAGAGAAATCACACTCACAACCTTGATTCCATACTACCACCTGTGCTTTAAAGAATGACGCCATAAGTATGTTTTAAATAAAAAGAAACTAGGGCCTCAACTCAACTGTCCAAACAAGATTATAAATGGATCTCTCGCTTCTTTCACGCACTTATATCTTCTCCAGTCCACAGGATATGAGAGGAGCTTGACTCTTTGTCCTTCATTTCCTTGTATGTCTTTCCTTCTCTCCCTGCATCTTTCCACCACAAATTGGAAAGACAGGCCTGAGTTTCCCTGACACTCCCAAGTCACTGAGGCTGGAAGGGTGACAACAGTAAGTCACCTTTTCCAAGTTGCCTCACTGTATGGCCCCTTTCTGCTTGGAGTGGATGCTGTCTAGCAGCTGCAAGTGACTCTTAGGAAAGGAATAAAAGCACAAAGTGGGTGTGAGGGTCACTTATGTATCAACCTGGCTGAGCCCAAGGCCTGATTGTTCAATCCAACACATCCAGGTGTAGCTGTAACGGTATCTAATAAATGTGATGAAAGCCCATGATCAATCACCTTTAAGTTAGGAAGTTACCCTAGATAATATGAATCACCTGATTCAGGATGAGAGGGTTGAAGAGCACATCTGAGCTCCCTGTGAGAGAATTTCTGCCTGTACCTGGCCTCCCTGATGACCATCCCTGTGGAATTCAGGCTGCCTTTGTATTTTAAACTTGCCATCTTATAAATCAATTCTTCACAATAAATCTGTTACTACATAACTCCCACTAGTCTATTTCTTTGGGTAATCCCTAGGACAGTGAGGACAGAAGATCCTTGGATTTTCTTCCCTTTTGTTACATAATTATATAACAGGAAAGAATGAGATGGTTTTCTAGTTGACATATATTTCAGGCCTGACCTGCAGGTAGGTAGACACCAATGGAAATAGGGCCTTCATTGGAGTTCATCCTGCTCTTTTCACCCATACCCCCAATCTTTTGTATTTGCCCATCATAGCTGTATATTCTTAAGACTTTACAATGGATAGCCCTCTCCTGACCCGTGATTCTCAGCCCTGGCTTCACTTGAGAATCCTCTAATCCCTAAGCTCTAACAATGCTGAGACCAGAACCCACACCACATCTTATGGACTGAACTTTGGGAATCCTCACCATGATTGTTGATGAAGTTCCAGGTGACTCTAAATGAGAGCCAATGGACTTAACTGGACAATTATAACTGTAACTTCAACCTCAGCTGAAATCACCCTGACCTAGATAGTCTAGGTAAGATTATTTAAACCCCATTCGTCATTTGTGGAAAATTCAATACCCTCACCATAACTTTTCCAAATGTTCAAGGTCCTTATGGTAGGATTGCCAGATTTAGCAAATAAAAAATACAGAAAATCTAGTTAAATCTGAAAAATAGTGTAACCGAGGAGTTTTGCAATTCAGGACAGTTGGGGCATCCTGACAAAGTCACCCTGTGCTTCAGAACAAAATCATAAAACAGAAAGGCATGCTCTGTGTATACAGAATGTCTGTCAAACCTGGGACCCATGGGCACCCTCAATTCAAACTCTTTCTCTTTCACTGTATCTTCTTACAACCCCACATGTTCTGCATACATGAAATTAGATGCACATTTCTCCCATCCTATGTCCACAAAACCAGTGCAAAGCCCTCGTGGGTGAAACCCACCGTGCTGAAGGTCTGAGGAAGGTGGGGGTGTTAATATTGCAGCAGCCCAAACAATTGAAGATTGAAGACGAAGCGCCTTGGTCAGTGTGGTGGTTATCACCTCACCTCATTGTTTGATCATTTCCTCTTCCCCTTCTCTCATTTCCTTCTTTGCTCATCCCCAAATTCAAATTCCCAACCTGTTCCAAAGCAGAATGGCTTGTTAACCTCCAGAGCTTCCTTATTACTTTCTCCCTGAAGCTCTTTACCCAGACGTGGTTCTAAACAAAAGTGGATCCTTCTTTATGAGGGATTCTATAGCTACCTGGAAATACATTTACTTTTCACCCAGTTCCATGATTATGTTAGTATTTTCTATGTCAACAATAATCTGGGTGTCCTCTGAGTTTCAGAAACTCCCATGTATTTTCAGTTTTCAACAAAAAGTAGCTACTTCTGTTTTATAATCAACACAGGCCTTCTTGGGTAGACAAATTTGAGCTAGAAAAACTCAATTTTCCAAAACTTCACAATCCATTAGCCTGGCTTGGGAGCTGGAAAGTACAATGCTAATAATTATCCTTTGTATTTAAAGCAGTTTTCCAACATATGCCAATCATTATAATTGCCTGGGCCTGTTAAAGTAGTTTCCTATTCTCAGCCCAGACATAGAAAATCAGAACCATGGGAGATGATATGAATGATTATTCAATTTTTTTAAAAAAGAAATCTGAAGTTCCTGTTAAATTTAAATAAAGGCATTTAGAGCATAGAAGAACTGATATAAACTGATTCCACTGAGGACTTCTGGAGAGGGGTTCCCATGTTGCAGTTCATCTTAAACTTCCAAATCTAATTCTTTCTGTTTGGTGACGAGGTAGAATGATGTGCCATGACTCTGCACTGCACCACTATGATCCACTGGAGTCTTATAATAAGGCAACTACACTCCTGGGAACTAATGCATAGGAGGGAAAAAAGACAGGGAAAGAGAATTTTTAAGAGGTTGACAAGTGAGAAGCAAGGTAAAGCCTTGTTGGAAAGGATACTATAAGCTAGAAGATCCTGAGCCCAGTGGAAACAGAGGGGAAGACATCAGTGACTAATAGGACAGATGGAGGTCTTCAGTGACATGTGATCACTCTGCTTTGCTACAGTATTGCCCAGGACCACCCCTTCTATCTCTTCATAAAAAAAAATGGTAAGATGTTTTCAATATTCCTATGGGAAATGGAAATCAAAACTACATTGAGATCTCACTCCAGTCAAAATGGCAATTATCAAGAATACAAGAGCTGGAGTTGTGGCTCAGTGGCAGAGCACTTGCCTAGCATGTGTGAAGCACTGGGTTCAATTCTTGGCACTACATATAAATAAATAAATAAATAAAGGTCCATTGATAACTAATAAATAAATAAATAACCAAATAACAATAATAACTTGTTGGTGGGACTGCAAATTAGTGCAACCATTCTAGAAAGCAGTATGGAGATTGCTCAAAAAAATTAGAAATGGAACCACCATACGACCTAGCTATCCCACTCCTTGGTAAATTATCTGAAAGATTTAGAATAAGCATATTACATTGATGCAGCCACATCAACGGTTCATGGAAATTCAATTTACAATAGCCAAGCTATGGAACCAACTTCAGTGCCTTTCAACAGATGAATGAATAAAGAGAATGTGGTATACACACATGGAGTGTTTCTTAGCCATCAAAAAGAATTAAACTATGGTATTGGCTGGTAAATGGATGGAACTGAAGGCTATCATGCTAGGTGAAATAAGCCAGTCCCAAAAAGTCTAAGGTCAAATGTTTTCTCTGATATGCAGAGGTTAATCCAAGGGTGGGTGTGTAGCACAGATATTAAAAAGTGGAAGGGGTGGATGAACTCACTGAAGTACTAGTGAAGCAAGGTGTTTCATTACACAGAATACTGCAACTTTCTGCTCAGTGCACATTGTAATTGGAAAGGCAATTGACTCTGATTTAGACACTTAGAAAATGGTAGCAATAATAAAACACAATATTAAACTAATTAAAGATAAAATAATAACTAATGCAAAAGGCAGTTTTAAAAAGTTCCTCAGGCTTTCTGTGGAATTTTATTTATTTATTTGATTTGGTAATAACAATGGTGATCATAGAATACTGGTCATTAGAAAATGACCTGAAGGTACATTTTTGGATGCACTATGGACAGGAGTATGACAGATTCCAGATCAAGGATCCATAAAGGACACCACAAAAGGGCAATTTAGTTAGCACTTAAAAAACAGCTGTCCATTATCCTTACTAAAGGTTTCCCCTGGTTATTCCATTACATAAAAATGATTTGATGTCTGAACAAATTTTGAATCCAGATATAAAAGCTCCAAATTGCTCACATAAAATAAAAGATAAGTGGCATAATTCTCACTTAAACCCATTTTAAAATAAAACAAAAGAAGAAATCAGAATGGCAGTTATCAAGAGTACAAGCAACAGTAAATGTTGGAGAGAATGTGGGGAAAAAGGTACACTCATACACTGCTGGTGGGAATGCAAATTGATGCAACCATTGTGGAAAGCAGTATAGAGATTCCTTAGAAAAATTGGAAATGGAAACAGTATTTGACCCAGCAATCCCACTCCTCAGTCTATACCCAAAGGACATAAAATTGGCATACTATAGTGACACAGCACATCAATGTTTATAACAGCTCAACTCACAATAGTTAGACCATGGAACCAACCTAGTAGTCCTTCAACAGATGAATGGATAAAGAAAATGTGGTGTATATATACACAATGGAATATTACTCAGCCTTAAAGAAGAATGAAATGATGGCACTTGCCAGTAAATGGATGGAGCCAGGGAATATCATGCTAAGCAAAATAAGCCAATTCCCCCAAACGAAAGACCGAATGTTTTCTCTGATATGCAGATGCTAATTCACAATATGGGAGTTGGGGGTTAGGGAAGAATAGAGTTACTTTGGATTAGGTAGAAGGGAGTGAAGGGAGGGGAGGGGATGTGGGGGTAGGAAGGATGGTGAAATGAGATTGCCATTATTACCCTATATGTATGATTTCATGACGGGGGTCAATCTATATCATGTATAGCCAGAGGAATGAGAAGTTGTGCAATGTGTCAATGTGTACAGTGTGTCAAAATGCATCCTACTGTCATGCATAATTAGAAAAAAAATTTAAAAAATAAAAGAATAACCATTGTAAAAAAAATTCATCAATCAAGAGGGGGGCCTGTAAGAGCAGTCATTAAATATTCAAAGCAAAGTAAGGAAAGAACCAGGGGTCAGAAAGTCAGCCTCTACTTTTATGATGGCGAGCAAGATCTTGGTGGCTGGACCTGTTTCCTTACTTATGGACTGAGTGTGTAACACCAAGTTCACAGCAAGCACAAAGGACGAGAAATCCTGCATGGAACATTCATGGCTTCCAGGGAGTGCCTAATTCAGAGTAGCTACTGCTATGACCTGAAATCCTCATCGTGTTTTATTATTGCTACCATTTTCTACAGACCTTCTGATGAATGTACACTATAGATGGTCAGAGGTTACTGATCTAGGAACAATTACATGTTTCTGCTAATATGTTATCAGGCCTAATATGCCAATCAAAACCAACCTACAGATGTCAGAATTGTGAAGACTGAGAAATAAGACTGACATATTTTGATGATAGGAAAATGAAGAGGAAGAATAAAGACATACAGCATGAGCATGGGAACATGGCCCAGAAAACAGGAAGTCAATATCAGGGCCCTAAATCTTTAAAAGGAAGGACCTCCAAATTTAGGTGATGAGGCATTGAATAAAAAAATTTGACTCTTACAAATGTCCTTTTGAAGAATGACTAGTACTTTGTTTACACTTCACTGACTCTGGAGCCCAGCTATTGGGATTTGAACCACAGCCCTACCACTTGCTAGCTGTGTGACCTTATCAAATCACTTAACCACCCTGTGCTTTGCCTCAGAGGGCAAAGGACAGAACACTAGAAAGTGTCTCAGGAGATGACTGTGGGTCCTTGATGCCCAGCACCAAAGGAACTCTATATAAAGAACCAGTATTCTGTGATCACCATTGTTATTACCAAATTAAATAAACAAACAAAATTCCACAGAAGGCCTGAGGAAGCCTTTTTAACTGTCATTTGCATTAGTTATTATTTTATCTTTAATTAGTTTAATATTCTCATTAAGTCTCTCAGAATCATGGTTAGTAAGTCTAAATTTTTTTTTTTTTTTAGTACAGATAGCTCATTTCTCCAACTGGTCTCAAGCACTCATACATAATAAAGTAAATTTTAGTAAGTGTTGCTTGAAAAAAATATAGTAGTTTAAGTTTTCTAGTTGTTTTTCTGAATTTGACCAATTCAAAAGTTCAAGAAAAGCATTCCAAAAATCATTCCAAATCCAAGTATCTAAAATAACACTCACCAATATCATATTGCCATATATCCGGGCATTCTCCAAGTAGGTAGAGAAACAAATAGTTTAAGAAGTTTACATACAGGAAAGTATTACAGGGAGTTAGAGTAGAGAAGAAAGGAGAAGAGAATAAGTAATGACTCAGTCTTTAGGGATTTAATGAAATCTTTTCCAGAATTCTCCCCCATTTTGTTTGTAGGTTGCGGCAGCAAAGAAGGAATCCAAATCAGTCCAGTGGTCAAGTTGCAGCACTATACCACATTCTATCATAAACACATGTGCTAAAAATCCTCTCTTGAAAGTTAGAATTGATACCGTGCAGAATGTTCTTCCATCCCCATTAGCCACAAGGACCCATCCTGACTTCAAAAGGCATCACCAAGGAGCTATAACCTCAGTAGTGACCATCTTGCCAAATACAGCCAACAAATTCTAAATCACTTGAAGTTCACTTCAAAAATAAATATGTTTCTAATCAAAGTGTTTTCATAGATCTTCACTGATGTTGACATTCTTGGCTTAGAGAAAGCACTCGGACTTTTATCTCTAAGGAAGGCAGGCCCATGCATGAAGTCAGGGAGGAGGATGGCCTTTGAATTATATGAACCAAGCTGCCATGGAAATTTAATTATTTTTCACATTTAAATATAAGAGAAGCAAGAGAATGGTATTAGAATGTTTAGTGTTAACTATACACACAGAGACAGAATCTTTTCTACCATTTTGGTCTAGAAGAGACAAACTGTGTTCCTTTTATTTCATTGGTCTGTATTGTTCATTAACCCACAGTCAAAATGCATAAACATTATCTTAGCAACGAGACATCCCAAACAATTTATTTAAAATTAGAGTCCTTTCAGAGCTAGAGATTTTTGTATTCCCCTAAGCAGCTTATATTTTAGGAACTTCCAATGAAGTTATAAAACTTTTTATAAATACTGGCAAATACATCTGCCACAGGATGGTTTAACACATTTTACCAAATGTATTAAGAATTTACTCTTTTGAATTACCAATGTTGGAAAGAATGTACCTCAGAAAAATTCTGTACAAAGAGGATTATTTTAAATAATCTCTCAAAGAGAGTTTAGAGATTTTTTTAAATAAGATAATTAAAACGTACAAAGCCCCACTTAAATTATATTTTGCCAATATTGCTCAAAATAAAACTTAAAAAATAATGATTCTTGACCATGGTTAATTTTGACCAATTTTCTAATGGTTAGATTCAGTAAAGGAGAGAAGAAATCCCATAACACAGAATCCTAAAACAGATGGTAAATGCTCTCCATAGGTGAGGAAGCTCAAGGTGCTTTGGAGTACACATGCTGAACATGTGCTTGGATCAGAAAGGGCTTGGCAGAGTAAGGAGGTCTAAACTGAGACATAGGTGGTGAGTCTGAGCAATGTTTCTCAAAGTATGATCCAATGATAGCTGGGAGACTGAGACCCTCTGAAGAAAGGGCCTAAGAAGCCCTGTCATTTCCACCGGTACAGGTTGAATTGCATCTCCCAAAAGAGACATGGGTAAGTCCTCATCCTCAGTATCTCAAAAGGTGACCTCATTTGGAGACAGATTGTTCACAGAGGTAATCAACTAATTATGAGATTATTAGGCTAGACCACAATTAAATATGACTGGTATTCTCTTGAAAAGGGAGAATTTTTACATTGAGAAACACCCACAACCAAAACATCATGTAAAGACTGAAGTTATACTACCACCAGCCAAGGAACTACCAGAATCTTGGAGAGAAGACAGATTCTTACCTCCCACCTTCAGAGGAGGCAATGACTACAGGCTCCTTGCTTTCAGACGTCTAGTCTATGGAACTGTAAGGCCATACACTTCTGTTGTTTAAGCCACTCAGTTTGTGGCACTGTGTTACAGCAGACCTAACAAATGAATATTCTAACTACATATCTGTCTGAGGCCAGATCTTTTTAATGTGTTTCAACCAAACACCATATTGCAGAGATTAAATTCAGAAGCACATATGAAACTCTGGTATCTCCTATTGAGCCAAACATTACAGATGTTTATAAAAATATAAAACAATGCTACTCTTCTCACTACATTGTTTTGTCTTGTCAAATACAGTCATTTTCATAGCATGTTATTTATGTATTGTCACTACAGTTATTTTAAAATCAATTAATGATATCAGTGATAACCATTTTTTTACTTTTTACTTTCAACTTCTAATATGGCAACTCTTGATAGTATAGCCTAAACCAACAGGTCTTTGGGTCCCCAATAATTTTTACAGTTTAAAAAAGTTATAAGGGAGACTAAGGTTGTAGCTCAGTGGTAGAAAGCTTGCGTAGCATGTGTGAGGCACTCAGTTTGGTTCACAATCCCACATATAAATAAGTATGATAAAGGTCCTTTTACAACAAAAATTATTTTTAAAAAAGTTATAAGGTGCTGGACATGGTGGCACATGCCTGTAATCACAGCAGCTTGGAAGGCTGAGTCAGGAGGATCATGAGTTCAAAGCCAGCCCCAGCAAAAACAAGGCACTAAGCAACTCAGTGAGATGCTGTCTCTAAATAAAATACAAAATAGGGCTGGGGATGTGGCTCTGTGGTCAAGTGCCTCTGAGTCCAAACCTTGGTACTCCCCCCCCAAAAAAAAGGTAGCAGGCTAAAGTTGAAAACCACTAGTATAGAGTTAGCCAGAGGAAGAAAGTGGGGGAAAGACTGTCCAGGGTAGAGGAACAGCATCTGCAAAGACCCAGAAGACCAACGGGAATTTCAAGGACAATATAAAGAGAACTGAGAGGATACAAGGTGAGAAAGGGGAAAGGAAAGTTTAAAGCCAGATGACAAGGACTTGTAAAGGAGTTAAGCAAAGAAACAAATTGACTAGCGATTTTGGAGAAAGTGTAAGAAGAACTGATAGAAGGAAGAGTAAGGACAAAGAACTAGTGAGAGGTTAAGTAACCGAGAAAAGAAAAAAATAGTACCACTGGAAATGAGGGGAATATATTCATCAATAAAGAGATATTATGAATTTGAATCAAAAGCACTTGCAGATTATTACAGGTGGGAGGTGTCTGTTACGGGGGGGGGGGGGGTTACCTTAGAATAAGAGTTTCAGGCTTGGTCAGTTGAATAATTGGTGGTATTATTTAATGAAACAGAAAACAAGGCACAGGGTCCAGTTTAGAGGAGAAAAAGTATTGAGTTCAGGTTTGCAAATGGTTAGTTTGAGATGCCTAAAGAATATCCAAAATGAGTATAGACTTATTAGCAATTTATCATGTAGGCCTAGAGCTCAGGATATAGGTTTATGTTGGAAATACATATTTGGAAAATATTCATATGTAAATTATGGTTAAGACAAGTGTAAAATACTCTGTAAACAGCTTCTATATTGATTTCATACTGAAATAATAATACAATCATAAGACTGATATCATGAGCAACCATCAGTCATTTTTGTCTCTATGTTTTTTGTATGCATGCTATCTGAGTCTTTGTAATATTAGGTTCATTGTTGTTTTGCTCATTTGCAATGGTTGTGTATTTGTCACCAATAGTATCTGGAGCTGCGTGCTTCTTCATTCTCATCCATAGATAGAAAAAGAGGGACATTCCACAACTTTCTTAAAAGAAACACAATTGGTCAACAACTCTATGAAACAATGTTCAACATCTCTAGCAGTTATAGAAATGCAAATTAAAATTACACTGAGATTTCATCTCATTCCAGTCAGAATGGCAATTATCAAGAATACAAATAAGGCTAGAGATATAGCTCAGTTGGTAGAGTGCTTGCCTCGCATGCACAAGACCCTGGATTCGATCCCCAGCACCACAGGAAAAAAAAAAAAAGGATACAAGTACAATAAATGTTTGCAAGGATGTAGGGGGAGGGGAGGTATACTTGTACATTGTTGGTAGGATTGCAGGTGCAACCACTCTGGAAAGCAGTGTGGAGATTCCTCAGAAAACTTGCATTGGAACCACCATTTGCCCCAATTATCCCACTCCTTGGCATATACCCAAAGGACTTAAAATCAGCATACTACAGTAATGCGGCCACATCAATGTTCATAGCAGCTCAAATCACAATAACTAAGCTATGGGAGCAACCTAGGTGTCCTTCAACAGGTGAACAGATAAAGAAAATGTGGTATGTATACACAATGGAATATCACTCAGCCATAAAGAAAAACGAAATTATGGCATTGCCAATAAATGGATAGAACTTAAGAATATCATGCTAAGTGAAATAAGCCAATACCAAAAAAAAAAAAAAGCCAAATGTTCTCTCTGATACGTGGATGTTAATTCACAATGGGGGATTGGTAGGGAAGAATAGAAGGATTTTGGATTAGACAAAGGGGAATGAAGGGAGAGAAGGGGAAATATGAATAGGAAAGACAGTAGAATGAATCAGACATCGCTTTCCTCTATGTTTATTTAGGATTACACAACCACTGTGATTCCACAGAATGTACAACCAAAAGAAAGGGAAGTTAGACTCCATATACGTACAATATGTCAAAATACATTCTACTGTCATGTATAACAAAAAAGAACAAAATTTTTTAAAAAGCAAATAACTTTTCCATGGTTACCTGCAAACTCCTATGCCTCATCAGTCAGTTTGGGGCCACATGCCCATTCTGGAGCCAATCAAGGGGCAGGGTGTTGGGATTACACTTGGACAAACCAGGCTTCCCTCTTCCAGACCTGAGGGTAGATAACTGAAAGAATTTGCATTCTATTAAGAAAGAAGAGAGCAGAGAATTCTGGATAAGCAACTGACAGTATCCATAACTCTGTTTAAATACAAATAGGAAGAAGTCAGTCGGGGGAAGCTTTAAAACACACACACACACAAAAAGAGAATTTTATTTCTAGCCAATTATTCTATTCTGGGCTGACATCCCTCAGCTTCTCATTAGACCCCCATCCTTGGCTTGGGCTAAGGGGAAACCACCTCATTTTAAGTGGCCAAAGCAATAGGTCACTGTGAAATTTAAAGCTTTATTAAAACAAAGATTTTATTTCAAAGATGAATGTTAATGATTTTCAAAATCTCTGCCATTGAGTGCTATCAGTATCGCCACTGCCTCTGCTTCTTTGCAACGGTGAAGAATCCAATAATCCAATAGTCCTCACCCAGCTGCCCACTCCACTTTTGGCAGACATACTTAGCCCATCTCTTTGCCTTAAACCACCCCACACTATTTGGGACACATTAGTGCAAGTGTGTTCGGCGCCTATTGCTCAAGCCTCGTTTGCTACAGATGGGTCATGATCTACGAGGCAAGAGAAAGATTGCAGGCTCAGGGTTTGGTTTGTGACTGAGCAGCAGACAAAAGATGTCCTTCAGTTACTGTTGTGTTTATCACAAAAACAGCTTGGGTTTTGAAGCCCTCAGCGTTGAATATTCTAATTCCCCCACATGACTCCTTCTGTGGCAACCCAAAGGTCAAGATATACAGAAGGAACTGGAGCTCCACAAAGTTGTCTCTTCATTGAGCACTGTGAAACACAATGACAGCACAGAGTCAGGGCTACTAATTAAATGAAATAAATTATGCTGACATTGCTCCAATCGACCCGCGGCATTTTCAAGTTAGAAGAGATCTTCAGGACAATCTAGCCCTCTGTAGTAGACAAAATAATGCCCCCCACCAAAAATGTCTATTCCTAATATTCAGAACTTGTGAATACATCATTTTACATCGCAAAAGAGAATTGCAGCTGGGAGATTATCCTGGATTATCTGGGTAGTCCAAATGTTATCACAAAGGTCCTTGTTAGTAAAAGAGAGTTAGAAATGGGGATGGATGGTTGGTGGAAGCAGGGGTCAGTGTGTTGCAATTGCTTGCTGGAAGTGGGTTATTGGACCAAAAAACAGAAGCAATACAAGGGAGATAATAGTGAGCCCCCAGTTTTCTCTGCAGGAATGGTACACACTCTCCAAACTAGAGTGATGTCCTAAAAACAGACCCTGTGCCTCTGAACACAGGTGGACTGAACTAATCCTTCACTCAGACCACAAGGCATCATACCAGGGGCAAGTACCCAATCTCTGGCAGGCCACAGTCTTTACCCAAGGAGTTCACATACTGGTTAGGAGAGCCTGATACCTGCCTTTTTTGGTTGCCAGAAGTCATATTCCCTCTCCACCTGCAAGTCAAAGCTGGGAGCAGGAGGAAAAGCCTCAGGAAGAAGCAGGGATGAATGGAAGATGCCTGGCAGGCTCAAGCCCCAGGGGTTGCCCTGTTTGCACAGCTCTTCCTTGGGTGTAGAGAACTATACCACCAACTCTCCCTGCACCTTCACCTGCCAACCAACAAAAGGTGATGCAAAGCACATCTAGATCCCTGCTTCTTCTCCCTGCCATAGTTTCTAAATAAGAGCTCTTCCTCCTACATGTAACACTTCACTCCTGCCAGCCTCTGCCCTCCACCCTTGTGGCTATGATGTGAAGTCTTGTCAAAGCCACATTTCTAGTGTCCCCAAGGTCACAGGACATAAAGGACAGAGGTGAGCTATCAGAGACAGGCAGAGGCCAGCAAGAATTTCTTCAGATATAAATACTTCCTCTACAGGACTCTAAGGACTATGCATGACCAATTTCTCAGTTTTACCAGTTTTTATTGCTGTTAATCCAGAATATCATATGCAGATAATACACACAGCCCAAACATTCATGAGGAGGTTCAAAGAGCGAGGGAGAGAAGGGAATTTCTTGAATAATGCTCTTTTATTTGCTCAGCCAATGAATCGCCTCTTTGGGCTAGAACAGAGTCATTAACAAAGTTCCCAGCTTCTGAGTGCTGCTTTCATTGCCTACAGCCTCCCCCACTGAAGTCCAAGAGTGTCGCCAGCCCTCAAATGAGCCCCCAGTCAACACCCTCAAGGGCCTGAGCTTCATCATGTGCTGAACAAAGAAGCAAATTGGTCCACAAGCATGTTCCAAGGGCCCTTAACAAGCAAGGTGCTGCATCAAGCTCTGAGGGTTCACAGTGATGCATTAGTATAGTTCAAGCCCTCAGGGAATCCAATAATGAAACAATAATGACAACATCTACCAAGACCTTACCAAGTGCCGAGTCCTGTGTGTAGTATCTAATTTAAACACCAAAGAAAATCAGAAGACCACAGGAATAATCATTATAGTTATTTTTGTAACTAAAGAAGCAGATTAAAGGAAAGATTGTCCTGCTGAGTGTCATGTAAAAAGTGACAGACTCAAATTTTCATATGAATTCCAAGTTTCTGCACTTAATAGAGGAAAAATTTGTTGAGAGTGGGGCAACCTATAATATAGATACATAGAGATAAGTATAGATATGAGTACACACACACACACACAGAGTCCATAAATGTGGTGAAACCTGAACATAAAGAAGCTGAATGACAGAATAAAAGGGTTCTTGCACATATGAGACTAAAAAGACAAAAAGAATAAGCAGAATTCATTATAAGAATAAGCAGTGTTCATTAAAATTTACAGATCAAATTTCTGCAACCAATGCCTCTTGCAGTGTTTCAAAAGTAATTTGTACAGTTTATGCTCTAGGCCTTCCTTCATACTTGACATCTGTGGGAAGCAGAATGGTGTCACTGTATCACCTGCTCTAAATTTCAGCATTATAAATTTACTTTTGGAGGGGTTTGGGAAGAATGTTGTTTCCCATATTTGTTTACTGAGAAATATACATTCCTTTGGAATGCTTCACAGACTGAGAACACTTACTTTCATAGCTCCAGTTCACAAGTATAGCATAAAAGAAAGGTTTATTTTCTCAGTAAGATATAGCCATGTACCTATCCAGGCTCAATTTGGTCTTCAAAATGCCTATTTACTTCATTTTTACCAACAGCAAAAGTAAGGCCTTTCTAATGCTCACTTAAAATAGTTGTCCATTCATTAAAAGTATAGTACCTAACTACCATTCGTCACTGTGCAAATTAGTGAGCTTACTGCACTTATTGGCACATCGTTTTCCTAATATGCAACACGTTGAAGAAGATCCCAATAAAATGCAATGACAAAATACATATGAAGCTCTCAGAACAGTTCATAGAACATAAAAAAAACACTGTTAGGTATTCTATTGTAATCATCGTCATTGCTATTTCTAATTATAAGTCTTATTCCATATATAACTTCTATATGTAAAGTGAAATCACTTTATTTACATGTACTATGGTACAGTCTTTTCTCTAATTCTCACAGGTCTTTCTCCCCAAATTTACATGTGTTACTAAGATTTGACAATTATACTTACTTCCTGCACTCACTGTAAGACTTACAAAGACAAATAAAGCCTCACGATTCTTTCTGCACAGAGCAAAGAAAATATTTAACTCTATTTTATTCTTAATTAGAGACATTTGTTCTATTTCTAATTGAAGAATTATAAGATCCCAGAGCTGGAGTGATTCAAAAATAGAGTTCATTTTACATCTTTTCAAATTCCCAGAGGACAAACTCATGTCAAAATTCTGGGCATAATGAGACAAACTTTAGGATAACTACCAGAGCTAATCATAGGTTATTATATTTGAAAAAAAATGCTTGTTTTTCTAAATAAAATGCATAGTTTTCAAGTCTTTGAATTTATTTCATGCAAAAGAGAGAAATATATGGATGTAAATGATACAAAAGTCAACACAGCTTAAAAATCAGTATGCTTTTATTTGCTTTGCAATAGTGTTTTAGACTTACTAACATTAAGGGTAAGGAGTCAAAATCTCAGGCTGGCAGGGATTGAGGTGAAAGACGAGGTGAGTAGGTGGCACCTGGACCGTTAGCAATTAATAGCTATGCCAACCTGTCCCCAGACATATAGCCTCCATCCCAAGTGGTGATTTGCTCCACAGGGGCCAAGGAAGATGAAAGAGCCTGGTAGCTGAGGCATGAACGTCTCCAGGCCTGCTTTTGTCTGTTCTAACACGGGGAGAACTTGGGCCAGGTCCAGCATGAGACTAAATGGCAAAGCCATTTTTATGTCTTCTCAACCTACGTCATGGGTCGATTTACTCTTTCTTTGTCAGTAGCCCAGGCCATCTTTACTTTTAAAACTCCTCTTCCTAGCAAAATGAGAACAAGTCTCGCGTCATCATTTGTACTTTGAAGTTCATTCACATCTCCTCTCTATGTAGAATCTTAAGAAGTCAAACCCAGAGGAGCTCAGAGAAGAATGGAGGTTACCAAAGACTGCGGGAGTTCCGGGAGGATTTGAGAGATGTTGTTCAAAGGATATAAAATGTCAGTTAGATAGACAAATCAATTCAGGAAACTTATGGTACCACATGCTGACTATAGTTAGTAACAATGCATTATATACTTGAAAATTCCCCCCAGCACTGCAAAAAGAAAAGAAAATTGGTTTTAAGAAAGTTGATTTTATGTGTCCTCAACACAAATAGCTGCATAGTAATTAGCTTGATATAGTGATTATTGAATATAGACATTTCACAACATCACATTGTACATTATAAATATATATATGCTCCATTTTTATTTGTCAATAAAGTTATTGTTTTTAAGTCAGCCCATTAAAAACTCCACATGAGCTTTACCCCATGCATGTGTTCTTTTCTGTTCTTTCTTCCTGGTTTTTAGATTTCATAAATCCTTTTGCCAAATAGTTACAGACCTTTGTATTCTTTTCAGGTGATTGATCTTTATCATTCATAGATGACAGCTTCACTCTGCTTTCATATTTTTAAAAGAAGAAACTAAAGTATCAGATATTTTTCTTCAATGACATTAGATTTCTGGGTCTTGCCCTATCTCTTGATTTTATTTTTTTAAGGGGATCACTGTTAAAACATAGTGGATCATTACTCAAAATAACTTACCATTAATTTTCTATAAAATTGAATTCATCTCTGTTTTATTAAGATTGAATAGTTAGAAAAGTGATTAGAAGGTTACTCTAGTAAATAATGTAAATATGGTGCAGATAATGCAGGGAACTATTTAAATGTCACAGTCTGGCTGCAGCAAAATAACCGGGGGGGGGGGGGGGGGGGGGGGTGACGAACAACTTGTATACCTTGATACAGCAGGAGTGAGTGGGAGCCGTTTATTGTAGGACGACAGAGGTATTTATACATTCCACACAGCTTATCTTCATTAACATAAACTAGATACAGCAGTCAACCAATAAGGAATCTCCACACTTAATGGCTCGCTGGCGTTACTTCACAAACCACTCCCTCTGGCATTTTGCCAGGCGCCATCCAGACTTGTTTACAGACTCTAACATTTAAATAAAACATTTCCATGACTTTAAGGATGAGACATTTCAAAAAATCTTGGAAAGCCAGCTACTTACCCTATCCATCCACAGACAGAGGTGTAGTCGCAGTGGGGAGGAGGGTAAGGAGGATCTTGTCAGCAAGAGGGATATGGAAATACACATACAGTATCCTATGGCATCTCACTTTAAGACGGCATATTCTTTTTTTTTAATTAGACTTTAAATACTGATAATAAGGCACTAATATCCCTTATAAAATGATTTTTCCCAGTTTCTTTGAAGAGCAAGATACTCTATTTGTTCCATATCAAATAAAAGAAAAGTCCTGTGTTAGTACAAAGGAATGAAAGAAAATTACCAAAATTAATACTTTGCAGTCTTTCTCAAAGGGCATATACAAGAAAATATTTATATATCTTCTGAATTATAAACAAACCACAAAATGCATATATCATCTGCATAACCTTAGCTAATATCAGTAAAACACACTTCTAGCTACAAAGCACTTTTATACTGACTTTTTATCCTTATCAATGTATGAAGTAGAATCTATTATTATAATTCCCATTTTGTGGATGGGGAAACTGATGGGCAGAGAATCAAAAGCAGAGAGATTGTCATCTTTCTGACTTTAGAATATGTGCTGTCCATGGCATAACCACTGCAGGAGGACTGGTCTTTTGGCCCTGAGCACTCAGCTCATCAGGGGCACCCCCTAGTGCTGATGGGAAGAGCCTGGCAACATTTGGCCCCTGCCTGCCAGAACCTGGCCTCCTGCCTGCAGATAGCTCAGTGACTCTCCTGTTGCTGGACACTGCTTACTGCACTGGGCTGGCAGCAAGGTGTGTTGACCACCACTCCTCAGCAGGGCCATGTCCTGAAGCTGTATTTTATCTTGTCATTAGCACTTTTGCTCTGACCACCCAGCCTCAGCAAAGCATGAGCCACATCCACCCAGGTGAGTCCTCTGTGTAACAGGTGCAGACCTCATCCCTCCCTTCTTTGAGTATCTCCTGATCAAACAAGTGACATGGAAGCCAAGAGACTTTGATAAGGACCTCACCTGCTAGTGATCCCATGACTAAAATATTGCTAAGAGCATGGACACCAGGAGTTATCAGCATTTCATCTCTTGCAATTCCTAACTCCACCAAATCCTACCCTCACATATACTCAGGAACACTCTCATCTTGCCTCAAGCGGAGAAATGGTAATACTCCATTCATTTATCCATTTTAAGTAGGCCATCCATAGCTCTGACTTTCAAAAGAATTGTTTTCTTAAACATTTTTCAAACACTTCTATAGCACAATCAATCAACAAGTACATGAAAAAATGCTCTCCATCTCTAGCAGTCAGAGAAATGCAAATCAAAACCACCCTAAGATACCATCTCACTCCAGTAAGATTGGCAGCCACTATGAAGTCAAACAACAACAAGTGCTGGCGAGGATGTGGAGAAAAGGGTACACTTGTACATTGTTGGTGGGACTGCAAATTGGTGCAGCCAATTTGGAAAGCAGTTTGGAGATTCCTGGGAAAGCTGGGAATGGAACCACCATTTGACCCTGCTATTGCCCTTCTTGGACTATTCCCTGAAGACCTTAAAAGAGCATGCTACAGGGATACTGCCACATGGATGTTCATAGCAGCACAATTCACAATAGCTAGACTGTGGAACCAACCCAGATGCCCTTCAATAGATGAATGGATAAAAAAAAAATGTGGCATCTATACACAATGGAGTACTATGCAGCAATAAAAAATGACAAAATCATAGAATTTGCAGGGAAATTGATGGCACTAAAGCAGATTATTCTTAGTGAAGCTAGCCAATCCCTAAAAAATAAATACCAAATGTCTTCTTTGATATAATGAGAGCAACTATGAACAGAGCAGGGAGGAAGAGCAGGAAGAAAAGATTAACATTAAACAGAGACATGAGATGGGAGGGAAAGGGAGAGAAAAGGGAAATTGCATGGAAATGAAGGGAGACCCTCATTGCTATACAAAATTACATATAAGAGGTTGTGAGGGGAATGGGAAAATAAACAAGGAGAGAAATGAATTACAGTAGATGGGGTAGAGAGAGAAGATGGGAGGGGAGGGGAGGGGGGATAGTAGGGGATAGGAAAGGTAGCAGAATACAACAATTACTAATAGGGCATTATGTAAAATTGTGGATGTGTAACCGACGTGATTCTGCAATCTGCATTTGGGGTAAAATTGGGGGTTCATAACCCACTTCAATCTAATGTATGAAATATGATATGTCAAGAGCTTTGTAATGTTGTGAACAACCAATTAAAAAAACACTTCTATAGCAACTTCTGTATAGCTGACACTGTTCTAAGCCCTTCTCAAATAACTCACTGAGTCTATATAACAACCCATGTATTGCATTATCTCCATTGCACAGGTAGGAAAACTGATGCAGAGTGGTACCTTGCCCAAGATCACTTGCTAAGAAATGGGAGTCAGGTTTTTAAGTCAGGAAATCTAATTTTATCATCCGTCTCTCACTACACTGTACACCCTTCTGGTTGGAGTATATAAGAAGGGATTTAATAGGGATGAATAAAGATGAATGATTGTAAGATGAACAGAAAGACAAGTGTCCTTGGGCTGAGAACATAAGAGCAATCTCAACAGACTCCGAAGGAAACAGGGCAACAATTTTCCAACAAATTAAACATTACTTGGGTCTTTTAGGCTTTGCAATTTTCTCAATACCCTCTTTTTCCTCCCCACCCCTACACAGCTAAAATAACCAATGTGGAAACATCTCTCCAGCCATTTTCCTTCCAGCACACAAGGGAGTGCTTATTTATAATAGTGTCTAATTGTCAAGAGGCAGAGACTCTATGAATTCACAAATGGAAGCAATGCTTTGATAATTTATAAATAATTGTTTTTTGAGCTGCAGCACACCAACACTTCCCTTAAGCTGGCAAAGGGAAAAAAGCTCAGTTGTTTTATATCTCAAATGTCTATAACACCATTGTTTAGGTGGGATTTTTCTAAAGAGGTTGTTTTGTTTTTGCTTAATTTGGTATTCAGATCATGTGGTTGTGCATTATGATGAGCATGAGCCACACTCTTCTGTGAGTCTTTTGTGTGTGGTAGGTATCACATGCATCTCACTATTCTCCACAATTCTGGTTTATTTTATGATGACTTAGAGAAAGTGGTAATTTTGTAGCTGAGAAATTTATGTTAAAATATTGGTCCTTTTCTAACCTTAAAAAGGCTAATTGTTCACCATCTGTGCTGCAGCAGCTCCCTGCCTCACGGAGTTATAGTTGAACTGTATTAAACTATCTGGGTGGGCTTCTGTAACATTAAATTGCCATCTCCATGAAACCCTGGGGACAGACATTGAGGACAGCAACAGCAGAGCTTGAGGTAACACTTCACGGTTATCTGGGGGATCATTTGAAGGCTCTTTGTGTTTGCTTTTTCTCCTGGCTACAAACATTGATGATAAAGCATCCTTTAGAAACTCAATAATTTATTGGGATCTTGCTCACAGCAGGGTCCTATTGTTTTCTGACACTTTATTTTCACAATTAGGCAATGACTTTGGAAACATATTAAGGACTTTCTAATAACACTGGTAATTCAAATGTCAATAAGTATTATATTTTGGATACTTAGCCATAAATCTCAGCTTTAGGGCAGGGAAAGAGGAGAAGAGAAAGGTTGGGATGGAAGAGTGAGAAAGAGAATATTATGAGGTAGTTTGAATCACTGGGGAAAAAAACGTCCTGGTATTAAGAAGTGAATAATAATCATTCCCCTCCAAGTGACTAAAAGCCAAGAAAAATGAAAATATCTTTAGTCTATTGTCTCCTGTATCCAAAACTCAGAGACTGGATGCATTACTTAGATCTAGATTGGGCCGAGTTATTTTTTTAAAGGAAAAAGCTGGGGATGTAGCTCAGCGGTAGAACACTTGCTTAGCATGAGCAAGGCCCTGGGTTGATCCCTAGCAACACACACACACACACACACACACACACACACACACACACACTAACAGTGATGTAAACACATCATAGAAACTTGAGGCATCTGTGGCCCTTTTCTATTCCTAGTTTGCCAACTGATGGTTCAAGATGGTTCCTTAAACTCCAGCTGTCACATCTACATTTTAAATAATAGGAAAAAGGAAGAAATAAAGAAGTAGAGTACTCCCTCCCTTGAAGGACCCTTAAAGGACCCTTGGCAAGTCCCAACAGACTTATTTCCAAATTTTATAGTCCAAACAGTCACACAGCTGCATCTTGGACACAAGGAAGCTAGAGAAGGTAGCCCTGTGCCAGGTAGCAAAGCGCCCAGCCTAGGAGGAAGCAGAGAATGCATTTGGGGCAGCAAATGTCGATTCTTGCTATACACAATTACAGGTTTCCCTTCTGGTATGTTGAAACCTGTCAGTGAGATACTATAAGAACACTCCAAGAGAGGCATTTAGATAACAGCACTGTAGTGAATGGTTTGCCCTCTCAGCCCTTCCCCTTCAACCTCTCTTCCCCATCCTGTATCACTGTTGATATTGCTGACCAACAATTTAAAAAAATAGATTTTAAACACTGACCCCTAAATTGGCAGAGTCTTTCAGGTGTGGCTTCTTGCCACAAACCCAAAACAATAGGGCCAACCAATCACAGGCTTATTGCAACTGTGTCTAGCCACGGTATTATTTACATAGGAACAATGTCTCTTATTTGATATTCTTGCAGACATATATAAAAACTTATAGGCCAGCACTCTGATCTTGCACAATGCTTTTGCCCAGATAATGCTATCAATGAGTTTTCACATGGCCATTGCACCATTCTAAACCACCAACTTTCCCTGGATCCCTGGATGGTGGGGTACATAGTAAGACCTGTGGATCTCGATGGCACAAGCCTATTTCATCCCTTGGCTCATTCCACTTCTCTGGAGAGCCATTGCATTGGCTGACCCTAACTTTATCCAGAATCCTAGTACCACAGACATCTAAGAAATATAGCAGAGTATGTGGAAGAGAGTGAGAATAAATGCTCATTACACTGACCACATAAATTTGTGCAGCTTGCTTTGTTACACAATGTAGGACTCTTCTGTAAAAAGAACTTCCCTAGTTCTTTATAACATCCCTCTTCCTTGATACTTCTTTTCTATGATTTGTTTTACAGAACAAACATGGTTAGCTAAAATGATGTCTAGCTACACGCATACTTGTTTATTGGCCATTTCTCCCACTATTATGTAAGTTCCACAAGAGCAGGGTACTGGTCCTACAATTATGGAAAGAGAGGAAATACTATTTTTTTATTTGTTTATAGATTTATTGAGTGAATGGAAGAGCTGATGAAGATCAGAAAATTTAATATATCATTAACTCAAACTGGATCAGTGTCCTAGTTATGAACTAAAAACCATAAAACTCTTAGAAAAAGCAGAGGTAAATTATCATAAGTTCAGACTTGCCGGTGGAATTTTTTCTTTCTTTCTTTGTTCTTGTACAAGGCATTAAACTCAGGGGTGCTTTAACACTGAGCAAAGTCCCCAGAATTTTTTTTTCTTTTAAATTTTGAGACAGGGTCTCACATAAGCATTTAAGGTCTTATTTATTGCTTAAGAGTTGCTTAGGCTAGCTACCCTTGAACTGGCAATCCTCCTGTCTCAGCTTCCCAAGTTGCTGGAATTAAAGGCATGCATCACCACACCTAACTGGGAATATGAATTCTTAAATATAACACCAAAAGCGTGAGCATTAAAAAAAATAGATAAAGTAGACTTCATCAAAATTTAAGATTTTTGTATTAGGAAACTATGGGGAAGACACCTATAAGATGGAAGAAAATGTTTGCAGGTAACATTCAGAATGTATAATAAACTCTTACAACTCAACAACAAAAGACAAACAACTGAATTTTAAAATGGACAAAGGGTTGGAATAGACATTTCTCCAAATGGATTTACAAATGGACAACAAAGACATGAAAAGATGTTTACCATCATTTATCATTAAAGAAATGCAAATAAAAAATTAATAATAAATGCAAATAAAAAATAACACTAAAATATTACTTCAAACACACTAAGATGGCTGTCATTTTTTTAAATAGAAATAACCAGTGTTGTCAAAAATATGGAGAAACTGAAATGCTACACATTGCTGGTGGAACTATAAAATGGTTGAGCCCTACAGAAAGCTCAAAAAGTTAAACATAGAGATACCATATGATCCTTCTATTATACTCCTAGGTATATATCCAAGAAAAGAATTGAAAACAGTTCCTCAAATACTCACAGATGAATGTTTCTAGCAGCATTATTTACAATAGCCATTTAACGGGTATAGGATTTCAGTTTTGATGAAAAATGTTCTGGAGACTAGTCACATAACAATGTGAACATACTTAACATTATTGAACCCCATACTTAAAAATAATTAAGATAGTAAATTTTATGTTACATGAATTTTACAAAAAAAAAGTTTAAATTAAAGTCAATACATCGGTTTTAGTCTCCTATTTTTAAATAACATCCTCACTTTAAGAGGTATCTTTATCAAGTATTTTAATTTAAACTAAAAACAAAGATTTGTTTCCACTTACTATGCAGTTTTGCATATGCTGTTTTATTTGAACCAAGAAATGATATTTTATTGTTACCACTAGCCTTTCTCCAAGTTCTGATTCAATATTGAGAATACCATAGCACATTTTACATATCAGAGATAAACAGGATGGGAAAATACAGACTCTGTGTTCATTGTATAAAAATGCAAAAGCTAGAGGTTTTGGAAATATTTATTTTTGGATAAAATTAGATTAGATTCTTGCCCAAATCTCTTTCCATTGCCTGAACAGAAGACTAAGAAATAAATAGACCAGGAGCTGGGGTTGTGGTTCAGCGGTAGAGCACTTGCCTAGCATGTGTGAGGCCCTGGGTTCAATCATTGGCACCACATAAAAATAAATAAAATAAAGGTATCGTGTCCAACTACAACTAAAAATAAATATAAGAAAAATTTAAAAAGAAATACATAGACCATAATTTATTTCTATAACACCCATATTACCTTCTCCTATGCACATCATCACCTCCCCTACCACATACCACACACTGGTTCTTCATAGGGAACCAAGTGCTGAGGTCTACAATCTAGTTGTCATGGCAACATAGTTGATTCTCCAAGTGGCCAATTTATCCTCAGGCTGCTAAAAACAACAACAACAAAAACAATTTATTGTTAAACCCAGACTTGAATGGCTCTTTTATTTAAGATATTTAAGACTTGAGTCCAGTTGGTATTTCAGAAAGAATAAGTGTCCTAATATCAAAGATTAGAAGCAGTCCCAAACATCAATTTTAGCCAATAAATACATATCTGAGGCAGAATGGTACCAATTTAGTTCCATATGACATAAGAACATTAAACTAGACCATAGGCCGATTCTCAGTTGCTTACTTATTTCACTTGGTGGTCAAGAAGGAGGACTTTATAGAGGCACCTGACCCTTGAAAAATTCAATAGAAAAGTGTTGTTTTCATATTCTACTTATTATTATTGTCATCATCCAACTGACCTCTCAGCCAAGAACACAGATTCTCAAGTGCATTCTCCCTCTTGCCCTCTCAAAAGTTTAAAACCAAGGGTCCCTTATCCTCACCAAGAGTACATGGGAGATGTAACTAGCTTTTTAAAAAATATCATTCCCAACCGTGCTGCTTGCATACCTTGAAAGGGGCTTCTCAATGACCAAACTGCAGTTCTTACAGATTTTCATCATCTGAATCAGACCAAGAATAGGCTGCCATGATCATCCAGGATGTGGACTAACACAAGCATTGGGTCAGAGAGATGATCATGTGAAAGCCAAACCCCTTCATGATCTCAGCCCTGACTCTCCTGAAATTCTCATTCCCAGAGATCAAGACAGATTGTCAATGCATCCCTGACTCACACGGTTTCCTCTGGCAGGCTTCCCAGTGTATGAAACAGAGAGTGACCACGGAGACTCTTGCTGGAAATCTGGCCAAGTGAGTGCTTGTCATGTTCCTGATATATGGAGACCTACACCCTTCAGAGAATTTGGACTTCTGCTTACAGCTGGTGAACAGACTCAAAATGCTATACTGTAATGCAGTTTAGGCCACTGAAACTACAGAGCTGAAGATTGGAGAGACTATTAATGGGTAAACAAGAACACCCATGGTATGACCTAGTTGTGTCTGAGTTTGTGTCGAGTTAATAGGGATAAGACTGCTTTGGAAAATATGCTGCATTATGGCATCTTTGTCCCAAGGGCCTTGCCCTTGGGCAACCACACATGGGAGCATCATTGTCACATATTAGGATCTTCTGTTGGTCTACATTGGTAGGGAGGAAAAGATAGTGCTTAGAAAACTCTCAAAATGGAAGAATAGAGGAGAAGAGCAATTATATAAGCTGTTTGTTACTTGGGTCTTAGTTTTATTTTCTCTGAAAAAGATGTCCAAGTTTTCCAGTTGCATAGAACTGGGTCTACACCTTCTCCAAAAACAACTCATCTCTGTGTGTGGCCTGCTTGGGTCCAGTAGGAGCTCCTGGGTGGGGCATGCTCACTCTAGCCTCCCAGCTTAAAGACCTGAAGGTTCCTGCTGGTTTGCTTCCCACATAAACTGGGGGGAAAAAAGAAAAAGAAAAAAAAACCTAAAACACCAGAGCCTCCCTCTTGACGATTACTCAGCTTCCATTACAGGGTTCTCCCCATCTAGGTATCTGACTTGTTAATGTCTAGAGGACCCTGAATTGAAGCAAAAACTATTCCTTTACTTGCCACCCTCTACTTCAATCTCAGCAATTGTCTGGTTCAAATAATCCTATTAAATAGCAGTTTCCAGCAAGGTCTGCTAAGATAATGTTTCTTTAAACCTTCGGTGTCATTCTTTTTATATATGAGCAAACTTGCTTAGCCTCCAAAAGCTGATCTAACTTTTTTTATAAGAATTACCTAGCAGAAATACTATGGTAGTATGTGCAAAGAGCATCTGGAGAGAATAGAGATGGCCTATGGAGAGTTGGCAAGAGTCCTCTGTCACTTGCTCATTTCTCTCCATGTCTGTACCTTTCTTTCTGCAGTACAATAATGGTTCCCCAAAATGTTCACTTCCCAATCAATGGGGCTTTGGATATGTTACCTTACAAAGGGATTTTGCAGCTGAGATAAAGATTCTTCAGATGGGGAGTTTCTCCTGGATTATCTGAGTGGGCTCATGTAATCCCAAGAAGAAGGCAAGAAGGTCAAAGTCAAAAAATGGAGAAGAGACCAGGCAACCAGAGGTTAAAATGATTCATTTTCTAGATGGAGGAAGGGGCCTTGAGCCAAGAAATACAGGCAGCCTTAGAGACTGGAAAAGGCAGGAAAGAGATAATCCCCAGAATCCTCCAGAAGGAAGACAGCCCTGCCAGCACCTTTAGACTCCTGACCTCCAGAACTCCAAAGGAATCAATCTGAATGGTTTTAAACTGCTTAAGATTTGTGTAATTTGTTATAGCAGCACACGGAAACTAACTAAGCCTCCCCCTGCTCCTTGCTCAGTCTCAAAGACTAACACCAGCAAGCTGCTTCCCAGGCCTCCTTGATGCTTGCTCCCAGCTCTGCTCAATCACAAGAGGCACTAGAGGTTGGGAGGAAGAAACCAGGGTATGGCTTCTCTCCCAGCTCTGGACAATGTCTCCAGCAACTTTACCCTTCCACGGTCTATTCTTATCCTAGTACCCAGGAACACAGGCTCTCAAAACAGCTGCCTCACTTTGTCCCTCCAGTCTTACCTCTTAGTGGCCTCACCTTCCTCTGCTGGCTCTTGTAGCTATTCAAATGACTTTATCTATGAATTTAGCATATGAAATTCCTTCGATTAAAGTACCTGATTTGGGTTATATTTTCTTGGCTGGGTTCTTTCAAGGATCGGCCACATTACTAGTAGGAGCTTACATGTATTTTCTACCCCGAGGTTGCTTTCTGTCCTGGGGCCGTTTTCAGGGGCTGAGATTATGCTACATTTAAAATCCTCTCTCTCTCTCCCTCCCTCTCTCTCTCTCTCTCTCTCTCTCTCTCTCTCTCCCTCCCTCCCTCCTTCTCTCCCTCCCTCCCTAAGGGAAACAAGGGGAGGGAGGAGGGAAGGGAAAGGAGAAATACAAGAGAATGAAATTGACCAGGTTATATTATGTGCATGTATGAATATGTCACAATGGATCTCACTTTGATGTATAATTTTGATGCACCAATAATATAAATAAAATAAAATCCTCTCCCTTTACTTTTTGACAATCTTGTCCCTTCCTTCATGCCCTTCTTCTATCAGCATATTGAATTGGATAACTCCTCCCAACTGTGGTTGAGTTGCAATTTCATTAACTTATGCAAATAGTATAATCCAGGTGTGAATCAGGAAGACTCTTTCTCTAATCTAGTGACCTAGAAAAATGAGAGCAATAATGATCAGTAAGAAGTTTCTCTCTCAGTCAGCCTAAATCTCATTGGCTAATCAGAACATACATTTTTTCAGTGTGTGAACTAAAAGATCGTTCTCATTAACTGGACTCCTCTTTCTGCAGCTTAAGTAAATGGGCAAGATTCTATTTAAAACACTGCTAAATGAGAGCATGACTTAGAATAATTCAACAGATTATTAGTCCTCGAGTTTTATTTATTTGTTAAGTTATGAGGAGTGGTCTTTGGAGTCATAGCACTGGTCCCTGTAAATAAAATCCCAAGATCTAACTCCTTCCTTGATACTTAATTTGCTATGGTTGCCATAATAAAGTACCATATCTGGATGGCTTACATTACAAAAATTTGTGCTCTCATCGTTCTGGAAACTAGAAGCTTAACATCAAGGTGTCTCCAGGGTTAGTGCCTTTTGAGACTGGGAGGAAGATCCTGTTCTAGGCCTCTCCACCAACTTGTGATCTGCCGACAATCCTTATTGTTCCTTGACTTGCCTTAGAAGCATCACCCTAATCTCTGTCTGCCTTCATCTTCACAGAGTTCTTCCTGTATGACTATTCTAAATCTCCCCCTTTTATAAGGAGGACAGGCATATTAGATGAAGGACCACCTTAAGGACCACCTTAATGACCTCATTTTAACCTGATAATCTTTGTAAAAACCCAATTCCCAAATGAGGTTACATTCTGAAGCACTGGGTTAGGACTCCAACATATGGATTGGGGCAGGGAGTGGAGCACAATTCAATCCATAATACCTGTCCTCCCAGGAAAGCTGTTGATAGTCACATTTTTAATGCTGGTAAACTGGGTTTACATGCCACAGGCTTTTACTTTAAGTGTATTTGCAAATTCTTATGCACTAAAAACTCATTTGAACCAATAGACTATTTAATCTATTCATAATGCTCCTTTCTATGGGAATAAAATTGATGTTTCCTTTTAATCCTGAGGATACTGAAACAGACTGAAAATGTTTCCCTACATTTCTTTTATTACTATTTAGAAATTAAGAATTACTGTGATCTGGTAATATCTAGTTGTGGGTTTCTATTCATCCAGTCCTGTGAAGTTGGAATAAAGATATTTTCAGTCTATATGCCTGAAAATATCTTTATTTATAAGAGATAGTAAGCACATTTTAGGCAGAAGAAAATACCCACTATCACAAGATTAATGCATATTATGGTTTAGATATTAGATGTTCTTCCAAAGCACATATGTGAGACAATACAAGAGGATTTAGAGGTGAAATGATTGGGTTAGAAGAACATTAACCTAATGAGTACATTCATTCTAGTTCATTTTTCCTAAATATTTTGAGGGAAAAATTAAATTTATAATATTAAAAAATATAGAGTGAGGTCAACAAGGCCACACTTGAAATCATACAGTGGGGTCAATGAAAAGCACCAGCCCAGACACTGAGTTTGAGGCTTGGAGAGATGTCATGTGTTTTATATGATTACATGCAATATTAACACAAAAAGACTACTCAGCAAACATATGAAATACATGTCTTTTCTCACATAAAAATAAAATAAAGGGGCTGTATTGTAGCTCAGTGATAGAGTACTTGCCTCGCACATATGAGGCACTAGATTCAAATGAAGCTGAAAATTATAAGTCAGCATCACATAAAAATAAATAAGAAAGATAATGTGTCCCTCTACAATTTAAAAAAAATTAAATAATATAAAATAAAAACACAAAGGCATTTAAAGAACACTTTGCTAGAGCCATCTAAACTGAAAGTCGTCTCTTCTGTTTAGAAGCCAAAAAAAAACAAAAAAAAAAACAATCAACCATATAAAAAGAAGAAAACAACCTGCAACTTATTGCCTACATTCCTTAAAGAAATTACTTTCTGTGTCAGGTATTTTGGTCACAGCAACAATAAAAAGTCGACTAACAAAAAAAGAAATTTCTTATCTTCTTCTTTAACCTTCACAATTCAAGTTCTTCTGAAAATGTATGCACAGTTTTATATAAAGTTAACATAATGAGGGGACTGTGTGATACTTGGAAAACTGAATTGTGATCAAGATATTTTATAAGAAGCATTCCCAAGGAGAAAAAACTACAGGACAATCAACAGAGGCTCAGGATATTATTCCTCCATAGGTACATTTTTAGCCAGCCACTCGAAAAGCGAGTGGGCAGCTGCAGGACTCAGGCATGTGGACCTCTTAACCAGTTCTAGTAAGTGAGCAGCATGATCTGCCTCCGCAGCATGCCTCTCAGACAACTCCAACCCCCAGTCCCTGCAGTTGCCATCTACATCACTCCTTCCCTTCAGGTTCCAGCAATCCTAAATGTCTTTGGGTTACACCTTGCTGTTCCTCCTATCGCCACATGGCACATTTATCATGTTAAAGCATAGACGGCATTTTTCATATAAAGCCCTTGTGTCAAGTTGAAGAACTTCACCATGATAAAAACTATCAGCAAAAATCACAGAGAAACAAAGACCCCTTTGAGAGGCTTCAATCTTTTGTGAACCACATGCACTAAAAATTAGTTGATTATAATCCTCAAGTAGGAAAGAGTTCTATACCATTTCAGGGGAGGAAAGTAAGTGTATATTGTCCTCTTGATGGAAGGCTATTCTTTGTTGTGTCTTCATTGCATACTTAGTCACTCCAAAGGATCAAATGTATCAAAAAGTTTGGCAAGAAATCTTTCCTTCCTTTCCCAATTTCCCACAGATTTTATAAACTTTGGCTTTTGAACACACAGACTTGTACAGACCTATTACTGTAAACCTACTCTGGCTGAAAATTAATACCCAGAAGCAACTTTCTATTCCAGTCATCGCTGAAAATTGTAGTTCTTGAGATTTGGAACCAAGCTGAAAATTATAAGTCAGAACATGGGCTATTTCAGTTCCACGTGTCTAGCAGAAAATCAACAATAATACCTATGGTCTCCACTCCATAGGAACAAAGGGGAGGTAAGAGCATGGGGCTTCAGTTGCTTCCTTTACACTTCCTTCCTCCAGTCTTTTAGATCCATCTTGTATTTATACTGTATGTAAGCACAGATTCATTTTCAGAATCCTACCACATATTAATTTTGAAATTCAATCGTGTATTTAACCTGAGGGGTTTTATTTTTTTTAACCATTAAAAACCAACAGTTACTGGCATATGTGATAACCATAATGATGGAGCAACACTTCAGAAAAGATTCCAAACTACCCACTTTTTGATCCCAACATCACCACTGTTTACTCTTAAGCCGAGACCTATGAAATTGCCTTTTTTTGTAAGTAGGTCAAAAAACAATTCAATACATATCATTTTTGTGACTCAATTTAATGGAAGTCTCACTTCTCCAAAAAACCAGAACTAATAATAGTTGCTTTGAGTAATTTATGACATAAGCTAATGAGGTTTTGATGGTATAATTAACTATAATCAAAACAGTGATAAGGATGGTTAAGACAGTGCATCTCTCATTTTGATGTGCATATGAATTACCAGGGGATCTTATTAAAATGCAGGTGCTGATTCAGTGGTTCTGCAAGGGGCCCAGGACTCTGCATTTCTAACAAGCACCCAGAGGATGCTGACAGGTAGCTGGTTTGGGGAGCCGCACTTGGAACAGCAAAGTTATAGAAAGTGTCTCTTCTCTGATCATAAGACTCACCTGAGACATTTGTTAAAAATGCTGCTTCCAGATCCCACCTTTGGAGACTTTCATTCAGTAGGTCTGGGATTGAGTCCAGATATTCTTTTTAATTTTTTTAATAATATTGCAGGTGAGTCTCATTAAAAGAAAATTGTATGAAACATTGTTGAAAGTAAGAAAGGTAGAAGCAAATTATTTGTAAATTAAGAGGAAGAAGAGACAAGTGCAGTACCATACTCCTATAATTCCAGCACCGGGAGGCGAGACAGGAGGATTGTGAGTTCAAAGCCATCCTCAGCAAAAGGCACTGTGCAACTCAATGAAACCCTGTCTCTAAATAAAATACAAAATAGTGCTGAGGATGTAGCTCAAAGGTCAAGTGCCCCTAAATTCAATCCCTGGTATCCACCCCCCACCAAAAAAAAGAGGAAGAAGGGGTTATTTCCAGAAGAGAGATTTATGTGAGCTTCAAAAAGAAGACAGCTCTGAAACCAACCTCGAAAGACAAGTAGGAACAGAACTCTAGAGAGATGTAGAAGGAAATGAAAGAAAAAACTAGAAGGAGTAAAAACGGAACTAGGATATTGTGGCTCAGTGGGAACAAGTTCAAGTACTTCCATTTACCTGGAATATAGGATTCATGAAGGGGAAGGTCTCATTTACCACATAAAGACATTGGAAATTTATTTGGCAAAAAAACTAGAAAGGCATTAATGATTCCTGAGCTAGAAATGGCATGAGCAGAACTGGACTTTTAGCATGATGTTTGTTCATGGATTGAAGCGGGGCTCAGACTGGACAGAAAAGAATCATGTTTATCTGGAACAAGGTGGGCCTTTCTTTGGTGGGATGTCCTTTTAAATATCTCAGTGCTCATGTTCATTTTCTAAAGTACTGGTTTTATGAGAGTCATTTTAAAGAAAACCATCTGTGAACAGCTATGCAGAGCCGCTCAGCAGTGGAATCGTGGGAGAGTCATCTGCAAATAACAAGTAAGATTAGTTCTCATCATCCACGTGGACTCTCAGAAACTCAGATGCTGTCCTGAAGGATTCCTTGTCGCTCATTCAAACCTACTTTAAGAAGTTTCATCTTTTCTTGGAACAGCATTTCATGAAATCCAAACCTGAGCACCAGAGTGATCAGTGACTGAACAAGACTGTCTTCCGAAAGTCACAGATATCCAACTCAAGCACACCTCTCTTTATTTAAGACAACATATTAATAATGCAGCAAAGTGTTTTACCTTAGGATGGGTGGATAAATGGATGGATGGATGGTGGTACTTAAGTCTCTGTCCAAGTTATCAGAATGCTAAGCTCCACTATCAAACCTCTTCAAACCCCAATTCATATGATGCATTTTCTAATGCTTACTGGCATTCCCAGCACTCCTGCTGCACTGGTTCCCTTTCTCCAGGAAAATTTCCACTGGAGGTCCACTGGGACTCCCTTTAGGAAAATGCATCTCTACACATTGGGGTCTGCCACTCCCTTATGCTCTTGCTTTGCCCAACCAATCTCAGAGTCAGTGTTGTTCTGGTTACAATTCAGAGTAATAAACTATTCAAAGTAATGAACTATTCAGCTATTGCATACTTCTTTTTCAACAGCAAATGGGATTCAAGAACTTTATGAGAGTAGTTGGACTGATTTGGGGTGAGGTAAATTGACTAAGATTTGTGTGTGCCCTGCAAGTTTGCTCAAAATAGCAAAGGAGACGGCAGAAGATGGCAGCGAAGGGAGTGCATCACCCCAGTGCGCCGCGTCACTGTGCGGGAGAAAGACGAGGTGAAACAGCTGAAGGCTATCTTGTTGGGAATTTCCAGTGAAATTGAGGTGCTCCAGAATCTAGTGGACGGATTTCCATCGCGCGAGGTTCGGCTGCGGGGGCTCGGACGCGGGCGATTTCTCCGCATGGAGGGTTGCACCCCGCAGCTGGAGTCTGCGGCACGCGCTGGGAAGCAGCGAGGTGCCAGAGCGGGGGTGCAGCGATGCGGATTCTGGGGGCTCCTGCCAGTGGTGCAATGGCCGTGCTTAGTGCTGAGTTCCTGCTTTGAGACAGAGGAGAGAAGCGGTCCAGTTCGGTTCTCAACACCGGTCGGACCACGGAGGAGGACAGCAGCCGCCATCTTGGAGAACTGATGTAATCATCCCTGTTTTCTACTGATCTCAGCTCATTCAGCTATGGAACAGGTGATTTCAGGCTGGTATTTGCCTGCGTCTCACAGACAGATCGCTCAGGCTCGGGGCTGGAGAACCAGTGGAGAATACTCCTAGGGGCTCGCTCCTGGCAAGGCGTGCGCCGGGCTCTGAGCGGCCAGAATCTGGTTCCCGGGGCTGCTTTGGCCCAGGGCTGGGGAACCTGCGGAGACTGCGTGTTGAGGCCAGCTCCAAGTGGAGCATGCGCTGAGCTCGGGGCGGCTGGGTTCTGACTCCCCGAACACTTTTGGTCCAGGGCTGGGGAGCCCGCGGGGACTGCGTCTTTGAGCCTGCTCCCTGCGGAGCGTGCACCGAGTTCGGAGAGCTTGGAGCGGCCGGGCTCTGGCTCCCGGAGTTGCTTTGGCCTGGGGCAGGGGAACCCGCGGGGGTCGCTCCTTGGAGCCTGCTCCTAGCAGAGCGTGAGCCGGAATCGGAGAGGCTGGGTTCTGGCTCCCGAAGCTGCTTTGGCCCAGGGTTGGGGAACCTGTGGTAACTGCTTCTCAGAACGGGTCCTGCTGGGTGCTCTGGGGGCCAGGGGGGCAGAGTGGAGCTGCCGCCTGCGCCCAGAGCAGGCCAAGTGACCCACTGGCATGGTATCACGACACCCCAACTGCAGCTGGGGCCGAAGAGAGTAGCCGCCCACGCCTAGAACAGGACCAGCGACCTGATGGCGTGGTAGCCAAGTCACCCCATTTGGAGTAGGGGCTGTGTAGAGCCGCCGTCTAAGCCTGCAAGGTAGGCAGACCTGCGACCCACCGGCGGAACAGGCCTAGAGGCCTGCCAGCGTGGTAGACACGTCGCACCAATTGGAGTAGGGGCCGAGCAGAGCCGCCGCCCACATCCGGATCAGGACCAACGACCCGAGGGTGTGGTAGTTACGTCACCACAATTGGAGTGCGGGCAGAGCAGAGCCACCACCCGCGCCCGCAGGGTGGGCAGACCTGCGACCTACCAGAGTGGTAGACAGATCACCCTAATTAGAGGAGGAGCACAGCCACTACCCGCCCTGCAAGGGAGATTTTCCAACTATACAAGAGCAATATAAATAAATAGGGGGAAAATTTCAAAAACACAACAGTTTCACCAAGCAGAAAGAAACGCGAGCAGTATGAAAAGACAAGGAAAGAAAGGACCACAAGCAATGCAGATCAACTCAACTTTAGAAGAGGTAATAGCTGCAACAGATGGAATGTCAGAAAAAGAGTTCAGGATATACATGCTTCAGATGATCTGGAGTCTCAAGAAAGACATGAGACAGCAAAATCAGACAATGAAAGATCACTTTGACAAGGAACTACATAAACAAATCCAGGAAGCAAAAGATCAATTACACAGGGAGATAGAGGTAATAAAAAACAAACAAATAGAAATCCTAGAAATGCAGGAAGCAATAAACCAACTTAAAAACTCAATTGAGAATACTACCAGCAGAGTAGATCACTTAGAAGATAGAACATCAGACAATGAAGACAAAGTATTTCAACTTGAAAAGAACATAGACAGCTCAGCAAGACTGCTAAGAAACCATGAGCAGAACATCCAAGAAATATGGGATAACATTAAAAGACCAAACTTAAGAGTCATTGGGATACAGGAAGGCACAGAGCTCCAAACCAAAGGAATAAACAATCTATTCAATGAAATAATACGAGAAAACTTCCCAGACTTGAAGAATGAGACAGAATCCCAAATCCTAGAAGCCTACAGGACGCCGAATGTGCAAAATCATAAGAGATCCACACTTAGACACATTATAATGAAGATGCCCAACATACAGAATAAGGAGAGAATTTTAAAAGCTACAAGAGAAAGGAAGCAGATTACATTTAGGGGTAAACCAATCAGGATAACAGCTGATCTCTCAACACAGACTCTGAAAGCTAGAAGATCCTGGAATAACATATTTCAAACACTGAAAGAAAATGGGTTCCAACCAAGAATCGTGTATCCGGCGAAATTAAGCTTCAGGATGGAGGATGAAATTAAAACCTTCCATGATAAACAAAAGTTAAAAGAATTTGCAGCTAGAAAACCATCTCTTCAAAAAATCCTTGGCAAAACATTACAGGAAGAGGAAATGGAAAATAACAATGAAAACCAACAGTGGGAGGTAGGACAGTAAAGGGGGGAAAGTAATCAAAGAGGAAAACAAATCAGGTTTAGTAACATTAATAAACAAATATGGCTGGAAGAACAAACCATATCTCAATAATAACCCTAAATGTTAATGGCTTAAACTCACCAATTAAGAGACACAGGCTAGTTGAATGGGTCACAAAACAAGACCCAACAATATGCTGCCTACAGGAGACGCATTTGATAGGAAAAGATATACATAGACTGAAGGTGAAAGGTTGGGAAAAATCATACCACTCATGTGGACTGCGGAAACAAGCAGGAGTGTCCATACTCATATCTAATAAAATAGATTTCAAGCCAAAGTTAATCAAAAGGGATAAAGAGGGACACTGCATACTGCTCAAGGGAACCATACACCAACAAGACATAACAATCATAAATATATATGCCCAAACAATGGTGCAGCTATGTTCGTCAAGCAAACTCTTCAAGTTCAAGAGTCTAATAGACCACCATACAATAATCATGGGAGACTTCAACACACCTCTCTCACCACTGGACAGATCTTCCAAACAAAAGTTAAATAAGGAAACTATAGAACTCAATAACACAATTAACAACCTAGACTTAATTGACATATATAGAATATACCACCCAACATCAAGCAGTTACACTTTTTTCTCAGCAGCACATGGATCCTTCTCAAAAATAGATCATATATTATGTCACAGGGCAACTCTTAGACAATATAAAGGAGTAGAGATAATACCATGCATCCTATCTGATCATAATGGAATGAAACTGAAAATCAACGATAAAAGAAGGAAGGAAAAATCATACATCACTTGGAGAATGAACAATTGGATACTGAATGATCAATGGGTTTTAGAAGACATCAAGGAGGAAATTAAAAACTTCTTAGAGTTAAATGAAAACACAGACACAACATATCGGAATCTATGGGACACATTGAAAGCAGTTCTAAGAGGAAAATTCATTGCTTGGAGTTCATTCCTTAAAAAAAGAAAAAACCAACAAATAAATGATCTCATACTTCATCTCAAAATCCTAGAAAAAGAAGAGCAAAACAACAGCAAAAGAAGTAGAAGGCAAGAAATAATTAAAATCAGAGCTGAAATTAATGAAATTGAAACAAAAGAAACTATTGAAAAAATTGACAAAACTAAAAGTTGGTTCTTTGAAAAAATAAATAAAATTGACAGACCCTTAGCCATGCTAATGAAGAGAAGAAGAGAGAGAACTCAAATTACTAGCATACGGGATGAAAAAGGCAATATCACAACACACACTTCAGAAATACAGAAGATAATCAGAAATTATTTTGAATCCTTATACTCCAATAAAATAGAAGATAGTGAAGGCATAGATAAATTTCTTAAGTCATATGATCTGCCCAGATTGAGTCAGGAGGATATAGACAACCTAAACAGACCAATAACAATAGAGGAAATAGAAGAAACCATCAAAAGACTACCAACTAAGAAAAGCCCAGGACTGGATGGGTATACAGCAGAGTTTTACAAAACCTTTAAAGAGGAACTAACACCAATACTTTTCAAGCTATTTCAGGAAATAGAAAAAGAGGGAGAACTTCCAAATACATTCTACGAGGCCAACATCACCCTGATGCCTAAACCAGACAAAGACACTTCAAAGAAAGAAAACTACAGACCAATATCTCTAATGAACCTAGATGCAAAAATCCTCAATAAAATTCTGGCGAATCGGATTCAAAAACATATCAAAAAAATTATACACCATGATCAAGTAGGATTCATCCCTGGGATGCAAGGCTGGTTCAATATACGGAAATCAATAAATGTTATTCACCACATCAATAGACTTAAAACTAAGAACCATATGATCATCTCGATAGATGCAGAAAAAGCATTCGACAAAGTACAGCATCCCTTTATGTTCAAAACTCTAGAAAAATTAGGGATAACAGGATCATACCTCAACATTGTAAAAGCAATCTATGATAAGCCACAGGCCAGCATCATTCTGAATGGAGAAAAATTGAAGGCATTCCCTCTAAGTTCTGGTACAAGACAGGGATGCCCTCTCTCACCACTTCTGTTCAACATAGTCCTCGAAACACTGGCCAGAGCAATTAGACAGACGAAAGAAATTAAAGGCATAAAAATAGGAAAAGAAGAACTTAAATTATCACTATTTGCAGATGACATGATTCTATACCTAGCAGACCCAAAAGGGTCTACAAAAAAACTACTAGAACTAATAAATGAATTCAGCAAAGTGGCAGGATATAAAATCAACACACATAAATCAAATGCATTCCTGTATATCAGCGACAAATCCTCTGAAATGGAAATGAGGACAACTACTCCATTCACAATATCCCCCCCAAAAATAAAATACTTGGGAATCAACCTAACAAAAGAGGTGAAAGACCTATACAATGAAAACTACAGAACCCTAAAGAGAGATATAGAAGAAGACCTTAGAAGATGGAAAAATATACCCTGTTCATGGATAGGCAGAACTAACATCATCAAAATGGCGATATTACCAAAAGTTCTCTATAAGTTCAATGCAATGCCAATCAAAATCCCAACAGCATTTCTTGTAGAAATAGATAAAACAATCATGAAATTCATATGGAAAAATAAAAGACCCAGAATAGCAAAAACAATGCTAAGCAGGAAGTGTGAATCAGGCGGTATAGCGATACCAGACTTCAAACTATACTACAGAGCAATAGTAACAAAAACAGCATGGTACTGGTACCAAAACAGGCGGGTGGACCAATGGTATAGAATAGAGGACACAGTAACCAATCCACAAAACTACAACTATCTTATATTTGATAAAGGGGCTAAAAGCATGCAATGGAGGAGGGTTAGCATCTTCAACAAATGGTGCTGGGAAAACTGAAAATCCATTTGCATCAAAATGAAACTGAATCCCTTTCTCTCGCCATGCACAAAAGTTAACTCAAAATGGATCAAGGAGCTTGATATTAAATCAGAGACACGGCGTTTGATAGAAGAAAAAGTTGGCTATGATCTACATACTGTGGGGTCGGGCTCCAAATTCCTCAATAGGACACCCATAGCACAAGAGTTAACAACTAGAATCAACAAATGGGACTTACTCAAACTAAAAAGTTTTTTCTCAGCAAAAGAATAAGAGAGGTAAACAGGGAGCCTACATCCTGGGAAAAAATCTTTACTCCACACACTTCAGATAGAGCCCTAATATCCAGAGTATACAAAGAACTCAAAAAATTAGACAATAAGATAACAAATAACCCAATCAACAAATGGGCCAAGGACCTGAACAGACACTTCTCAGAGGAGGACATACAATCAATTAAGTACATGAAAAAATGCTCACCATCGCTAGCAGTCAGAGAAATGCAAATCAAAACCACCCTAAGATACCATCTCACTCCAGTAAGATTGGCAGCCACTATGAAGTCAAGCAACAACAAGTGCTGGAGAGGATGCGGGGAAAAGGGTACACTTGTTCATTGTTGGTGGGACTGCAAATTGGTGCAGCCAATTTGGAAAGCAGTATGGAGATTTCTTGGAAAGCTGGGAATGGAACCACCATTTGACCCAGCTATTCCCCTTCTCGGTCTATTCCCTAAAGACCTAATAAGAGCATGCTACAGGGACACTGCTACATCGATGTTCATAGCAGCACAATTCATGATAGCAAGATTGTGGGACCAACCTAGATGTCCTTCAATAGATGAATGGATAAAAAAAATGTGGCATTTATACACAATGGAGTATTACTCTGCATTAAAAAATGACAAAATCATAGAATTTGGAGGGAAATAGATGGCATTAGAGCAGATTATGCTAAGTGAAGCTAGCCAATCCTTAAAAAACAAATGCCAAATGACTGCTTTGATATAAGGGGAGTAACCAAGGACAGGGTAGGGACGAAGAGCTTGAGAAGAAGATTAACATTAAACAGGGATGAGAGGTGGGAGGGAAAGGGAGTGAGAAGGGTAATCGCATGGAAATGGAAGGTGATCCTCAGGGTTTTACAAAATTACATATAAGAGGAAATGAGGGGTAAGAGAAGAATAATACAAGTGGAAGAAAGGATTTACAGTAGAGGGGGTAGAGAGAGAAATGGGGAGGGGAGGGGAGGGGGGATAGTAGAGAATAGGATAGACAGCAGAATACATCAGACACTAGAATGGCAATATGTAAATCAATGGAAGTGTAACTGATGTGATACAGCAATCTGTATACGGGGTAAAAATGGGAGTTCATAACCCACTTGAATCAAACTGTGCAATATGATATATTAAGAACTATGTAATGTTTTGAACGACCAACAATAAAAATAATAATAATAATAATAATAATAATAATAATAATAGCAAAGGCAGCTATTTCATACTCAGCAAATGAGGATAATTATAAAGTAGGTGCAAAAGATCAATTAAAAACAAAAACAAGCATAGGAAAGACAGATAAGAACTTCATCAGCAGTATTTGAGATGACAACTATAAGACTCAAATATTCATTAAATAATTCTTTTAAAATTAAAATTCACATGCACATACACACTTTTGCCTCAGAAATAACAGGCACAGCACCCTCTTGGATCCCACACACTCTGCTGTGTACAGTACTTCTGTCACAGCCAACAAGCATAAATAGTCCTGAAATAGCACTTCGTGTTAAAGCTTTTATTCTTTTATACAAGTAAACAGAGCCCACTGCTTTAGGATGCTTAGGGCATTCTCAGCACTACTGCTGATTTACTGTGGTCCATTTAACCTCTGTTTCTTGGTTCATGCCTCTGTAATTGAAAGACAATACCTAGTCACACATTAGATAATCACAGCTACCATTGATAAGTACCTACTCTGAGCCAGACCCTTCCTGGACTGTACTATTATCCTCACACCAACCTATAGATGCTATGCTTTCCATGCATAGTTTTACCATTCCACACATCCTAACAGATGGAGAAAGAAAAATGCTCCCAAAGTCACATTGTAAAAACAAAACCAAGATTTAAATCCAGGTTGAGGGTTGGGGATGTGGCTCAGTGACAGAGCATGCACAAGGCCCTGGATTCAATTCCTAGTATAATCAAGAAAAAAAAAAAAAAAAGATAGAAATCCAGACTGATCTAGGACCAAGGCTTATATTACCAGGTTTCCCCATGGGTTAGTGATTAATCTATTTCTAAGCAGTTACATTCCCAGTTAAATATCCTACAAATGATGGACAGCTGAGGACAGCCCGCCTACATATTCCAGTTCTTCTCATCATCTCTAACCCTACCCCAGCAGCTCATTCTTCAGAGCTTCACTATAATAAACCACAATACACCTTTTCTCAGCTCTCTCATCTTTCACAGGGCTTATGTAACCATCCCTCTATGGCCACCATAAATATTTTGAACTGTTAGGGAGTTCTGATAGATTAAAAAAAAAGTGGTCAATCTCCATGTTTTATCACAGCTGAAGATGAAAAGGAAACACACTCACTATAAGACAAAAATGTATAATTGAAGAAGAGTATTAAGATTTCCCAAAATAAATAAACAACAAAAAAACTGCCACACTACATATTACCATCACATAGCCAGTTTTATTATTTTTTTCAGTCACTTTAGTTTATTCCACTAAGAAAAATATATATGTAGTTTTTTTCCTTACTTTTGTTTTAACTCATCAACTTAAAATCACATGGTTTTATTCACAGGCATAATGCATTGATTTGGGAAAATATGTATTTGATTCTTGCTCGAGATATAGACTTTAACTAGATTACTGGGAGATTCATCTGCAGTAACCCATCTTTAAGTAAATTAACTCAACTTGAAAAAGCCCTGAGTCTGGAGATACACTGCTAACACCAAGGCTTGAGGAAGCTGGCCTCAGGGATGGAAGACAAGCTGGATCCTATTTGCTTAACTATATGTTTGGGTTAACCAAAAGCCTGCTCATCAGAGGCACACAGTACTTAGGTGAACTCTTTTCCATCAATAAAATAGATTCCCAAAAACCAAAATAAAATAAAATAACCTTGTTTAACCAAGTGTGTTGCTCTCATTAGCTCACTGTTCTTCTTGTTTGCTCATAAAAACTGATTTTGATCACAGTGGTGGTCATTTAGAGAAAAGGTCCATTCTATAACAAACCTCCTAATGACCAAAGAGCATAGAAATGAAAACAATAGTTCTATGTCAAGACCAGGGTCAAAAGTGGAACACTGGAGTCTTATTGCTTTCCATGGCATCCTTACCTAACCTCAGGAACTGCAGCAGAAAACTAATGTTGCAATCTACTAGGTTAGGGATTGAGAAAGGAAAAACATAATGCAATCATGATTTCTACATGGGGTTAGAAAGAAAGAAAAAATAAATATAACAAATAACATTATATAAATAGAATACATAGAATATATAAATAAATATAATATATAATATTATATAAATAGAATATATATAATCTTTTTATATACAATCTTTTTCTTTTGCCCATGGTTTCTCTCTTTCGTACTTTCTTGATGACAGAAGAATTTCCTTCCTTCTATATGCACTATGTGCCCAAAATGTTTTCTAACAGTTGATGTGGTAAGGGAATGAGGAAAGCAGGTGGGTGGAGAAAATGAAGACTTGGAATTAAGCTCTGGGAAAAAAAAAAAGAATCAGCAGCCCACAGATGACTCACATAGGGCATTTTTGACTCCAGTGTGCAGGTCTAGAGAGAGATGTGGGTTTGAATCCCACCCAGAAGTCATAGTTCAAGAAGCTGTTTCTTTCTTCCATTCCCCCTACCTCATTCCTAACCTAATTGAGACCATACTCTCCCTCCCTTGGGGCACTTGAGAAGCGAATTCATGATGTAATGATGTAATCATTAGCTGCCTTGTTTGTCTTGTTTGCCTTGTTTCTCAGGACAATCCCAATATGGGATAGTAAGCCCAGAATTGGAGATGCTCAGCCATCAAACAAATGGGGTGAACTGGTGGACGAATGTTGGAATGAATTGGGCAGCTACCGCCCGGAGCCTGCCCCAAGTGGAAGGAATGTGACACCATGCTCCCCAGGGAGCAGCTGCTAATTGTTACCCAGAGGCAGGGAAGACAATTTGGCTTTTGTTTCTGTTGGTTTATTCATTGTCCTGAGGCAACCGACAGCATTTTTGAGTCAAGAAGGACTGTCTGTTGAGGATAAACTAGACTTTGAGTCACAAAAATCTTCCTGATTTGTTTGTTCAGTTGTAATTCCAAAACAGCACTGTCTCCCCTGAAAAGGAGACAAGTGCCTCTGGACATTACAGTTAGGAAGACTAAGATACTGAGATCTCAAACTTCCCACCAACTTGATGCCCCTTAGACCTCAATAATTCCTGTGCTTTGCTCTTTGCAGCAGTCGTGGTAGTAATAGCTCATGCGTATATTAATATGCAGCAAAGAAAGAAAGATAGATTGCTGCTTTCTCTCCATGTGTGTGTGTATGCACACATGCACATGTGCTGAAATCAAACCCACACATGCAAGTACTCTTCCACTGAGTTACACCCTCAGCCCATTCTATTACCCTCTTATCTCAGAATAAGCAACAGTCCACAAATCAGCCTTCAGCTTCACTTCCATCATATTACCCTCCTGCTCAAGAACCTAAATTCTTGCCTGTTGAAGCAAATTTAATTTGTTGCTTAGGCACCTACTCCCCTACCATGCACTATATATATTATGCTCACGTCCACCACTGTCACTCTCCTTCTACTACTCTATTCATGAGGAACGGCTTTCATTACATCTCCTATCTGTGTAAACTCTATTCAGCATTGAACTTCCACCGGCCAACAACTTTATTCCACACTGAAGAATAGTTCATCAAAACCCCTACATGATTTATGGTTTGACTAAGGTGGGTTACTTCTTAATCATTGTAGTAGAGATTATGACTTTTTGTCTTTGTTTACATCATTCTCTTTTTTCCTTTTGAGTAATAGAATTCCCTTTTCAGACAACTACATGGCTCTCAGTTAAAAACTACATTTTCTAGTTTCTGAATGAATATGTAACTTAAATTTTGCCACTGGGATGTTAACACTTCATATCCTGGTTGTTTTGTTGTTGTTGTTGTTTTGTTGTGTTTTTTGTTTTTTGTTTTTTTAAGTATCTAAAATTTCTTGGGAATTTCAGTTGCTTCTTAGTAATTGACACAAGTAGAAAGACAAAACAATTAGGATAGAAGAACACTTTAAAAAATTCACAAACCAATTTGACCTAATTGGTATTTTTTTTGTGTGTTGTATTTCATATTGTTTATTTATATATGACAGCAGAATACATCACAATTCTTATTACACATAATTGGTATTTATAAAACACTAAACCCAATAAATAGACAAATACACTTTCAATTTGGGTGTTTTGAAACATTCACCAAGATTGACCACTTATAGTTTGGCTACAAAACAAATCTTGATAAATTAAAAAGATTGATATTATGTAGAATATGTAGTCTAATGGTGAGAGAATTAAATGAAAAATTAAGAAAAAAAGGATATCTGGAAAAAACTGCCAGGTATTTGGAAGTTAAATAACACATTTGCAAATAACTCAAATAAATCAAAGACAGATTCAAAATTACATTGAACTGAATAAAAATTAATGCAACATATTAAAATTTGTAGCTACACTGATGCTTAGAAGGCAATGTATTAGTTTAAATACGTGTATTAGAAAAAAATAAAAGTCTAAATTCTATGACCTAAATTATCACCCAAAAAGCTAGAAAAGGAAGAATAAATTAGACTGAAATCAAATGAAATGACTTTTTAAAAAAGGAATAGAAATAAATCCATCATACTACAAGCAAGCAATAGAAAAAAAAAAATCTGGATCTTTGAAAATGTGAATAAATTTTATAAACTCCTTGCTAGAATTAGAAAAAAATTTTGAAGGGTTGAAAAACAAATTTACACTATCAGGAATGAGAGCAAGAATATGAATACAGATTCAGAACAGGAATACAAGTACTAAAAAGAAACAAAGGAAAGTTATGAACAATTTTTTTATAATAAAGACAACAATTTAGATGAAATGAACAAATTCCTCAAAAGAAAGAAATTACCAAATCAAGGGATAGAAAAAATTGCAGCAGAGTAAGACCCTCCCAGTGGAAACATGGAACAGATATTCATGTACAAAACCACCTTCACAAGAGCTAAGGGAACCGGAAGAGAGATCACAGTACCAGTCTAAGCATAATAATATTAACAAGAAAACAGGCCTTGAAGAAACAGGAAGGAAAAATTGCTTGAATCACACCTCCCAACTCCAAGCAACTCAACATGAAAAGAGATGCCTTCTGTTTGTGGAAAGGGGAAAGAATTGAGCTTAAGACTAAATGTACTGCCAGACAGAGCTCCTAGGTCTCTATCTCACCGTCAGTGCCCAGTGAAAAGATCTTCTGGACCTGCTTTGACCTGGTGGCAATGACTGGCTCCACTATCTCTACTCCAACTGCAGGAAGCAGAGTTCAGAGAAAGACTCCATCCACTGAGTAGGACAGTGACATAAGCACAGTACTTGGTCTTGAAACTTAGCACCAGACCATTGATACCCAGCACCAGTCCCTGTCCTCAGGCTAGTGACTATGGATGAAGCCTCTAGATGTGCCCCAGTGTCAAGCAGGTATCTACAGACCCACTTAGACATGCTCCAGCTAACTTTACCTGCAGTTGGCTGCAGCACTCTCAGCTCACAAGTATGCAGAAGTGGCAGGTGGGCCATAGCAGCGTGGGCCTTGCTCCTGGCCCCATTCTTCATTGGTCTTGGTGGGCTGTGGACTACAGAAAGCACCTAAGCACCTCCATTACTCCCACCTCACAACACTATTGCATTGGGGAGTTGATTTTCTAACACATGAATTCAGGGTGACGCAGTCAGACCAGCAACTCCATTCCTAGTTATTTACCCCAGAGAAAAGAAAGCATATAGCCACAAAAACACCTGTACATAATTGTTCATGGCAGCTATTCTCATAAAAGCCCCAAACTGGAAACAACCCAAAGTCCATCAATGGAAATGTAAATGTACTACAGTTTATTTTTATATAACATGAAATTTATAACATGTAATACCATACAAAACACAAAGCTTTGAATTATTGATACACAAAAAGAATAAACGAACCTGAAAACACTAAATGAAAGAAATCAAATACAAAAGAGTATGGCACAGGGTGTATGACAAGCCAGCACTGCTGTAAAGTTGGGTGTGAATGTCTGCCTCCAATTGCAAATTTGGTACCTGAATGGGTATCATCCAAGTCCCAGCCTGGAAATACTTGCTATATAATTCCAATTACATGAGATTCTAGGGCAGGAGAAAATAACTGTAGAGACAGAAAGAGGATCAGTGGCTACCTGGAGCCAAGAGCGGTATTTTCTACAAAAGGCTGCAGAGCACTTTTGAGGATGATAGAAATGCTCGGTATCTTGACTCGGATGGTGGTTAAATGGGAAAATACATTTGTCAAAGATCATTAAACTATAAACTCACAATGGGTAAAGAATAAGTTGTAACTCAATAATGCTGATTTTATAAAAAGACATTGCTCATGTGCCACTTCCTCTCTTCTGCCTTGCTGCAGGTAAGGGTTAGCCAGCTGAAACCACAACAGAACAACAAAAAGAAAACTACATCCCTGGAACTCCATGGCCCCCAGCCACTGGATAACTCATCCCAGGGGAAAACATTATCCTATCTCGTTTGAGTCACTGCACTTTTAAATCACTACATAAAACATCTTAGCCTGAACCCCAAATAACCCAATTACACATAACTGAGTAGTTTAATCACTTACTTTCATGTGTTTTTACTTTATCTATCCCAAATAGACTGTTAATTTTTTTGAAAGGCAGCCCTGGAGAAAAATGAGCCTTATTCCCCAAAACACTCAGGAGATAGAGTCTCAGAGATTACAGTCATTCGCCATGTTTCTCTGTCACCCAGAATGCTTCATTTAGTGGAAGCCTGTAGTGGTGGCCAATGCATTTTGGCAGCTGACTGGTGTCTCCTCTGTCAGGAATACCCAACAATTAAGTAGACCTACTGGACTTATTCTCAATCTCCTGAAAAAAAAATACAAATTCTCCAGGAAAGTAATTAATATCATTAAGTAGGTGATGGAGTCCATATGACTACAAAATAACAAGTAAGTTCAAAGAAAAAAAATTAATTTTTAGATTATCAAAACTCTGACTTACCCCAAAACACCTGAACACATACACATCAATAAAGCTTTCAACTTTTAATTCATTTTGTTGTATTGCACAAATAGTATACCCCTATGACATTCTAGAACACAATGCATTAACCTACTAGAATCTAAATTCACTTGTTCTTTGGGAGTTGGAAGAAATTAAGGATAATAGGAATTTTTCTAAGAGGCTAGATGGTATACTAGTAATACATACTCCTTTAAAAAGCTATAATGAGGGCTGGGGCTGTAGCTCAGTAGCAGAGCACTTGCCTAACATGCATGAGACACTAGGCTTGATCCTCAGCACCACATAACAATAAAAAACAAAATAAAGGTATTCTGTCCATCTACATCTACAAAAAAGAAAAAATTAAAAAAGAAAAAAAGGTATAATGAAATGAAAGGAGTAGAGAGTACAAATTAGGATCAAAAACTCATGAATGGCTCTTTTTGTTCATTGAATACCTGCTATGTACAGGGCCACACCCAGAATTCCAAATAAACAAAAATAGGTATTCTGAAGCCACTCTTTTTAAATAATAAATAGTACTGGGCTCAATTTTAATAGAATAACTGAAACGTACTACCTTTCAATTCTAAAGAAAATGCCAAGCTGTCCCTAGTCTCATTTCATCATTTTATCTCTGAGATCTTAGAAAAACAACAAAATCCACCCACATGGTATGAAATCATAGGTATTGAGAAAGACCTCTGCTTTCTCAGAGACATTCTAAGTGCACTTGCAGGAGTAGTTTCCTACAACAAAGTCCATATATCGAGAAAATGAAAACACAAGATTGTGAACAACTCCCCTGTCATCTTTAGGAAACAGCAGGACAACACACTCTCATACTCTCAGGCACAGTAACAGAACCTCTCCACCTTCTTCCTGGATTTTCTGATCAAATTGGCCGATTATGGGACTGACAAAGCACAAAACTCCCAAAGAGATACTTTAGAGTCATATATCAAAAACTTCTCTGAAGTACTATGTAGAGCTCCTTATCATCAGCATGGCTCCTTATCCTTGCCTTCAATGGGCCCCTTTGGGACAAGACATAGCCTCTTCTCCCAGCAGGAGCAACTAAAGAGGGAGCCTGTGCCCCTCTGGACCTCTTTACCCTACTGCCCATTCATCCCTTCATTCATCCATTCACCCCTTTCCTTCAACTCCAAGGGAAGAGAAATTGCTCACCTCATCCTCCAAGCCCAGGGCTAGATTGACTGAGCCACACACAATAACTGTGCCCTGAGCCCAGCAGGATTTCCTGCCCCATGCCAACCAACTTGCAATCCCGCTGGTCTCCTCTCTCAGTGCAGTTAGCTCCTTGCACGCTCACGTTCGTTCGTTCATTTGTTCTCTCTCTCTCTCTCTCTCTCTCTCTCTCTCTCTCTCTCTCTCTCTCTCTCTCTCTCTCTCCCCCCCTCCCTCTCTCCTTCTCTTTCCATGCCTACCTCTCCTTCCCTTCTGACTACTCTGCTCAGGATTATAGAGCCTTTAGACTTGAAAGTAAACTTAGTCTTGGAATCTAAGAAATTTTTCAATATAACTCTTGTAAAATGAGATTACTGGGAGCTTAGTAAATATTAATAAAGAGTTATCTCATTTCCCATTTAGCTATTGTTTCCTACTCTGTGCTCCCACATGAAAGATCTCCCAAAGAAGAAAGGGTGTTTGTTAGGATTCCCAGACAGGGTCCTAAACACATGAGGGGCAGGATTAACTTCCTCTCCCTTTGATCCTGCATTTGCCAAACTATGATTACAATCAATAATGTTATCTTTTTCATTGTTGTTGTTCTGGAGATTTAACTCAGGGGTGCTTAACCATTAAGCCACATCCCCAGCTTTATATATATATATAGATATAGATATAGATATAGATATAGATATATATAGATATAGATATAGATATTTAGAAACAGGTCTCACTGAGTTGCTTAAGGCTTGCTAAAGGGTGAGACCTTTCTAATTGCTGAGGCTGACTTTGAACTAACAATTCTTCTGCCTTGACCTAAGCCTCTGGTATTAGAGATATGTGCCACCATGCCCTGGTCATGTTATCTTTATTTAACAATACCTATCATTCTCATTTTCTCCCCTACATGCTATCTTACTTGAGTTACCTACAACCCTACAAGATTGGTACCCAGAGATCACCAACTCTTTAATAATAAAACTAAGACTAAGAAATATTAATTGGTTCACATAATGAGCTCAGAGAGCCAGGACCCAAAGCTGAGACTGGCAATTTATAGGTCAGGACATTTCCCTCCATGCATGATCATAGTCTCCCAGTGTCACTTGCTTTTAAGAGACAAATGGAACCGTGTTCAGGAAACCTGTAGAAGGGGCATTTTGTGAAATCTGAATATATGAGAAGTAAGCAAGTGTTATGGTGGTGTCCCCCAAAAGCTCATGTGTCAACAATGTAAGAAGGTTTGGAGAAGAAATGATTGTGTTATAACTTTAACCTAATCAGATATTTAATCTGATGGGATTAACTGAACGGTAACTGAAGTGTTAGGGTGTAGCTAGAGGAGGTAGGGCAATGGGGTTTGGCTTTGGAGTATACATTTGTGTCTGGCAAGTAGAGACTTCTCTGCTTTGTGATCATCATATGAGCTGTTTCTCTTCCACCATAATGCCCTGCCTCACTTCAAGCCTTGAGGAATGGGCCTGCCTCTTATGGATTGAGACCTCTAAAACAGTTAAATGTGAGCCCCTAAATAAACCTTTCCTCCTTACAATTGTTCTGGTTGGGTCTTTTAGTCACAGCAGCGAAAAAAAAAAAAAAAAGCTAACTAAAATAGCAAGTAAATGTTTGTGTGTACCCCTATGTTAACAAAGGACTGGAGAGATATATACATACATGTATCATTATCTGATGGCACAATTTTAATGGGTCTTATTATTTTTCCAAATTATATTAATGACTAAACTTATTCATTCCCCTGCTTTTGGGGAATATGCACACTTGCAAGAGTCCTCATAATCTCTTTTTAATTATTGTTTTAGTTTCACACAGGAAACCAGATTCCCCTGCCTATAGGAAGTAATTGCATATACTACCATATTTGGATAATATTGATTTCACATCCTTTTTTGCTTTCATAGAATAAACAACATACTTTTAAAATGAAAAAGTTTTGTTACTCTCATTATAGAAGTTATCTGTTGATTTTTTTCTGTTTTAGTGATTCATACATACTAAATATTACCTTTAAACTAGAATTTCTGAATTGAAATTAGACTATGTCCAGATTGATAAAAAAGAAAGTGATAAAAATCGAAATCACCAGATATCTTCACATGGGCAAATAGACGAGTTAGCCTGGATGATTGGTATAGAGACCTGTCTAAAGATTTGAGAACCAAAGGAAACTCTTATTGTAATAAAAAATGATTCTGACTCAAAATAATAAGCCTACTGTGGTTATTAATAGTAACAGTGTACACTCAAGTATAACCTGATGATGCAGATATGGAGAAAAAGATACCAATTAATTAACCTATTATGTCCCAAGTCCTTAATTCTGTCAATATTCCAATGAAATTAACATGGATACATTAAAATAGGTTAAAAATCATAATAAGGGGCTGTATATCATTATGAATTAATATTAACATTATTATATTCTAAAATAATTGTGTTATTATTGCATAATAATATATTTTATTATGTATTACATGCTATATTTAAGTTTTTATAGGTGCTTTACATCTGAGACATTGAATCTAAACAGACATAGCAGATGATGGAGCTTCATTCAGCTGGAGTGAAGCTAAATCAACTTTACTGTCTTAGACTCACTCTGCTAGGGATCTGTAAAGCAAGCAGAGCAGTGTTAAGTGCTGACAGACCCATGATGTCTGGACCTATCACCTGACCCTGCTTTAATGCACAGAGCATGTGCTCCAATTGCTCATGGTTGTCGTTCAGCTCATAGATCTAATCAGATTCTTGCATACTAGAGTCTTAAGAAGTGTTTTTATCAAGCATCTGGGTCTGTAGTCAAAGTTGTAAGATGAATTCCAGAGCACTTCCATGCATTTCATATTTCAATCAACTGCCAAGCTTAGCTGCTTACAGGATGAAAAGGGGACTCTGAATCCAGAGACCTTGGCCAGGTAGCATGACCTTGAGGTAAACTGGTTTCTCTATTTGTTTAATGCTGGTGACAAGATGACCCTGTCTGGTTATAGTCTGAGTCTTTCTGAGATTCATTTATTGATTTCTCTTCCCATGAAATCTTTTTGGAGCACCCACTACATGCCAGTCACAGTCATAGGGAAAAGGGACGCCATAGATAGGATACAGCAGGGAACAAACTGACAAATATTCCTGCCCAAGGGACTCATTCAGTGAGAGGTAGATGGGAGGGAAGAGGATCCAACAATAGACAAAGAAACCAACAAAATACATAGTTCGTCAAAATGTAAAAAGTGCTAGGGAGAAAGATTTCTGGCAGGGGGTGCAAAGCTATGGTGTGTTTCTTTTTTAAATGGGGGAAGTCCTGGATGATAAAGTGGCAAAAAACATTTAAAATTTTTCATTGTGTGTCTCTTCCCAAAGTTGAAAAATACCTAAATGATGAGAGTCCACTCTTTATCCTGCTCCTTCTATTTGGATCTTCTCCTGAAATGAAGTCATAATGAATGACCTAAATGTCCTTGAGTAAGTACTGCATGTTACACAAGATCAACCATATTTCTTTCTTGGATCTTATTTGGTTTTGCTGTGGGAGTAATGAGGAGCAGGATGATTTGAAGGTCAGAGGACTGGGATCCAGGACTTTGAAGACAGTCTCCATGCTCTAAATATTTTTGTTGTTTTGTTCATTTTAATGAAACTTCAAACACTTGGAAAATGAGGTATGAGATATGAGAATCACAAATTAAATCAGAAAAGTTTAAAAAAATTATACTACTTCTAATGGGGTAGGGGAGACTCCTAAAAGAGATTTGTAGACAAGTGAAGTAATTTGTCATGTGAGAAATGACAGGCAAATGAAAGCATTCAGAAAAGAAGGCACCTGGGTCAGAGTCTGAGGAATGGGTGAAAAGAAAATTTTTTAAGTCATTTCCTTGACTGGAGTCAAAATACTGAAGAGGCTGAAACCAAGAGTCAACTGAAGAATCAACTTGAGGATATGAGAATCTAAATCTTCAAGGAAAAAAAGAGGCTCTGTACATTTATTTAGGCAACAATCTAGAACACAAATATGAGAAGTATATTCCATGAGGGAAGAACAAACATTTTCCAAATCAAAGGTAAAAAGACAAAGAGATAACAGAAACTAAATTCTAAGGGTGGTCTATTAGGACTTCTGTACTTTCCAACATTTTATAATTGGAATTTAGTGTCTATAATCAGAAAGAAAAATGTAATCCGGACAAAGACTCAGCACCGTGTCAAGAAAGGGGCCTAGGTGGAGTGAATCTGCCACAACTCCAGCCAAGGTGGAGTAAGTCCATCACGACTTCAGCGCGAGAAGTAAGGCTGCAGCCCCCGAGCTGCCCGGCTCCCTCGGCCCCTTCTCCTTCTCCTCTCCACCTTTCCGCTTTGCTTCTCCCCCGCCGTCTCTCCTCCGACGCTCACTCCCTAAGTCTAGATCTCAATTTTTTTCCCCCACCCCGCCCGCTCTCCCACGTGTCCAGTACCCGGCCCGCGCGGGCCCCGAGGCGCTGCCTCCCCTCCCCCAGCCCACACCCCCTCCCCGGCCACAGCTGGGCCACCACTGCGCTGCCGCCGCCGCTTCCCGCGGAGCACCATAGAGCAGACTCTTCACCGCACGAGTGAGCTGCCTAGTAAAATGGAACAGCTGATAAGATGAGTGACAATTTAAAATCTAAGTGATCCAACACGGCGGCGGACGCAGAGAGATCAAGTCGCTAACCCCTTCAGCTGCGCGAGCATAGGGAGAAGTAAACTGTCAAAATACTGTTCGCTCAGGACCACTAGGCACTGTTGAGCTGAAGGGGATCCCGGGCGAACAGTCTGCCCTTCTCAGAACACACCGAGCCCGGATTGGGCTGCATTCTAGTTCTGGTTTGCCTGCTTCTAGTGACTCAGCACTAATGATCCCGCTGAAATAACTAGTCGGCCCACCTGAACTCACAAAGGTAAAAGCCAACTGAGCACAATACCCAGACCAAGGGTATCGCTCCCACCAGTGCTGACAACAGAGGTCCCTTGCACCAGCTACCAGGGGAGTTGCTACCTGAGGGCAAACAAATTCGCTGGGGGTCCTCAGCCCCAAGCCCTACAAACTTAGGGTCTGAGGGAGGCAAACAGAAAGGGTGTGCCCAGGCATCCATGGAAACAGGGCTCCCAGGAGCACCAGACCCGGAGTGTAGCCAGTATTGTGGTGAGCGTCACAAGTGAGGGGGGCCTGGCTTGAGGAACCACAAGAGAAGGCCCTAGGCACTCAGGATTGGAGACCCGCACAGTCTGGGAAGAAGAGCTGAGGCACAGTGATTGGTTCCCACCCATCAAGAAGAGAAGCCTGGCCCAGTGGGCATAGCTCCACCTACTAGAAGAGAAGTTAATTGAGCTCTATGACTGCATTTATTATTTTTTTAATGATTATTATTGGTATTTTTTTATTTTATTTTCACTTTTTGTTGTTGATGTTGTTGTTATTCTTTAACTTTCTTATTAATGGTTTCAATTTTTTAATTCTTTTTATTCTATTATTATTACTATTATTTTTTAAACTTTAATTTCCATTTGTTTACTATCATTATAATTTTTTTTGGTTTTAAATTTTTATTTTTTCGTTTTCTTTCTTTCTTTTCACTTTTTTTCTTTTGTCTTTTCATTTCTTTTCAATTTTCTTATTCCCCCTTTCTTGAATTCTACCTGCCTACACTCACTCTCTTTAGTGACTTCTTCCCTTCCCTTCTAATATCTCTCCTCCCAAGCATCAAATAAATTTATAAGAGTAAACAGTAACTCAGCAGTCAAACAGAACAAGAAGTATCATGAGCATAAAAAAGCAAGGAAGAAAAGGAGTACAAACAATGAAGGACAGCCTAAATATTCAGGAAGACCTAGAGTCATCAGAAAAATGGCCATATAAAGAACTCAAGGAACACCTTAGACAGATGGAAAGGAACCTTAAAGAACACATTGAAAATGAATTACATAAACAGATAAAAGAAGAAGTTAAGCATCTTTATCAGGAGATAGAGATTATAAAAAAAATCAAACAATAATTCTAGAAATGAAGGAAACGATAAACCAAATTAAAAACTCAATCGAGAGTATCACTAACAGAGTGGAGCAAGTAGAAGCCAGAACGTCAGATAATGAAGACAAAATATATCATCTTGAAAACAGTCTAGCCAACTCAGATAGACTGGTAAAAAATCACGAGAAAAACATCCAAGAGATTTGGGATAACTTAAAAAAACCAAACTTACGAGTCATTGGGATAGAGGAAGGCACAGAGATTCATACCAAGGGAATGAGTAACCTGCTGAATGAAATAATTACAGAAAACTTTCCAGAAATAAAAAAGGAAACAGATACACAAATTGTAGATGCATACAGGACACCGAGCACACAAAATCACAGTAGACCAACGCCAAGACACATTGTTATGAAGATATCCAATATACAGAACAAAGACAAAATATTAAAAGCTACAAGAGAAAAGAGGCAGATTACATTTAGGGGTAAACCAATAAGGTTAACAACGGATTTTTCATCACAGACGCTGAAAGCGAGAAGATCCTGGAACAACGTATTTCAAACACTGAAAGACAATGGATGCCAACCAAGAATTCTGTATCCAGCAAAATTAAGCTTCAGATATGACAACGAAATAAAAATCTTTCATGATAAACAAAAGCTAAAAGAATTTGTAGCCAGAAAACCAGCATTGCAAAGCGTCTTGAGCAAAACTCTACACGAGGAAGAAATGAAAAACAATAACCAAAACCATCAGCGGGAAGTGCCTCGGTAAAGACAGAGGATGGGGGAAAGCTAACCATGGAGAAACAAACTAAATTATAAAAAAAAGAGATAAATAATCAAACATGGCAGGAAGTACAAACCATATATCAATAGTAACTCTAAATGTTAATGGCTTAAACTCTCCAATAAAGCGACATAGGCTGGTAACATGGATTAAAAAAACAAATGCAACAATATGCTGCCTCCAGGAGACACATCTGATTGGAAAAGACATACACAGGCTCAAGGTAAAAGGTTGGGAAAAAATATACCACGCACACGGTCCTCATAAGCAAGCAGGGGTGGCCATCCTCATATCGAATAAAATCGACTTCAAGACTAAGTTAATCAAAAGGGATAAGGAAGGACATTATATGCTGTTAAAAGGAACCATTCACCAACAAGACATAACAATTATCAATATTTATGCACCAAATAATGGCGCTGCGACATTCATAAAACAAACTCTCCTCAAGTTCAAGAATCAAATAGACCACAACACAATAATCATGGGTGACTTCAACACACCTCTCTCACCATTGGACAGATCCTCCAAACAAAAGTTGAATAAAGAAACTATTGACCTCAATATCACAATCAATAACCTAGACTTAACTGACATATATAGAATATATCAACCATCATCAAGTGGATATACTTTTTTCTCAGCAGCACATGGATCCTTCTCAAAAACAGACCATATATTATGCCATAGGCAACCCTCAGTAAATATAAAGGGGTGGAGATAATACCATGCATTTTATCAGATCATAATGGAATGAAACTGGAAATCAATGATAAAAGAAGGAAGGAAAAATCCTACATCACATGGACAATGAACAATACGTTACTGAATGATCAATGGGTTACAGAAGACATAAAGGAGGAAATCAAAAAATTCTTAGAGATAAATGAAAATACAGACAAAACATATCGGAATCTATGGGACACATTGAAAGCAGTTTTAAGAGGGAAATTCATCGCCTGGAGGTCATTCCTCAAAAAAAGGAAAAACCAACAAATAAATGAGCTCACTTCATCTCAAAGCCCTAGAAAAGGAAGAGCAAAACAACAGCAAATGTAGCAGAAGGCAAGAATTAATTAAAATCAGAGCAGAAATCAATGAAATTGAAACAAAAGAAACTATTGAAAAAATTAACAAAACAAAAAGTTGGTTCTTTGAAAAAATAAACAAGATCGACAGACCCTTAGCCATGCTAACAAAGAGAAGAAGAGAGAGAACTAAAATTACTAACATACGAGATGAAAAAGGCAATATCACAAGAGATGCTACAGAAATACAGAAGACAATTAGAAATTACTTTGAAAACCTATATTCCAATAAAATAGAAGATAGTGAAGACATCGATAAATTTCTTAGGTCATATGATTTGCCCAGACTGAGTCAGGAGGATACACACAATTTAAACAGACCAATATCAATGGATAAAATAGAAGAAGCAATCAAAAGACTACCAACCAAGAAAAGCCCAGGACCAGATGGGTACACAGCGGAGTTTTACAAAACATTTAAAGAAGAATTAATACCAATACTTTTCAAGTTATTTCAGGAAATAGAAAAAGAGGGAGCTCTACCAAATTCATTCTATGAGGCCAACATCACCCTAATTCCAAAACCAGACAAAGACACCTCAAAGAAAGAAAACTACAGACCAATATCTCTGATGAACCTAGATGCAAAAATCCTCAATAAAATTCTGGCAAATCAGGTACAAAGGCACATCAAAAAAATTGTGCACCATGATCAAGTAGGATTCATCCCTGGGATGCAAGGATGGTTCAATATACGGAAATCAATAAATGTTATTCACCACATCAATAGACTTAAAGATAAGAACCATATGATCATCTTGATAGACACAGAGAAAGCATTTGACAAAGTACAGCATCCCTTTATGTTCAAAACATTAGAAAAACTAGGGATAACAGGAACTTACCTCGACATTGTAAAAGCTATCTATGCTAAGCCTCAGGCTAGCATCATTCTAAATGGAGAAAAATTGAAGGCATTCCCTCTAAAATCTGGAACAAGACAGGGATGCCCCCTATCACCACTTCTATTCAATATAGTTCTCAAAACACTGGCCAGAGCAATTAGACAGACAAAAGAAATTAAAGGCATAAAAATAGGAAAAGAAGAACTTAAATTATCACTATTTGCGGATGACATGATTCTATACCTAGAAGACCCAAAAGGGTCTACAAAAAAACTACTAGAACTAATAAACGAATTCAGCAAAGTGGCAGGATATAAAATCAACACACATAAATCAAAGGCATTCCTGTATATCTGCGACAAAACTTCTGAAACGGAAATGAGGAAAAACACTCCATTCACAATATCCTCAAAAAAAATAAAATACTTGGGAATCAACCTAACAAAAGAGGTGAAAGACCTATACAATGAAAACTACAGAACCCTAAAGAGAGAAATAGAAGAGGATCTTAGAAGATGGAAAAATATACCCTGTTCATGGATAGGCAGAACTAACAATATCAAAATGGCGATATTACCAAAAGTTCTCTATAAGTTCAATGCAATGCCAATCAAAATCCCAATGGCATTTCTTGTAGAAATAGATAAAGCAATCGTGAAATTCATATGGAAAAATAAAAGACCCAGAATAGCAAAAACAATTCTAAGCAGGAAGTGTGAATCAGGCGGTATAGCGATACCAGATTTCAAACTATATTACAGAGCAATAGTAATAAAAACAGCATGGTACTGGTACCAGAACAGGCAGGTGGACCAATGGTACAGAATAGAGGACACAGAGACTAATCCACAAAGCTACAACTATCTTATATTTGATAAAGGAGCTAAAAACATGCAATGGAGAAAGGATAGCATCTTCAACAAATGGTGTTGGGAAAACTGGAAATCCATATGCAACAAAATGAAACTGAATCCCCTCCTCTCGCCATGCACAAAAGTCAACTCAAAGTGGATCAAGGAGCTAGATATCAAATCAGAGACTCTCTGTCTGATAGAAGAAAAAGTTGGCTCTGATCTACATATTGTGGGGTCGGGCTCAAAATTCCTTAATAGGAAACCCATAGCACAAGAGTTAATAACAAGAATCAACAAATGGGACTTCCTTAAACTGAAAAGTTTTTTCTCAGCAAGAGAAACAATAAGAGAGGTAAATAGGGAGCCTACATCATGGGAACAAATTTTTACTCCTCACACTTCAGATAGAGCCCTAATATCCAGAGTATACAAAGAACTCAAAAAATTAGACAATAAGAAAACAAATAACCCAATCAACAAATGGGCCAAGGACATGAACAAACACTTCACAGAGGATGACATACAATCAATCAACAAGTACATGAAAAAATGCTCACCATCTCTAGCAGTGAAGGAAATGCAAATCAAAACCACCCTAAGATACCATCTCACTTCAGTAAGATCGGCAGCCACTATGAAGTCAAACAACAACAAGTGCTGGCGAGGATGTGGAGAAAAGGGTACACTTGTACATTGTTGGTGGGACTGCAAATTGGTGCAGCCAATTTGGAAAGCAGTTTGGAGATTCCTGGGAAAGCTGGGAATGGAACCACCATTTGACCCTGCTATTGCCCTTCTCGGACTATTCCCTGAAGACCTTAAAAGAGCACACTACAGGGATACGGCCACATCGATGTTCATAGCAGCACAATTCACAATTGCTAGACGGTGGAATCAACCCAGATGCCCTTCAATAGATGAATGGATAAAAAAAATGTGGCATTTATTCACCATGGAGTATTACGCAGCACTAAAAAAATGACAAAATCACGGAATTTGCAGGGAAATGGATGGCACTAGAGCAGATAATGCTTAGTGAAGGTAGCCAATCCCTAAAAAACAAATACCAAATATCTTCTTTGATATAATGAGAGCAACTATGAACAGAACAGGGAGGAAGAGCAGGAAGAAAAGATTAACATTAAACAGAGACATGAGGTGGGAGGGAAAGGGAGAAAAAAGGGAAATTGCATGGAAATGGAGGGAGACCCTCATTGTTATACAAAATTACATATAAGAGGTTATGAGGGGAATGGGATAACAAACATGGAGGGAAATGAATTACAGTAGATGGGGTAGAGAGAAGATGGGAGGGGAGGGGAGGGGGGATCGTAGAGGATAGGAAAGGTAGCAGAATACAACAGTCACTAATATGGCAGTATGTAAAAATGTGATGTGTAACCGATGTGATTCTGCAATCTGTATTTGGGGTAAAAATGAGAGTTCATAACCCACTTGATTCTAATGTATGAAATATGATATGTCAAGAGCTTTGTAATGTTATGAATAACCAATAAAAAAAATGTAATCCAACATAAGCTTAGTTTGAACAAAAGAATGTAAAGCAAACAGAAAAATAGATCTAGAATCCCAGGGTGTGGTCTGAGGCCATCTATTTTTATTAGAAACTTTTTGCATAAAGGAAAATTGTGGCTTTAGAAATAATTTTAATAAATGTCTAGACAGGATCCCCTTTAATTGTTAAAGAGTCTTCTGCAGTATAGAGGATTTGTATAATAGAAAGGGTAGCACAAGAAGAGCATCAGAAACAGTAACAGGACCAGAGCCAGAAGAGGACCATGACACTAATCATTCAGGCAAGAAAGCTTCACCAATATCCTAGGTAGAACAGATTGGAGGCTAACAGAGGAATGACATCTTAAATCAGTGGTTTTTAAGCCATGATCAAGCGAAGTCTTGTGCCTCACTTCAGGCACAGATAAAACAGGGTCTAATCTACGTAATAAAAGAGTCTAGAAGTTCTCCTTCTCTGGTCTTCCTCAGTCCATAAAGCACATCACCTGAGGCACCTCTGTGGAATTCTAGGCTCAATGGGACATGGTAGAATTGGCTTGAAAACCATTGGCTTTAAATCATCTCCTACATGTTGGATTTTTAATTTGCTCTAGAGAGTAGAGATTCATATAAATACACATATATTAACATAAATATACATATAATACATCTCTTCGATGCTTAAAATGAATCTAAATTAACTTTTCAATATAATTGGTGTTTTTGTGATATCCTGAGCTTATTGAGGATTATCTGAAGCTGGTTGAAAGCATCCAATTTGGAATCACTGTCAGATGGATACACCAAGTGCTAGTAACAAACATAACTGACTGTCTACCACAGCCTATTTCCACATGTATAAGGTCAATAATAGCATCCTGTATTTAAAGGTATTCCTTGAATAGCATATTTGAGAGGGATTTGTGATACCCAATGAATAGGTTATCAGAAAGTCTGTGACTAGTTTTCATAAACTGAAAAGAAAGCAGAAGTAGGACCAAAAAAAGCCAAAGTAAATCTAAAACTAAAACAATCCTAAGAACACTATAAATAAATCTTTTATTATCCTCTGAGTTGTTTGCTTTTGTTTTTGAAAGAGTCTCCTTATAAAGCCCAGGCTGGTGTCCAACTCTTGGACTCAAGTGATCCTCCTGCCTCAGCCTTCTGAATAGCTGGGCTGCCACAATACTGTGCCACCACATCCAGCTTTTTCTTGTTTTCAATTTACTTAGGTGGCTTTTGCTTTTCCTTTTGCATTGAAATTTGCCACTTAGACCTCTTAACCAAACATCTACAATGACACCTGTATATATGATGTCAATTTCTTCTAATTGCAGGTGTGCATAGCCCACTGACATGTGCTATGGAGAAGTCTACAGAGATTACTGAGAGAATGGGGGAGCAGAGGTGATAAACATCCTGCAAGGAACTCTCTTAAATAAACAAGCCCGAGTTTCAGCCATAATTCAATTGTAATGCATAATGGAACTGAAATCATAGTTATTTACCCATTTCATTTGACATTTCTTATGGGTTAAAGAAAATAAGAAGAGTAGACCTATATCAGTATTTTCCATGCAGACGAGTAAGGAATAAAAATGATCTAGTTAGTTTCATAAATCAGTTCTTAGAACACACAGCAAGATTGTCTCCAAGAGTTTTCCTATTTGAACACAAATAGGAACTGAGCAAGAAGCCAAACACTTCTTCTAGAGGTTTGGTTAAGAACCTAAGGGAAATGTCTCTGCAAGCTCTCTTTTACCCTCTCTTCCTCCCAGGCTTTCTTTCTCACTTACCACCAAGACTCTGAGACCCAGAACAAAGACACTGAAGTCAGAGTTTCTGAATTTTTAAGGTACTGGAAATTGAGCAATATGGGGTTGGAAGAAAGAAAGAGCTGTTCTTTCTCTCTTTCTAATGAAATCCCTCAGAGGGAAATCCTCCTTCCATTTAAATTAAAAACAGAGATGACAGACATTACAGTTTTGTTTTTTTTTTAATGTACAAACCATTGTCTCCGGTTGCTGTGACATGGGAGGTCGCTTTCATTAGAGTAAGCATCACCAGCTGGTTCTGCAGACCATAGCTGGCTCCCATCCAAGCACTGAAATGACAAAATCCATGTTTAACCTGGGCCACCATGATGATATCCTTTAAAGAACTACAGGGAGAGAGAGAGAGAGAGAGAGAGAGAGTAGAAAAGTGACAGGGGATTCTTCTATTGCATGGGTTTACAATATATTGTAAAGGGGTTTATGATTTCCATCACCACTGGGAGGAAGCACAGGTTGGGTTCCAAATGAACACTAGAGACATACCTCCCTGGGGGCTCAGTGTGAGGGTCCCTTGCACAGGATGTGGAGGTAAGAAAACGGAACTGCCCGTTTAACTAAACAATTTGCTGCTGTACTCCTTGCATTTAACTTCCTGTAGGACCCTTGAATAAATATCAGGAAAAGACTAAAGGGAAAACATACCACACCTTCATTTCTCCAGAAAAAAATAAATTTCTGATTTCTTTCTCTAATCAAAGTCTCTAAGCAAAAAAAAAATATATATATATATATGAAAAAAATAAAATTTAACAGTTTCAGGAAGTTCTCCTCTAATGTCTGTTTGGTGACTTTAATCTTTGTAATTCACTTTAGACTTAGTCATCTCATTTTGCAAGTATTTTTTCTGAATTTTTTGCTCAAAGGTCATCCAGGGAAATGGGAGTAGAAGAAAAGTTTTTTAAAATCCTATCATCTCATCTCACAAATGTTATGTTGATGGGAGAGTCCTACCTAGCCAGCCCATCTCCATGGTCAGATTCCATAAGACCTGACAGAGTACAACTTAAGGGGACAGGAAAGGAAAAATTCATCAAAACCATCTTCAGACAGAAATGCTCTAGAGCTTGATAAGACACTCCCCTTGACCAAAGTTTGTCAGGCTCTACTGAGCCACCCGCTTTTCACAAGCCTCTTTCAGCATGTCCTTAAGAGCCTGGTTTTTGCAAGAACCTTGCTAAGTCAATTTAGATAGACTCTCCATGATATATGATCTCTCTCAATGTCTGACCAAATTCCTCATTTTCCACCATTGTTATCGGATCACCCTGCATTTGGCAAGAATCCTGTAAGTTGATTTAACCAGAACCCCCCTGACCCCCATGCTTCCTCTTAGTAATTTTCCTTTCACTGACCCCCCGCCGCCCCTTGGATGTAAATGCCCACTGCACAATCTATCATCAGAATTCAGGCCAGTTATATGCCAAGGTTTCTTTTTTACCTATTACCATAGTTCTCAATAAAATATGTTTTTAATACTTTAAGTATCATACAGATCTAGTTGTTCATGGGTGCTTTCCCCTTCCATGGGCATAGGAAATTTGACTACTGGATTTATGGAGATCATTTGTTTATACACAGAAAGGAAGGAATCTTACATAAGACAGATGGTTATAGAGGTCTGACAGACAAATAGTTTTATAAACTGAGAATGTTTATTCCATAGAATCAGTTAATTGTTTCAGCTCAGTTGTAGGAAGTAATCACAGGATCCCAAACACTGCACTTAACATAGATGCTGTGATAAGAGAAAATTTCAAGCACCCTTTAGTATGAGGAGTCTCCAGGGCTCTCTGCTGGAACTTCTTGCTCCTCAAGCCTTGAGTTTCTCCCTGAGAAATTCAGGATTAGCACCCTTCCAGTTATAACCTTCCCCATATTTAGGTCTTAAAGTGCAATGCCGACCAGTCTATCAAATGTCTACAGACTAAAACACTCCTACTGAAAGGAATAGTGGTGATCATCTTCCAGGTCCTTGTTTCACAGATGTGGAAACTGACATTCCCAAACTTGCACCACTGCTCCTTACCACATGGTCATGTCTTCCAGAAGAGAGATTCGCAAACAAGCAAAGTTCAGAAGAGACAAAAGAGCTTAAATAAAACATCTCCAAGCAAAAGTGCTTATATCTAGAATATATCCAAGCAGTGGGTAATTATAATGAAAGAAATTGGGTTAATCAATTATTCAGCATGATGGAAGCCAAAAGAAAACCAAGTTTTTTTTTTTATTAAAACCTATCCACCTTCAACTTGTTTAATTCTGCTCTTAAAACTCCATCTTTTTAATCAAAAGAAGAGATTTAAAATTCAGAGAATAATTGTGATTAATATGGAATTGGATAAAAGGTAATTAGGAAATAATTTTTAAAGCAGAACATCAGGTTCAGCCAAATTACATTCTAAAGGAATAATAAAGTTAAATCTACTGAGAGCCCACTTCATGGAAGACATTGTACAAGTCCTTGACGTAGGTTAACTTATTTAATCTTCACATTATTGAAGTTATTATATTATAAATCTCTATATATCACGGTTAGGGAATCAGAGCTCAGAGGGGTAGGTTCACAGCCAGGATTACTGCCCAGGCAGATTAGGAAACTCTTTGCCACTCTGCTATACTGAGTGCCAAGGTCACCTGCAGATTCAAAACTAAAACAATGGCACTAATCTCTGCAGGGAGCAGTATATAAGACTGAGATAAGGGTCAAAAGATGTAACAAGGTCAAACATTCTTATTTTCTAAAAACAGAAAAAAAGAAGACTATGAAAAAGATATCCTCATGAGACTGACAATCAAAGCACAGGAAGTACATATCTAAACAGGTAGCTTATGCACTTGTAAAAGTACAGAGTATCAACCAGCCCAAGCTCATTAAGGATAAGTCTTGCCTTCTAAAAAGGCACTAAAATTATGCAGACAGGAGGTACCTGAGTTTAATAACACACTGGCAATGCCCATCCTGATATTTTGATAGCTAAATGTGGTTAGTAAAAAAAAAAATATTCCCAAAGAGAGCTAACTAGGAGATGTCTGTCAAATAGGAAGGAGGTCTTGAGTGACACAAAGCTCTCAATTAGTTCTGTTCTGTTTCTGTCTATGAATAGGATAAAATGTACTTCTTTTCCTATTTTAAGATGCCCCAGTATTTGGAGGTATCTCAAATAGAAACTAAAGCTAATCAATATTTTAGGATTCAAATTTGGACACAAGTTCAAAATTGTGTCCAAATGCAAAAGCTAAAATTTAATGGAACAAATAAAGAAAACATTGCAGTTACGGTTGTTTTTTTAAAATCAATAGCAAATGTGCAGAGTAAAAAACTGCCTTAAAAACAGTTCATGTGAAAAAGACCTCAGGGCTTGAGTGGATGGAAGCTCTAAGCCCACGGTATAAGCTTGATGCCAAAGGAGTTAATACAAACTTAAGCTGCATTAAAAGAAATGTAGCTGCCATGCTCCAAGCTCTAATCACACCCAAGACTAGATCTACTGTGATCTACAACACATTTGAGATGTGTGTTGGAGTGTATGCAGAGGAGAAAAATAAGCATAATAAAGGGACTGGAAACTATCAGGAAGCATGGTTGACAAAACCTATAATTCAACACATGCAAAACTTAACTTACTATTCTGTTTTTCCAGTATGAACCATCTTGGTTAAGGACATCATCTGTTCTTCTCTCCTCCCATCCCACTGGGTTAGAAACCTAAATATCACCCACCAACACTTGTCCCACTATTGACAATTGATCCATCAATCTTGTCAATTCCCTAAAAAAAAAAAAAAAAAAAAAAAAATCCATTCTTTTCTCTCCATCCACTTTGAATTGTTTGGCTTTTAACATCTGTTTCTTGGACAACTGCAAAAGCCTCCCAATGGTTTTCTGGTTTTGTTGCCTTGTGCAACTTCAATTCACCTTCATTGAGATGAGCAAAGTAATTTGCTATACCTGTTATAAACCCTATTATGTATAAATCCAAACTCCTTAGCATGACCTCTGAAACCCTGAAGTATTTAAACATTTTTTTCTTGATGAACCTCTGACCTCTTGTTGCTCTTCTCTGAATACTCTACATTTTATATATACCAGACTCTTTGAACTTTCCATTGATGTAATTGGAATTGTGGATCCATTGAACCATCAGGGGAGTGAGTCTGTGAGTAAGGCTTGACTCACTACTTATAATGGTTGCCCTTCTGTGCAGCCTGGGAAACATGCCATCAGATCGCCTGCTGCAGGGAGAATAGTTGATCTGAGTCTCCTGCTGCAGCTGCTCTCTCTCCAAACTTACCACCTCCTTCATGCAGAAGCCACAGTTCCTGAGAGTTGCTCCCAGCCCCAGCAGAGTATGGGTACTGAACCAGACTAATTCCAAAGAGAGAGAGAACTCCTCTAATGGGCAACTTCAGCTTGCAATCTCTACATCAGCCTGGCCAAATAGGAAGGAGGTCTTGAGTGACACAAAGTGAAACTGTGCTACAGTATTGCTTCTCTGTCTTCCTCCTGTCCTCTCTCCTTCTCAGATGGAAAAGCTGCATTGTTGCCTAAGCCCATGTCCTTCCAAGCAGTCTCTTGCATCTCTATAGCATCTTGACATCTTGGCAGACAGATCTAACACATGTTTTCTACATGCTTCATGGTTCTACTTTTTCTCAATTTTACCTAAGGTTTTATTACCATTGTCAATATATTATCTTTAAAATTATTGAAAAGGCACCATTCTTTCAAGAGTATATTCAGGGAAAAAAATGTTCTCTTCTCCACATGGGGTCCCTTATACCACACCCCCATACATTTCTCTCTACCCCAAATGCCCTTAGTCTATCAGTCCTCCTACAGACTCCTACTCGTCCTTCAGTACCCACCTCCAGCATCATCTCTGTAAAACTTCCTTGAGCCATCTAAGAGTATTGGGTTGGGATTAACCAAAATCTGGGCCCTCACAATCCCCACTGTGCATTCTATCATTGCACTGCCTTTCTTAACATTAAGCCTTATCCTATTGCTTGTCACACCGAAGGTGCTCAGAATGGTGAGCTGAAATAAACAAGAATTATTTAATCTGCAAGAGATAAGACTCAATGAGGCAAAGATCCAAATGTTTAAAGCATTGTCACCAATCACATCCCATGATATCTCAAAGATACTTGTAATGAGCCCTTTTGTATGGTATGAAGGAAAGGATGAAAGGTGGGGGACCGGGAGAGCAACCAATATGAAATTACTGGGATCTCAAAGTGTTTTTACTCCATAAGGAATATAAATTTTCCCTGATCCAGCAACACTTTTCAACCATGATTCCAGTTTTGGAGGAAGACAGATAAATAGAAAAGCTCTCTTTGACAGTAGGTATAGCAATGGTGAAGAAAAGTAGCATTTTCATTTCTTGAGCAATCTTATAAAAATGCTTTAAAAGATTTGGCACTTTTCTGACACTAACCCTAGGCCCAGCATGGACCATTCCTTAAACTTAAATTTATCACATACAAAGCAACAGAAACTTCCTTCATGCTCAGCTCAAGTTTCTCTAAAAATTCAATAACTTATTCCATTGAAATGTTTTTTGGAGTAAAAATATTTTCTTGCTTGGGGAAGTGGCATTTACCTCTCTGTTTGATTCCTATTTTGATAGCGCTCTTTACCAAGAGCAATTCTTTTACCAAGAGCAACTCTTTTCCTACATATTAACATTAGTCTCCCACTCCTAGGGAAATGTGAGCACAATTATAACAATTTTTGCCAAATCTCTGAGGGAGATGACAGATACTGTCTCCCCACTGTTATAACATGTCCATTACATTAAAAAAAATATGTTGGCACATAAAACACTTGCTGTATACTTCTAAATTTTCCTGAATGATGTTTTATTAATATTTTCTTTCTTGCATGTCTCACAAGGTTAGGTATGATTTCTGTCTGTTTTGCTCAATCCCTATTACTATAAAAGGCTCTCAGTACATATGTATAAAGTGAGTGAAAGTCCTAAAGTTGAAAACAATTATAACTCTTCAAAGTGAAATAGGAAATGAAATATGAGTGTCTATGAAATCAGTTGTGAATCATGTTCCATTCAACTTCTTCATCAGCAATACCAATATCATTGTTTCCAGAGGATAGGAAGGTGGAATAAGAAGAAAACTAAAACAAAGTTAAATTATGTGTCAGCTGAATGACGCCCCCTCGCAGATGTTCAGGTCCTAATCCCTGGAACATTTGACATATGAAATAATGTACTTTTCAGATGCAGTTTAGTCAAGGATCCTGAGATGGGGAGATTATATTGGACCATCTGGTGGGCCCTAAGTGTATTTACAAATGTCCTCCCAAGTAAGATTCAGGGGCAGATTTGACACAGACAGAAGAAGACATGATGAAGAATCAGATGTAAAGATGCTCTTCTGATGGCTTTGAAAGTGGATGAGTCATGAACCAAATAATGTGAATAATGAAGCTCTAGAAGCTAGAAAAGTCAAGGAAACAAATTCTCCCCCGTATTCTCCCAAGAAAGCCCAACAGAGCCAACCGGTGATTTTAGCCCAGTGAAACTGATTTGCCCTTCTGAGAACTGCAACTGTAAGGGAGTAAGTCTATGTTGCTCTAAGCCACCAAGTTTGCAGAAATATGTTACAGCAGCCATAAGCAGCTGCTACAGACTATGAACACCATCCTTGGCAGTATCTAAAACAATGATAATCATAATTGAGGTTTATTATATGCCTAAATGTAAAATACAAAGCTATAGAACTCCTGGAAGATAACATAGGAGAAAACCTAGATGAACTTGGGTATGATGATACATACTTATGTATTGGCTCTTTGAGTCTCATTTATCCTCTGTAAGGGAAATACTGTTAAGAGGTCCACATTTTACATATAAAATTATGCCATACAATTATCCTAGTACAGAACTGGAATTGGAAGCAAAGTAGTCCACAGTCTTTTTATTTTTTATTCTGAGGATACTTCTTTATATATAGTGTAACTCTTGAGTTACTTGATGTGACATCAATTATTTAAAATCTACTGTTTCATGACTCTTGTATCTTAACATGTTAAAGTGTGAGGAGCTGCAATGTGCCACCTGGAAATACCACTGCAAGGGTTCATTTTATGTACTGCCATTGTATCATTCACTTCAAAGAACTGTTTCAAGTAGCTCTACCCTGACAGATGAATAGTCATGGAGAAATGAGGGCTATGCAAGCCTGTGGCAGAACTAGAAGCAGAGCTACTGCAAATGGCTAGCTCTACTTGAGCAATTGTGTCATATTCAATGTGCTTTTGCTCTTCAAAACAACTTCACAAGCTTTTATTCTTATTTTAAGCTTCACAACAATCCTACAAGGTAAGTAAAACAAGTTTTGTGATTTTCATTTTTAAAATGAAGAAGCTGAAATACAGAGGAACAGAACATGTGTTCACTCTGGTAGTTTGTGTGGTATCCAGAACAGAGTGTTTGGTGAAGCACCATTTATTGGCTATTCTGTAAATTACATGAAACACAAGGTTCACCACTGCAAAGGGCTCCATCGTGACCCATGCTAACTAATGTGGCATACAATAGGAACTAGCTATGTGTGGCTACTAAGCATTTGAAATAGAACTAGTCCCATATGAAGACGTACTATAGATCAGTAGAGTGGAAAATTGGATTGGGGGAAGGTAGGAGGAAAGGGAAGGGGAAGGGACTGAGAAAAGAGATTGATCAAATTATGTTATGTGCATGTATGAATATGGCATAATGAATCCCACTAGAATATATAATTAAAATGCATCAATAAATAATGCATTTTAAAAATCAAGCAGAAAAAAAAAGAAGTGTGTCACATTAGATTGGGTAGAGAGAAGTGATGGGAGGAGAGGGGAGGGGAAGGGGGATAGGAAGAGCAGAATAAAATAGACATTATTATTGCTGTATGTATATACACCTATATGCATGACCAATGTGATTCTGTACACTGTACACTCAGAAAAATGAGAAATTATACCCCATCTGATTCAAATGTATGATATGTCAAGATCATTGTACTGTCATGTGTAACTAAAACAAAAAAGAAATCAAGCAGGAAAAAAATGTACTACAAAAGTCAAGCACACACTAGGTTTTTAGACTTACTATGAGAAACTAATGTAAAATATCTCATTTTTATTTTTATTTATGTTGAAATGACAACATTTTGGATGCAGTAGGTTAAATAAAATATTTTTAATAAAGTTTTGCCTTGTCTTTTAACCTTTCTAATTATGAATCCTTCAAAATTAGAAATTAAATATCTGGCCTCATATTTTTATTAGATTTACTAATCTATATTTTTATCTGAACCAGTTTAGAAGACAATCTCTTCCAAATGTTCATGAGACAATCTCATTTTGACCATTTATAGGTCATAAAGGGACTCAAGAAACAGCCTATTCCATTTTTGGAAGGCTCCAACAGAAGTCACTTTCCACTGAATAAATACCCAACGTACAGGGAGAAAAACAGATTTTGAATATAGTTTCTCAGAAGAACTTAAGATTAGTAAACTCTAGTTGAAAAATGATACCTCAAATCACCACGCAATCCAAAATCATTCCTAAAAACACAACGCCATAAAAAAACTAAAAGAAAACATTGTTTTTTTTAAAAAAAATGAGATGAAAAACTCAGAAGCCATACTAAAAAATAACACACATACACACACACACACACACACACACACACACACACACAATTACTTAAAAATTAAAAATTACTCCAAAAGACAAAAAAAATACCTCTATGGCCAAAAGACAGATAAGCAACTGAGGGAGAAAATAGCACTCATATAACAAAGATCTAACTAATAGCACTCATAGACAAAGATCTAACTAATCTCATAGTACAAAAAAGAATCCTGCAAGTCATGTAAAAACAAGATCAGCAACTCAAATAAAAAGTGGAAAAAATATGACCGTTCACAGAATAGGGAACACAGTGACTCAAACATATAATAAATGACCAGCTTTGCCGAGAATAAGAGAAAAGCAAACTGAAACAACAACAATAAAGTTCCATTTTATATTGACACATACATAAAACCCTTCCAGACAATCTGCCATTGAAAGGATAGGTGTAGCTTGGAACGATATCTAATAAGAGCACTTAAGCATTAATTAGAAATATCCTATAGATACACTCACAAAGGTTCATAAATCAATAGATACAAGATTACTCATTGGACCATAATTATTATAGCAAAAAATTAAATCCAAAATAAACATGCTTAATAGGAGATTGGTCAAATCATAGTATATGAATTCATATTCATGGAATAGAGCACTATGCAATAATTTAAAAGAATGAGACAGGCAAAAGACCCAGAATTGCCAAGAAGAATCGAGTCACAGGACTAACACTCCTTGACTTTAAATCTTATTATAAACTATAGTAATCAAGACAGCGAGGTTTTGGCAAAAATTAGACATATAAATCAATGAAACAGAACAGACCAGAAATAGTCTCATATAAACATAATCAACTCATCTTTGACAAAAGAACAAAGACAATAAAGCAGAGAAAAAGAATCATTTCTCTAAATGATGCTGGAACAACTGGACATCTGCATGCAAAAAAATAAATAAATCTAGGCAAAGACCTCACTTAAACTCTTCACAAAAATTAAATAAAAATGGATTATAAAGCTAAATGTAAAATACAAAGCTATAGAACTCCTGGAAGATAACATAGAAGAAACCTAGATGAACTTGGTTTTTTTTATGATGATTTTTAGATACAATCCATAAAATAGATAACTAATAAGTTGTTAAAATTAAAAACCTCTGTTCTGTGAAAGACGCCGTCAGTGTATAACAAGACATGCCACAGAATAGGAGAAAATATATGTAAAAGTCACATCTGACAAGAGTATTACTTGAAATATACAAAGAATGCTTAAATCCTAAAAATAATAAAACAATCTGATTTTAAAATGAGCAAAATAAAAAAACTGTAATAGATACCTCACCAAAAAAGATACACAGATACCAAATAAGCATATGAGAAGATGCTCCTTATCATATGATCGTGGGTCTTTAAAGAATCGTAAGTTAAAACAACAATGAAATACCTCACAATACACCTAGTTGAACAGCCAAATTTAAACCATGACATCAAATGCTGATTAGGATATAGAGCACAGAGGCTCTCGTTCATTGCTAGTGAGAAAGCAAAATAGTAAGGTCACTTTGGAAGACCGTTTTCCTATGAAATTAAACACATTCTGACCTCACAGTTCCACAAATTGCATTTCTTGGTACTTACCCAATTGAGTTGAAGGCATGTCCACACAAAAACCTACACACAGATGTTTATCCCAGCTTTTTTTAGAATTTCCAAAACTTAAAAACCAAAATGTTCATCCAAAGACAAATGGATAGACTGTAGTACATCCAGACAATGGAATAGAGCACTATGCAATAATTTAAAAGAATCAGCAATAAAAAGAAATGAGCTATCAAGCCATGGAAATATATGGAGGAAATTTAAACTCATATAGAAGGCAATCTGACCAGGCACAGTGGCACATGCCTAATTGCAGCTGTTTGAGAGGCTAAGGCAGGAGAGTCAAGAGTTCAAAGCCTGCCTCAGCAACTTAGTGAAACCCTAAGCAATTTATGAAGACCCTGTCTCAAAATAAACGAAATAAAAGGGCTTGGGGTTGTGGCTCAATAGTTAAGCACCCCTAGGTGCTACATACTATATGATTCCAATTACATGATAGCCTAGAAAAGGTAAAACTATGCACATAGTTAAATGGTCAGTGGTTACCAGTAGTTGGAGTTGGGAGTGACAAATAGGTAGAGTATAGAGGACTTTTAGTGAATACTATAATGGTGGACATATATAATCACACATTTGTGAAAACCAAGAAATCTATAACACCAATAGTGAGCCCTAATGTAAACTACATACTTTGAGTAATAATGATATATCAATGTAGTTTCAGTGATTACAAAAAAGAAGAAGAAGAAGAAGAAGAAGAAGAAGAACCATTCTGATGTAGGATGCTGATAGTGGGGTAGGCTGCTCTTAAAAATAAAGCATATTTTTAAATTTGCAATTAAAGAAAGAATAAGACAAGTCATTATAGTTGTGTGTGTCAACTTGACTGGGCCAGACGTGTGGTTGAACATTACTCTGGGTATATCTATAAGGATGTTTTTTGTATGATGTTAATATTGAGTATGTGTGGGCCACATGCAATTAATTAAAAACCCCAGTGAAACAAAATGTCTGACCTTTCCACAAGGGTCAAACTCCTAACTGAATGCTTGAGCTAGAATATTATTTTTTTCTGACTTCAGCCTCAGATTGAAATATCAGTTTTTCTTAGGTCTCAAGCCCACCAGCTTTTAGGCCTTGGGGTCTCCTGAATCTCCAATCTGAAAGCTAGATATCTTGGGACTTCTCAGTCTCTATAATGGCATGAACCAGTTCCTTAAAATAACACACACACACACACACACACACACACACACACACACACACACACACCATTATTTGGTTTCACTGGAGAACCTGAACAAATACACAGGTCTATAAGTATTGCTATGCAAAATTTTTTGTTAGATGAAAGCAGAAGTTAAAATGAAGGGCACTTGTGTAAAAAAGAAATAGTATCTTCTTCTTCCATGCAGTTTTGTTTGTATACAGAATATCTCTAGAAAACAATAGAGGGCATCAGTGATGACCTACAGAGTGGGAAAGAGTCAGAGATGGGTGGGTGCAATATGAACTTTTCATATGTTGCCTTTTTATAGCCATTAGCTGTTGCTCTAGAACATGTTTCCTATCCAAATAAACATTTGGAATAAAAATTAAAATGCCTTGACTATAAAAACCCTGTCAAAAACTTCAGAAGAGACACTGTAAAGAAGTCTTTCCAAGCTTGAGTAGTAGGCTACAGTTTGGTAGCATAAAGTGACATTTTGTGCCTTCAACGTTGCCTTTAAGTCTCACCCCAAATTTGAAAGATTGTCAGTAGTGACTGGCCCTGAGAAATAAAAGAAAAACACCAACCCATATCTCCTCCCCAGACCACCCTAACCCAGCTGATCCTCCCTTCTCCACAGGAAGGTAGATTTGGGTATGACAAGGGTCAAACCCCAGAGCTAAGCTGCTGATAGCACCATGAGCCCTTCCTTTAGGGCAAACATGACATGAGTTCCCAGGAAGGTGGTCCTTCCTCCCCCACATAGTTATCTGATAGCTGATGTAGACAAGCACTAAGAATCCCATGATACTGGTGTCCAATAAAGAATGCAAACTACCAAGGGTGAGAACCCAGACAGGAAAAATGTTTATGTCCATCTGAATTGGGCACTAATTCTTATATCCAAAACCTTTTCTCACTCATAAAAAAAGTTTTCAAAATGAACTGGTCCTCACAAGAATCTAGCCAAGACCATAGCTCACAGCTTTACAAAACACGCCCATTTCACATATCAGCTCCTCCCTCCTGATGGAACCTAATCTCTTCATTGCACAGGAAGATAATGACAGTTGTGACATCTGTGCCCTTAGTTTGTGGACATCCATTCTAAGTTCTTCAGAGTTACTCACTATCACCCCATGGACATTTCTCATCTGCCTCCATGATCAGTATATATTCAGGACCTGTATTCACAAAGATGAGATTAGAAATGTATGTGGAGGAATCATCCAGTCCTCTACTATTTGAAAACAAAAAACTCCCTGTCTTGCTTAGGAGGAGGAGTGAGCAGAATTGTTTCTAATTGTTTCATCACTGGGGACATAGTTTAGGAGTCACTTACTAGCTGTTTTTCCCTAGGCACTTAGCATAATGGCTATCAATTTGTTCCCTCATCTGCAAAGTGACAATAATAATTCCTTTCTCCTGAGGTGACGATAGGGAGTAAATTAGATAATATATGGAAAAGCACCTAGTACTCTGTCAGTCACATCATCTTGACCAGTGAATTTAACTTCCTCTCCCCTCAGGAGAAGAGAAGATGCTTGATACAGCATTTTGCATATAGAAAATTATTGACACCTTCTTAATTCACTAGTACCCTTACAAGCTTTCCAGGTTATCTCCTTATTTCAGCTAAACTATAATCCACATACCTTCTTTTAATGTTCCCTCAAAACTAATGGAAGAGAAGATCACTACATACCATATGTGGGCATATCATAGGGAAGTGGGGGTAAGGGCCTAATCCTTGTATCATTTTTAGCATCAAGGGACCAGTGAGCCAGACCAGAGGAGAAGATTGGCTTCTATTTAAAAGTTCTACTTGTCCTTTATTTCTAGGCCAAACTAGATTCCCCAAACACCAGTTTCCAGAAAATCTTGAACTGAAGACCCTCATCAATAGTAGTCAATGCCCAACTTGTCATCTAGCTTTCACCTGGTTTGACTCTGATTTTAACTCTTTCAATGACCCAAAGGGAGGTACTACCATCTTCCTCCATATTACTGAAGTGAAAGTCGAAGCACAGCAAAGTTGATCTGTCCCAGGTTACAGAGCTCGTATGAAAGACCCAGAATTAGCAAAATTCCTATGCTTAGTCAGCAAGTTGGACTGCCAGCCTGCAGGAAGAGAGAAGAAGAGATCAGTGCTTGAAGTCAGAAGAAAACCCTTCCCTCGCCCGGCTTCTCAAACTGCCTTTAATGTAAGGATCTCTTTTACTTTTTTTCCTATATTTTTATTGGTACATTATCATTTAATGTAATGGTGGGATTCATTGTTACTTATTTGTGCATGCACACAATAATCAATAGATTTGGGTCAAGATCATTCCCAGTATTTCCCCTTTCCCTCCCCTTCCTCTTTTCCCATTTTCACAAGATCCTTACTACTGTGTAAGCCTCTTCTAATTCTACCTCTGCCCAGTTCTCTAATCCATGTACTCTGTTCTCCTAGAATCCTTGATCCCTTAACCAGTTTGAGGGCTTTTTCATGTTTGGCAGATCTCCGTTTCTCAGCTTTTCTCTCCAATTCTGTCTCTCCACTCTTGCCTTTCCCAACTCATTCTCCTTTCAAGCTCTTATCCCTTAAATGTAATAGGTTTGTTAACTCCTGCCAATTATATCCCTGACTTCTTATCTTTTTTTTTTTTTTTTTTTTTTTTAAAGAGAGAGTGAGAGAGGAGAGAGAGAGAGAGAGAGAGAGAGAGAGAGAGAGAGAGAATTTTTTTTAATATTTATTTTTTAGTTCTCGGCGGACACAACATCTTTGTTGGTATGTGGTGCTGAGGATCGAACCCGGGCCGCACACATGCCAGGCGAGCGCGCTACCGCTTGAGCCACATCCCCAGCCCCCTTCTTATCTTCTTGTCTCTGCAGTTCCTCTACCTGAAAAAGCATTCTTCCTGCCCCGCATCACTCAAAGTCTGGGAGCCTTTCCAGATATTGCTGGATCTCATTCTGCATGGACCTTTCCTCTCCTGATCACTTCTGAGAGGAGACATGTTGCCCTCTGGATTTCTATTGTCAGTATCCCTTGTGACCCAACTTCTGCAAACACTCATTAAGTGCCTTCTCTATTGTGAAGTGCCCACCCCCTCACCTGACATAGTGCTACGCAGACAATAAAAGCCTGATAAACTGTGGCTAAATATTACTCACATCCAGCATGACAGCTGTATCACTATATCCTTTCTGTTTCTCCTAATTTATTAAAGGCCCACTATAAAATTCACATTTATAAAACCCATATCTAGTGGCTGGGTTGTGGCTCAGTGGTAGAGGACTTGCCTCGCATGTGTGAGGCTCTGGGTTCAATCTCAGTACCACATAAAAATAAATAAACAAAATAAAGGTATTATGTCCATTTGCAACTGAAAAAAAAAGGTGTTTTTAAATAAAAATAAATAAATAAAACCCATATCTGCCCATGATCATTCCCATTGCCAGCAAATCAATACAACTCCACTGAGCATGCAATGGAGGAAAGGAGCTACTACTCACATGGACATAGGGAAGGAAACACCCAATAACAGGAAAACAGGGCAGAGTCAAAGGAGAAGGAGGAGGAGGAGGTGAGGAGGGTGAGGAGGAAGCAAGAGGGATGCAGCAAAGGTTAGGGTAAAATTTGCAGAACTGAATTTGGGGCAATCTTAAAACAAAGGACTCCTGCCCCAAGACCTATTCAAAAATAGAAGAGAGGTAAAAACAAATTCTGAGGATATACTGAAAACATATTACAGTAAGTTTAATAATATTTAAATTTCTCCTGCATGTTGTGACAGTCAATCACCCACTATTTTCATTTGTTTTTATTTACTTTCTGATTAACAAATATATATTTGTGCAGATCTGGAATTAGTATTGTTTTTTGTTTACTTTTGCTAATCATATTTAACTAAGGAGTTTTCAATTTTTATTAAAAGTAAGTTAAAACAATTAAATGTGAAGTCCGCTGCTACTTTCCAAATTCACCAGACCATTGCTAACTCTCCAAAGGCAGGAAGCAATAATAATTCCTTCTCTTTATAGAAGGACTTTTCTCCCCAGGAAACTTCAAAGCTCTTTGCTGACGCTTGGGCTCTGCAGCTGCCAGGAAAGAAATGTGGCTCCACTTACCTCAGAGGGGGGTCAGAGCACATGGGAGACCAGCTAGACCCACAGCAAGGATGCTGGCCCCACACCCACTTGCTGCCTCCACTCCATCTGAGACCACACCCAGGGCTCTCGGGTAGGGATGAGAGAATAGAAGTGGTGGCAGGCCCCTCACATCCCCCACCAGTTCAGCATCATAAGATCAGGAGTGGCCAGATGCAATGTTGTGGCTCAGTAAACCAAATCAGCTGTCTGGATAACAGACAGACAAAATCATGCAGCTTTGCAATACCAATTTGTCATGGGCTGATCCTAGCGAAGTTCTGACAACATAGCCTTTCATAAACGGGGGAAAAAAAGCAACGTATGAATTCTACTAACTTCTGGTCTATGTATACTCTCATGCTAAACCCTGTCTCCTTAGATATCATAGTGTAACTCTTAATTACTGAACACCTTACAGGTGTGAAGTATTTGTTTTATTATTGTGAGTCCTTACAGTCATCCAGAGAAGGAGGTATTGGTATCCATCTTTCATAAATGCTGACACCAAGGTTCAGGAAGATTTCATTTTAAAAAAAAAAATCAATGCTAGCTATCTAAAGAAGAAATCTTTCTAAGTTCTGCAACTGTTAAGATTTCCCTGGAAGACAGAACTTCACAGCTGCCAAACTTGCTACTGGCATAAAGGCCAGCTCTACCATACATACCAAAGTCAGTTTGATTTCAACTCAGCTATCAGCAACACACCTTTATCCAGCTTTGTAGTCCCTTGATGGCATTCAGCTCTTGGGATATGAATGAACAGATGGCAAGCAGATCAACACTCAGATGGTTTCTGGTTTTAGTCCCTTCATTTCTGGTTTTTCCCTCAGCTAAACGTCAAAGAGAACAAGACAAATTTGAATGTATAAACCAGCCCACTGCTGACAAGCCAGCGGCAATCAGCAATATGAATACACCCAGGAGAAAAAAAAAAAAAAACCCAGGCTGGGTTTGCCACCATTTAACAGATGAGGAGACTGAGATGCAGATTGACTCTTGCGCAAAAACATAGCTAGTTGCTGGGTAAGAAGTCAGAATTTGAACTCAAATCTATCTGCTCTCACTCCTCAAGCTTTTTGCTGATGACCCATACATCAGCCTTGGCTATGGCTCCTAGGCAACCATATGAGCCCAGATACTGAGTCAGACCCCACACTCTCCAAAGTCTCTCCCTGAAGCTTTAATGTGAGCATTAGCCTGCAGGGTTACTGAATGCCAGATTTATTCACTCAAATGGCAAAAATTGCAATAATGTAGTCCTTTTGGGTGGAAAAGGATAAAATTATTTATCTAAGAAGAGTTTACCCCTTACAGATTCCTCACTTCAATGGGATGCTGACCATCAGCACCACCTGAGCATCACCCTGGTCAGGGGTAGAGTGGCTCAGAGGTATTCTTTCTCTGTGCTGCTTCATATTAGTTACGATGCTAGATATATTCTATTAGAGAGGATCTGGGCTTGTAAGTTCTATTTATGACATACGGTGCCTAACAAGACCCATGAAGAGCCTTATGTGCCTTCAGCATAAATTCTAGAACAACCAAATCACAAAGAAATTGTAGTTCGCGGTGGCCTTTCTATCGACTTTTGTATAACTCGACTCTCCAGATTAAACCTCTACCCAATATTCGGAGGATGGAGAGTTCTCTTCCGTGATGGAATTTTCAGAAAGATGTTGCAACGCACACAGCTTCTGAGGATGGGTGCATTATGTCATTCTCAAAGAGACTGTAAAATGATTTCCACTGCACAGAGAAAATAGGAAAGATGGGGAAAAGTGTAGACAGGGATGGTCATACACAAAGTACATGACTTCAAAAGGTGCACGGGTAGCCTGCAGGCTGGAAAATAGGGGAATGATGACTGACATTCTGAACTGGATCCGCTCTTGTATGTGCTGAGAACACGTCCTTTCCCTTTCAGAATAGATGACAAGAAACTGATCCAGGCACCTCAGTGCTTTGAAGACTAGTAATGTTGGAATGGAATGAGCATTACTCACCATTCCTTACTTAAATTTCCCTACCTGAATGAGTACTGAGGCCCATATTTTTTGAGAATTCCTAGAAGGACCAAGCAGCCTCTTTCTGATGGTTTCTAGGAGGTTCCCATGTTGCTACCAACTCCCATGCAGGGCTCCTAGAAACCATGCCCCCAGAGCCAAATCACCTACACTCATGACCATGATGACTCACTGAAGAAACTAGAAATTTTCATAACATGAGAAAAATTAATAATTATTGGAAAGGGGCGATGTAGGAAATTAAGTCCAGACTGGGCTGCTTTTCACTTGTGACTTCTGCATAGTAAGGGAGGACAACTGTTTTAGTCAGTTTTTCCCCCGTTGTCACTACAAGATCTGACCAGAACAATTTTCGGGAAGGAAAGTTTATTTGAGCACTCACAGTTTCAGAGGTCTTAGTCTACAGAAGGCCAGCTCCATTCCTCAGGGCTCAAGATGAGACTGAACATCACAGCAGAAGACTGTAACTGAGGGAAGCAGCTCCTACAATGATCAGAAAGCAGAGAGATACTCCACTCTCCAGATACAAAATATATAGCCCCATAGCCCTGCCCCCAATGAACCACTCCCTCCAGCCACACCCCACCTGCCTCCAGTTACCATTCAGTTAATCTCACCAGAGAGTTAATTTACTTATTAGGTTAAGGCCATAAACCAATTATTTCTCCTCCAAGCCATTTTGCAATGTCTCACATGTGAGCTTTTGGGGGACACCTCATATCCAAACTATAACAGCAACCATAATGATGTGAAATCCTAGTCCTCTCATCACTTCATATACACTATCATATTTAATCCTCTCCATGGCATCCAAGTTACTTATCCCATTTTATAGATTAAGAAACTGAGACTTCACAAACTCACAGAAGATTAGATAGTAAGTTGTAGAGCTAGGATTCAAAACCAGGTTTTTCTAACTTTGAAACCAATGTTCTTTTTTGTGAAGTGAGGTACCAGGGAGTGAACTCAAGGACACTCAACACTGAACCACATCCTCGGCCCTATTTTGTATTTTATTAGAGACAGGGGTCTCCCTGAGTTGCTTAGCACCTTGTTTTTGCTGAGGCTGGCTTTGAATTCGAAATCCTCCCACCTCACCCTCCTGAGCCACTGAGATTACAGGTGTGCGCCATTGTGCCTAGCTGACATTCTTTTTATTACACTAATTGCTTTTCTGTTTTAACTATTAAAACCACTCTGTCTTTCAACTTTGTTAGCTCTTAAATTCTAAGATGATTCTAATTTTGGATAGATTTATGTTAATTGAGTTCTAAGAGGAAAAAAAGTATTCATATGCCCTATGATTTATCTGAGAAGATCAAAATAAATTAAAGCATAGAGAACTCATTAAGTATAGCAATAAAATTCTAATAAAAATTTGTACTTTCTTCCAATGACTTTGACATTTCAAGAAATATGAGGTACAAGATATCCCAGGAATATGTGAATATTTGAATTACTCTACAACGACTAACACATTCTCAATCCACAATCAAGAAGCTTTTAAAAGCATCTGCAAAAATACAGATATATTTAAAGGTGTTGTGAGATCAAGTGCTGTAATGGTTAATCTGAATTGTCAGCTTGATTGTATTAAGAAACGCCAAAGATTAAGAGGCTTCTGCGTGTGTTAATGAGGCGTCTAAGTGTGTTAATGGTTTCTTTTTTTTTTATTTTTCTTTTTTTTTATTGGTTGTTCACAACATTACAAAGCTCTTGACATATCATATTTCATACATTAGAATCAAGTGGGTTATGAATATTTATTTTTTAGTTTTCGGCGGACACAACATCTTTGTTGGTATGTGGTGCTGAGGATCGAACCTGGGCCGCATGCATGCCAGATGAGCACGCTACCGCTTGATCCACATCCCCAGCGTGTTAATGGTTTCTAGAAATGATTGACAAGTGGGATAATAAACTAGAGACCCTCCCTAAGTGTGGGCAACACCGTCCAATATGTTGGAGGCTTAGCTGAAACACAAGTTGGAAGAACAAGGAAGCAGCATCAGATGCAAGCTCAATTCTTCTTGAAGAGATTCTTCTTGCGATCACCTGAGGATGTCAGACTCCAGCTGCTTTACTCTTCCAAAGCAGATTCTTCCAGTGACTCTCCAGGGAGTTTCCAGGCCTTTGGTCTTGATTTGAGGTAGCATCATTGATCCCTCTTGTTCTGAGGCTTTCGCTTCTTGGACTGAGCAACTACAGTTTCTCCATCTCTCCAGACTACAGATGGCCATTCAGGGACTATCCAGCTTCTGTTTGTGTAAGACAATCTAATAAATACCCTTTTATAATCATCTCTACATTATCCCCAAGTTAATAATCATATACATATATATTCATATATGTGTGTGTGTGTAAATATGTGTATATAGATATATCTATATCTCCTATTGGTTCTATTCTCCTAAAGAACATGACTAGTACAAGTGCCCTAATAATATTACTTAATTTCTGTATTATGTATGTGTGTGTGTGTGTGTGTGTGTGTGTGTGTGTATGTGTGTGTACCTACATCTGTGGGGTAGATTCATAGTTATATGTATATTAGATAAATAGATCCTCATCCCTTTGGCCAAATCTAGCAATCAACTTTTAGCATCATCTTGCTTTTCCAGTTAGCAGGTTTTCTTAACATTGATAATTCCTTCATTCTTGAAACACTGTTTCCACCTGTGAGCTGGGGCTGTACTTTGAATACCGGTGGCTGCTTCTTGGTATTCTTCCCTGGCTTCTCCTGTTCCTCTAACTTCTAAACATTGTAGTACCAGAGAGGACCAGTCCTCTCTCTACACTATCCCCAAGTTTATCTACTCTACTTTTGTGGCTTTAAATGACATTTGTTTACTTGGTCCCAAAATGTGCACCTGTAGCTAGCTCTCTCCTCCCAGCTCCTGATTTATATATCCAGTTGCCTTCTTCTTATCATCCATTGGCATCTAGAAGGCATTTCAGACTTAACATATCTAAACCATCACTCCCAAAGACCAAATCCCCTTCACATAATTGTTTAGTGCAGAAATCCAGAGGTTATCCTGTGTCCTCTTTTTCCTCTAACCTCAAATCCTATTGATTCTATCTTTAAAATATGTCTCAAATCCAAAACATCCTTCCTATTTGATACCACTGCAGTCTAATTCTGCATAACCTCTCACCTTCCCAGCTGAGAGGTCTTAACAGGTCTCCAATTTGGGCTCCTTTTCCCCAAGTCTAGTCTCAATACAGTAGCCAGTCAGAACCTCTAAAAATGGATTAAATTAGGCCACCCATCCTTGTCAAAGCCTTATTTCTATCTCACTCATAGTAAAATCTAATGCTTATGATGCCCTGTAAAAGCAGACCTGCCTACCCCTTGAACCTTCTCAACTACCCACCCTCACTGGTCCTGACCCACCCACCAAGCAGTTCTTGCTGTTTTCAAGTTCTCTTCAACCTTGTTTCCACCTCAGACCTTTACACTGGCTTTTCCTTTTCTTGGAACATTATCTCCCCCAGATGTTTACACATAGCCCATGCCTTCACATAACTCAGGGCTCTACTCAAACAGAACCTCCTCAGAGAAGATATCAGAAGGTCCCATCCAAATCCATGCTCTATGATCTTATTTTGCTTTGACTTCAAAGCCCTTTGTATTATTTCAAATAATACCATTTTAATAATGGCTAAATTCACCCACTTATTTATTCTCTGCATCCTCTTTAGAATATAATTTCCGAAAGTCCTTGCCTGTCATGTTTACCATTGTATTCCAGTGCTTGCCACAGTGCTTGCAGCACAACAGGAACTCAGGAAATACATGTTAGTTGAATAACTGCATCTTCCCTGATACCCGTTTTTCTTTTGAATATGACCTTTATCTTTGGTGTCTGACTATAAACTTGCCTAAGGTTCATTTAGTTTATAATTCTTCTTTATTCAATGGTTTATCCCTTCAGTACTGCCTATCCATTTCACCAGTGATGGCTAGAATCACTTTTCTATTTTTTAAATTTCTATAGCTTTGCCATTTTGCCAAACTGTTCTATGCTATGAATAGCCCATATATAACTAGGTACTCACAGTGGAAAGAGTATTTAACAATGTTCCTCTGGAGAGGAGTAAAATCTGATTCCATTTCAGAGAAAAAAAATCCTCATCTCATCTCTGCCTCTTCCTAGCACCCTCAAATATGAGACAGAAGTACTGTCGTTATGTCATTTCCTGCCATGTGTTGCTGTGTAAGCAATATAATCATGGAAGAAAGGTGCCGAGAAAACTCAACGTTTCTCCCTTTGCCTGGTAATGGAGCAGAAGCCTCCCCTTGTCTGGAGATGAAGCAGAAGGCTCCACTCTTGTCCACTATCACAGCATGGACAAGTGTAAGTGTGTGTGTGTGTGTGTGTGTGTGTGTGTGTGCGCGCGCGCGCGCGCGCCTACATGCACACATGTGTGTTTTGCTGGGGCATAAATAGAACTATAGTCAAATTGGCTCTAGCTTGGAAATAGCCAATCAACCATGCTCACGGGGTTACAGGGTTTCATAAAAAAACCTTAAAGACCATTCCAAACTGTCTTAAAAATAAAGAAACCTTTGAAAGAATTATATTAGAAATATTTTTAAAAGCTGCTTACAGGGCTGGGGTTGTGGCTCAGTGGTAAAGTGCTCACCTAGCGTGTGCGAGGCCCTGGGTTTGATCCTCAGCTCCACATAAAAATAAATAAATAAAATAACGGTATAAAAATTTTTTTAAAAAAGCTGCTTACAGGGACTGGGGTTGTAGTTCAGTGGTAGAGTGCTTGTCTTGCACACACGAGGCACTAGGTTGGATCCTCAGCACCATATAAAAATAAATAAATAAGTTAAAGGTATTGTGTTCATGTGCAATTAAAAAATTAAGAAGATACTTACAATCTTTCTTGTACATCACATTAAACAGCTTAAAAGACAATACGGAGTTGTTATTGTAGAGTGAGACTTTATCACCAGAAGGCTTTAGAAAATGACTGACAACAGTAGTACTTTCCCATACTTTATAGGAACTACATCTGTATAATTGCATAAAGTGGTTCTGAATTGACCTTACACGTGGAAACAGGCAACAGATGCCATTAGTATGTCATGCTGCAAGAAAATGTATTGTGGAGATCACTTACAAAAGACTAAGAGATCAGACTACTTTTCAGGGTTCATGGAATTTGTAATCATTCATTTACTGTTGCCTTCATTCCTTTTGAAGAATATAACCTAGACTACTGTGAAGGCTCCTGTGGATGGCCTCCAATTTTTTTATTTACTTGGGCTTGGCTAAGGAGGAACAAAAGAGATTCCTGACTTTGAAACACAAGCAATCAAATCTTTTTCATTCGTTGTATCTTGTTCCCATTCTCCTCTGTTTCGACTGCAAATCCACAGTTGTCTTCTGTCAGCCAGCTCCAGTAGGGAACAGAGAATTCCTCGGATTGACCTGGAATTCATCTGGAACAGCACAATTCTCAAACCACTTTATTGAATGAATGTTGGATACAAATAAGGATCTTAATTTATGTAGATCAAGATAGGAATGTGAATTATTGGAGAAAGGATAAGCATCAGTAAAGATGGTTTTTTTCCTATATAAAATACAAAATTAACATTGATATAAAGAAAACCATTGTTTTCTAAACAAACATCCAGCCTTCTCCTAAAATAGTCAGTTTCCTTGGCAATACAAATAGTGAAAATTTTTCTGAGACCTACTACATTTCCTTGCAGAGAAACCACATATGTGATATTGGAGCTTTCCATTGCAAATGAGAGGGAACACATCATGGGCATTGTTTAGTTCCCAGGAAACCTTTACCATGAACCTACTGTGTGTCTGCCACTTACCCTGAGCTCTAAAAAATAGAATGGCCTTTCCTGAATTAGTAAGAAAAAGGACACACTTCTCTCAGCTTTGTGACTCACGCAGCAAGGCACTGCTATATACAGTCCCCATCATGAGACAATGCACACACAGCACGCCTCACAGGCCTGACTCATCCCTGGAACACACTCCATCACTTGTCACAGCAGATAGCCTTCACTGGCCTCACTGACACATCCCAGGTGTCACGGGGTCCATGTGTGTGAGATGCTCTTCAGACCCTGGCTGCAGGCTGCCTGCTCCTGACAGCATGCAGTCATTACTGTCCCCAGGAGGCAGTCCCCACGGAAGATCAGGGAGAGTTTTCCACTCACTATCTTAAAGGTTTCTGTGGGGAGATCTGCTCACCTGGAGACCACCACCATCAGGGCCCAATCCCCCTTCTCATCTAGACTTTCTGGCCCTCCTCTCTTCACCATCGGAATCAATAGATGTCCACACCTACTAATGGCCTCCTCATTTGTATAGGACCTCCCCCCCCAAAGACCTGTGCTCCTTGCCTACATTTCTAGCTAGAAGAGGACAGGCCAAGGTAGAGAGAAAGGAAGCAGTGGTCTTTTTAGAATGTTAATAAGAGTAAATTATTCTGCGGGGAAGGAGGGAAGAAGTTCTGGCGAGTGATATCTGCCAAATTGTACTGTGTGCATGTAACAAAAAAAAAACTCATCATTATGTACAACTATCATGCACCAGTAAAAAAAAAATGGAATAATAAGTGAACTGTTCTGAATTTTACAATCTAATGCTTAAAAAGTTTCTCCTCTTCCTAAAACAAAACATACCATAGATTGAGTCCATAGAAAATTGCCAATAGTCAACCATTTTTGACACGCAGAAATATCAATTTCATATGGTCCAACCTAATAATAAAAAGGGACTTTATTCTTTGGCCCTGTTAGTTCTATCATTTGGCTTTTTCAGGATTCAGTTGGACTACTGTAACCTGCCACTTTCCTCTCTAACTTTGCAATTATGGGAATCTGAGTCTACATATCTTAACAACTGACCGTAAACAAGTTTTGGAACACTACCCATTCATAAGTAGAGGACTGCCTACCAAGGGTGTTCTTTCCTGTTCAAGACAAGGCTGATGGATTGCATTTATTAGAATTACAGGATAAAGAAACCACAAAAGGCTAATTTGGGTCTCCAGATACCCCTTTCAGCTTTCTGGCTCCAAAACATAATCATAATCCAAGCTTGTCTGGTGGTTAGCCAGCCCAGCCCAGGGAGAACTGGAACCAGGAACTCAATCAGACCCAAGAGGCTAGGCTCCACATCTGAACATGGAAGCACAAGACAGCCTGCCTCATCCAATGGTGGACTGAGGTGGGAAGGCCAGTTCATAACAGTATTCCAACCATGCCTGCCTGTCCAATAACCTGTGAAGGCTTACAACTACCTGTGCCCGCACCTCCCAGAAAACTCTGATTTCACTATGCAGTCAGTCATCCTGGGCATCTGGATTCTACAGAATTCCCTGAGGGATTCTAATAAGCAATGACTTTTGAGAACCATGGTTTCAATGATTCTCCCAAACCCCGGAGATAGATCCACAGAATAAAAGTACAACAGTATGAATAGGATTTAGAGTTCCAAAATGAGCCCTTGATCCAGAATGTCACCAAAACAGAGGCCAGCGGCTGGAGATCCACATGGTGGGTGCCTGAAGGCATGCAGGTTGCAGGAAGTCAGAATGGCCTGTGGCATGAGGCAGATGAACAGTCACAGCCCCCCCCCCCCCAGCCATGGTTTCAGATAAGACCTATGGGGAGGTGGAAAGGTAGTAGAACATTTCATCACCAAGAGAACTTCAAGGGCCAGTGCTTGGGATAGACATGAGGCAGCACCAAGAGGCTGAGAGATGGGGAAATTCAATCAATGCCAAGTCCCTAGCTCCTCTTCTCCCTACAGCTGGATTGTTCCTACATCCCAGAGGTGACTTTATTAACCCAGTTGTAGGATTAAGCATTTCAGGAGCAGGAACCCAATAGGTCTTCATAGTTTTTCCCACAGGAAAAATAACTTAGCTCCTTCTGTTTGCCATGCACATAAAAGAGGGACTTCTCTTTTAAATTCTGCTTGAGATCCTGTTGGACACCTGGAATCCCAGCAGCTCAGGAGACTGAGAAAGGAGGATTGCAAGTTCAAAGCCAGGCCTCAGCAATTTAGTAGGGCCCTAAGCAACATAGTGAGACCCTGTCTCAAAGGAAAAAAAAATGGGGGCTGAAGACATGGCTCAGTGGTTAAGCACCCCTAGGTTCAATCCCTGGTACAAAAAGAAAAAAAAATCTTCTCAAGATCTAGTTTTTCAGGAAAGACTCCAACTTAATGGCATAATTTATGGCCCACTCTTTCCCCTCAAGGAACAGTTATGCACACTGGTACGCTGCACAAAGATACCCATCTGAGAGAGTTAGCAATTGAAGTTACATGGCCAAGTATAGGACTCTTTCTGCCCAAAGGATTCCCTTTCCCTAATTTGCACCAAGGTTCAGTGTGGGTTAGCAACAGCTCTGACAGTAAGGACTGATTAGTATCTATTCAAATATTTGTTGGATGATTGATTAATCTATTGACTTTAACCCATTCCCCTGCCAAAGTAGATAGATAAATGCTACATTGGAAATACTTGACAAGGTATTTTGCGTTTATTTTGTGCGTGTACGTGCGTGTGGGCACACACACACACACACACACACACACACACACATTTTCCTAAAAAAAAAAAAAAAGTGTTTTTTTTCCATCAAGTATAGCAAGAGAAAACTTGTACCATGCCCAGCCAATTCTACTTACTGCTAACAGCAGAGCAAAGCATAAGGGCCCCTTGAATTGTTGTCTTTGTTTCCCATGATCTGAGCAAAACTGCACAGGAATTAGGAACAGTTAGCAAATTCTGCATAAATGACCAAATAACAGCTCCATGAACAGAACCAGACTGGCCCTAGCTGAGCCAAGCTGCTTGAGTTCTGGAACAAGAATTGGAGAATCGAGTTCCATCCCTGGCACTGTCCCCAGTTCACTGTGACCTCCCCCTGCTCTCTGATCTTCGCCTCCCAGAGCACGCACAGGGCTTTGTGACTTCTACTGCAGTGCCAAGGTCTTTGACTTGCTACTTGACAGGATCTGAACATCTCAGGCGGAGGCTACAAAGCCACGTTGCTGCTGGGATGTGTCTCTTCCTGGGGACCAGCTCTCCAAAGGATGTCTCCCTGGAGCTGTTGACCCTCTGCTTAGGTGTCAACCTTTGACACGATGAGAGTCATGGGAGGAGAAATGGTGGTAGAAAAGTTCTCATTTCCCAATGGAACAGACATCCCTGACAGAGCTTAATCCAGCCATGTAGGAAAATTCAAGTCACATAGGACTGCATTTTCAACCAGGTGCATCCTCTCCCTCTGAACTGGCTTTCTCTCCACCCTCCCAGTACTAGCCCTCTTCCAGACCCAAGAGTATTAAACCTGCTTTCATAACATGTATTTCAGACAGTGATTCCTCTACTACTGTTTAGGCGCAGAGGAAGATGACTCAGGTGATTCCATTTAGATTCAAATGTCTGGCCTTTGTGTCCTTTCACTAGGAAAAGTATCCCTTCTATTCTGAACATCATATCTGTTCTGAAGGTGGAACATGGTCCCTTTCCAGCTGATGAGGTTTTCTGAAAACATGTCCCAGCCTGGAGATGCCTAGAGAATTATCACCTTTCTCTAAAACTGCAGGCATTCCCAAAGCAGGAGGAGGCAGGAAACTCACCTAGAGAATTTGTTTAGCTGTGGGCTCTGGCCTTAGGTCCATTTCCTTCTCCCACCCACTCTACTGGAATGCTCTGCGAGTATCTAGAACAAATCAAAAGGATATTCCTACTTAATATGAGATGGTGTTTTGGCTGTCACACCTGGGTCCCCTCACTGTCTCAGGTACATCTAATTCATGAGTCCTGTTCTAATAATATCCTCTCGCTCTGGTGCCTCAGTCTTTGGGAAACTTATAGTAGAAGGTGGATGGGGGACTGGCTGGCTTTTGTTTTATTTGTTTTGCAATGAGCCAAATCTCTCTCTACTGCTAACCTTACATACCAAGAATATGCTAAATGCTGATAAACTGAGATGTTGCTGCTCTTCCTCCCTGTCTATACCCCAATGACTGCACCCCAGATTTAAAACTCAGAAGTGAGACCAAGTAACCTTTCAAATCCTGCTATAATTATTTGAGTGGTTTCCATCTACTGAAAAAAAAATTTTTAAATATAATCCCTTATGGGTTTTTTCCTTCTCATCACTCATACTGAGGTTAGGTACAATCAAAATAAAAAGTAACAGAACCATCTATCTATCTTATGACTAATAAGAAACAATAATTGAAAACACCAATCTTCTCATTTAGACATGAACTGTGTAACATCTTTACCTGTCTTTTCCACTTCATTTCTTCTTCCCCAAAGTATTTCCCAAGCAAACAAACAGAAAAGTAGAACACATTTAAAGTATAAGTAGATATGCTTTAATTTAGCCACACCTAAAAAATTAAATGGGTAGCAATTGAGGGGCCAATCTTCAGAGATGGGTAAAATTATCCCAATTTAGCGATTCTCAGGGTGATTTTGTTCCCCAGAAGATATATGGCAATATCTGGAGACATTTCTGATTGTCACGACTAGAAGGTGGGGATATGAACTGGCATCTAGTAAGTAAAGGCCAAAGATGCTGCTAAACATTCCATAGTACACAACCCCCCACTACAATGAATTGTCCAGCCCCAAATGTCAAGAATTCCCATATTGAGAAACCCTGATCTGGAAAAACACAGGGTCCTAGATATACAAAACCATCATTGTTTCCATTCAACAGAGAATTCATTTATTCTCATTAATAAGTAGTAGAATCGCTAAGCCAGGAGGCCACATCAATAGTACATTAAAGGTATTATGTCAATCTGAGAGCGAAGAGGTGGGATTTGTGGCTGCTTCCTTGATTGTAAGTTTGCCAAGCAACAGAGCAAGCCACCCAGTTTGGCGCTGAAGAGTATTGCTGCCATCTAGAGGATGGAAAGGGAATCCCCAAAAGCACCCCCTTGTGCCCCAAGGGCATGAGCTACAAGAACTGCATGCTCCTGTTTCCCAATTCACAATATTGAAAAGAAAAAAAGCAACAAATTTGGGGTATCTGGCAAACATTCATTTATAACTTTAAAAAAAATAGATATATTTTTTATATATTTTTTATAGATATATATGTGATACATGGAGTCTACACTGACTTCAATTAATTTGTTTTCTCCATTTTGCACGTGTAGCATGAAAACTGAAAGTCCAGGTTTCTGACAAGTATCACAGTGTTGGGTGACTGATTTTTTTTTTCTTGTATTTAATTGGTGTAGAGAGGGTCAATGAATTGCTCAGGGGGACCTGTGTTCTTACTATCCTTTTCTTTGGGTTATAACAAGCTAACAATAAGTTCTAGGCAAATTATAAGTCAAGAGAAGTATTTTGCCTATATATATATGTGTGTGTGTGTGTGTGTGTGTGTGTGTGTGTGTGTGTGTGAATAATTCTTTTTTTAAAGAGCAAGAGAGAGAGAATTTTTTATTTTTTTTATTTTTATTTTTTTTTTAGTTTTCGGCGGACACAACATCTTTGTTTGTATGTGGTGCTGAGGATCGAACCCTGGCCGCACACATGGCAGGCGAGCATGCTACCGCTTGAGCCACATCTCCAGCCCCATGAATAATTCTTTTAAGTTATACTCTATATATGTATAATATGTCAAAATAGACTCTACTGTCATGTATATCTAAAAAGAACAGATAAAAAAAGAAAAAATATATATGAAATTCTAAAATTTAAATCAATTATAATTAAATGAAAATTAAGAAGAACCAGGGTTCAGGGGTGGGAGAGTAGCTCAGTGGTGGGGTGCTTGCCTAGCATGCAAAGTTCCTGAGCTCACCCCCAGCTCTGTCTGATCATCCTCGAGCTTTATCATGGTTACAGGGACTGAAGCTGGATCATTTTTCATGCATCAGAGGTAAAAACTTCCAACTCCTTCAACATAGGGATTCCCAAACATTCTAATACCATATAAAAACTTGTTTTGATTTTACAGCTCGCCTTGGTAACGGGTCTGAACTCTCTGCATCTTAGACAAATTCGTTTTTACAAGACCAGAACATTTTATCCTGACTGACCAATCCAGTCCTCTAGACTCCAGACCAGTTTGTACTCCAATCATAGCTCTATAAAATGAGTTGGCTCTTCTTCCTCAACCTGTTAATGCAAAACCCTACCTACCTTCCACATGTAGCTTTGCTGGGGTTCTGCAAATACCATAATCCAGGCCTTATTTTATTCAAGGGGGAAAAGCTCAAAGAAAACTGCTGTCAGAGAAAGAAAAGAGAAATTCAAATTATAACTGATGATTCCACATTGGCCAAAAAGAATTGTGCAATTATCTGTTAGACTACATATATAGCTCACAAACTACAAATGGGATGTAGATGATTGCTTAGATGGATGGATGGAGAAAGATGGGCAAAATATAACATTTTTATTAGAATTCCAGCATGTCTGTCACCCAATTTTCTATAGCCCAATTCTCTAAACAAACAATCCCACAGAATATTATATGAGAAAGCCTCTGTATTATTACAATAGATACTGTTATGTTATTAATATTTACATTATTTTAATATTAATGTTTTGAGATGCACAGAACATTGTCTATTTGTCTACCTCACAGAATAATTTTAAGAATCAAGTGAGACAGACAAGAGAAAATTTTTAGAAGTTCTTAAAAGGGCACTATACATATATAAGACATCACTATTCTTGTCAGAGTAAAATAGATTGTCAGAGACAGTTTTCCTAAATGTGATGTGTCTCCACACATGTGGGTGCTTATTTCTTCAAACACCACACATTCTGAGCACTGACCCATGGAAAGGAGCATGATTTGATAAGTACACAAGAAAATTTGAAATTGGAACAAACCCCTAATCAACTTCAGGGTATATGGTTCTTGAATCTAGTCCAATTCAATAAGTTATTTTAGAGAGGAAAGGATCCCTAAAGAACATCTACTGCAAGCGGCTCTTTATCAATTTCTTTCTTTTCTATGTTTTATATGATGTAGGGGAATTAATATGTGAGGAAAAGTAAGATACAAAAATGTGTATATGCAAAAGTCTCAACAATGTTAAAAAAATGTGAAACTACTAGTAATGATTGTCCTTGGATGGTGAAATTGGGAAAGACTTATTTCCTGCTTTAATAAGGGTTTCACTGCTTTGGGAAGAGGA